>NC_090445.1:1385764190-1386476644 GCF_031143425.1 Pleurodeles waltl
GTCCTGTTCTTCCGGTTCTTAAACGCACTGATCCTTCTCAGCCTCCTGTTTATCGTTTTGTAATTGATCTTCGGGAGGTAAACAAGATTGTCGTACCGCAGTTTCCTGTAGTCCCAGATATCACTGCTCTGTTGACGATGATACCTTCTACAGCGACTTGGTTTTCAGTTATTGATCTAAAGAATGCTTTCTTTAGTATTCCCATCGCCGAAGAGAGTAGAGATATTTTTGGTTTTTCCCTCGGAGGCCGAAGCTTCCGGTTTAAACGCGCACCTCAAGGTTATTGTGAAAGTCCCTCTATTTACAGTCAAGCTCTAAAATGTCATCTTGATGCCTTTTCCTTACCGTCCGGTGCCGCTCTCATTCAGTACATGGATGACTTATTAGTTGCCGCTGATTCAGAGGAGATTTGCAAAAACGTGACCGTTGCACTGTTGCGTCATTTGTTTGATCTGAATCACAAGGTTTCTCCTTCTAAATTACAATATGTCTGTCGCGAGGTGACTTATTTGGGTCATCTCTTGTCAAAGGAGGGACGACGATTGACCCCCGAACGAATTCAGGCAATTGTACAAATGTCAGTGCCATCAACACAAAAAGAGGTACGTGCCTTTTTGGGCATTACTTCTTATTGTAGACAGTGGATTCCGAGTTTCTCTTTATTGGCTAAATCGCTGTTGGCGCTAACTTTAAAAGATATGCCTCAGCCTCTTCCGTGGACTGACGAGTGTCAGAAGAGTTTTACTGATTTGCGTATTGCTTTGTGTTCTGCTCCTGTATTGGGTACTCCTGATTACAGTAAGCCCTTTACGCTCTATGTCCACGAAAGAGAGGGTTGTGCATTGTCAGTCTTAACGCAGCGTTTTGGAGATCAACAGCGACCATGCGCATATTTCTCAGCTACGTTAGATCCAGTAGCTAAAGCATTGCCTAGTTGTCTTAAGGCGACAGCGGCAGCAGCAATTTCTATTCGACAGTCTGCTGGAGTAGTGCTAGATAATACTCTCATTGTTAATGTGCCACATGCAGTGGATACTTTACTAAATAGGACAAAAACGCAGCATCTTACGAGTGCTCGGTTGTCCGGATATGAGCTGACGCTTTTGGCTAGTCACATACACATCAAACGATGTAATACCCTGAAACCAGCTACTTTGTTGCCTCTTCCAGAAGAGAGAGATGTCTCTGAACAGCATGATTGTTTTCTCCGTACTGAAGAAGAGACTAAGGGTAGAATTGACCTAAAAGACACGCCATTATTGAATCCAGATGGAACACTATGGGTAGATGGTTCTTGTTTCAAGCTCCCGAATGGAGATACAGTTTCAGCCTACGCTATTACTACTTTGCATACGATTGTGGAGACAGCACGCATTAGACATAATTCAGCTCAGGCAGCTGAATTGATAGCCTTAACTAGAGCGTGTGTGTTATCCGAAGGAAAAAGAGTAAACGTGTACACTGATAGCCAATACGCTTTTGGTGTAGCGTTTAACTTTGGGCGCTTATGGAAGGAAAGAGGATTCTTTACTTCCCATGGTACTAAGATACAACATGGTCAATTAGTGACTGAACTTCTTGAGTCACTTACAATGCCTACTCAGATAGCGATCGTGAAATGTAGTGCACACAAAAAGATTGTGGACGATGTTGGTCGAGGAAATGCATTTGCAGATGAGGTAGCGAAAAAGACAGCCAGAGACAACACAAGTCGAATGTATGTTGCAGGTCCCGCAAACTGCGTAAGAGAAAAGGGAATGTGTGAAGATACAGTAGAGAGTGTGAAATCAATTCAAGGAGAGGCTACGGAGAATGAGTTGAGAAAGTGGAAGGAAAGTACAGGAATGTTAGATGAGATGGGATGTTGGGTTGAATTATCAGAACATCAACGTTGGCTGTTACCAGATGCTTATGTACTACCTGTAGTTACTATGGCACATGGTCCAGCTCACCTAAGTGCAAAAGGAATATGTAAACTTCTGGCTCCAGTGTGGCAAAATGAGGGGATCCCAAAGTGTGCAAATAATGTAGTAAAACATTGTATTGTTTGCTTGATGTACAATCCGGGAAAGGGAACCCCAACTCCAGCAGGTCATTTTGCTCCTCCAACATATCCATTTGAGGTGTTGCAGATCGATTATATTCACATGGAACGATGCAACAACCTCAAATATGTTCTGGTGGTAGTATGTGCTTTTTCTAGATGGGTAGAAGCCTACCCTCTGAAGGACAATACTGCTTTATCAACTGCCAAAATACTTTTGAAAGAATTCTTCCCTAGGTTTGGTTTGCCGCGCATTGTCTGGAGTGACAATGGGAGCGAATTTGTGGGTCAAGTCATGCAAAAAGTTTGTGCAGGTCTTGGCATAAAACAGAAGTTCCACGCGGCGAATCACCCACAGTCGGCTGGTTTAGTAGAATGCTACAATGGAACCTTGAAGCTTAAAATTGCTAAGGTGCAAGCTAGCACAGGACTTAATTGGCCTGATGCTTTACCATTGGCTCTTCTGTCCACCAGAACAGCAGCACACTCTCGTTTGGGGCTTAGCCCTTACGAAGTGATATTTGGTCGCCCAGCTAATGTATGGGGAGTTCCTCGCCCTAAGAAATACTCAGACTTGCCATACCCGATGTTGATTGACTACTTGCATGACCTTACAACTAAATTGCGTGTTCTTCATCAACAGGTTCAGAGTGCTCTACCAGAGGCTTCCACAGACCCAGGTCATTCTATCCGACCAGGTGACTGGGTCTGCACGAAAAATTTCCAACGACAGAGAAATTTGGAGCCCAGATGGAGAGAGCCACGCCTGGTTCTTTTGACCACAAGAACAGCAGTTAAAGTCGAAGGAAAGAAAAACTGGGTGCATGCCGTGCACTGCAAGAAAGTGCCTTTGCCCTTGCCTTTCGATCAGTGGGTCCGTAGAGGCATCAGTGACTCTGAAAGTGAGAAAGTTCCGCAATTTGTACCATTCAGTGATGCGCGTCTAATTGGAACACTTTCTGAGAAAGAGGACGACGACATCCTTCAAGAAGCAATACCATCGCATCGTCGCTTGAACACGACAAATCCAGGAACATTGTTTCAAAACCAGACTGCCTCTGGACAGGAACGCTATAATTTGAGACCAAGACCAAAGAATTTGTAAATTTCTCTTCTATGTAGTACTCTATCCCGGTTGCAGGGTCACGGTAGGAGTCTTAGTTACGACCTGAGTAAGTGGCAATAGGCCTGCAGGACCTCACAGTGTCATAGGACGGTAGATAATCGTGACTACAGTGATTGAGGAAGATTGCCGTGAGCATCCACTTAGAAAGATGGAGGCTACATTAGATAAAAGAGAAAGTAAAAATGTAAAGAATAATTGTAAAGAAATATATAGTCGTTGTAGTATTGCTCTATGCGTCATTATATTGTCGTGTATTCTTTTGGCATCTGTAAACTGGATCATTATTACTCTGCAGCAAAAAGTTGTCTCTTCTCCTACCTCTACATCTTCTTCTACTATCTCTCCGCACCTATTTCACACTCTTCCCCAGCATGAACTCATCAGAAGAACTGAATACTTTAACAATTCCTTCGTCCAGTTGTTACATCAACATCAGTTAGTGATCAATACAACTGACTGTTGGGTGTGTGGACTCATACCACATACGGTAGAAAAAGGAATGCCATATTTAGTTCTTCCATTCTCCTATGAAGGTTCCGCTTGGGCTTATTTTGTCATTTTCAATAATGCATATCAAAGTAAAATTAAACAACCTGTCAGTTCACATAGTGTTGGTTCAGATTTCAGTCATAGTTTATTGATAAAGGGAATGGTAGCTATGGCTAAAATCATGGAAAAAAGTGAAGCTTCCATAGATGAAAGAAAAGCATATACCAATTGGAACATAACTAATTACATTTCCAGCCTCAATGATAAGATTGAGCAAGGAAAATCTCCTCCGATACGGGTCATACCCCAACAAGGAAATTTCTGTCTGCAAATAAATGGTAGAACTCCAAACACCGGACAAAGAGAAAGTTTATGTTCCCATACATATGTTTATTCAGCCCTGAATTCACCGCCGTTAGTACCATCTCAAGGTACATACTTCGTTTGATGGCAGAGGGATTGTGGATTCGAAAGACACAGCAGGACAAGAGGGAGGAGATTTCCTCAAAGGATTTCTTCCCTTCTGGGGTCCAATGGCCAACAGCAGAAATATAAGGCAATTGGTTCGTGTCGTAGAAACCACCATAGACATCACTGTAGGAGCTTTAAGTAACATTACAGCTGAACTACAGGCTGATCGTCTTATGACCTTGCAGAACCGTGTTGCCTTAGACTTTGTTCTTGCGGACCGTGGTGGAGTATGCAAATTGATCGGATCAAGTTGCTGTATTTTCATACCTAATGACGCTCCGACAGTATACCAAGCTATCTCTAAGTTACACATAATCTCCGAGTCGATTCATCAGGACGAAGGAGATTGGTCCTTTTCGGAGTGGTTTTGGGGATTACTGTCCAAATGGGGTTGGAAGGTATTGACCTTCTTTGGAGTAATTTTAGCTTTTATATTCTCTTGTTGTCTTTGTATGCACTGCGGTCCTGCCATCTGCAACCTATGTGCTACTGCATGTATTCCCAAACCCAAGTCACAAAGAGCAGAGAATATCAAAATGATGGTACAGCAACAGCTTGATGACCTCATGGCCATAGACATCGACTCAGATTAACATGAGTTTGTGTATCTTGCCTGAGTTCTGGCAAAAGGAGGGTCTGAGGAAATTCGATTTTTAATACGATCGTATCGACCCGCCATTTTGTGGCCCGCCGCCATTTTATGTTACCTTCACTCAGGCAGCACAGCGAACGAAGTCCATTCTGCCTTTTCTGCTTATTCTGCAACATGGTGTTCAAAACAGCCTTCTGCCTCTATCTTTACAAGGCTGGTATTAAGGTCTGACCGAGTACACTAATCCCTGTCTGGTTTTCTAATCCTTGTTTCAACTATCTGTAGGCTCACACTATTCTTCGCCGATCTTATCTTATCGTCTGGCCTTCGCTGTCCTTTGCTAGTATTCTCTCATTTCACAACTGTCCTCCAAACGCACACAAACTTATCACACCACATGCAACTTCGTTGTGGATCGGTTAATGAATTAGTTCAAGGGAGGGGTGACAAACACAGCTGGAGGGGAGGCAATCTTAAGTCACTTGATACTTTGTTTTCCGATTCCTTCTATTGGTGCTGTCTTGTTTTCCGACATTTCTATTGGCTCTGTTCTATCTTTACATTATTCTTACTGGCTCCTTTCTATGTGTTCTGGGAGTGTATGTAGTTAATAAATGGTTTTTATACGGTATATAAGATTGTGCGCCACAAAGTAAAGTGGCAGTCTCCTGAGAACATACCTTGTGTACTTCTTGGACAACTGTATTAGCTGCAGCTAATAAAATCTGATCTTTTACGCCTGACAGAGTGTCCCGTGTCTCTGTTAGTTGAGGCAGGTGAATCCAAGGAGATTTTAGGCGTACCCTGCGCCGCCAGGCCCATAAGGTTCTGGTTCTTCAGTGGTCTCCTGACCAGTGACGATACTTGGGCCCTCCAGAGCACTGACTCTGGCGGTGGTCTCTGGACTAGTGACGATACTTGTGCCCTCCTGGGCTGTGACTCTGGCGGTGGTCTCCTGACCAGTGACGATACTTGGACCCTCCAGGGAACTGACTCTGGCGGTGGTCTCTGGACCAGTGACGATACTTGTGCCCTCCTGGGCTGTGACTCTGGCGGTGGTCTCTGGACCAGTGACAATACTTGTGCCCTCCTGGGCTGTGACTCTGGCAGTGGTCTCTGGACCAGTGACGATACTTGTGCCCTCCTGGGCTGTGACTCCGGCGGTGGTCTCTGGACCAGTGATGACGGTGCTGGCGGTTGTGTGTCGACCGGCGGAAATGATGGCGCACTTCTCCGCCGTGACACTCACAACAGGCTGGGCAGACTTTCTCTGGCCCTTCCCCACCTTTGGTGGAGTCACAGCTGACTCTCCAATCCCCTTGGAACCCATGTCAGTTGTTTTTCCACCAAGAGTCTTAACACGGTCCCGTCGTCCACTCTCCAATTTTAGAGCCTTTACAGGGGGTGGGCTGCCAGTGCCTTGGCTCCGGGTCATACTGCCTGCCCTGGTGGTCGGTGCACTCCACATACCTTGAACAGGCACCACTGGTATTGGATGCTTTTTGGCTGAGGCGCTACGACGGGACTGATGAATTGGAGGGGGTGGGGGCAAAAAGGTCAACTTTACAGAGGGACAGTTTCTGACGAACACTGGGATGGGTAGCTGGAGGGGGTCTGGGAGTGGAGGAAGAGGAGGTGGTTGTCGGAGGTGTCACTTTAGCTGTTTTGGGTGCAGGTGCAGGTACTGGAGGCTGTCGTGAGGTGGATGGATGTTGGGTGAGTGATTGCCGGCGTTTGTGTACTTTGGGAGGGGGCGTCACAGACACACTGGGAGAGGACACAGGGGACGTGTAAATGGCAGTGGAGGTGGTGAGTGCAGGTGAGCGGCTTGTGTTGCTAGGTCTCCTTGTGCGACTCATGGTGCCTGTAGATGTGGTGCATGCAGGTGTGCATGTAGACGAGACTGGGAGGGAGGAGGGAGAAGAGGAGGAGGGGGACACAGTGGAGGCAGTGGATGTTGCTGTGTCTGTACGTGGGTGAGGCTTGCGTGAGTGCCTGTGGTGTGTGTGGTGCCTATATTTGCTTGAGCTACTTGTGTGTGTTGACTTGTGTGCATGCTGGTCTGTAGGTGTGCTTGGGATGGGCTGGGGTACAAGAGATTGGGTCTGGGTGGAGGAAGTTGGAGGGGGGAGGCTAGACACAGGGACAATGGCTGCCATCAGTGCTGAGGCCAGAGATTGCAGGGTTCGCTGAAGGACAGCCTGACCAGAATGAATGCCCTCCAGTAATGCATTACCGTGTTGCAACTCTCGTTCTACACCCTGGATGGCATTCACAATGGTAGACTGCCCAACAGTGAGTGACCTGAGGAGGTCAATGGGCTCCTCACTGAGGGCAGCAGGGTGACTGGGGCAGGGCCTGAGGTGCCTGGGGCAAAGGTGATGCCCACCCTCCTGGGTGAGCGGGTACAGGGCGAACGCTGAGGGGCTGCTGGGAGGGCGGGGCTGGTAGGGGAGGTGGCGGCTGTACCTGTAGAGGTGGGGGGCACAGATGGTGCCGCCACCACAAGGGAGCCCCCATCGGCGAACGAGTCCGTGTCGCTGCTTGGTGATCCGGTGGCCGACGTGAAGCTCCCCTCGCCCTCCGTCCCACTGGTGCATTCAGAGTCCGTGGTGTGGCCCTCCATGGCCATGTGGGATGCAGCTCCCTCGTGCTCCGGTGCCACTGTACCTCCACCTGTTGATGCTGATGTACAAAAGGACAGGGAGAGCAGAAAAAGGGGGGGAGACAGAAGAAAGAGAGTTTTAGTGCATGGATTACTGCTACCGTTGGCGGACAAGACAAACACATCAGCCCCCTGCATTACGCCGTGCTCCTGCCCTCTGCACATGCAATTTCTGGGATATGGCCTACATGGCAATTGTGGACATCTGCGCACATGTATGCCACAGGGACAACTGTACCTTGACTTGGCACTCTGCTGAGGTGGGGTAGAGTGCCACATGGCCTACATTACGGAGGGGCCTTGCCTACCTAACTCGCCCTGGCCTAGGGACACCCACAGCCCACCTCCCCCACCCAGACACCTCCACTGCACGCAAAGTCAGCAGAATGCGGTTGTACTCACCCCCTTGTGTCTGCTGTGATGCCCTCAGCGCCCATTCAACTCCGGGTAGGCCACCGCCAGGATCCGGAACATCAGGGGGGTCATGGTGCGATGGGCACCCCTCCCACGTTGGGAGGCCATCCCCAGCTGAGCCTCCGCCGTCTTCTTGCTGCAGCGGCGAATGTCCTCCCATCTCTTACGGCAGTGGGTGCCCCGTCTCTGGTGGGCCCCCAGGGTCCGGACCTCCTTGGCGATGGCACGCGAAAATGTCCCTCTTCTGGTGGGCGCTGACCTACATGACATGCACAAGGGAAGAGGAACATTCATTACCAACTGCACCGTCGTTGTGAGTGGCCCCCTCCCTACTCTGGCCATGTGGCCCATTCATTCCCATGCATTGTTGTTCTATGAACTCTGCCCCCTTGCCTCTTCCAACCAGCCCTCTCCACCCAGGCCTAGCCCATACAACGTGCTCCCTGTGTACTAACCTGTTGGTCTGGAGGACCGTAGAGTAGCGTGTACTAGGGGAGGACCCCGTCTACCAGTTTCTCCAACTCCTGTGCAGTGAAGGCAGGGGCCCTTTCCCCAGACGTAGCAGCCATCGTCGCTTCCAGACCGAGGTCACAGCAGCACTTGCAGTGTAGGTCCTCTCCTGTCGAAGGTCAGGTATCTAGTGATTGAACAGGTAGAAAATGGCGGTGATGTCCGCGGCGGTGACGTCCGCGGCGGTGCGCATCATCACCGCCGGCGCACCTGTTCATTGGCTCCTGGGATCCATAGGGTCCAATGTTAACCAATGCAGCATCGCGCCGCGGTCTACGACCGCCTACCGCGACGGTGTGCAACGCCAGCGCAGTTACCCCACAATCCCATTGTCCCAGTTTAGAGGTCAGGCAGCCGCCATTTCAGGGGCCCACATGGCTTCATTTACTACTGCGTCACACATAGCTAGGCCTACACTCAACACACATACAGGAAGGGTTTTGTGAGTGGTGTAGTCTTGTGTGTAACTGTGGGTACATACCTGGAGGAATAATGACTGGTTCTTCTCTGTTGTCCTTCGTAGGCACCGTCAGCTGGGACATATGAGAAGATGGCGGAATCCTCCGGTGTACCGACCGCTGGTGGACCTGTTGACAATGGAAGAGAGACATGTCATCGTTACCTACCGGTTTGACTGTGCCACAATCCAGGAACTATGTACCCAGTTGGAGCCAGACCTGATGTCACCAATCCGCCATCCGACTGAAATCCCCCCTGACGTGCAGGTGCTGTCAGTGCTCCATTTCCTTGCAAGTGGCTCTTTTCAGACAACTGTGGCCATGGCATCAGGGATGTCCAAGCCTATGCTTTCCAACGTGTTGTCCAGAGTGTTGTCTGCCCTGCTGAAACACGTAAGGAGATACATCATTTTCCCTCAGGTGGAGGATTTGCCTACAGTGAAAGGTGACTTCTATGCCCTTGGACATATCCCCAACGTCAAAGGTGCCATTGATGGGACACATGTAGCTCTGGTACCCCCCACAGGAGTGAACAGGTATACAGGAACAGGAAGAGTTATCATTCAATGAATGTACAGATGGTCTGTTTGGCAGACCAGTACATCTCGCAGGTAAATGCTATGTTTCCTGGCTCAGTGCATGACGCCTACATCCTGCGGAATAGCAGCATCCCTGATATGATGGGTCATCTCCAGAGGCACCGTGTATGGCTATTGGGGGACTCTGGTTACCCCAACCTTTCCTGGCTATTGACCCCAGTGAGGAATCCCAGGACCAGAGCAGAGGAACGCTACAATGAGGCCCATGGGCGGACTAGGAGGGTGATCGAACGCACCTTCGGCATCCTGAAGGCCAGGTTCAGGTGCCTCCATATGACAGGTGGATCCCTATTCTACTCACGAAGAAGGTGTGCGAGATCATCATCGCCTGCTCCATGCTCCATAATTTGGCTTTGCGACGCCAGGTGCCTTTTCTGCAGGAGGATGATCCAGATGACGGTGTTGTAGCAGCTGTGGAGTCTGTGGAGCCTGTGGACAGTGATGAGGATGAAGCTGAGGAAGAAGACAATGATAACAGGGAGTCAGTCATACAGCAATATTTCCAGTGACACACAGGTGAGAACATTTTCAGGTTTAACATTACATTAACTTTCACACGTCTACCTCTATCCTGTTTCTCGATTTAAATCACTATTTGGTAACTGAGTTGTACCCTTCCATTACGGTTTCACAGGTGTGGTTACCTACGTGTCAACTGCTTGCATCCTTCAAGGGCTTGTGATGTGTGACATAGGTATGTTAGCCTTACAATGGTAAACCCATTATGACACTGTCATTGATAATACATATTTACTAAATTACAGACTGAGTCCAGATTGTTTTGTGTTTCAAGGGTGTTTATTGAAGTGCTCAGAAATGTGAGGGGTTTGTAAAATGAGGATGGGTGATGGCGGAGGAATGTCCATGGCAGAGTCCAGACTATTAGTCTCACAGGTGCACTGCCCATCTGGGCATAGGAAGTGGAGCTAGTGCAGTTCAAGTATGGACAGTGTAACAAAGTGGGACAGTGGGAGGACAATTAGGGTGGTCTCATTTCCTGGCGGGGGTCTTGCCATCTTGCTCTGTCCTGTTCCTGGATCTCAGGGCCCGCTTGCGTGGTGGTTGTCCGTCTGCAGGGGGTGGGGTGCTGGTGTGGTGGTCCTGTGGCGGGGCGTCCTGTCCACTAGCGCCGGCGGAGGTGGTGGGCAGTTCATCGTCCTGGCTAGTGTCAGGGGCCCCTTGGAGTGCCACGCTGTCCCTCAAGGTTTGCTGTATGTCCTTCAGCACCCCTACGATGGTGCCCAGGGCAGAGCTGATGGTCCTGAGCTCCTCCCTGAACCCCAAATACAGTTTGTCCTGCAGGCGCAGGGTCTCCTGCAACTTGTCCAGGACCGTCGCCATCGTCTCCTGGGAGTGGTGGTATGCTCCCATGATGGAGGATAGGGCCTCGTGGAGAGTGGGTTCCCTTGGCCTGTCCGCGCCCTGTCACCCAGCAGCCCTCCCAGTTCCCCTGTGTTCCTGTGCCTCCATCCCCTGGACCGTGTGCCCACTGCCACTGCCCCCAGGTCCCTGTTGTTGTTGGGTGGCGGTTTAGCCTGGCTTCCCTGTAGTGGTGGACACACCGCTGATTGACCTGTCCTGGGTAGCGAGGTTTGGGCCCGCTGGGTGGGTGCTGTGCTGGTGTTACCAGAGGGTGGAAGGTCGGTGTTGGGCTGTGCCTGTGCAAGGGGAACCGACTGTCCCGAGGCCCACAATGGTCTGGGCTGGTCATCCGGATCCAGTAGGGCAGAGCTGCTCTCGTCACTGTGGGCCTCTTCTGGGGGTGGAGTGGTGTTGTCTGGACCCTCTGGTGTGGTGACGGTCCTTCGGGTTCCTGCAGGGGCATAAGTGCATGATTATTGCATGTGTGTGTAATGGTGTGCAATGGGTGGGTGTTTGTGTACCCCAGTGCAAGCATTCCTGTGTGTGGGTTTGTGTGATGATGGTTGGGGGGGTGTTCTGGGTATGTGCAGTGGGCATGCTTTAGTGAGGGGTGTCCATGCTTAGTTGTGTCATGCAGGGCTTGGTGTTGGGATGGGTGGTTTGTGTTATGGGTACATTAGTGAGGATTTGGAGTGATAGGGGAGGGTGTAAGGGTGGGGGTGTGTGATAGCATGCAGGTAGGGTGGGGGATATGATAGTTAAGATTTGACTTACCAGTGTCCCATCCTCCACCGACTCCTCAGAGGCCCTCAGGATGCAAGATGGTCAAGACTTGCTCCTCCCATGTTGTTAGTTGTGGGGGAGGAGGTGGGGTCCGCCGACAGTCCGCTGTACCGCGATGTTGTGCTTGGAGACCGTTGAACGCACCTTCTCCCGTAGGTCGTTCCACCTCTTCCTGATGTCCTCCCTATTGCTTGGGTGCTGTCCCACGGTGTTCACCCTGTCCACTATTCTGCGCCATAACTCCATCTTCCTGGCTTTTGATGTGTGCTGTACCTGTGAGCCAAATAGCTGTGGCTCTACCCGGACGATTTCCTCCACCATGACCCTGAGCTCCTCCTCGGAGAAGCGGGGGTGTCTTTGGCGTGACGTGGGGTGGTGTGGGTGATGTGTGAGGTGGTATATGTGGTGATGAGTGTGGTGAGTGTAGTGGTGTGTGGTGTTTTGTGCGTGGATGTTGTGTGGGTGATGGTGTTGTGTGCCTCTGTGTGATGGGGTTGTCTATTCTGTGCTGTATCTCTGGCCTTCGTTCGTGTGTTTTTGGTTGTAGGGGTTTGTGGGTGATGTGGGTATTTGTTTTATATTGTATTGGGTGTGTGGGAGTGGTGTTTGTATGTTTATCAGGTGTGTGTATTTTGAATTGTCCAATGTGGCGGTGTTTTGGAGATGTGTGTGTATTTTGAGCGCGGCGGTGTGTACCGCCAATGGAATACCGCGGTTGTAAGACCGCCGCGTGGATTCGTGGGTCGTAACAGCATGAGCGTGTTTCTGTTGGCGTGGAGGTGAGGATTTGTTTCCGCCAGTTTATCACAGACCTTTGGTGTGGCAGTGTTGTGTGGGTGTCTGAATTTCTGCGGATTCCGAGGTGTGTGTCATAATAGCTGTGGCGGAATGCCGCAGCGGTGTATTGGTGGTCTTCTGCATGGCGGTAAGCACATTTTACCGCCAATGTTGTAATGACCCAGTACGGCGTCGGTTCCTTACTGCTACCGGGGAGATGAGGTGTAGGTTCCTTACTGCTAGACAAGGGAGGTGAGGTGTTGGTTCCTTACAGTTGCAGGGGAGATGGTAAGGTTTCTATGTCAATGGGTCAGTTCCTTACAACCCGGCTGGGTTGATGAATCCAGCAGGTCAAGAGACGAGGCATTGACTTCACTGTGTAGCAATCACACCACGGTGCCACAGGTGCTGTGGTGGAGTCGAATGTCACGGGCATCAGTGAAACAACACTCTGGACTCACGTGGGTGGGATTTCGGAGGCACTGTGGCGGCATTGGGCCTTCGGCGTCAGTCGTAGTCATTGCACTCAGCAGGCACCATGGCTACAGTGCAGGCACCAATGTGAAGTCAGACAGTGGCGCCGGTTCCAAAGTCACTCTGGAGTTGATGTCTCAGGAACTTGATTCAGCACCACTTGGCAAGTCAGGACTCCGAGCAAGAGAGCCCAGGTGCTAGCAGATAAAGACTTTGATGGCCCTGAGACATTGCAGCAGGAGGCAAGCTCAGTCCAAGCCCTTAGAGAGCCTTTGGAAGGAGGATGTAAAAAGCAAACTCCAGTCCTTTCACTCCGATGACAGAAGCAGCTAGCAGCAGGCCAGCACAGCAAAGCAACAGGCAGAATGGTAGTCTCTCATACAGCATCCGGTTCTTCCTCCTGGCAGAATGTCCTGAGTCCAGCAGGATTCTAACTATGTGGGGTTAGAGGTCCAGTACTTATGCCCATTCCTGTCTTTGAAGTAGGCAAACTTCAAAGAGAAGTTTTTATAGTGCACAAGACCCTGCCTTTTCCTGCCATAGCCCCGTGCACACCCCAGGGGGTTGGAGACTGCTTTGTTTGAGGACAGGCATAGCCCTGTTAAAGTGCAAGTGTCAGCTCTTCCCAACACTCTGGCTCAGGAAGACCCATAAGCCTATTGATGGGCCATCAGGATAAGCAGGGCACACCTCAGCTCGCTTTGTATGACTGTTTAGAGAGAATACACAAACAGCCCAACCGTCATCCTTACCCATATGTGTATTCAGCAGCCATGCAGAGGCACAGAATGGCTAAGCAAGAAAATGCACACTTTCTAAAAGTGTCATTTGCAAACTTACAATCTAAAAATCAACTTTACCAAAAGATGTATTTTTGAATTGCGAGCTCACAAACCAAAAAACACCATATCTCTATCTGCTCCCAATAGGAAACTACACTTAAAAGATATTTCAAGGCCATCCCCATGTTATCCTATTGGGGAGATGCGCTTTGCAATAGTTAAAATCGAATTGAGCAGTATTTCACCTACAAGACATGTAAAACACACCGGTCTATGTCCTACCTTTCAAATACACTTCACCCTGCCTATGGGACTGCCTTGGGCCTACTTTAGGGGTGACTTACATGTAGTAAAATGGAAGGTTTGGGCCTGACAAATGGGTGCTCTTACCAGGTCGAAATGGCAGTTTAAAACTGCACACACAGACACTGCAGTGGCAGGTCTGAAACATGTTTACTGGGCTACTTATGTGGGTGGCACAATCAGTGCTGCAAACCCACTAGTAGAATTTGATTTACAGGCCCTGGGCACACATAGTTCACTTTACTAGGGACTTACTAGCAAATCAAATTTGCCAGTCATGAAGAAACCAGTCACCAATACATTTTAGACAGAGTGCATATGGTCCTTAACACTGGTTAGCAGTGGTAATGTGCCCAAAGTCCTAAAGCCAATAGAAACAGGCCAGAAAAAAATAGGAGGATGAAGGCAAAAAGCTTGCGGATAACCCTGCAAAAGGGCCAGGTCCAACATGGACGCACACTACATAATTTCTTTATACGCAGATGACGTCTTAGTCTTCCTTCGGGATGTGGAGATCTCTCTCACCGGTTTTATGCAGCTACTGGATGAGTTTGGGGAATCTATCAAGCGCTTAAAGTGAATGAGTCCAAATCTTGTCTGTTTCCTCTGGCACCAATCCCTGACCTGCAGCAAACTGCCCCTGTGAAACGTTGGTTACGATGGTGCTATGACACCTTCATGAACTTGGGTATCCAGATATACCACTCAGAAAGGGACATGGAAGGGGTCATTGTGGACATGGCAATGGCTTCCATTCATGTCTCTCTGCCCTTTTGGTATTGCTATCCTTGACTCTGCTGGGCTGTGTAGCATTATCCAAAATGTTGACCCTCCCCAACTTGCTTTACTTGGAATGACTGACCTACCCAAGAGCTTTTTTGTAAGCTGAGTGGCCTCCTATTCTAATTAATATGGCAATACGGTCACCAGCGGGTGGCTCTCACCACACTCCACTGCCCCTTGATAGAAGGGGTAGTCAGTGCACCTAAGTTTGAGCTCTACTACACAGCAGTGAAGCTACAATGCCCAATGGCCTGGCTGCATCTACCTACATGCCCCAAATACACAAACGTTTGTGAAATTCTGGGTAAGAGAAGCACTTATGCCTGGCTGACAGCGCTGGCCAGCCATATCTGTGGTGTGATGTGACAGATGACTGTGGCTTGCACATGCTGGTGCAGATTTGTACATAGTGGATGTTCCTGCATTCTGTACTCCACATGCATAGATATTTGGAACTTACCAAGTCTCTATACATATACAGGACACTGTAACTGGGGGCCCTGGAGGGAGGCGGGAGTTGAACAAAGAAACAAGTTCTACCATGAGGGTGTCCTTCTGCCCTTTTGAGATGTGATGGATACTTATGGCATAGATACTGGGCAGTTCCTGACATTTCACACCATACATCATGCGCTGTGTACCACGTGGAACACAGGGGAGACAGAACTTCCCCTCTTCCCCACCCTACATGTACTCTTGTTCCAACACAGTATTTGGCATGCAATCACTACACTCTACACATTTCTTAATTTCACACCACTTGGGCGCGCATCAGGGGAGCACGTCAGATGGAATAACATACTGCCACAGCCACTCCTGGATGGGGTCTGACACAAGGCAGTCCGGCAGGTCAGAGAAGTGTCCTGCAACCCAATATTTCGATTTACCCAGTTCAGCATTCTGCACCATGCCCAACTCTCTCCTCAGCACATACAACGCATGTCTCTGACCTTAACCCCCAACTGTGCCTGGTGTAAACAAGTGAAGGCTAGTTTTTATCACATGATATCAGAGTGCCCGCCATTACAGGCAGTTTGGCACAAAGTCACAGGTGTAGTTGTGGGCCACCCCTTATCATCCAACCCTGAATCCTGCCTGCTGAGACTCTGCACAAAAGCCCGATGTGACAAACACCTTCACAGATTCATAGACCTTGCTTTCATCCTAATCAAGAGATAAATTGATGCGTCATGGAAGGAATCCACTCCCAGTGGACCTCCAGAGGAGGGTGGCCACACTGCTGATATGGCCATGCGCAGCAGCGAATGCACTTAATTTACTCCGAGCATGAGGGGGTGGGGAACAAAGGCATGAAATGCTGGGACTCCTATCTTATCAAGGTAGAGTCGAAAATTGACACCCACCTACTGTAATACACACCCTGCCCCCATCACAGAGTGACCTCAAGTATACATATGACCGTGACTGACACTGACATAGGAGGGAAGTCCAGTGAGAATACATAGGACCCACATATAATGGGGACTTCCGCCCACCCACGCCTCCAGATGGGTCCGAGGATATCCACTTTGCATTTCTGGATATGGTTTTATCACCCTGGAACCCTTACCTCCATGAGTGTCAGACCTCCACGCTTCCGAGATGCCCTTTCTACAACCCTGTACTCCTGACTGAGGGGGTCATTCTGACCTCGGCGGAAAAAGGCGCTTACCGCCGGTCAGAAGGCCGCCACAACACCGCCGCGGTCGCGGTAAACCGCCACTGTCATTCTGACCCTCAAGAGGCAAACCGCCAAAAACCCGACATCCACAAAAGTCCGCCACACCAACGGCCAGCGTTAAACTGGCGAAGACCAAACCTCCACCGTCACGCGAACAGAAATACGCCCATTCCATTACGACCCACGAATCCACGCGGCGGTCTTTCAACCGCGGTATTCCATTGGCGGTACACACCGCCGCGGTCAAAATACACACACACTTACAAAACACAGCCACATTGGACAATTTGAAATACACACACCTGATACACATACACACAACACTCCCACACACCCAATCCAATATAAAACACACACCCACATCACCCACAAACCCCTACGACCAGAGGCAGCATAGAATAGAGAACACCATCACACAGAGGCACACTACACCATCACCCACACAACAACCACGCACAAAACACCACACACCACTACACTCACCACACTCATCACCGCAAACACCACCCCACGCCTCATCCACACCACCCCATGGCACCCCCAAGACACCCAAGGTTCTCAGACGCAGAACTCAGGGTCATGGTGGAGGAAATAGTTTGGGTAGAGCCCCAGCTCTTCGGGACACAGGTGCAGCACACCACCATTGCCAGGAAGATGGAGCTATGGCAAAGAATAGTGGACAGGGTCAACGCTGTGGGACAGCATCCACAAAATCGGGACGACATCAGGAAGCGGTGGAACGACCTACAGGGGAAGGTGCGTTCCATGGTATCAAGGCACAACATCGCGGTGCAGAAGACTGGCGGCGGACCCCCACCTACTCCCCCAGAATTTACAGCATGGAGGAGCAAGTCTTGAACATCCTGCATCCTGAGGGCCTCGCTGGAGTAGGCGGAGGAATGGACTCTGGTAAGTCTAATCCCAACTACTTCATCCCCCCCACCCACCAGCATGCCAACTCATACCTCCACCCTCCCCCCACCCCCATCACACATCCTCCCTGCTAATGTCTCACCATCACAACCCACCCATCCCAACACCAAACCCTGCATGCCACCACAAACCATCGACCCCCATCACCTAAGCATGCCCACTGCACATACCCATCTCCCCCACAAACCGCCGTCACAACAGCCCCCACAAAGGAATGCCAGCACTGGGGTACACGGGCACCCACCCATTGCACGCTATGGCACACACAGAAGCAATAACCATACTCTTATACCCCTGCAGGACCCGAACGCCACCACACCGCCCAGGAGGGTCCAGAAATGTCCATTCCACCCCCAGAAGAGGCCCCCAGTGATGACAGCAGCTCTGTCTCCCTGGACCCAGATGACCAGCCCGGCCCATCGGGGACCTCGGGACAGTCGGTTCCCCTCAGACAGCCACAGGCCACAGCAGACCTACCCCCCTCTGGGAACACCAGCACAGCACCCACCCAGCGGGCCCATGCCTCTGTCTCCAGGACACGTCAATCAGCGGTGTGTCCACCACTACAGGGCACCCAGGTTAACCCACCACCCCAACAACAACAGGGACCTGGGGGCAGTGGTAGTGGGCACACGGTCCAGGGGACAGAGGCCCAGGGAAACAGGGGAAGTGGGAGGGCTGCTGTGCGACAGGGGGGGGACAGGCCCAGGGAACCCACTCTCCACGAGGCCCTCACCTCCATTATGGGAGCATACCACCACTCCCAGGAGACGATGGCGACGGTCCTGGCCAGGTTCCAGGAGATCCAGGTACTGCAGGAGGAACAGTTTATGGGGTTCAGGGAAGAACTGAGAAACATTAGTTCCGCAATGGGCACCATCGTTGTGGCTCTCAACCAGATTGTCACCACATTGCGGGACCATGTGGCACCACAAAGGGCCCCTGTCACTAGCATGGACCAGAAACAGGCTACCACCTCCGCCGGCGCTAGTGGACAGGAGGCCCCGACACAAGAACAGGCCACCAGAACCCTACCTCCTGCAGAAGAAGAACCACCCCGCAAGCGTGGCCTGAGATCTAGGAAGAAGACAGAGTAGGATGCCAAGACCCCCGCCAGGAAAGGATACCCCCTGATGTCATCCCACTGTCCCATATTGTCACCCTATCCAACCTTAAACTGCCCCTGCTCCACCTTCCACAGGCATATGGACAATGCACCTGTGAGACTGAAAATCTGGACTCTGCCATGGACATTCCTCCACCATCACCCATCACCGATTTTCAACCATGTCCCAAAATTGAGCACTTTAATAAACATCCTTATTGCACACATATAATCTGGAGTCTGCCTGTATTTTTGAAAATATGTATTAGACATAAACGTGCCAAAATGACCAGTTACATTGTGATGCCAACATACCACTGTCACACAGCTGTAGTCCATGGGCAAACAAAGCAGAGGTCACGCAGTGGGGCCCACAGCTCTGAAATTGGAAGGGAAAGTCACAACTCTGTTAGCATACACTGAGTGAAAAGGACAGACAGTAGAGAGGCAGGAGACTGTAAGTAAATGTAAAATGCCGGTGTTGATTCTTACCTGTGTGTTATTGAAAATACTGCTGTATCACTGTAACCCTGTTGTCTGTGTCGTCCTCTTCGTCTTACTCCTCTTCACTCTTCGCAGGATCCACAGCTGCTACAACACCACCATCTGGACCATCCTCCTGCAGAAAAGGCACCTGGCGTCGCAAAGCCAGGTTGTGAAGCATACAGAAGGCCTCGATGATCTGGCACACCTTCTTTGGTGAGTACATTAGGGATCCACCTGTCATATGCAGGCACCTAAACCTGGCCTCCAGGAGGCCGAAGGTGCGTTCGATCACCCTCCTAGTACGCCCATGGGCCTCATTGTACCGTTCCTCTGCCCTTGTCCTGGGATTCCTCACTGGGGTCAGTAACCATTACAGGTTGGGGTAACCTGAGTCACCAATTAGCCACACACGGTGTCTCTGTAGTTGTTCCATCACATAAGGGATGCTGCTATTTCGCATGATGTACGCGTCATGCACTGACCCAGGGAACTTGGCATTTACATGGGAGATGTACTGGTCAGCCAAACAGACCACCTGGACATTCATGGAATGATAACTTTTTCTGTTCCTGTACACCTGTTCACTTTCTCTGGGGGGTACCAAAGCCACATGTGTCCCATCAATGGCACCAATGATGTTGGGAATATGTCTAAGGGCATAGAAATCACCCTTCACTGTAGCCAATTCCCCCACCTCAGGGAAAACGATGTATCTCTGCATGTGTTTGAGCAGGGCAGACAACACTCTGGACAACACCTTTGAAAACATAGGCTGAGACATCCCTGATGAAATGGCCACTGTTGTTTGAAATGACCCACTTGCCAAAAAATGTACTGACAGCACCTGCACTAGAGGGGGGATCCCTGTGGGTTGGCTGATGGGTGACATCAGGTCTGGCTCCAGCTGGGCACACAGTTCATGAATAGTGGCTCGGTCAAGCCTGTATGTCAGTATGACATGTTGTTCCTCCATTGTCGACAGGTCCACCAGCGGTCTGTACACGGGAACATTCCTCCATCTCCTCGCAAGTCCCAGCGGACGGTGCCTAGGAAGGACAACAGCAAGCACAGAGTCAATCAACCCACAGGTACGTTCCCACAGCTTGCACAGTACACGATTCTCAATGCATTGAATGGCTGGTATGAGTGTCGAAGCAAGGCCTAGGCATGTGTGACGCAGTAGAAATTAAGCCATGTGGGCCCTTGAAATGGCGGCTGCCTGAACTGTGAAGTGCGACATTGGGATGTGAGGTCAATGCGCTGGCGTGGCACACCGTGGCGGTAGGCGGTCGAAGACCGCGGCGCAAAGACGCATTGGTTAACATTGAACCCTATGGGTTTCAGGAGCCAATGACGAAGTGCGCCGGCGGTCGCGGTACGCACCGCCGCAGTACGCACCGCCACGGACGTGACCGCCATTTTCTATCTGCTTAATCACTCGAGACCTGATCATCCACAGGAGAGGACCTATGCTGCAAGTGCTGCTGTGACCTCGGTCTGGAAGATACAATGGCTGCTGCGACTGGGGAAAGGGCCCCTGCCTTCACTTCTGAAGAGTTGGAGCAACTCGTGGATGGGGTCCTCCCCCAGTATGCGCTACTCTACGGTCCTCCAGACCAACAGGTAAGTACACTGGGAGCATGCTTTGGGGGCAATGCCTGGGTTGAGTCGGGTGGATGAAAGATGGTGGGGAGGGGAGCGATTGAGGCATGCATCAAACGACGGATGAGAGCATGTGCCACATGGCAAGGGTGGGGATGGGGGGCCACTCACATCGAGCATACTGAAAATTATGACAATGTTATTTCTCCCCCTGTACATGTGACATAGGTCAGCGCCCATCAGAAAATCGACATTTGGCGTGCCATCGCCAAGGACGTCCGGACCCTGGGGGTCCACAACAGACGGGGCACCCACTGCTGCAAGAGGTGGGAGGACATCCGCCGCGGGAGCAGGAAGACCGCGGAGGCTCTGCTGGGGATGGCCTCCCAACGTAGGAGGGGTGCCACTCGTCAATTGACCCCCCTGATGTTTCGGATCCTGGCGGTGGCCTACCCAGATTTGGATGGGCGTGTGAGGACATCATCACAGCAGACACAAGGGGGTGAGTACCAGCACATTCAGCTATCTTAGCGCGCAGTGGAGGTGTCTGGGTGGGGGAGGAGGGATGTGGGTCTCCCTAGGCCAGGGCGATTTCTGTAAGCTAGGCCCCTCAGTAAGGCATGGCCCTGTGCCCCCGCCCCCCACCTCTGTAGGGTGCCAAGTACAGCTATCCATGGCCCTGTGTCACCTATGTGTGCAGTTGTCGTCCATTAGCTTGTAGGCCAAGTCCCAATGATTGAGTAGTGTACCCCAAGTGCGCGGCGTAGTGCAGGGGGCTTATGTGTCTGTCCTCTCCGCCAACTGTGTTGCCAATGCATGCACTCAACATGTCTTTATTTTCTCCCCCCCCTTTTTTGTGGTCTTCCTGTTCATGTGTGCATTAGCATCATCAGGCGGAGGAAAAGTGGCATCGGAGCACGAGGTAGCTGCATCTCACATGGCCCTGGAGGGCCATGCAACCGACTCAGAGTTCACCAGTGAGATGGAGGGCGAGGGGAGCTCCACAACGGGGACACGTGGAGACATCAGCGACACAGACACGTCCTCGGAAGGGAGCTCCCTTGTGGTGGCGGCAACATCCGTGCCCACCGCAACAACAGGTACAGCCGCCACCCAGCGCACCAGCTCCGCCATCCAAGCAGCCCCTCAGCGTTCGCCCCGTGCCCGCTTGCACATGAAGGCGGGCATCTCCTTCGCCCCAGGCACCTCAGGCCCTGCCCCAGTTACCCCTGCTGCCCTCAGTGAGGAGGTCATTGACCTCCCCAGGACGCTCATTGTTGGGCAGTCTACCCTTTTGAATGCCATCCAGAGGGTTGAAAGGGAGGTGCACCGGAGCTATGCATACCTGGAGGGCATTCATTCGGGTCAGGCTGTCCAGCAGCGATCGTTCAACGCTCTGGCCTCAGCACTGACGGCAGCCATTGTCTCTGTCTCTTGCCTCCCTCCTCCAACTTCCTCCACCCAGTCCCACTCCCCTGTACCTCTGCCTATCCCAGACACACCTACAGACCAGCCTGCACACACCTCAACACCCAAGGGCATCTCATCCAGACATAAGCACCACACATCACAGAAGCATTCACACAAGCAACAGGCACATGCAGACATACCAACAGCCACTGCCTCCTCTGTGTCCCCCTCCTCCTCGTCTCCCTCCTCCCTCCCTGTGACGTCTCCACTCACACTTGCATGCACAACATCATCAGCCACTACGTCCATCACCAGCACACCCACCAGAACACTCCGCACACGTGCAGTCACCACCCCCACTGCCATTTACACGTCCCCTGTGTCCTCTCCCAGTGTGTCTGTCACCCCCTCTTCCAACTCAAGCACCGCTCCGCTGGGCACCGCCGTCTCAAACACCGCTGGCCCATTGGCAGAAGGGGTAGGCCCGGATCTGTGTCGGGCAGGGCCTCCAGAACCAGTGGAGTCTGTAATCCACTTGAGAGACTGTGGCTTTGCACTCCCCAGGATGGCACAGTGGGCAATCCACCCACTGTAGAGACTTGTGAGACTGTGGCTTTGCACTCCCCAGGATGGCACAGTGGGCAATCCACCCACTGTAGAGACTTGAGAGACTGTGGCTTTGCACTCCCCAGGATGGCACAGTGGGCAAGCCACCCACTGTAGAGACTTGAGAGACTGTGGCTTTGCACTCCCCAGGATGGCACAGTGGGCAAGCCACCCACTGTAGAGACTTGTGAGACTGTGGCTTTGCACTCCCCAGGATGGGACAGTGGCCATGGAGGCCCCTCGTGGATCTGGCGTCGTGGACTCATGTGGCTGAGGTGCCTCCCCTTCCCTTCCCCCTGAGGTGCCTGTAGTTTTTCTATCTGATGCCCCTGCAGTGTTCTCTCCAATGGATTCGGGTCTCCTGTGTGGGCTTTGCCCATGTGTTGAGCACCATTGGCCCACGTACAATGACTGAAACCCAATTTGGACAGGACAATTTACATATGTGTATATAGTTATAGATGTTGGAAATAATTTTTTACTTAGCCTTACAATATATTTGAATTTCATGATCATTTTATTTTGTCTTGGCATTCTTCCGGGGGGGTTGGGGGGTGTCACTCTGAGTTGTTGCCCTGCATTGATGTGTAGGTAGTTGTGGGTGATGGTGGGTGTGTCGCGTATGTGTGTGCCCGTAATCTTTTCTCCTCCCCCCTCCCCTGTGTCGTAGGTGCAGTACTCACCGTTGTCTTCTGCGGCGGCGTTCGTGCTCCTGGTAGAGGAGCAGGTAGACAATAGCTGGTAGGATGTGTAGTTCTGGTTCCATGCTGTCCAGATTCCTCGTGGGGTGTGTAGAGGTGAGCGTTTTTCCGTTCGTAGTCTGTTTCCGCCGTGTTTTTATCGGCGGGGCTCCCGCCCCGGAAAAGGTGGCGGATTGGTGAGTTGTGATAGGGTGGGCAGTACATTGTCTCCCGCCTGTCTGTTGGCGGTGACCGCCGCGCTGTTTGTTTCTCCCGCCGTGGCGGTCGGAGTGTTAAAGTGGCGGTCTGTGTTGGCGGTTTCCGCCAGGGTCAGAATTCCATTTTTTTGACCGCCTGCCTGTTGGCGGTTTGGCCGCCGCTTTAACACCGACCGCCAGGGTTGGACTGACCCCCTGAGTGTCCATTGCTTGCCCGCTCAGACAACGTGATTCACCTGCAACAGCAGCAGACACCACAGTTACAATTGTTTTTGGTTTGTTCATTACGTTTGCCTTACTTGCTTTCCTCAGAAGAAAGACAGCAGATCCGATGATATGCAGACACAGTGTCATCCTTGTTATACTATGAATGATTACATGCCATTGCTTACATGTCCTAATGTAATAATATTGCCATGCGCTACAGAGAAAACTCAATAAATAGTTTTTTTAAAAGTCACCTTGCTACTTCACAGGGAAAGGGCAGGAATGTGCGTTATTTTTGCAATGCGCAATGGGCTCCTTAGCGCCAATGTAGGTGCCATTGCATGCAGGATTTGGCCCTGAATGACGGGGTGGTAGCAGGGCCTTTCCTGCAGCCAAGTCCTGCTGCCAACTCTCTATAACCATCCACCCCGTATAACTATAGTTTTGGCTGTGTGTGGTGGGGCTGGCCACAGGGGTTGGCCTGTATCCAGGCCATGCAGCCAACCCCCTATAACTATAGCTTCAGCCATGCACGGCAGAGCCAAGCTCTGCGATCAGCCCCCTATAACAATAGCTTCGGCCATGTGTGGTGGGGGTTAGCTGCAGGACCTGGCCTGCAGCCAGGCCCTGGGGCCAGCCTTCTAGAACCACTCAACTCCCTATAACAATAGCTCTGATTGTGCACGGTAGGGGTTGGCTGCAGGACCTGGCCTGCTGCCAAGCCCTGTGGTCAACCCTCCATAACTACCCAACCCCTCACAGCCTACGGGGGTTGGCCGTGGGGCCTGTGGCCAACCCCCTATAACCACCAGCACCCTGCCACGCACTCTTGAAGTGCTTCTCTTTTTGGTGGAGATGTGATCATATTCCTGTGCATCAAGAACTTGTCACAAAATTGGTTGGAAATGTGTTGGGTCCTTTTAGTAAGCTGTCCATCTTTCTTAGAAAATGGGAGGAAGACGTTGCATATCACTAATTTATATGTGGCAGGGCCAAAAGGGTGGGGCTTCTAGGCCATTTTACATACCTGTATTTTTTAAAAGGGATAACACAATATCTGGTCTCAGCAGCAGATGACAGGCAAGACCTTACTTGTCACAGTCACTACATGAGGTATTGCATTCCAAAAAAGCAAGGGTACAAACCCCTGCTTCAAGGTTTACAGGTAACATCTCATAGTGGAAATGCAGAGTAAATACATGTGCTTTGCCTACCTTTGCATGAAGTTAGGATGATTAGTACTTTACAGAAGAGGAGCTTTAATTCGGGCACCTGCTTTGGTTTTATCTGAAAGTGCTTCCCGTTGAGGTTTAAATTCTGTGAAATGAACTTTGTACGAGAATGAATCCTGCCCTGCATATTCATGATTCATAAATACACAGGGCAGTTTTCATCATTTTTTTATTTCCAATGGCCCCCTGGGGAGAATCAAGGCCCCGCGTTCCCAGCTGGATCTCCAACTTCTGCTTGTAATAAAGCTCCCAGTGTGCTGGAGCAATGTTGTATCTCTTTCCCTGGCCGCACGTCTGTAGGCAGAGAAAGAGATGAAATCTCTGCTTGCAGCCAGCTGGAACATTTTTACAGCTCCTGCTTGCTGTAAGTGGAGTGTTTGCTTTTGCTTGGCAGGGGCAAAAGCAAACAAATATCTCCCGAGGGCGGGTACCTCAGAAGATAGCAGGAGCCCTGGGGGGTGAAAGTCCCCAAGGCCATATATGGTTCCAGGTGAGGAGTTGCGCTGCCCCCATCCTATGTTATACATGGGCCAGCCCCGGGAGGTGGTGGTCCCCAGGGCTGAATACAGCTGTACAGGGGGGCTGCACAGTTCCCCTTCCTTCATTAAAAATTTGAAAGGCCCCAGTAGTGGTCCCTAGTGTGTGGGGGGTCCTTATGGCCCCGCATACTGATGTTCTATTTGCTCAGGGTAGGTGGTGGTCCCCAGGGCCCAGAGGGAACCACGCAGCCCTCCCCTATTATTTTTAATTTGTATAGCCCTTTATCAACAATTAATTGCTGCAATGCCCCCCAGACCTTGCCCTCATGGGGGCTAATGAAACAGCAAGCACAGGAGACCATGCTTGTCATTTATTTTTACATTTTCAGCAGATCCTCCATGGATTTTTCTGAAAATTGAAAACAAATATATTTTTTGCCCTAGAAGGGTGCTAGGGGGACCCCAGGAAGAAGGGTGGGGGTTAGGGTATTTTGACTGTGCCCCTTTTTGTTGTTTTTGGTGTTTTGTTTGTGACTCTGCTGAAGCTGAGTCCCAAAATGGCTGCCAGCACTTTGGGATTGAAGTGTTGGAAGCCAATCAGATCTCAGCATGATGTCGCCGGAATCTATGAGCCTCCACGTCCCAAGGTATCTATATTATTTAACCTTTAAAATCTCTGAAACTACTGAATGGATTTACACCAAATCACAGAAAGTACAATTTGCACACCAAGACCTGGATTCCTGCCAAATTTTGTGTATCTCCCTTCAGCGGTTCAGGCTGTAGGCGTGTCTAAAGACCCTACGGGAAAATGAATGGGGAAAACATGTTTTAGGGCCCGCCCTTTTCTTCTTGACCCCCGCTAGACATATCACCTCAAAACTTTCAAGACAGCAACTGAACCAAGTGTTGTATTAGTTTTGAAAAGTTATTGGCAAAAGAAAAAAAGCTTTTCCTATGGCAGGGGTACGAGTTATAGTTACCTTAGGGTGTGAGTTATAGTTACTTGAAACAACTCTAACTGTAACTGATATCCCCTGGGGCCTTTCCTAAACATTTCTTTTGGGGGGGGGAAAGGGGCCGTGTGACTCCCCCTCCTCCACAGGTCAATCTCGGCCCCAGGGACCCCATCCGCCAGAGCCCAGCCTAAACATTTAGATTCATATTTAAGAAAAGTGGCACTGCGCTTTTTTGCGGCCCTTATTGTCCCCTTAACGCCACCATATGTGCTGTATTTAAAATACAACACAACATGGCAATAGTTACAGGACTTGCACCTGAACTTTTGATGCTAGTCAGGCACTTTGCAGGATTTGTGTCAAAAATTCTGACGCTAATCCTGCAAAGCACCTAGAAGCCCATTGTAAGCAATGGAACCCTCCTTTTAATGCCTGCTCAGAGGAGGTGTTAAAAGTGTAGAAAAGAATGATGCAAGGGAAATCTCATGGATTTCCATGTGTCATTTTTTTGGCCCCCTAATGGGGGAATGCCCCCTTTGCATACATTATGCCTGGCGCAGGCATAATGTAGTGCAAAGGGTTACAAAGTGGTGCAGTGCATGCATTGCACTACTTTATAAATATGGCCTTCTAACACCACATTAGCACCAAAAAATGCCACTAATGTGGAGTTATAATGGTGCTAGGGGCTCTTAAGTATTCCCCGTAATTTATTTGGGGGAGAGGAGCCACGCGCCTCCTCCCCAGGCTGATCTTGGCCCTGAGGACCCCATCCCTCGGGACCCTGCATAATTATTTAATTTTGGGGGGGAAGGAGGGTTTGCTTGGCAGCCCTACTCAGGGTCGATTTTGCCCTCGAGACCCCATCCACTTGGGCCCAGCCATGTGACCTGGATGCTCCCCAGGGCACAGAGTTACAATATTGGGGAGCACAGGGGGAGCCTGTAGGCCCCCACATCTCAGGCGGATCCACACCTCCTATGAGAACAGACATTGCTGTCACAGAGAGGGAGCTGCTAAAGCAGCTCCCTCTCTGTAAAGCAGCTCCCTCTCTGTGAGAACAATGTTTTCTCTGTTTCCCCTGCATCTTTGCAGGTAGGGTCATAGAGGAAACCTCCACTTGCATGAAGTGAGAGCCGTTTGACACCTTTAACTTCATCTGAGCTGTCTGTTTGCTGACAGCTCCCTCCAAGTCACAGCAAACAGCTATGTCCCTGGGACATAGAGGGAGCCGGCCCTGGAGGTGTGGCAGTTTCCAGGGACTTTATTGGTTCCTTTATAGGGGACCCCTCCAACTAAAATAGTCCAGAGGAGTTGGTGGTTCACAGAGCCTGTGGTCCGAGACGGATCCCCTATCTCTTTTCAAAATAGCCCCAGGGAGGTGGAGGTCCCCAGGGCTGTAGGGAGGCCAGGTGGCCCAATGCATTACTTTCATTAGTGACCCAGGGAGGTGCGGCCCCGGGGTTGCGTGGTGGTCGGGATTCAGCCAGCATTGGTTTACATTAGTGCCCCAGGAAAGTGGCGGTCCCCTGAGCTGCAGAGGTATAGGGGACTGCCCTGCATTCATTTTTGTTAGTGCCCTGTGGAGGTTCAGCCCCAGGGGCAGCAGGGACGCCGGTCGGCCCCTCCATATTACTTTTTACTGGGTACCCCGGGGAGGTGGCAGTCCCAAGAGCTGCGAAGGGGCGACCTGCATTTCTATAGATTACGTGCCCCAGGGAGGTGCTGATACCCAGGGCTACAAGGGGAGGCCGGGTGCCCCCAGCATTAGTTTTCTTTAGTGGCCTGGGGAGGTGGTGGTCCTCAGGGCTGCGGGGACTGGGCGGCTCCCCCGCATTAAAATGCAATGCCCCCAGGACTTGGTCCACCCGGGGGTTTCACAGCATTGTCAAGCGTGGGAGCCCACACTTGTTTTCTTTTTTTAAAAATCTTTTAGGTGGTGCACCCTTGGTGCACCTCCTGACAGCTTCTTTGCCTCCGCACCTGCATCTATAATATAACGCAGACGCTGAGGCAAAGGGATTCCATCATTTTCAAGAAGCCACACACCTATGCAAATGAGAGAGCTGCCTTTGGTGATAGCGCTGGCGCTATGTGTGCACAAGTGTTATCTGTATTACACAAAGGGCCGCACAAGCGTCAGTGGCCCTTTCTGTAATACCAAAGTGCCCTGGGGTGCGCATCATGGGCTCACATGCCCACACGGCCATAGGTGTTCATTAGAATACTGCGGGGAGGCAAAGGTCAAGGTCACAGAGTTGGATAATTAAGGGCAGGGAGGAGGGTGCAGAGGCAACAAGTTGACCACGCTGGGCAGGCAGGAGAGGCAGTGGCAGCACAATGGACCATCGAGGGCAGGGAAAAAGGGGGCAGGGACAACAAACCAACCATGCAGGACAGGTAAGAGAGGCTGTGGCAATATAAGAGACCGTTGAGGACTGAAGGAAATGGCAGTGGCAGTACAACCATGCATGTGAACAGACCCAATTCAGACAGCAGACTACTGATGTTTTTAAACCCAAAAGGGCTTTATTCTATCTACCTCCTGTCTAAAATATTCTCTTTTTCAATGTAAGTCGGTGGGGAAAATCAATTCCCCAGGTTTCTTCTCAAAATCTCTCTCTGTTGCAGCATAACGGTCCATGAAGGCCAGGAGAGAGTGGGCAGTGGCAGCACATCGGACCATGTAGGGTAGGAGGGAGGGGGGATGGTTGATGGACTTGGACAACAGAGTTGAGGGAGAAGGTGGATGTGGCAGCAACCTAACTGTTCAGGTAAGGAGGAAGGGAAGTGGCAGAACAACGGCCACACAGAGCTGTAATCAGGGAGCAGAGGCCTGGACTTGGACAATGGAGGGCAAGGAGGATTGGGGACAGGTGCAAAACTCTTGAGTAGGGCAGCACAAGGCCAAGCCAGGCACTGTGTCTAACTCCCTCCACCTTGCAATTGCTTTGGACATCTACTTACTGTTAAAAAAAATAGAAATTCTTCTAAAGAAACAAAGGTTATAGGGATGTTATAGTTAGAAAATAGATTTTAAAAAAACCTTAGAAATTCTGTAAAAAAACAAAGGTTACAGGGACTTTATAGTTAGCTTCAGATTTTTCAGAAACCATAGAAATTCAGCTGTTATACTTAGAGTTATTTCAAGTAACTATAACTCCATCCCTATGGTAACTATAACTTGCCCCCTCACCATGCACTGCTAATTACATCAGATTTTACACTGTTCAAGACATCTTCTATTTTATCATTGATAATATCACTGTAACATTTGCAGTAGAAATATTGAAAACTGTGCCCACTTTAATGTTGAAGTCAGATTTTTGAAAATTATTAGGGAAAAGTAATATTTTAAAGTTACCTTTTCCCCGCGTGAAATTCCCAAAGGCTCATTTACATGAGCCATCCAACTGTCACCCAGCTGGTGAGTGACCCTTTATGACGTGTGAAAACTCTTCCAACAGAAGAGACAAAAAACAGGTTGTGGGCACTGGGCATGTGTTTTTGTTCCTCTGGCAGGATGACCATTTGCCCTGTGCCCAGGAACTTAAGTTACTTCAAAGGGGCTTCCCTTGTCACATGCAAGTGTCAGCTCATACCTGATCAGGATTTTTATTTTCTTCCCCTAGTCAGGCAGGCACCAATCCCTTGAGAGGGGAGGTGCCCCCAAACTGTTTTTTGTAATCCAATGAGCAGGGGTTGCTCATTTCCCTGGCCACACCTCTGATTGGGCAATCTGGGATTGCTTACAGTAGGACAGACAGAATCTGCCGCAAAAGTGTGGAGTGGTACTCCTGGGAACATTTGCCCTATTGTTTTAGGAGGTGTCAGGCCTCCTACCACAAGCTAGTGCCAATCATAAATGTGTCATCCCCTGGCACCCTCTTCAGATCATTTCTGGACCTGAGGAAGATCCGAATAGGGATGAACTTAATGTTTGTAACCTAAGCGGATCCCTGAAGGACTGGACCTGCTCCCTCTAGAACAGAGAAGTGCATTCCAAGGTTCATAGGGCTGACTTTCTCTTCAAACTACAGGGACAGAGTGTGAGAAAGTAGCCTCTTTCTAGCCTTGATACCCCCACTTTTGGCCTGTTTGTGAGTATATTTCAGGGTGTTTTCACTGTCTCACTGGTATCCTGCTAGCCAGGGCCCAGTGAAAACCCTATGTTGTCAGTATGTTTGTTATGTGTTACTGGGTACCTGCTAGCTAGGACCCCAGTGCTCATAGGTTTGTGGCCTATATGTATGTGTTCCCTGTGTGATGCCTAACTGTCTCACTGAGACTCTGCTAACCAGAAACTCAGTGGTTATGCTCTCTCTGCTTTCCAGATTTGTCACTAACAGGCTAGTGACTAAATTTACCAATTCACATTGGCATACTGGTACACCCATATAATTCCCTAGTATATGGTCCTGAGGTACCCAGGGTATTGGGGTTCCAGAAGATCCCTATGGGCTGCAGCATTTCTTTTCCCACCCATAGGGAGCTCTGACAATTCTTACACAGGCCTGCCAGTGCAGCCTGAGTGAAATAACGTCCACGTTATTTCACAGCCATTTACCACTGCACTTAAGTAACTTATAAGTCACCTGTATGTCTAACCTTCACCTAGTGAAGGTTGGGAGCAAAGTTACTTAGTGTGTGGGCACCCTGGCACTAGCCAAGGTGCCCCCACATCGTTCAGGGCAAATTCCCCGGACTTTGTGAGTGCGGGGACACCATTACACACGTGCACTGTACATAGGTCACTACCTATGTACAGCTTCACAATGATAACTCCGAACATGGCCATGTAACATGTCTAAGATCATGGAATTGTCACCCCAATGCCATTCTGGCATTGGGGGTGACAATTCCATGATCCCCCGGGTCTCTAGCACAGAACCCGGGTACTGCCAAACTGCCTTTTCAGGGTCTCCACTGCAGCTGCTGCTGCTGCCAACCCCTCAGACAGGGTCCTGCCCTCCTGGGGTCCAGGCAGCCCTGGCCCAGGAAGGCAGAACAAAGGATTTCCTCTGAGAGAGGGTGTAACACCCTCTCCCTTTGGAAATAGGTGTGAGGCTGGGGAGGAGTAGCCTCCCCCAGCCTCTGGATATGCTTTGATGGGCACAGATGGTGCCCATCTCTCCATAAGCCAGTCTACACCGGTTAAGGGATCCCCCAGCCCTGCTCTGGTGTGAAACTGGACAGATGAAAGGGGAGTGACCACTCCCCTGACCTGCACCCCCCAGGGGAGGTGCCCAGAGCTCCTTCAGTGTGTCCCAGACCTCTGCCATCTTGGAAACAGAGGTATTTGTGGCACACTGGACTGCTCTGAGCGGCCAGTGCCAGCAGGTGACCTCAGAGGCTCCTTCTGATAGGCTCTTACCTCTCTTGGTAGCCAATCCTCCTTCCTTTGTAGCCAAACCTCCTTTTCTGGCTATTTAGGGTCTCTGCTTTGGGCAATTCTTCAGATAACGAATGCAAGAGCTCACCAGAGTTCCTCTGCATCTCCCTCTTCACCTTCTGCCAAAGGATCGACCGCTGACTGCTCAGGACGCCTGCAAAAACGCCACAAATTAGCAAGACAACTACTAGCAACCTTGTATCGCTACATCCTGTCGGCTTTCTCGACTGTTTCCAGGTGGTGCATGCTCTGGGGGTAGGCTGCCTCCTCTCTGCACCAGGAGCTCTGAAGAAATCTCCTGTGGGTCGACGGAATCTTCCACCTGCAACCGCAGGCAACAAAAGACTGCATCACCGGTCCTCTGGGTCCCCTCTCAGCATGACGAGCGTGGTCCCTGGAACTCAGCAACTCTGTCCAAGTGACTCCCACAGTCCAGTGACTCTTCAGTCCAAGTTTGGGGGAGGTAAGTCCTTGCCTCCCTATGCTAGACTGCATTGCTGGGTACCGCGTGATTTGCAGCTGCTCTGACTCCTGTGCACTCTTCCAGGATTTCCTTTGTGCACAGCCAAGCCTGGGTCCCCGACACTCTAACCTGCAGTGCACAACCTTCTGAGTTGTCCTCCGGCGTCGTGGGACTCCCTTTTGAGACTTCGGGTGGACTCTGGTTCACTTCTCTTCTAAGTGACTGTTCAGGTACTTCTGCAGGTGCTGCCTGCTTCTGTGAGGGCTCCCTACAATGCTGGGCGCCCCCTCTGTCTCCTCATCTAAGTGGCGACATCCTGGTCCCTCCTGGGCCACAGCAGCATCCAAAAACCCTAACCGTGAGCCTTGCAGCTAGCAAGGCTTGTTTGTCGTCTTTCTGCGTGGGAACACCTCTGCAAGCTTCTTCATGACGTAAGACATCCATCCTCCAAAGGGGAAGTTCCTAGTCCTCTTCATTCTTGCAGAACACCAAGCTTCTTCAAACAGATGGCAGCTTCCTTGCACTCTCAGCTGGCATTTTTTGGGCTCCTGCCCACTCTCGACACTGTCGCGACTCTTGGACTTGGTCCCCTTGTCTTCCAGGTACTCAGGTCCGGAAATCCACTGTTGTTGCATTGCTGGTGTTTGTTCTTCCTGCAGAATCCCCCTATTACGACTTCTGTGCTCTCTGGGGGTAGTAGGTGCACTTTACACCTACCTTTCAGGGTCTTGGGGTGGGCTATTTTCCTAACCCTCACTGTTTTCTTACAGTCCCAGCGACCCTCTACAAGCTCACATAGGTTTGGGGTCCATTTATGGTTCGCATTCCACTTTTGGAGTATATGGTTTGTGTTGCCCCTATACCTATGTGTTCCTATTGAAATCTACTGTAACTTTACATTGCTTGCATTACTTCTTTTGGGTATTACATGCATAATTTCGGTTTGTGTACACATATCTTGTGTATATAACTTATCCTCATATTGAGGGTACTCACTGAAATACTTTTGGCATATTGTCATAAAAATAAAGTACCTTTATTTTTAGTACTTCTGTGTATTGTGTTTTCTTATGATATTGTGCATATGACACCAGTGGTATAGTAGGAGCTTTACATGTCTCCTAGTTCAGCCTAAGCTGCTTTGCCATAGCTACCTTCTATCAGCCTAAGCTGCTAGAAACACCACTTTTTTTAGAAAAAACATTGGTATTGGCCTCTGCTAGAGTGAGTCCTGACCCCTAACTGTTGTCCCTTAGGTCCTGGAACAATTGGCTATGTCTGGATAAACTTCTTCCACCACCCCTGAAAACTTGCGACCTCTGGAGGACAGGGACCAATCGACCAAGCAGGTTCACCCAAGGTGCAATGCCACCAGGATGAAGATCCAGGTTTCTCCTGCTCGGAGTTTCTACGCAGCAGATACTATGATTCAGCTGGACCTTGTGTAGAAGGGATTGGCCCACATGGAGCCCTGTTCAGCTGCAGCCACTTGCCTTGGCTCAATGAAGGATTCCAACTCTAAAAAAGTGACTATGTGTAAACATAGAAATTTTGACATGCAAAGGTGGCAAAGTATCTACCCAGCGAGAGGGGTGGAGAATTCTAATTTTTGCCAATCTCAGCTTTTTGCACCAAGACTAACAGCTTCATCTGGACACCTTCCCAATGGTTATTCAAAGTTTTGGATCCCTGATTACTTGCCCAGCTTTCATTTTTGAGACTAAGATGCTGATTTATATCTTGGGCAGCATGGATATTACGTTGCAAGGATGACTGATATCCTGACCGCTAATATAATGATCCACCAATCCAAATTAAATGCAGGTGGACCTTAGGTGTAGCCACAGTGAAGCCTACTCTGTCAACGCAAAAGTTACACACCCCAGGTGGACTGATGGAGAGCTGTTGAAGGTTGACCTCTATGTCCTCCCACCTAATTTAGATGGGCAGGCAAACAGGTCAGTTTTCAAGTGGCAGTGAAACTAATGCCCCCCTCTCCATAGAGATATCTCCCATAACGGGGGGCATTCTTTATATTATTTTGAAAAAGAAAATCCTTTATTGAGGTTTTTCTTTTTTTAAATAAAAAAAGCAGCTTTACGGATAACTCTGTCATGTTGACAGAGCCTTGTATCAAACTTAAAAAAGCATCGACAAGACCCACTGTAATGGTGGATCCTCCCAATGTTTCAGTAATGACGGTCGGCTTGATAATGATGATACTGTTGAATGGCACAAGAGAATAATTATGCTCAATATCTACAGACATTAATAAGCTTCAGTGTACCAGTGAGGACTCCAAAGGACCCGAGGTACATATGAAAATAAATGCCCTTATATAGTAACGAGCAGATGTCACAAACCATTACCAAAAGCAGCTGCGGCCCATCCTTTAGGGCAGAGGGGCCATGTTCCCCCACCTTTTGCCCCTCATGAAGAGAGCCTTTCAGGCTGAGCAAAGGTCAGGCAGCCAGGATTGAGACATGCGTGATTTGCGTTGACTCCTGGCTGTCTGAGCTGAACTTTGCTGGGCTGAAGAGGTCACAGCTCCTATGGGGATGACCTCCTCAGCTTAGCAAAGGTGCCTTGAGGCCCTTCTCCTCAGTGACGAGGGGAAGCGTCACCCATTGACTTTGACCTGGGCGCTTCTGGTTTTAGCCCTGAAGCGCCCAGGGCGAGTGTCAATCAGTGACACCTCATCACAGAGTGGGGAGGGGTCAGCAGTCTCACTCTGTGATGAAGATGAGGGAAGGCAGCAGTCCCAACCCTCCTGGGACCTTCGAGACCGAAGGTAAGTGTGTGTGTGAAGGTAAATGTGTGTGTTTTTTAAATGAATGGTGCATGCGTGCGCGTGTGCATGTATCTTTGAATGTTGATGAGTGTTCTGAATGGATGTGCGTGCGTGTGTGAATGCATGAGTGTGAGTGTGCAGCCCGCCCCTCCCTCCTAAAATTACCGCCCGCCCCTGACCAAAAGTAACCAAATATTGCACACTTTCAAGGCAGGCTTTCAGCTTGGTACCAGTACAGAAATGCTGCTGTCTGAGGTTCTGGATGATTTATACAGAATGGTGGACGAATGTGGTGTCAGGGCATTTGTTCTATTAGATCTCTCCACGGCCTTCAATACCATTGATCATTACTTCCTCATGACCAGACTTCAAGAAAATGACGACAGAGATTTTGTAATTAAATGGACAAAGTTTTTCTGACCGCGAGGGAACAAACCATCACCGCTACCCCTTTTATATTTGAGTCTAAAAAGATCAGCTGTTGTGCTCACAACAGCGCCGTACCATCACCACTGCCACTGGATAATTTATTACATGTGGCTGAAGTTCTGCACTATATCCAGCTGGTCTTCTGACATACTCACATTAAGGGCCATATTTATACTTTTTGACGCAAAACTGCGCTAACGCAGTTTTGCGTCAAAACATTTAACACCGGCTAACGCCATTCCAAAGCACCATGCGGGCGCCTTATTTATTGAATGACGTTAGCCGGCGCTGTGGACTGGTGTGCGTAAAAAAAAATGACTCACACCAGGCAGCGCCGGCGTATGGGAAAATGGGGCTTGGGCGCCAAAAAATGGGGCAAGTCAGGTCTGAGGCAAAATTCTTTCCTCAAACCGATTTGCGCCATTTTTTTTTACGCCCAAACGCCATTGACATCACTCCTGTCTTAGCAAAGACAGGAGTCATGCCTCCTTGCCCAATGGCCATGCCCAGGGGACTTATGTCCCCTGGGCATGGTCATTGGGCATAGTGGCATGTAGGGGGGCACAAATCAGGCCCCCCTATGCCACAAAAAAAACCTGTAAAAAAATACTTACCTCTACTTACCTGTACTTACCTGAAATGGGTTCCCCCATCCATGGGTGTCCTCAGGGGTGGGCAAGGGTGGCAGGGGGTGTCCCTGGGGGCATGGGAGGGCACCTCTGGGCTCCTTCCGAGCCCACAGATCCCTTAACGCCTGCCCTGAGCAGGTGCTAAAAAATGACGCAAATGCGGCTGGACGTCATTTTTTAAGGCCCGCCCACTCCCGTGCGTCATTTTTGCACGGGAGTTTAAATAAGGCGCAAATGCCTTAGAGTCATTTTTGGCGTGGAAACGCCTACCCTGCATCTCATTAACGCAAGGTAGGTGTCCACGCTAAAAAATGACGCTAACTCCAAGATCTTTGGCGCTAGACGGATCTAGCGTCAAAGTATAAATATGGAGTTAGCTTTGCGTCGGATTTGCGTAAAAAAAAACGACGCAAATCCGGCGCAAACAGAGTATAAATATGCCCCTAAGCCTCCAAAGGCCTAGGACGGGTCTTAAAAATGTTGTAGCCATTGTCCATCGGCAAATATCACTTAATTTTCTGAGGCCTAAACCATTCAAGACTAAGACACTCGTTACCAGGAATAACCAGGCTTACTGGAATCCATTGATCTAGTCTATAATCATGAGCCCCTCCACTCAAACCATCAAAAGCCACCTGCAACCTTGGAAAGCTCAATGATGCAGATCTATCCTTCGAGGCACTAGAAGCAAAGGTGTCGACCACCTGCTTCGGACAGATGAAACTACTAAACACTACCTACTTGACTAGAAAATCAAATGCCAGTAGCCAATGGCTTGATGGAGTAATTGGCTCGACTATGGTAATTCAATCTACCTTGGCCTAGAAGACTGATCAAAAGCCTGCAGATGGTTCAATCTGCCGCAGCGAGTATTATTATAAGTAGCAGGAAAAGGATCTTATCATCGCAGTGTTCTTTCCATTGACTGCCTGTCTGAGAACGTGCCTAGTTTAAATGTCTTTTTATTATTTACCAAGCAATAAATCAACCCTCTCCTAATTTTATGATAGCCAAATTTGCTCTTCTAAGCTACAGCATACTTTGCAATCTCTTCAAATAAATAAGAACAATACCTTGACTTTTGTGGATAGGACATTTTCTGTGCCTGTAGCAAATACATGAAATAACCTTCCACTGGGTCTACGTGCTCTTCCCCGTCTCTAGCCTTTTTTACAGGAACTGATTTTTAATTGTTAATTGGCTCCTGGCAGGTCTTATTTGTTGCAATGTCAAAAGCGCCAAAGTGCAGTGATTCAAGAACCACACTTGTGAATGTGCGGTAGTTCAGCACCCTTAAGAACAATGACAGAGACTAAAAAAAGAAACACCTTTGTAAGTTGTAATTGTCTGTGAAGAGCGGGATCCTGGTATAACACTTATTAGTTGGTTTTAAAGGCTAGTGGCGATTCTATGTTCCAGTAGACTTTACTAGCTTTCTTCAAGCCTTGCCCTAGGGCTGTATCGATTATTCTGCTACAACAAAACCGTTTAGGGTCTTGGCCAAGTGCTGGGAAGCCATTTTCTCCTCTGAAGCACCCACCGAGACCCTCTAAGGCTTTACCTAAAAGATATGGCGAGGTGGTTGATGCCTCTTTTCCTCTGTCTTCGTCAACATGCAGAGAAGCAGCCTTTTAAGTCGTTATTGCTGTTATGATTACGGCACAATGACCCCATGACTGCTGTCAGCTGGCCTGGGTCTCCTCTCTTCCAAAGGTATGCAGCAGAAGGAGCACCAAGGCATCTGACAGATGCCATGACATCGTGTTTGCAGCTGGGAACAGGAGTCTGGATTTGTCCCACAAAAGTTGCATATAAGAGTTGCCCAAGTGTCCTGTTTATAATTATGAACAGCACACTTGTCAGCACCAGTAGCATTTGGAAACTGTGCATTGGTGGATTGGAGGGCACGAGGTCGAGGTACAGGGCAAGGCAGGAGACCAGACCCTATGAGCAGTGGCTGTTCTGCATGGCCCATTTCAGTGCCTTTAGAAATTGGGGGGAGACGTTCTGGGCACAGGGTGTTGTCTCAGGTCACACCCTGTACCCACTAACTACTTTACATGGCCAATGATCATGTGCAAAGGGGGCTCAGCATGTCCGGACAATATACCATTTGGTCAGTGATTACAGTATAAAACCATGCGCAACTGATTTGAGGCACAATTACTGGTCACAGCATGGAGCCAAATACAACATCATGGTAGTACCTGGCTGAAGGTAGTGCATATTGCTCCAGGGACAAGAGAGACTGGGCTAAGAGCATGGCTGGAGGACATATGTTGTGTCAACTAAGCAAGGCCAAATAACAAAGGCATGAGTTTGACTGTTTGAATACTGGGTACAGTGCTTCAGTAAAGGCCTCCAACTCTGCGCTGTGGCCTCTGTATACAACTGAAGTCTGTGTGCAAAGGGTTTTCGTGCAGAAGGATATGTGAATCAGTGGCCAGTGGTCAAGAAGTTGTGTGCTCAGTGATCAATGTCCAGGCCCAAACACTGTGCTCAGTTTGGTCAGGAACTATGGACTGTGTGCTATAGAACCCCATGCTCCAGGATCCATTTTGCTCAGCCAAAGGCCAGGCACAGGTTATTCTGAAGACATAGGTAAGGTGCAGAACATTTGCACTTAAGGACATGTGAATGATTGATGCTAAATATGTTTTCAAAGTAGAAAAGTGCCAAATGGTTATTTTCACAGTACCATGATCAACTGTTCCATAGGAAAACATCGGCACCATGGTTTCTTGATTTGTTAAGGGCTGCTAAAAAAGGTTGTCGCAAACAAGAGCGAACTGGAGAAGAACGCATGATCCGATAGAAAAAGAAAAATATAAGCAAAGCCGAGCACAATATAAAAAATCGTCTAGTGCCTGAAAACGCTGCAATTTTCTTATAAAAATTAAATCTGTCAGTAACTCAAGTAAGGTAATTGGTGTTAAACTTTCCTCGTCTGATATCAGGAAATCAGCAAGCAGTAGCCAAGTCTTTTGTAATGAGTTAGACAGTTTTTTTCAGCAGGAAGTGGAGACATTTTTTATTAAATTCTTCTCCATTACTATTAAGTAACAGAATAGCTTTGACCCCAAGACTACAACTTCTGATAGGACCTTCTTTGGAGAATGTATTCCTTTTGAGTGAGGGTCAAGTAAAATCTAATATTTTGAGAAAAAAACATCTGGATCTCCGTTGGACCCAAGTCCGCCCAAGATCATGCATTTAGTGCCTGATTCAGTGGCCCTCTACTTGGCAAAGATTTTTAATGACATGTTTAGTTCAGGAGTGTTTCCCAAACAGTGGAAGAACGCTTTGGTTATTCTACTGCTGAAAAAAACAAATTTAAACATGCATGATCCTATCAGTTATAGGCCCATCTCCAGGCTCCCTTTCCCAGAAAAGCTGGTAGATAAGGTCAGGAATGCACAGTTTGCCATGTTTCTGGTGGAGAATCATCTGCTGGATGATTCACTGTTTGGTTTCTGTGGTGGCCACAGTACAGAGTCTACATTGATTGTGGCCGATGAGGAAATCACAGCTTCAGAGGATGGAGGTGGCAACGCTGCCCTCATCCTGTTTGATCTATCTTCAGCTTTAGATATGATCAATCATGATCTTTTGATTGACTGGTTACAAAACCTTAGGATTGAGGGTGCAACCCTGGCCCTGTTGTGTTCTTTTCTTACAGATCAAAACCAATCTGTTGCCTTTGAAGACTACACATCTGAAGCATTTTCTTTACCTTGCGGGGCCCCACAGGGGTCCTTGCTGAGCTCAACTTTGTTCAATTTATATGTTATGCCATTGGCAATTTAGATTAAGGTGTTTGGGCTGTTGTTACTTTCCTATGCAGATCGAGGTATCGCTATCAAAAAAAGGGTCGGATATGAGTAACACCTTTAGGAAATATGTGAGTGCAGTCAGCTCTTGGATAGACAACAACTGTCTTAAATTGAATTCTTCAAAGACAGAAGTCATGCTATTTGGCAACAGCACCTCCTTTGGGACCCCTTCATGGTGGCCAGAGGAGTGTGGCTCTCTTCTAATACCACTTAATAAGTTTAGAAACCTTGGTGTCTTGATTGACGACATGTTAACATTTAGAAAGGAAATTAACTGTGTCATTCCGGTATCCTTATGTAGTTTACATATTAAAAAGAAAATTGCACAATTTCTGCCATTTCACCTGTTAAAGACTGTTGTTATTGCACTAATCCTGTCTAGAGTAGATTACTGCAATGGCCTTTATCAAAATCTTCAGGAAAAGTTACTGAATAAATTCAAAATCCTGCAAAACTCAGCAGCCCAGCTGCTGATGAAGGACCCGAGATTTCATTCAGCCTCATATGCTATCAAAATGCTACCCTGGCTTCCTGTTAAGAAGTGGATTATTTTTAAGGGCCTTTGTATTGCTTTCAATGCTCTCCATGGTGTAGGGCCAACATATTTGAAGGATAGAATCAGATGGTATCAGATTGGAAGGGCACTTCGCTCCAGCTCATCAAGGAATCTGGTAGTCCCCCCCCCCCCCCCCCCCCCACAGGTTGTCCTCCTGGAAAGGCAGACGTTTCGTTATATGTATTACTCATAACTGGAACCATCTTCCTCAGGATTTTAAAGAGGCCATTTTTATATCAAGTTGCAGGAAATTACTGAAATCTGGGTTGTTTAATCATGATTAGTTGTAGAGACTGTTAATCACTGGTCACTGGTAAGTGCCAATATGCCTCGGGGAATAAGTTGTGCTCTATAAATTTAAATCTTAATATCTAAATCTCTTAAATGTAGTATGTGCCACATCTGCTTAGGAAATAACTAGATTTAATATTTTGACTTTTTGAAATATTTATTACAAAAACAATTCTTTGATAAAGTCGGATTGTTATGAATAGTCTACAACAGGTAGACTATTCAGTGCCTTCCAACTGTCACCTGGCAGCTGATAGCTCCACTGTGGCCAATTGTGATCTCCTCTCAGAGGCAAATAATATGCTGACATGATGGGTCGGAGATGCCCCATGTGAACCGGTAAAACATGCACGGGAGACTAGGAGGATCAGCTTTGACATTAAAATCTCAACTACTGCTTGCAAGTCTGCTGGGTGTTTTCACATAACCCTTGGGGAGCACTTCAAAGAGGCCTCCTGTCACAAACAAATGTTAGTTGGCACTTGGACAGGGTCCTTCTGATGTCCAATCCGCCAGTGAGGCAGCAATCACAGTGGGGCCCTCTTTCACATTACACTGTCATAGCCTGTTTGAAAGGGCTGTTAGGTTTACATATAGGATTTTAGGCACACTTCAAAGGAGGAAAAAAGAATTCCAAAACACTTTTTTGCGTATCTACTGCCTGGTTGCTGAAAGCTCAGCTTAGATTTTTCAAGCCTTTTGTCTCTGATCTTGTTGGGGGTACAAGGACTGCCTAAAATTGGATTTTAGTGTTACATGTGGGAGGATTCCGGGGTTACCATAGTACAGTTGCCACACACACCCTAATCCCTTAGAGCCAAGTTTAGTGTGACCAAATATTTTGGCCATCATGAAAATGCCCAAAATGGGAAGGTTTAGCCCTGGGAACCTTTACCCTATTTGCTAGAGTGTCTCCAGGGGTCATTCCCTTCCCACTAGCTCATGCAAGGTATAAATGCATCACCTCCAGGCCCCCTCTTCAGATCACTGTTGGACCTGTGGAAAAGCAGAGAAGGACTGGACCAGCTGTCTGTGGCCTGAGAAGAGCCTTAAAGACTGGAACTGCTCTCCCTCTTGTATCCAGTACAAAGAAGCAGACACACAGTGGCATTAGACTGACTTCCTGAGAAAGCTAGAGGTACACAACAAGCTACAAGAGGCCTTTAATGGCAACTTCCCAGCATACCAGTGGAATCTGGACATGGACTGGAACCTGTTTGGCCTCTTTCTGACATCATGGAAGTCTCTAAGTGCCTCTAGGGAAGCCCTTTGGGGGCAAACCTAGTTGATGTATCTGTCCCATGCTGCACTGCAGTCAGCATTAAATTGCACTTAGGTCCTTTTCCACCACAACCATTGACTATCATTATCACTTTGTGCTTCAGGGTGCTATTTTTACTTAAAATTCAAATCTCCCATTCCTACGATTGGATGCTTGTTGATTTGGTGTCAGTTTCTTTATTAAACATTTCTCTACTTTTCAAATTCATTTTAGGATTATAATTGGTTTGCATTTCATCTTTATTACTATTTTAGTACTGCATTAACCCCTTCGCTGCCAGGCCTTTTCCCACTCCTGTGCCAGGCCTTTTTTTGGCTATTTGGGGCAGTTTGCCCTTAGGCCCTCATAACTTTTGGTCCACATAAGCTAGCCAAGCCAAATTTGCGTCCTTTTTTTCCAACACCCTAGGGATTCTAGAGGTACCCAGACTTTGTGGGTTCCCCTGAAGGAGGCCAGGAAATTAGCCAAAATACAGTGAAAATTTCGTTTTATTCCAAAAAATGGGAAAAAAATTTTTCCCTGAAAATGGCATCAAGAAAGGGTTTGCGGTGCTAAAATCACCAGCTTCCCAGCTTTCAGGAACAGGCAGACTTGAATCAGAAAACCCAATTTTTCAACAAAAATTTGGCATTTTACTGGGACATACCCCATTTTTACATTTTTTTGTGCTTTCAGCCTCTTTCCAGTCAGTGACAGAAATGGGCGTGAACCCAATGCTGGATCCCAGACACCTAAGCATTTCTGAAAAGTAGACAAAATTCTGAATTCTGCAAGGGGTCATTTGTGTAGATCCTACAAGGGTTTCCTACAGAAAATAACAACTGAAAAAGAAAAATATTGAAATTGAGGTGAAAAAAACATCAGTTTTTCTCCACGTTTTACTCTGTAACTTTTTCCTGCAATGTCAGATTTTCCAAAGCAATATACCGTTACGTCTACTGGGCTACTCTGGTTGCGAGGATATATAGGGCTTGTAGGTTCATCAAGAACCCTAGGTACCCAGAGCCAATAAATGAGCTGCACCCTGCAGTGCGTTTTCATTCTATACCGGGTATACAGCAATTCATTTGTTGAAATATAAAGAGTGAAAAATAGCTATCAAGAAAACCTTTGTATTTCCAAAATGGACACAAGATAAGGTGTTGAGGGGCAGTGGTTATTTGCACATCTCTGAAATCCGGGGTGACCATACTAGCATGTGAATTACAGGGCATTTCTCAAATAGATGTCTTTTTTACACACTCTCGTATATTTGGAAGGAAAAAATGTAGAGAAAGACAAGGGGCAATAACACTTGTTTTGCTAATCTATGTTCCTCCAAGTCTCCTGATAAAAATGATACCTCATTTGTGTGGGTAGCCCTGGCGCCCGCGACAGGAAACGCACCAAAACGCAACGTGGACACATCACATTTTTTTAAAGAAAACAGAGGTGTTTTTTGCAAAGTGCCTACCTGTAGATTTTGGCCTCTAGCTCAGCCGGCACCTAGGGAAACCTACCAAACCTGTGCATTTTTTTAAACTAGAGACCTATGGGAATCCAAGATGGGGTGACTTGTGGGGCTCTGACCAGGTTCTGCTACCCAGAATCCTTTGCAAACCTCAAACTTTGGCTAAAAAAACACATTTTCCTCAAATTTTGGTGACAGAAAGTTCTGGAATCAGAGAGGAGCCACAAATTTCCTTCCACCCAGCGTTCCCCCAAGGCTCCTGATAAAAATGATACCTCACTTGTGTGGGTAGGCCTAGCGCCCGTGACAGGAAATGCCCCAAAACGCAACATGGACACATCACATTTTTTGAAAGAAAACAGAGGTGTTTTTTGCAAAGTGCCTACCTGTAGATTTTGGCCTCTAGCACAGCCGGCACCTAGGGAAACCTACCAAACCTGTGCATTTTTTAAAACTAGAGACCTAGGGGAATCCAAGATGGGGTGACTTGTGGGGCTCTGACCAGGTTCTGTTACCCAGAATCCTTTGCAACCCTCAAAATTTGGCTAAATAAAAACGTTTTCCTCACATTTCGGTGACAGAAAGTTCTGCAATCTGAGAGGAGCCACAAATTTCCTTCCAACCAGCGTTCCCCCAAGTCTCCCGATAATAATGATACCTCACTTGTGTGGGTAGGCCTAGCGCCCGCGACAGGAAATGGCCCAAAACACAACGTGGACACATCACATTTTTTCATAGAAGACAGTGCCTACCTGTGGAGTTTGGCCTCTAGCTCAGCCGGCACCTGGGGAAACCTAGCAAACCAGCGCATTTTTTAAAACTAGAAGCCCAGGGGAATTCAAGATGGGGTGACTTGTGGGGCTCTGACCAGGTTCTGTTACCCAGAATCCTTTGCAAACATCAAAATTTGGCCAAAAAAACACTTTTTCCTCTCATTTCGGTGACAGAAAGTACTGGAATCTGAAAGGAGCCACAAATTTCCTTCCACCCAGCGTTCCCCCAAGTCTCTCGATAAAAATGGTACCTCACTTATGTGGATAGGCCTAGTGCCCACGAAAGGAAATGGCCCAAAACACAACGTGGACAACTCACATTTTTTCACAGAAAACAGAGGTGTTTTTTGCAAAGTGCTTACCTGTGGATTTTGGCCTCTAGCTCAGCTGGCCCCAGGGGGGCAGAAATGGCCTAAAATAAATTTGTCCCCCAACCCTCCCAACCCCCCCCATAGCGACCCTTGCCTGCGGGGTCTAAATACAATTTGCCTCCCAGGGGAGCGACCCTTGCCTAATGGGTCGCTCCCCATCTCTAAAAAAACAAACAAACAAAAAAAAACACACAAAAAAAAATTTGCCCTGGCGCCTGCAAGTTTCTGCTGCCCCTGGGGGCAGATCAGCCTAATAACAATAGGCCGATCTGCCCCCAGGGGGGGCAGGAATGGCCTAAAATAAATGTGCCCCCCCTAACCCCCCCCCCCGGAGCGACCCTTGCCTACGGGGTCGCTCCCCCTGCGTGACATTCGCGCCAAAAAGAAAATCCCCGGTGCCTAGTGGTTTCTACCCCCTTGGGGGCAGATTGCCCGAAAATCGCCCAATCTGCCCCCAAGGGGGCAGAAATGGTCTAAATACAATTTGCCCCCCAGGGGAGCGACCCTGGCCTAATGGGTCGCCCCCCCCATCTCTAAAAAAACAAACAAACAAAAAAAAACACAAAAAGAAAATTTGCCCTGGTGCCTAGAGGTTTCTGCCCCCCCCGGGGGCAGATCAGCCTAATAACAATAGGCCGATCTGCTCCCAGGGGGGGCAGAAATGGGCTAAAATATATTTGCCCCCCAACCCCACCCGGGAGCGACCCTTGCCTACGGGGTCACTCCCCCTGCGTGACATTGGCGCCAAAAAAGAAATCCCCGTGCCTAGTGGTTTCTGCCCCCTTGTGGGCAGATTGACCTAAAATCGGCCAATCTGCCCCCAAGGGGGGCAGAAATGGTCTAAATACAATTTGCCCCCCAGGGGAGCGACCCTTGCCTAATGGGTTGCTCCCCATCTCTAAAAAAACAAACAAACAAAAAAAAACAAACACAAAAAAAAAAAATTGGCCTGGCGCCTAGAGGTTTCTGCCCCCCCGGGGGCAGATCGGCCTAATAACAATAGGCCGATCTGCCCCCGGGGGGCAGAAATGGCCTAAAATAAATTTGCCAACCCCCCCCCCGGGAGCGACCCTTGCCTACTGGGTCGCTCCCCCTGCGTGACAGTGGCGCCAAAAAAAAAATCCCCGGTGCCTAGTGGTTTCTGCCCCCTTGGGGGCAGATTGACCTAAAATCGGCCAATCTGCCCCCAAGGGGGGCAGAAATGGTCTAAATACAATTTGCCCCCCAGGGGAGCGACCCTTGCCTAATGGGTCGCTCCCCATCTCTAAAAAAACAAACAAACAAAAAAAAACACCCCAAAAAAATTTGCCCTGGCGCCTAGAGGTTTCTGCTCCCCCTGGGGGCAGATCAGCTTAATAACAATAGGCCGATCTGCCCCCAGGGGGGGCAGGAATGGCCTAAAATAAATTTGTCCCCCCAACCCCCCAGGGAGCGACACTTGCCTACGGGGTCGCTCCCCCTGCGTGACATTGGTGCCACAAAAAAAGTCCCTGGTGCCTAGTGGTTTCAGCCCACTTGGGGGCAGATCGACCCTGGCCTAATGGTTCGCCCCATCTCTAAAAAAAAAAAATAAAAAAAATAAAAACACCAAAACAAAATTGGCCCTGGCGCCTAGAGGTTTCTGCCCCCCCTGGGGGCAGAAATGGGCTAAATTAAATTTTCCCCCCCCTCCCCCCAACCCCACCCGGGAGCGACCTTTGCCTATGGGGTCGCTCCCCCTGCGTGACATTGGCGGCAAAAAAGAAATCCCCGGTGCCTAGTGGTTTCTGCCCCCTTGGGGCAGATTGACCTAAAATCGGCCTATCTGCCCCCAAGGGGGGCAGAAATGGTCTAAATACAATTTGCCCCCCAGGGGAGAGACCCTTGCCTAATGGGTCACTCCCCATCTCTAAAAAAACAAAAACAAAAAAAAAAAAACACACAAAAAAAATTGACCTGGCACCTAGAGTTTTCTGCCCCACCTGGGGGCAGATCCCCCCTTTGGAGCAACCCTTGCCTACGGGGTCGCTCCCCCTGCGTGACATTGGTGCCCAAAAAAAAATCCCCGGTGCCTAGTGGTTTGTGCCCCCTTGGGGGCAGATTGACCTAAAATCGGCCAATCTGCCCCCAAGAGGGGCAGAAATGGTCTAAATACAATTTGCCCCCCAGGGGAGCGACCCTAGCCTAATGGGTCGCTCCCCATGTTTAAAAAAACAAACAAACTAAAAAAAAGCACCCCAAAAAAATTTGCCATGCTAATAACAATAGGCCGATCTGCCCCCAAAGGGGGCAGAAATGGCCTAAATACAATTTTCCCCTCCAGGGGAGCAACCCTTGTCCAAGGGGTCGCTCCCTATCTGTAAAACAAAAACAAAAAAAAATCCCTGGTGCCTAGTGGTTTCTGATCGGCCTAATCAAAATAGGCTGATCTACCTCCCAGAGGGGCAGAAATGGCCTAAGGGGTGGCTCCCCTTGCGTGAAATTCACGTAAAAAAAACAAAAAACTCCCTGGTGTCTAGTTGTTTCTGTCCCCCTTGGGGGCAGATTGGCCTCATCAACATAGGCCAATCTTCCCCGCAGGGAGGCAGAAATGGCCTAAATATAATTTGCCCCCTAGGGGAGCGACCCTTGCCTAAGGGGTCGCTCCCTACACCTTAAACAAAAAAGTAAACAAAAAACACAAAAAACACAAAAAAATGATCCCTGGTGCCTAGAGGTTTCTGCGCCCCCGGAGGCAGATCGGCCTAATAATAGGCCGATCTGCCCCCAGGGGGGTAGAAAAGGCCTTCCAAAAAAATGCCCCGCCTGGGAGCGACCCTTGCCCAAGGGGTCGCTCCCTTATGACAATTTAAAAAAAAAGAAAAACATCCCTGGTGTCTAGTGGGCGTTTCAAAAGCCGGATTGCAAGCAATCTGGCTTTTGAAACGCTTGGAGAGACTTCAAAGGGAAGGAAATACATTTCCTTCCCTTTGAAGCCTCTCCGGGCCTCCCCCACGTGATCGAAAGAGAAATGCAAAGCATTTCTCTTTCGATCGCGCTGGAAGCTGAGCTTCCACCGCGATGGGGGAGGCTCTATGATTGTCAGCGCGCTCGCGCGCTGATGTCGCAGGGGGGGTGGGGGAGGGTTGGGGTGGAAGGGGAAGGGCTTCCCCTTCCATCCCTGACTTGGGAGGGGGGGGGGGGAACCCCACAGAGGGAGCGCTAGCGTTCCCTCTGGGCTGTGTGCCTAGGACATAATGGTTACGTCCTGGGCACAGCAGCACTGTGCCTCAGGACGTAACCATTACGTCCTGGGCACAGAACCGGTTAATACTTTACAAATTGCCTCTAAGTTAACTCTATCTGTTCTGTGCCACAGCTACCGGGGGTGAGTTCAGGTTAATTTAGTGAGTTGGAGGGTTCACCCTGACAAAGAGTGTGGTTATTGCCTGAGGTAGATACCTACCCCCAAAAACGAATATCCCAATTTCTCCCAGAAAGGATATATTAAACTTTACAATTCACTTTACAATTTTTGGTTGTACAAATACAGGGCCAGATTTAAGGAGACCCTAGTGCCACCTTGCTGACGTTAGAGTAATTCTTTCATGCTAATGTGGCAAAAACACCACACAATATTTACAAAGCACGCATTGCACCACTTTGCAAACCCTTGCACCACATTATGCCTGCGCCAAGCATAATGAATGCAAGGGGGTGTTCTGGCATTAGGATGCCCAGAAAAATGGTGCAGTTGAATCTATGAGATTCCACTGCACCATTTCTAGCATCATTTTTTAACGCCTGCCTAAGGCAGGTGCTAAAATGAGGCTCCCATTGTTTCAATGAACATTCCTTCACTTTCTAGGTTTAGCGTCAATATTTTTGGCGCTAATCCTGCAAAGCGTCAAACTAGCATCAACATTTTTTACACTAGTTCTCTAACGTGCACCATGGTGCGCCGTTTCATAAATACAGTGCACACATGGCAGCTTTAGGCAGACTCAATGGGGCACAAGAAAAGTGGCGCATCATGAAGGTATGCACCACTTTTCGTAAATTTGCCCCAAAATGTTTACAACCAAAAAACAGGAATTAAGGTTTTGTTTAGTTAAGACTCTTTCTAAAGCAGACGTAGTGCCTGATTATGAGTTTGGTGATTTGGGGACCAACACAGTGGCGCTCCGACCGGCTCTTCATTGGTGGTGCGACCGCTGTATTACGATACATGCGGTTGCATAGACCAAAGACCACCACGGTCCTGCCCACCCCACAAGCAACACTAGACTGCAGACATATAGGCCAATATGCCTGTCAGAGGGTGGACCGGTTATGTCCCCGCCAGCCCAATTATGCTGTTGGTTTCCACTGAAGTGGCTGTGTGCTAACCACCACATCTGAGCTGGCGGAATAGGAGGCATACAAGGCTACAACTCACCTGTAATCATCGTCACATATCCTGTGCCTCCATAGATCCGATCCTTCATGTCCTGCCACTGCTTATCCTGCTCGATGGCAGACAAAATTGATGCCATCATAGAGGCAACCGACGGTAAGCCAAACATCTACCCGTTTCCTCCAACTCTTCAGCAAATCGAAAGGCCGTCATTGACCTGTTATGTGGGCTGTGCTCCGTAGCCTAAATATGTTTTATGCACCCCTATCCAGAGCTGTACACAACGTATGGCACAATCATGGCCCTAGGATGCCACCTTTGGTCAGGTCACTGACACTGCCCTGCCACACTCTACAAAACCTGATAGGTGTGCACATCCTAGTTTCAGGGATAGTGATGTGTACATAACATTGTGTCACACAACAGTAAATCCTCATCAATATAATGCCTAAAAATGTAATTGACACCCTCACATTGTTCACGTGCCATGGCCTGTCATGACAATTCATATACATCTGTATTGATGTGTCATTGAACCCAAACACACATTCACTGCAAAATCCTTGTCATGGACTTGCACATATCACCCACATTGCAAAAGAATGTAAGGTAAATGCGAGGCAGAATAATTTGTGCAACAAATATCCAAAGCTCACAATTCAAACAATCCCTGCAGAATATGTAGGGCTGCATCAGGGGGAATCCAGGAAGGCTGCTGCCCTGGGACACGTTTCACGTTACACATGCCTCAAAAACACTATTTGCAGAGGAACTGTGGCTTGAAGATTATCAGGGAAACCATTAGTATAACAACATTTCATGCCTATGTGGCAAATGTGTAAATGCAAGTCTGGGAAACAAATACAGTAGTAACAGCATGGGTCACTCATTTAGATAAAGTAAGTATAAGGTACACACAAAATGGGTACATGGTCAGTCAAATGTATGGAAAGGTAGCACAATTGAACATCCTCCATGTGTGGCCAACCTCAAGCTTGCACACCTGATACAAATGCCCAATCTACATCAGGGGGGAAATGTAACCCAATAGATGTTGCCATTGGCCAAGTCAACATGAAATATTTACCATATGAAACACCACCCAATGCAATACCACCCCAATTGGATTTTATCCCACACATTCATCAATAGAACATTTCTTCTTGTCCTGAGTGACTCCAGCACTGGTCCCAAAGTCAGATCTTATCAGCCACATCAAATGGACCATCAGTCAGGGTGAAACAAATTCAACTGTACTCATACATTACAAATTATTCATGAACATCAACAAATAATGGCAGGACCAGTGTGTAGCAATGTGCAGCAAAATAACCAATCAATGTTTATTCTCTAAAATCTGGTGGGCATTGCAGGCACCTCAATGACCACCCTTGGATGGACTGGGGTGGGGAGGGGATTTGGATGGGTGGCATTGGTCTTGGGAGGGGTGGTCTTCAGTTTGGAAGGGGTGCATTTCTTTTTGGGTTTGGTAGGGGTATGGATGGTTTCAGTGGGGGGGTGTCACAGGGCAGGACTTGGAAGTGGAGGGAAGGGTTTTAGTGTGGGAGGGGTCCTTTTTGCTTTGGGAGGGGGTTTTACAGGGGTAAGGGTAGGGCAAACATTAAACTTTCTTTGCAAAAATGGGTAGGGTGTTTATGAGGGATTAGGGGTTGGAAGGTTGAGGAAGTGCTTGTGTCAGGTGTGGGTGTGACTGTTTTTGGTGCCAGTGTGTGTGTGAGTGAAGTATGTTTGTGTTTTGTTGGTGTCTGTTGTGTGTGTGAGTGTGGGTGTTTGTGTCTCAGTAGGCTATGACGTGGATGTGATGAGTAAGGCGGGAGTGGTATATCTGTCTGTGTCGGTGGGGGTATGGTATGAGTGGTGGCTGTGTCTGTGGGTGTTGGGATGGTGAGTGGGTGTATGTTGTGACTGTGGCTGTGTCTGTGGATGCTGGGGTGGTGTCTGGGGGTATGTTGTGAGTTGTTGCTGTGTCTGTGGGTGTTGAGGTTGTGTCTGGGGGTATGTTGTGAGTAGTAGCTGCATCTGTGGGTGTTGGGGTGTTGTCTGGGCATATGAAGTGAGTGGTGGCTGTGTTGTGTAGGTGTTGGGGTGGTGTCTGGGGTCATGGCATGAGTGGTGGCTGCATCTGTGGGTGTTGGAGTTGTATCTGGGGGTATGAGGTGAGTGGTGGCTGTGTCTGTGGGAGTTGGGGTGGTGTCCAGGTGTATGGGGTGAGTGGTGGCTGTGACTGTGGGAGTTGTGGTAGTGCCTGGGGAAATGGTGTGTGTGGTGGTGGTGGGTGTGAGTGGGATGAGTGTCTGTTGGTGTTTGTGTTTATATGTGCTGCTTGTGGCTGCTTAGGTGCGTGCGTACGTATGTGTGAGTGTGCTTGGGACAGGAATGGGAATAGGGAAATTGGATGGGGAACAGGAAGGTGGTGGGAGGAGGCTTGTAGGGCGTGGAAGGCTGCCTTGAGAGAGGAGGTTAGAGCCTCTGTAGACCAGACATAGCACTGAGAATGCCTTCCAGGTACGCAATCATCTGCTGGAGCTGGCTGCCCTGCACCTGGATGGCACTCAGAATGGCAGTCTGGCCCACAGAGGTTCTCCTCAGGAGGTCAATAGCTTCATCACGCAGGGCAGCAGGGGTAAAAGGGGATGAGTTGCCTGGTGCAAAGGAGATGCCTTCCCTCTTGGGGGAACGGGCCCGACCGACTTGGTGGGGAGCACCATGGAGGGTGGAGATAGAACTCTGGGTGGTGGACAAGGATGGAAAAGGTGTTCTAACACCAGTGGGGAGTGTCCACTGAATGTCAAGTTGGAAGAGGATGATGTTGAGCTAGTGTCCTCTTGACACTCTCCTCAACCTGTTGGCCACTGGGTCCCTCCGTGCCTGATATTTTGTGACTGGAGATAGTATGGCCAGCTGCTTCACCACTGATGTTGGCTCTGTCTCCTCCACTTGCCTCTGACAATGCTGAAATGACAAATACAAATAGGGACATTCTATGTGCCTGAACACAGTTGAACAACAGCTTTGATTACAAAACATTACCATAATGTACATTAGCCCCCAGACACAAGATCCTCCAAAGTGGCTTCAACATTTGCAACACCACATGCATGCATGCTACATGACCTGCAAGCAATTGCACAAAGGAAAATCTGAATCACTGACAGCTTCAATTGCACGAGTGAAGTTGTCCAATCACAAAACCCATGGATCAAGTAGGAGACCTTGTCACTTTGAATGTTTTGGCTCTTGCAGCAACCCTCAGTAACCTGTTGGCATCAAACCTTATGGCAATGCCAGGTTCAGTCTCACAGACTCCACGCAAGGTCCTGTAATCAGTGAATATTCATATACACAATACTACATCATGATGAAATGATGGGCAAACAATCCAGCCATCGTGCCGTAAGAAGTACAGTAGCCAGGTGAATGTGGCATGGAAACACCCATGTCACACTCTAAAAACTCATCAATGGTAACTTCACAATATGTCCATTGTCTAAATAGTCTCATGGAAGTTATACTAATGCTGCTTTTCTAGATAACACATCTGGCACAGAAAAGAACACTGGAGATAATCTGATCAAAATGTCTGGCAGATATGTCTACAAATATCCACAGCACAAAGAATCAGCTCAGCCTAGGGAAATTACGTCTTTATTGGTTCTGCTGAGAGCACACTTTTGGCACTGCATAACTAAAAGGCAATAGTCCATTGAATGTTGCTGATGTTTAGGAAATATTTAACATATTTCTCAATGGGAAAGTGTGTCACTGTACCTTTGTGTCATGGAAACACAGATTCCATTGGATTACTTATTGTACAGCCTCACATATGATTCCAAGATTTCTGAATGTCACTCCCTGTTGCATGTCAACAGTCAGGTAATGAACCCTCACCAATTAACATGTGCAAAGCCAAATGATTTAACATCAATTGAATGGAAATGCACAATGTGAGTAATTACTGTAGATCTACCTGTCATGTCTTTCATTGCTTCTGCAATTGTTCATGATAAATGTCATAGAGTACCAGGTCAGGGTATGTGTGACCTAACAAACAATGTTGACCACTCCTGTCTGTGTTACTACATGCCAATACATAAGGGTACACTGTTCCAAGAAAGAATGGTAAGTCCACCAGGCGCTCCTCTATTTAGAAGCAAATGCCTTCACACATCCAATAGGATGTAAAGCTTCATCATTGAGCTTGCTGTCTCCCTGTCCCTCTTAGTATTTGATGTGTTACTACATGAACTGTATACTCATCATATAAAACTATAAAACTATTATCCAAGAGATTTTGGCATGCACACATATGTGATGGAATCAGACATCATACCATGAAGACAGGTAGATCATGTATGAAACAGTAGTGCAAATGATACTACAAAAGTGCAAGGTAAACCTTCTAACATGTGGGCATAAATACTGCTCCCAACAGTGAAGTTACCAAAATTATATGGCTGTACATTCCCTACTTACCAAGGGAAAGTATTGCTCAGTGACTCCATACAAAGGACAATGCATGCTATATCACATGTATGATGGCCATCATCACATGAGGGACAGTATTGATCCACCAGCACTCTTGACACACTGAAGACAAGTGGCCTGTTGGGTACAGATGCCAATATACTCTCTTGAGCAGAAACATGGCTGAGTACATTGATCTATTACCTTGTGTTATATGATGTTAGGGCTGACACACTGAAGACAAATGGACTGATGAGCACAAATGACACCCACAATTTGAAACAAAATTATATGATTGACCACTGTACTCAGCCAGGTGTCTGCCCAAGAGAGTATATTGGTAGTGGACTCTGTTGTGTCCCTGCTCACTAGGACTATAGGTAAGCCATATCAGCATGTACCAGTTACCATACCTACACAACCTATAACACATCTCCCCTGAATTAACAACTATCTACACTGCAGGTGTGCCACTAGTGCAATAGGCCTGTACTGTACAAATATGTCTTATGGAAAGGTGACAACAGACCTGTGGGAGTAAGGGGCCTGTCATGAGTCAATGACACACATTGACAATGACGGACAATGAACTAAGTACCAGGTCAGGTGATGACCTCAGTCCACATTCTTAATGTAATCAATGTAAAAGCATTCCAGACAACCCATGCTTCAGAAGACTCATTTCGGCCACATTCAAGGATTTTCAGGTCTACAGTGGGTGGGCCTGGTGCCCCAGTTGCATAGCCACCATTACTGTAAACCAGCCTTGACTATGTCCCATACTGTGTAAAGGCTTTGACAGGCCTTGCTGTCTGCAGGCTAAGCATACAGAACCTACATGAACATCACATTTCCATCACTTCCGTGCATGACAGTACATCCTATATGTGAGTTCAGGGCTGTGTGGCACTCTGAAAGGCTCAGTGAGTTTTACACTGTTCTCATATGAGGGTTTGACAAGGCCTGATCTTGGCTGATTGATCTGTGGGACTTTACACATTGCTGACAAAATCCTCAACTGACTCAAAAAGTATACATACACAGCTCATGCTGTAATGCAACTGCATTTACTGTATCATTTACCATCATCAGATCATTGGATAAATCATTGTTTGGCTGTAAAGTGTACTTGCATGAAGGCAATAGAATGAGAATCATCTAGAGCTTATAACTCATTACACATCGCAAAACACAATGGTCATCCAGAATACACAGAGTACAAGGATCCACAATCCACAACCTGTACATCCTATATATAGACCACAGTTTGTGAAAACAGGCACCCAAATAAATCACTGGGACTCAGAGGCATATTGTAGCCTGTGAGGAAGGAAAGGATGGTGTTGAACAGAGTCAAATGAACCAGTGAGGTAGTCCCTGTTCCTCTGGTGAGCCATAGAGTTGCCCATACAGGGGAAGGACCTCTTCACGAGCTGCTCCAGCTTCTCTGGAGAGAAGTCAGATGCCCTTTTACCTGCTTGGCCTGGCATGATTGCTCCCCTTGCCATATCTGTAAATTTCAAATATCTGTGCCGGTTCCTAAGTTCTTCCCATGATTCCTTTGTGATGCGGAACAGCACCATACCCGAGCTGATGTCACAACTGCAACTGGAGAGAACTTGGCTTGTTAGTATGTAACATCTGTCTTAACTTTGTGTGTGCAATGTCAGTTGCTATAATCAGGAACTGTGTGACTCATTGCAGCACTTATCTCTCATTACAAAACAAAAGATTCACCATATCCCAACCATCCACAGTTGTTAGTGCCGCTGAGGAGTCCAACTATGCCAGGGGAAGTCCGCTTCAATGAGGCCCATGGAAAAACACAGCGGGACGTTAAGCAGGCTTTTCAGCTCCTGAAGGCCAGATTTCACTGTCTGGACAAGACTGGGGAGCTCTCCTCTATTCACCCGGGAAAGTGTGTCAAATCACAGTGGCATGCTGCATGCTCTATAATATCACCCTGTGAAGGAACATCCCTTGCATCCAAGAGGAGGGGAGCCTGAGGTGCTACTGAGTGAGAATCTGGAAATGCCAAATGAATATGATAGTGGTGAAGAGGAAGGAGCTGACTTGCAAAAAGATCTCATCAACAGCATCTTCTCATGAGTGTAAGTATATAATGAGATGTCATGACTGCACAAAATTAACTCTTGTTGTGATGATGTGGGGAGTTTATTTGCTGGAAATTTGCTGAAGTTCTGGCAAATCCTGGCAAAGTGTGGCTGATGAGGAAGCTTTTGACACAATGGCATTTTGGAGATGTTGTTTTATATGAGATTTATAACATGGACTGCTTTCTCCAGATGTTTGCTATGTGAATTATGACATATGTATGCTTTCCTAACTATACTAATTGTTTTGGGGTTTGTTCAGGTACCTTCACCATGGCATCTTCATTGGGACATTTCCAAGTTGTGACATTGGAAGGTATATGATGCTGTTGGTACCTACAAAGTAGACATGAATTGTTCCTGGGAATGTATGTCACAGATTATGAGTGCACAAGACCTGTGCCAAGACAGCTTGCACAGTGATAGGATGGAAGTTTAGAAGACTCCATTGGACTTGTTGCTTGTCATGTGGTGTCCCTGATGCATCATGTGTGTCATCATGAGGTCAGCAAATATGTCGTCCTAGGTCACATTTATGTTAGTTACCCTTTACATTGTCTAAACACTCTTTTTGTCTGAACTATATGTAGCTGTTGATGTGTTTCAACAATGTAGATCAACATGTCCGTGGCACATCACTGAGAGTTGTTTGTCATACCACCAGATGCCAAAGCACTGGATTATAATGACCCTGTGATCATAAACTCTTGTGCTACCATCTGTTGGAGTCTTGCATTATGTTATTTTTTGACATAGAAGATATGGCTCCAGTTGATGACATCAAACAATTTCAAGTTTGCCTATTCTACAGGACAATGGCCCTCATTCTGACCTTGGCGGGCGGCGGAGGCCGCCCGCCAAAGTCCCGCCGTCAGGTTACCGTTCCGCGGTCGAAAGACCGCGGCGGTAATTCTGACTTTCCCGCTGGGCTGGCGGGCGGTCGCCTTCAGACCGCCAGCCAGCCCAGCGGGAAAGAGGCTTTCACGCTGTATCCGGCTCGGAATCGAGCCGGCGGAGTGGAAGCTGTGCGACGGGTGCAGTTGCACCCGTCGCGTATTTCACTGTCTGCGCAGCAGACAGTGAAATACATGTAGGGGCCCTCTTACGGGGGCCCCTGCAATGCCCATGCCAGTGGCATGGGCACTGCAGGGGCCCCCAGGGGCCCCGCGACCCCCCCTACCGCCATCCGGATCCCGGCGGTCCGACCGCCGGGATCTGGATGGCGGTAGGGGGGGTCGGAATCCCCGCGGCGGTGCAGCAAGCTGCGCCGCCGCGGAGGATTCAATGGGGCGGCGGTACACTGGCGGGACCCCGCCAGTGGTGCCGGTCCGACCGCGGCTTTACCGCCGCGGTCGGAATCCCCATTGGAGCACCGCCGGCCTGTCGGCGGTGCTCCCGCGGTCCTCCGCCCTGGCGGTCAAAGACCGCCAGGGTCAGAATGACCACCAATGTTTGCTAAATCCCTTGCTTCCATGGTCCGGAGGTCTGTACCTGTAAATCTGATCATATACACAGTACGATTCCATCATGTAGGATTTGCTATGTTTCAGACATATTGACAGCCTATGAACTGAACAATGTAATAACATTTCTTCTTTGACAAGACACTTGTATGTTTGTGTTTGTGTGGAATAGTTGAAATCCTGAGCTGGACACTGTAAATGCAACGTATCCCTGCTTCCACAAGTAGCGTGTTTTTTCATTGTCTGTTACATATGTTCTTACAAATCTGCATTGCTAAATTTGAAATGTAAGACAGCAGACAATGAGGTTGTGACTAGTGGATTTATTACAGTGCTAAGGGTTAAATCAGTCATGGTGAATGAAAAATTAGGAGTAGATGCTACACCATTGGAAGTCGAAAGTCCAGAGTACTCCTTTCATTAGAAATGGAATAGGATTTAGGATCAGTCTAGAGAGTGAATGTGTGACACACACAGGAGGGCATTAAGGATGAGGTTTCTTGCTGGCAGTGGTGGGTGTCTTGCCATCTGTACCCCCTGGATTTTTACATGGATTTCCCTGCTTGAGAGGGCAAGGGGGTTCAACTGCTGCAGAACCAGAGGTGTCTGAGGATGGTTGGTCCTCTGGCAGTACCTCCCTTCCAGTGTCTGCCGCAGATCGACTTGGACTTGATGTAGATGGCCCACAGTAAGGGGTAGATGTTGGGGGGGAAGCCCAGGGTTATATGGATGACACTCAGCTCTCCTGTTAGGGTGGCCATGTTAAAATTGTGGCCCTCCATTTGTTGGGTCATGTCCCTTTGCAACTGCTTGATTTCCCACAGTTCAGTTAGTACATGGCCCATCACCCCTTGCGACTCCTGATAAACCCCCCAAGACTTGGCTGATGGTATCCTGGTTATGAGTGGCCCCAGTGGCATCACTCTGCAGGCGCAAGGCATTCCTCCCACAGCCCTAACCCACAAGCCTGAGTCCTTGGCACAGGGTGCCCTCTCCAACTGGGTCCTTTATCCTCATTTTCAGAATCATTGATTTGCACCTCAGGATCCAGGACGGGGGGCACAAGATGATAGTAACCTTGCTAGGTACACAGGTTGGGGGAAACGTTGTTGTCTGTGATGTGGAAGCAGCTGAGATGGGAGGTGTTGTTGTGGGTACAGTAAGACTCACTGTTGCCATCTGACCAGGCTGCCCACAAGGGCAGGGCCATCATCCACATGTCCAAGAGTGTTGTCATCACTGAGGGCTTCATCTAGAGGTGGGTTGTGAGTATGTTGGGCGGACCAGCTTGACCTGTTGAGAAATAGGGTACATTGTTATTCATTGAAGTGTAGAATTTATATCCAAAGGTTTTGTGCCACTGTAAGTAGGGACTTTGCACTGTCTTAAGTAATAGGTTTGCTTACTGTGCTATGTCACCATGACATCGAAGTTGTTAACATGACATGTGTTAAGGTTGCAGAAAACTATTAAACTCAAGCAGCTCATTAGATGTAGTGATCAGTTGCGCTTTAAATGAGGGAACGAATATGACATTATCGCGTAGGGTCTCATTATCCAATGAGGCTATGGAATTCGGGCAGCAAAATCACCTGAATTGTGGGGAACTGAGTCCAATCGCACACCAGGTGACAACTGTCGGCCTAATCCGGGTTTTCCAACTAACGAACAGCACCTCATCTCTGCCCAAGAGCAGGGATGATTGTGGCAACTGGGCACATGGCAGAAATGACTCCTCAGGGGAATCGTGGTCAATCAGATCTTAACCTTTTTTCTCAGTTACATTAGTCTCACATATGCCAAGACAAACAGAGGCAGAAAATGGTTCAATCAGGTGTTATTGTAGGAAGGTAGCCTCTTTCTAGCCTTGTTACCCCCACTTTTGGTCTGTTTGTGAGTATATGTCAGGGTGTTTTTACTGTCTCACTGGGATCCTGCTAGCCAGGGCCCAGTGCTCATAGTGAAAACCCTATGTTGTCAGTGTGTTTGATATGTGTCACTGGGATCCTGCTAGCCAGGACCCCAGTGCTCATACGTTTATGGCCTATATGTGTTCCATGTGTGGTGCCTAACTGTATCACTGAGGCTCTGCTAACCAGAACCTCAGTGTTTATGCTCTCTCTTTGCTTTAAAATTGTCACTGCAGCCTAGTGACTAATTTTACCAATTCTCATTGGCACACGGGAACACCCTTATAAGTCCTGTGTATATGGGGCCTATGGTACCTAGTTACCACGGTTTTGGGGTTCCAGGAGATCCCTATGGGCTGCAGCATTTCTTTTGCCACCCATAGGGAGCTCAGACAATTCTTACACAGGACTGCCACTGCAGCCTGAGTGAAATAACGTCCACGTTATTTCACAGCCATTTTCACTGCACATAAATAACTTATAAGTCACCAATATGTCTAACCCTCACTTGGTGAAGGTTAGGTGCCAAGTTACTTAGTGTGTGGGCACCCTGGCACTAGCCAAGGTGCTCCCACATCGTTTAGGGCAAATTCCCCGGACTTTGTGAGTGCGGGGAAACCATTACACGCGTGCACTACATATAGGTCAATACCTATATATAGCGTCACAATGGTAACTCCGAACATGGCGATGTAACATGTCTAGGATCATGGAATTGTCACCCCAATACCTTTCTGGTATTGGGGGGACAATTCCATGCATCCCCAGGTCTCTAGCACAGAACCCGGGTACTGCCAAACTGCCTTTCCGGGGTCTCCACTGCAGCTGCTGCTGCTGCCAACCCCTCAGACAGGTTTCTGCCCCCCTGGGGCCTGGGAAGCCTGGTCCCAGGAAGGCAGAACAAAGGATTTCCTCTGAGAGAGGGTATTACACCCTCTCCCTTTGGAAATAGGTGTGAAGGGCTGGGGAGGAGTAGCCTCCCCCAGCCTCTGGAAATGCTTTGATGGGCACAGATGGTGCCCATCTCTATATAAGCCGGTCTACACTGGTTCAGGGATCCCCCAGCCCTGCTCTGGTGTGAAACTGGACAAAGGAAAGGGGAGTGACCACTCCCCTGACAGGCACCTCCCAGAGGAGGTGCCCAGAGCTCCTCCAGTGTGTCCCAGACCTCTGCCATTTTGGATTCAGAGGTGTTGGGGGCACGATGGAAAGCTCTGAGTGGCCAGTGCCAGCAGGTGACGTCAGAGACCCCTCCTGATAGGTGCTTACCTCTCTTAGTAGCCAAGCCTCCTTTCTCAGTAGCCAAACCTCCTTTCTGGGCTATTCAGGGTCTCTCCTCTGGGCTATTCCTCAGATAACGAATGCAAGAGCTCACCAGAGTTCCTCTGCACTTCCCTCTTCGACTTCTGCCATGGATCGATCGCTGACTGCTCCAGGATGCCTGCATAACCGTAACAAAGTTGCAAAACGACTACCAGCAACATTGTAGCGCCTCATCCTGCTGGCTTTCTCAACTGTTTCCTGGTGGTGCATGCTCTGAGGGCTGTCTGCCTTCACCCTGCACTGGAAGCCAAGAATAAATCTCCCGTGGGTTGATGGAATCTTCCCTCTGCCAACGCAGGCACTAAACTTCTGCATCACCAGTCCTCTGGATCCCCTCTCATCCTGATGAACATGGTCCCTGGAACACAGGAGCTGGGTCCAAGTGTCTCCCACAGTCCAGTGGCCCTTCTTTCCAAATTTGGTGGAGGTAAGTCCTTGCCTCCCCATGCCAGACAGCAAAACTGTGTACTGCATGATTTCCAGCTGCTCCAGCTTCTGTGCACTTTTCCAGGACTTCCTTTGTGCACCGCCTAGCCTGGGTCCCCAGCACTCCGTCCTGCATTGCCCAACACGCTGAGTTGGACTCCGACGTCGTGGGACCCTCCTTTGTGACTCTGAGTCGACCGCTCTCCTCAGGTCTTCTAAGTGCCTGTTCCAGTACTTCTGCGGGTGCTGCCTGCTTCTGCGGGGGCTCTCTGAGTTGCTAAGCTCCCCCCTGTCTCCTCCTCCAAGGAGCGACATCCTGGTCCTTCCTGGGCCCCAGCAGCGCCCAAAATCCTCAACTGCGTCTCTTGCAGATAGCAAGACTTGTTTGCGGTATTTCTGCGTGGAAACACTTCTGCAACCTCCAGCACGCCGTGGGACATCTTCTCACCAAAGGGGAAGTTCCTGGCACCATCTGTTGTTGCAGAATCTCTGGCTTCTTCCACATGGAGGCAGCCCCTTTTGCACCTTCATCCGGGGTTTAGTGGGCTCCTGCCCCCCTTGGACACTTGCATGACTCTTGGACTTGGTGCTCCTTCTTTTAAAGGTCCTCAGGTCCAGGAATCTGTTTTCAGTGCTTTGGTAGCAGTTGTGGTTCTTGCAGAATCCCCTATACTGTCTTTCTGGGGTAGTAGGGTAACTTACTCCTACTTTTCAGGGTCTTGGGGTGGGATATTTTGGACACCTTTACCGTTTTCTCCCAGTCCTAGTGACCCTCTACAACCACCGATAGGCCTGGGGTCCATTCGTGATTCGCATTCCACTTTTGGAGTATATGGTTTGGTTTGCCCCTAGACCAATGTCTACCTTTTGCATCCTATTGTGATTCTACATTGTTTGCACTACTTTTCTTACTGTTACTTACCTGTTTTGGGATTGTTTACATATAATTTATGTATATTACTTACCTCCTAAGTGAGGGTATCCAATGAGATACTTTTGGCATATTGTCACTAAAATAAAGTACCTTTATTTTTAGTAACTCTGAGTATAGTGTTTTCTTATGATATTGTGCTATATGATATAAGTGGTATAGTAGGAGCTTTGCATGTCTCCTAGTTCAGCCTAAACTGCTTTGCCATAGTTACCTCTAACAGCCTAAGCTGCTAGAAACACCCCTATTCTACTAATAAGGGATAACTGGACCTGGCACAAGGCGTAAGTACCACAAGGTACCCACTATAAGCCAGGCCAGCCTCCTACAATTATTGAATTAACTACATCTTAGATAAAATGGTGTGAATTGCAATAACTAGGATGATAAAATAGATTAAAAGCAAAATGGTGACAAGAAGAGTGAAACACAAGAACAGTCCAATCATACTGTCACAATGCGTAATATATGTGGTTCCTACTTAAGCTATTAGAGCACAGCGTGATAAGCCCTAATTCACCCTTCAGGTTTTCCCCCAGGGAAGGGATCATCCTCCATACCTGAGCAAGGAAGCTTGTGGTCTAGAAAGACACCATCTCCATGTATGCCAAGGATCCGGTAGTCTAAGCAAGCAGCTGTAGGAAAGGCAATCAGCAATCAGCATGCAGTTGTGGTCATCGGGCTGGAATCTCCCCTAACACGTATGGGACAGAGAAGTGTTTTTATAAGAAAGCAGCTGATAGTCCAATAATATGTCCCACGTAACGATGTGCATGTTTCTGTGAATGTTGGAGACACAGCATACCACTTTGTGGCAACTCTGTCTGGCTGCAGCCTTGAGGAAAGCACAAGGTGAAAAGAATGTCCTGCTAGAAGCACAATGCCTTCCTAGGCAAATGAACAAATAAATAAAGAAAAGAAAACAGCACCACAAATGTGGCCTATGGCAGAAAAATAAAACAAAGCAGAATAAAATGTAACTGGGCTAAAGTGCACAAACGGCAGGCCTAGTTACTAAAATAATGTGTCTAAAAAACATGGCTGAAATAGCTATACAACAACATCTTACAAACAGGTAAGCCAACACAGTGATGAGGAAATGTGCTTTTGACCATTCTAAGGCCTGGTTGTGTGCGATACAGGCAAACATGCAACTTTGTGGTATCTGTAGCTGTAGAAATCATATGAGCAATGGTGAATCAATGTGTTTGCTGCCACTAACAATCTGATGAAACAGCTTAATGCCTTAGGAATACTTGATGAACACACTTGGTAAGGTGTCATTGCTGTCCTCAATAGTTTCATTTTTGGATACCAGGACAAGACCAAGCTAGGTAGACAGACAAGTCTCTGAGTTCAGCATGCTATGTAGATTGCTCACTCACATGTGAGTGAATGTCAGTTGTGAGATGACACACAGGTGTAATTGGGCAAGTGCAAAATGGCCTGCTGGTTTGAGTTACAGAAACAGGACCTCCTGGTAGTTGTAGACATGTCACTTGCTGACTTCTCACACAACACAAAATGCTACACCTCCAGGAGAGGGTACATCATTTGAGAGATGGTACACAGGCATATTTGTACATGTGCAGAATGGCCTGTTGGTTTGAGTTACAGAAACAGGGCCTCCTGGTAGTTGTAGGCATGTCTCTCTCTCTCCACTCCCAACACTTGAAAATGTTTAGTCTTAATATCTGTTGCCACAGTGCATTTAGGTTGGCCCATACATTTACATGTTGACACATACCATGGGATCTTTTGATGTGGAAACACTTACAGATCCCATTTCGACATGTGGCATGTAGTGGGGTTTGATTTATGTGATGTTATGTGCAACAACACATGCTAAGTGCAACCATATACATTGACAATCTCACATCTCAGTTACTCTGGGTATTGTATGTTGGGAAAGTAGATGAAGAATGCAGCGGCAAAAGATGAGATGTGATCATACATGATATTAATGATTTGTGGCAATTGTTGTGTTGTATATTTCCAGACTCCCCTCCATCAGGCATTCTTGTCAAGCCCTCTGGATGCAGGATGGCCAAGACCCTTTCCTCCCAGGGAAAGATTTGTAATGGGGCACTGGGAGGACCACCACTAGTTTTTTTGTCGTCCATGTGTTGCCTGGAGGCCAGGGAATGCACTTTTACCCTCAGGTCATTCCACCTCTTCCTAATGCCCTCCTTTGTGTACAGGGTGGTGCCAACAGCATTCACTCTGCTGACTAACCTTTGCCACATTTCCATTTCCCTCCAGAGAGGAGTATGCTGGAATTGGGCTCCAAACAATTGTGGCTCTACTCTTATGATTTTATCTACCAAGACTCTCAAATCATCTTCAGAAAAAAACAGGGATTTTTGGGACATGACATGGATGTAAATTAAAGTGGATGACAGGGATTTACTCAATATGAAAAGTGATATAGGGAGTAAATGAACAAAAGTGTGTGAAAGGTGTTAAAATGAATGGTGACAAAGAGGGGTGCCTAATCCATCAATTAAAAAGAAATATGAGGCAATCTCTGGTCTCTTTCTTGCAGTGCTGTATTTGAGAGGCAAAGGATTATGGTGTGGGAAGTGGTGTGTTTTATAGTGTGATTTGGAGGTGTGTCTACTGGGCCAATGTATTATTTTAAAATCAATCTAAAGCGCACTTTAGTGTTGCTTTGCTGAATGCGTAATGCGGCAGCTGACCTCTGTCAGCTAAGCACCACAAGGAGACTGACACATTGACTGTGTTGCCGTAATGGCTCTGCAGTTCCCCACGGCCATGATGACGACAGAGTGCGCACCACCAGATTTTCAGGCGGCCACGCAGCTAGCAGCCCGCCATTTGTCTTGGTGAACGGCTGTTCAGCCTGCAGAAATCGTAACCTGCCGCCGCAGCAGACTGTCTGGGACTGCCACCACAGCAGTCTGGCAGTCCGACCGCCAAACTTGTAATCAGGCCCTTAGCCTTTTTCTCCGGAGGCATCATATTTGCTTTTATGGTTGGTACTTAGACATATCTACACATTAAATTGATATCTTACCTTTAATTAACCCTTAGAATTAAATGCATATTGTTTTATTATATTTTCTCATGGTGCATGGTAAAACATTGTGTTTTCTGTTTTGATTATCTTTAAAGTTGTAACATGGTATGATGTTAATCCGTCTCATTTAATTATAATAATAAAAAGTTAATGCAATAAATGTGTTGTAATAATTGATAGAGACTTGCTGATTGTCTTCTGTATTTAAGGGATGAAGGCTGAAAAGTTCTTTTGAGGCGTGAGCTAAAGCTTTTCTGTACCTAATTAGGATATGGAGTGTGAGTTAGTGAGTAATAAATGTTTAATGATTGTGCTAAAATAATGAATTCACAGCATATGTTTTCAGATATACAGGGAGTGCAGAATTATTAGGCAAGTTGTATTTTTGAGGATTAATTTTATTATTGAACAACAACCATGTTCTCAATGAACCCAAAAAACTAATTAATATCAAAGCTGAATATTTTTGGAAGTAGTTTTTAGTTTGTTTTTAGTTTTAGCTATGTTAGGGGGATATCTGTGTGTGCAGGTGACTATTACTGTGCATAATTATTAGGCAACTTAACAAAAAAAATTATATACCCATTTCAATTATTTATTATTACCAGTGAAACCAATATAACATCTCAACATTCACAAATATACATTTCTGACATTCAAAAACAAAACAAAAACAAATCAGTGACCAATATAGCCACCTTTCTTTGCAAGGACACTCAAAAGCCTGCCATCCATGGATTCGGTCAGTGTTTTGATCTGTTCACCATCAACATTGCGTGCAGCAGCAACCACAGCCTCCCAGACACTGTTCAGAGAGGTGTACTGTTTTCCCTCCTTGTAAATCTCACATTTGATGATGGACCACAGGTTCTCAATGGGGTTCAGATCAGGTGAACAAGGAGGCCATGTCATTAGATTTCCTTCTTTTATACCCTTTCTTGCCAGCCACGCTGTGGAGTACTTGGACGCGTGTGATGGAGCATTGTCCTGCATGAAAACCATGTTTTTCTTGAAGGATGCAGACTTCTTCCTGTACCACTGCTTGAAGAAGGTGTCTTCCAGGAACTGGCAGTAGGACTGGGAGTTGAGCTTGACTCCATCCTCAACCCGAAAAGGCCCCACAAGCTCATCTTTGATGATACCAGCCCAAACCAGTACTCCACCTCCACCTTGCTGGCGTCTGAGTCGGACTGGAGCTCTCTGCCCTTTACCAATCCAGCCACGGGCCCATCCATCTGGCCCATCAAGACTCACTCTCATTTCATCAGTCCATAAAACCTTAGAAAAATCAGTCTTGAGATATTTATTGGCCCAGTCTTGACGTTTCAGCTTGTGTGTCTTGTTCAGTGGTGGTCGTCTTTCAGCCTTTCTTACCTTGGCCATGTCTCTGAGTATTGCACACCTTGTGCTTTTGGGCACTCCAGTGATGTTGCAGCTCTGAAATATGGCCAAACTGGTGGCAAGTGGCATCGTGGCAGCTGCACGCTTGACTTTTCTCAGTTCATGGGCAGTTATTTTGCGCCTTGGTTTTTCCACACGCTTCTTGCGACCCTGTTGACTATTTTGAATGAAACGCTTGATTGTTCGATGATCACGCTTCAGAAGCTTTGCAATTTTAAGAGTGCTGCATCCCTCTGCAAGATATCTCACTATTTTTGACTTTTCTGAGCCTGTCAAGTCCTTCTTTTGACCCATTTTGCCAAAGGAAAGGAAGTTGCCTAATAATTATGCACACCTGATATAGGGTGTTGATGTCATTAGACCACACCCCTTCACATTACAGAGATGCACATCACCTAATATGCTTAATTGGTAGTAGGCTTTCGAGCCTATACAGCTTGGAGTAAGACAACATGCATAAAGAGGATGATGTGGTCAAAATACTCATTTGCCTAATAATTCTGCACTCCCTGTAATTGAATGGTGTTTTAAAGCACAATTCAAATGCGCTTAAATTGCTGGCATACTTTAAGCAAAAGAAGTTCAATTGAAAATCTGAAAAGTAAATTCATTTTCAAGTATTTATACATTTGATTAATTAGTATACGTGTTCTTGTTTATTGATTTGACTTGATAAAATGTCGATCACTTAGAAATAAGTCCTGGGTATGGACAACATGAGTTAGACCATTATTGTAGCTATCAAATAATTTATTAATGAGTTTTGTTTTTAAAGTATATAGTGCTAACTTACAGTGGCACTTTTTCGACTGATTCATTTAATTTATTGGACAACAACGCTTGATTTTTTTCCTCTTTCATTATTATACATTTATTTATTGGTGCACCAATACGAGAAGTATGAGGAAAAATTCTCTAAAAACTACAGGAAATTCACAAAGTGCAAATCTTTAAAGTTTGAAAAACAGCTAATTATGGCAAAGCAGTTGCTGATTTCAGCAACTGGAAACACTTCTGCTCCCATAAGGGGACACTGAAGTCAACACGGGGAGTCTGTTGCCAATCCCCTGCCCTGAGCCACATTCTTCTGCTCCAAGCACAGCATACCAGCTGGTGCACCCCTGCCTCCTTCTTACACTTCCAATAGGCACGGCTGTCCGCATTCCATATGCCCTGGCTAGCTCTGCTGCTTCTCTCCTCCCCAATTGTGAGAGGGTGCAGTATGCTAATCCACCAATTCCTGCGCCAAGATACCTTGGTCCGCGAAATCCTGGAGCAGGACAAGCTCATGGGGGCTTGGGACTACACTTTTTAACTACAGCTTGGATAGATGGAGGAAATCAGAAATCTTAAGCAGACTCTTAAAGGACAAAATCTTCTCACTTGCTCGATTATTTGGGTTTGAAATGGTTAAATACTCCCAGAGATAATTTTGTCATCACATAGGTATGTATGGATGGGCCAAGCTGTGAAATTACGTTAATTCCAGTTTCACCATTTTTGGTTTCACAACAGCCCAATAGAACAACTCGTCCTGTTGTCTGATGGAACTACGAATGCGGCAACCACTCATGCCTGAACAACGGAGTCGGAACAATGACCGTGTTGTTTCCACCCATGCCTTTACCATGTATGCCTTTACATACAACATTTTTTTTTTTCAAAGGCATGCCTAGTAAAGGCATGTGTGGAAACGCTATGTGTGGTTTTTGCATGCCACAGCCCCCCACCCTAAAAAGAGAAGTACCCCGAACCCTCGCCCCTAAAAACCATACCCCGCACCCACTCTGAGCCCTAAAACTGACCCCCCTCAAAAATAAAACGACCCAACCTCTAAAAGCAAAACTACCCTGACCCCTCCACCCCTGCCCCAAAACAGAAGTAACCTGACCCCCCACCTTTAAAAACCATCCCAATAACCACCCACCCTCCCTGAGCCCTAAAACCGACCCCACCCCCAAAAATAAAACTACCCAACCCCTAAAAACTAAATTACCCTGGCCCCCCCACCCCACCCCTAAAAACCAGACCCCCTGCCTGCCCTGAATATAAAATTATACCAACCCCTCACACCGCCCCTAAAAACCAAAGCCCTGTCTGGCCTAAATACAAAATGACCCCAACTCCTGCCCCTAAAAACCCACCCCTGTCCTAAATAAAAAATTACCACGACCCGCCACCCCTAATAACCCACCCCCCACCCACCCTAAATACAAAATTACCCCAACCCGCCCCTAAAAACCTGACCCCCTCACCTGCCCTGAATATAAAATTAACCCCCCACCCCGCCCCTAAAAACCCGACCCCCCACCTGCCCTGAATACAAAATTTCCCCAACTCCCCACCCTGCACCTAAAAACCCGACCCCCCACCCTTCCTAAATACAAAATTACCCCGACCCCACCCCTAAAAACCCGCCCCTGCACTAAATACAAAATTACCCCACCTCCCATCCCCACACCTAATAACCTGCCCCCACACGCCCTAAATACAAAATTACCCCAACCCCCCCTTCTGCCCCTAAAAACCCGACCCCCTCCCACACCCCTAAATACAAGCCAGGTACACCCAGTATACCCAGATGGCACACAGAGGTTTCAGTCACTTGCAGCCTAAGTGATACCCTTTTGTGGTACTTGAGGTCACACTTTAGTCACAAGGGAATCCTGAAAAAAGCCTTGCATGTGCCCCTAGTTACTCTCGCCCTTGCTTTTGAGCAAGAGGAGCTCTGATGTAGTATCACATTTTATGTGGATCTCCTTTTCTAGTACTGGATCCTCACACTGCACACAGATTGAGCTTTGGCCGAATACATTTCACTCCCAGAACTCAATGTAAAGTTATCTGTACTTTCAGAGAATTAGAAACTGTGTGATACAGGACTGCACTGTGAACTATTAGGCTATACTGTGGAACTATGAGCAGCATTATGTGTCACTAGATAGTGTTACATCATACTATAAAGTACTGCATCATGTCAAGAATCACCATACCCGACTGAAAAATAATGACCATGACTTCTACACTTTAAGTGACGATGTAGCACTGGGCTGCACAGCGATAATGGGAAGCACTGCTCCAGTCTCAGGGCCAGCTTTGGCGACCAGAGTGATAATCTTTGTTGGTGCCCCCCAATGACTTCCTTCTTCTCGTATTACATTACTACCGTCCTCCAATAGTGCTCCTCATTTCTCCATAAGCTCTCTCTCACTTGTATTTCTTTTGTTTTAACACTATTCATACCCGTGTAGTCAGAGCACTTTACATTACAGCTCTTCATAGAGAGATAATGAACCATACCCGTGTAGATTAGACTATTGGAAATGCTACATAACACAATGAGGACTACAAAGTGCATGAGTCACATGTCATCCATACTGGAAGAAAGTGTATTTTAAGAGTTCTTAGAGGCTGATTGCGAGTTTGGCGGTTCGACAGTTGGACGGCCTCCCCCCGTTGTATTAAGATGTTTCCACCGGGCTGACTGACGTAAATTTTGTATTATGATGTTTCTGCCGGTCAGCCCAGAAGAAACAGAGCGGAGGCATTAAGGGAGCTGAAGCCAATGCCGTCACATCCTCGGAATGCACAGTACGCATTTTGAGGGTGATAGCAGGGGGGCCCGTGCACTGCCCACAACATAGTCATGGGCACTGCAGGGGTCCCCTGGGTATCCCCAGCAGTGGCTTTCTGCCAGCCTTTCCATGGCGGTGCAGCCACCATGGAAAGGCTGGCGGAAGGAGGAGCCATGATCAGCACAGCGGTGATGAACTCAGAACCACCGTGGCTGACCGCGACTCTGACCGCTGCCAGCATGTCAGTATCTATGACCCTGGCGGTGGCGACAGTCTCCCCTACGGTTCGACCGCAAAGATCATAATCTGACAGTCGTATCGTAAGGAGTGTGGCGGTCCGACCGCCATCGCAGGTTTGGTGGTACTCGGACCACCAAACTTGGAATCAGCCCCTTAGTCTGGAGAAGCACAAACTGAGGATTTAAAATATAACACAGTGGTTGGGGTTGTCTTTACTAATAATATTGTATTTCTACCCAAACCAACCCATTTTAGCAACCTTCTTTTAATGAAAAACTGTGGACACAAATTAGCTTCTAACCTGTACCTTGCAGTTTGCATGCAGCTCTTTGATTCCAATTCATAGGTCACTCTGCTATATTGGGATTGCACCTTACCAACTGCAAGTAACAAAATGATCTCTGTGACAAAAGCAGTAACCCTTTGATCCATCTACATAAAATACATTTCTGTGATCTGCATGGTACACATGCTAGTCAGCAGGCATATTAACCCTCTGTACTTCTGTGTTGCAAGTTAATGAAACTAGGCAAAACTCTGTCTCTATTATCTTGACATTTTTACTATTGCATGAAAATTGCTGGACACACAAGGATATCTGCAGCAGGTTTTTTTAAACCCTTATAATCTTTCAATATCTAACATCCCCTAGAGCTCGGCACGTGGTGCTGTAGCACCAGATGCACCGCCCTAAAGCTGGGCGTGACCAGACTGATTTGAAAGAGTCAGTGTCAAGGAGGTCTTTGACTCATGTTATTATTGCCTGAAAATTGCAGGGTACACAAGGATATCTGCAGCAGGTTCTTTTACACTCATACGATCTTTCAATATCTAACATCCCCCTAGAGCTCGGCACCTGGTGCTGTAGTACCAGATGCACCGCCCTAAAGCTAACCCTGACCAGACTGATTTGAAAGAGTCAGTATCAAGGAGGTCTTTGCTCATGTGAGGGCAAAATTCATTTTAAGTGCCATGGGTGCCCATGGTTTATGACTTAAAATACTGTGTTTAAAGGGTTAAAGAGTTAGTACAGTCCTTTGAGGGGGGCAACCTTTTAGAGTGTCTTATCTCACAGTCCCTTCTCAACCACATTTGGGAACAGTAGGGCAGCCCCTTAACTGAATATATGTTCCATGGAGTTCTTCTTGGGTGAACCCCCGTTAATCTAGAATCGTGTTAGGATTCTACCAAATAATAAGACCGTGCACGACCCATTTAGGTAACCACCTTTTATATAAAGCAGGTGAAAATTATTTTTGCTATAAGCCCATCCCTCATCCTCAATCTATCTATCCTTCTCTCCACCCATCCTTCTATCCTCTTTTTCATTCATCCATCCAACCAACCGTTTGTCCGTCCATCCATCCATCCATTCATCTCTGTATCCATCTATTCACTTACAAGTTTGGTTTATTTAGGTAATTCTTAGACTACAGTCACGGAATCTCTGGGCATGGCATATAACAGGGGGCCTTGACTGACCAAGAACTGTGCAACGAAACTTAGCAGTCTATTATATTACAATATACCATAGGTAGATAATGTCATGAGCCACACATGCAGTAAGTATTCTATGTTTCCATGGCACTAAAATTGATTTGGGTGTGCTCCATGACGCAGAGGTGAGTGAGCAGTGCCTTTCTTAGGTTTCGTGCTCGAGGCACAGACCCCGGTACAAATGTCTACATGCAGACAACCAACCACTGATAACATGCATTATAAATGTAATCCTCGTGTAACCCGACTCATCCACGATGTCCCCCGCTGCAGCCACATCACACTCCACCTGAGAGGCCTGCACTGGCTCCCCGTCAACAAAAGGATCACCTTCAAGCTCCTGATCCACGCACACAAAGCACTGCACAACACCGGACCCACCTACCTCAACAACCGACTCAGCTTCCACACCCCCACCCGAAGCCTCCGCTCAGCCAACCTCGCTCTCGTCACAGTCTCCGGCATCTGAAAAACCACCACCAGTGGCAGATCCTTCTCCTACCTCACTGCCAAGACCAGGAACATTCTCCCCACCATCCTACGACAGACCCAGGACCTGCTGGCCTTCAGAAGACTCCTCAAGACCTGGCTCTTCGACCAGTAGCACCCCCCCCTGCCCAGCGCCTTGAGACCCTCACGGGTATGTAGCACGCTTTACAAATGCAGAGATTGATTGATTGATTGATTAAATATCGCATATTACCCACGGAAATGTCACATGATTTCCTTTTGCACCTCTTTTGTGTCTGGTTTACGTGACCCCAGCATTCCATGCAAAACCACATCCTGCATCACTGCGCAACTTTAGTTTGTTTTAGCATGGAATTCTATGGGTGTTAGCACTGTTCCTGCCCTGTGCTATATGTAGCAATCGCATTTAGCGAACCACTCACAGCATTTTCAAGCAAAAAAATAGTTGTTTGTGAACGTTGATTGCGGCAATCGTTTGCATCACTTGGCACTGCACATTGTCGTTTTGCATGAGTACCGGCAATAACATTTAGTGAATTTTAGCCCGCATAGCTCACATTTCGTACTACAGGATATTAGGAAGACCTTTTCCATGAAGACGAGAACCCTTTCATACTGGACACCTGTGTGCAATATGTGCCATCACTTTGTGTTATTGGACAATACTGAGCCATATTGAGCAGTACCGCATAACATTGGACGGCACCGGGTCAACCTTGGACACATGCAGTGATACTGAGCAGCACTGTCGGATGTAGATCTAAATTTAAGAAGGCCTAGTGTCATTGATTTTATGCTAATGTGGAGTTAGGCTTGTAAAATCGCCGCTCCATATTGACAAAGTGGTGCAATGCATGCATTATGCCACTCTGCGACACTTTGCGCCACATTATGCACGCTCCATGCATAATGTGTGCAAAGGGAGCATTCTGGCGCACAGAGGTTTGAAAAAATGGTGCAATGAAATCTACAAGATAAAAGGACGCACCCAATGTAAGCAATGGGATCCTTGCACTTTGTTTCACTAGCGTCATGTTTTTTGACGCTTGTGGAGCAAAGTGCCACAATAGTATAAAAATATTTGACTCTACTGTTCCTAATACCGCCATGGTGCACTGTATCATAAATACGGTACACACATGGTGGCGATATGGGATTGCAGGGGGACACAAAATGAGTGATGCTGCATTTGATGCAGCGCCACTTTTCTTAAATTCGGCCCATAGACTTTTTGTTAGTAAATATTTGGAATCTATTTCAACAAGCACAGAGAAAACCAGTAAGCCTTGCTCACTTTGTAAATGGAAATGCTTCGATTAGCTTTGGAAAAAAGAAGTACTCACCCTACTATTCATAGAAAGAGTACATCCTAAAACTGCCATGATAGGTCCCTACCACAATGGACCAATAACAAACCCAGGCTAGTTTTGGCTTTGCTAGTATGGCTTGGCTTTGATCTTGTTGCACGGCCAGCAGGGTACACATCTAGGCATATTCTTGATCACCTACAGTGGTGTAACATAGACTCCTGCAGCCCCAACGGTGCGGGGGTGGGGAGGCCTGAGCTCCAGGGGCCACCTCAGCACAGAATCCTGGCCTGAGAGCTCCTTTTTGAATTTGGAGAGGGGGTGCATGTACTTTGCAGGCGGAAGGGTGGGGGGGGCTCAAGTTCCCTTACGCCACTGATCACTTAAGGTATGATATATGGCACACAAAAGTTAATAGGTTCCATATTAACTATCTTCACTTCTTTCCTGCTTTGAGAACAAACAACCTTAAAACTGCGCATTTCTGCATATAAAGCAGCACTTATCTTTACACGACACTCATTGCAAATTGCTATTTGTCTTCTCTATCCTTTTGCAAAGTTTGTTTCTGCCTAAACAAGGCCCTGCTAGAAACCGGAAAAGAAATGTAGAGTTTTATTCATATTGCACGTAGATTGTGCATTTTCAAGAGTCTCTTGTTTCAGAAGCCATGTGTTATGATGCTGTAAAACACACAGCACACCCCACTTACACTGTTGCAGTGCATATGTCACAACCCATCTTTCCTTCTGCCCTCTTGATTCTCTGCACTAAATAGTAAAATTGCTTAAAATACTTTCACTTAAAACATGGAATATAAATAGAGAGTAATTATAATCAAAAATTAACATGAAATGGTTGCAAATTAATGTATAATGATGTCGCATAGAAATTGTGTTAATATGCTTTTAACACACGCATGTGAAATGTGCCCACGGGGAGTAGCCATCAATGTATACGATGATAAATGAAGTTGACTAAAATGAATTATTGATTTACTAATGTGTGGTTTTGTATTAGTATTAAGAGTTATATGTTGAGATTTTGATAAAATTAATTACTAGGCCTCAGTTAGCATGAGTCGGGGCCTAGCTGCCGGTCTCATATTAAATGTGTTTTTCTAACGTGCAATGTGCTGACTTGCTGAAGGACATGTAGTCGTACTTTTCCAGAAGCTAAAAGATGTCTGTAACCGTAGTAAATTCTTTCTCATTGAGACCCGACTTGCTCAAGGAGGCATTCTTGCTGAATGGAACAGTGTAGACTTGCAACGGGTACAAGGTCGCCTGAACTGGTAAAGACAATGGGACTACTGACTGAGCCTGCGAGAATAAAAGTTTGTACCTGACATTCTACCCGTTGGAGACGTCAATTACAGGAGCCAATGAACTACGTGAGAACTGTTTTAAAGTGAAAACCCTAATGAGGTGACAACGAAATTATTGGTTGGAGATAATGATGCACCAAAAGGTGCCCAATTGGAAATTAGGAGACTGTACAACAAGATTGATATAACCCTGTGTCACAAGGAGAAATCAGCCATTTCCGAGTGATTTTTTGCTATTGCCATTACGTGCCATTTTTGCTAGAACCTAGCCACTTTGTCACTCTGTCTTAAAGACTTTGCTGCGTTTGACTCTTCAAACCATCCTTACCCTTGCCTTGCCTGTTCTATAATTTTCCTCCTTATGAGGGAGGTATTCCTTATTGCCTGTCTTGCTGAACTTTGCTGAGTTTCCTGGCTGATGGCGAATCAACTGATGTCCTGAGGACGAAGCCTGACTCTGTATGCTGACCCATAACGGAGGGTAACTATATGATAATGAAATTGTAATTGTCTGTCTGCCTTTTCTTCCTAGGTACCAACTGCTTCTTTTGATAGAGAACATAGATAGATGTTTTCAAAATTTGTGTTGCTAAATTGTTTTGCATGAAGCCCAACATGCCAATGCTAATTCGAGCTAGTTAAGGGGTTCACTAAAGTTACGCAAATAGAGAAATGACTGAATTGATGCTTTGTTGAATAATGCGCTATGATACTCTGCTAAAGTTAATCTATGTTGACGTCGTGCTTTGTTCTAATGTTTATGATCTTTGCTTTGCTGAAATCTTATTTGAGTTGCCATGTTGTGGCAGTGCTAATGTGTTTTATGATATTGAGACTAATAAACTTGCTAGTAGAGTGTAATCAATAGGAAATAAATATCATAAATCTTACAAAAGTTTGTGTGGTTATTCATGACTGAAAGGTCATGGTGTGTTCCGATTCTCATTAATGTCATTAACTAATTTGATTGATTTGTCATTGTGAATATTGATGAGGTTATCGATCCATTGATTGACATGCTGATTACTTATCTCGTCTTAAGGTGTCTCCATTCAGGGTCAAAAGATTCATTGGCCTAAAACGAGTCCCAGATTAAGCAAATTATCTAGGGCGGGACGCGTTATCAGTTCCGGTAGCAGAGGACGGTTTCGGCCCTTTGGGGCTCTAAGACGAGGGACCATTGTTTTAGAAGTGTTTTCGAAATAATACAAATTGGAGAGATGATGTGCCCCTAAGCCCCAAATGACTTTCCTGGAATCTCGGAGCTTGCCGAAGTGAGTTGGGTATGTTCTCGGCGTTCTAGTGATAGGTTTGCGTGACGTAGAATTTGCGCTTGCTCAGCTTATCCATATCGCAGGTGAATTGTGAAGTCTGTGAGAATTTTTAGGCCAGGTAATGTTTTAGTAGGAGTGGGCATACTCCGCGGTATGAGAGTAGGGAAGTCGGCGAACTTCATGTGAGTGTGGCGCTTTGTGCTAAAAAAAATTGTCCACGTGGTTGTTGGTGATGTACGGACCCGGCGTGGTCTAAGACTCCGGAGTATATTGATAAGTGTATGAGACACTTAGGCCCGTATTTATACTCCGTTTGCGCCGAATTAGCGTCGTTTTTTTCGATGCAAATTCGGCGCAAAACTAACGCCATATTTATACTTTGGCGTTAGACGCGTCTAGCGCCAAAGTATGGGCAAATAGCGTCATTTTTTTGCGTGAACGCCTTCCTTGCGTTAATGAGATGCAAGGAAGGCGTTCCCGACTAAAAAAATGACGGCGTCGTATTTATACTCCCGGGCAAAAATCATGCCCGGGAGTGGGCGGGGCAAAAAACCCTGCATTTGCGCCACTTTTTAACGCCTGGGTCAGGGTAGGCGTTAAGGGGCCTGTGGGCTCAAAATGAGCCCACAGGTGCCCTCCCCTGCCCCCAGGGACCCCCCCTGCCACCCTTGCCCACCCCAGGAGGACACCCAAGGATGGAGGGACCCATCCCAGGGACATTCAGGTAAGTTCGGGTAAGTATAATTTTTTTATTTTTTTTATTTTTTTTGGTGGCATAGGGGGGCCTTATTTGTGCCCCCCTACATGCCACTATGCCCAATGACCATGCCCAGGGGACATAAGTCCCCTGGGCATGGCCATTGGGCAAGGGGGCATGACTCCTGTCTTTACTAAGACAGGAGTCATTTAAATGGCGTCTGGGCGTCGAAAAAAATGGCGCAAATCGGGTTGAGGCGATTTTTTTGCCTCAACCTGACTTGCCCCATTTTAAGACGCCCTAACGCCATTTTCCCCCTACTCCGGCGCTGCCTGGTCTACGTGGTTTTTTTCCACGCACACCAGGCAGCGCCGGTCTGCTTGCGCCGGCTAACGCCATTCCATAAATACGGCGCCCGCATGGCGCTTCAGAATGGCGTTAGACGGCGCTAAATTTTTTGACGCTAAATTGCGTTAGCGCAGTTTAGCGTCAAAAAGTATAAATATGGGCCTTAGTTTACGTTGTAATTTGCGCGGTTTAATAGGCCAATCGGGCGTGGTTGACAAATCAAGTGTGAGTCAAAGTGTGTGAGTGAAAAACTTCGATGGAGATTTGGTAAGTTCCAAAGTGCACTAGGACGAACCATTGACAAGTCGAGAGTGAAATTTGCGGGTCAAATTTTGCTTGCGAGTGCGGGATCTGAGAAAGAGAGAGTAGCGGCTGAGGCTTCAAGTGAAATCTCTGTAAAGTTCTGAAGCGATTGTGTTACCCTTCCTGTAGTAAACCGGCAAATTTGAGTTTGTTGTTAAGGTGCTCGCAATATATTGCATGAGGTTTGTGTGGATACAAAGTGAGGAGGACAAGCCGCAAGACTTTGTCAGCCGCAGTGTGTGTGAGTGTGACGTCATTGGAGCCGCGCTGGGATAGGCTGGTTAGTAAGAAGGGTCGTGCACGGATTGGCAGCCGTCCGTGAGAAGCAATTGGTTCAGAGGGTAGGCGAAGAGTGTTCTGGGAACTAAAGTAACTTCCTGATCAGATTCTAAACAAAATAAAAGACATAAAAATGAAGTTTTTCAAGGCTTTAAAGAGTGCTTTGAGGGGAGGTGTGTACATTATAGCGAGTGTGGGGGAGCCTACACCGCCAGAGGACACTCCAGCTTATGCCGTGATGGAGGAGAAGGGAGTCACGCCATGTCTTTGGCTAAAGCAATGGTGCAAATTAACCGAGAAAGATGGGTGTTTGGCGTTTCGAGAGAATGGAACCTTTAACATAGGGGTTCTAGAGAATTTGCGGAAAGCGTTAAATGAGCAAAAGCCGCCTCCGAGACCAGCTCAGTTTGAGGCGTTAGCGATTTGGGAATTAATGGCCATACGACAGAGGCAACAGAAATTCGAGAGGAGAATGAGAAAAGCAGAAAAGTGTCACGACTTACGTGCTGCTTGCGCCAGGAAACCGCAGATCTAGTGGCGTGGGTCTTGAAGGTTCGACTTTGGCCCAGAAAGGGGCGACTCTTTCTAGTAGCCACGGTGCTGTCGGCGATGGAACTGCCAAGAACAGACCGTGCCCTTTAGAAATAGTGCCAGAGGGAAAAAAACCCAAAAAGGGGAAAAAACCTCCAAACAGTGGATTCCTGAAACAAGAACAAAACCAGGAATCAAAAGAAACAAAAATGCAGGTAAATGCAAAAATGGAAAAGATTCAGAACCAAAGGCCAAGAATCAGGAGCGAAGACACAATCAGAGCAGATAGTGTTGCAGCGCAAGGAAAGGGAGAAAACAGAGCCCTTATATACGAAGAAACAGGAAGTGACCAACAGGAAGTAAAAAGACACCATCTTAGATAGGGAAGAAGTACATAGAATAGAATAGAACAGGAACAATAGAAAATAGGGAAAAATGAATTCTGGGAAGAATGAGGAAACCTGGGAAGGGGGAAAGACATAAAGAAAGGACAGAAAATGCCCCAGAAAGTATAGAAGAAAAAGAAGAAGGAAAAGAAGAAAAAGAAACAGGTAAGGAGGGGTCAGGGGAAAACGGGGAAGCAACAGAAGGCAGAGCGAGGCCCCAAGTAAAATCTGGGGCCTTGCGCTGTGCAGAGAAGGCTTGGGGGGCGCCGCGTCCTGAGAACGCACTGTGCGGCGTGAGCCGAATGTTCGGCTTGCGCCGTGCCACGCGGCGCGACAGTAGGTCCCCCCCCCGAAGGTCCAGGTTTGAAGGGAAACAAACGATGAAAACGAGAAATCAAAAGAGGGGCGTGGACAGAAGATGCATCTTCCCATGAGCATTCACTAAGAGGATAACCCTTCCAGTGAATCAAATACTGAAGACGTCGGTGAAAAAGGCGAGAGTCACAAATCTCCTGAACCTCATATTCAGGGACATCATTCACCAACACAGGAGGAGGACAAGGAAACTGACGAGAGAAAGGATCAGGGACATAAGGTTTGAGCTGGGATACATGAAAGACCGGATGAATTTTCCAAGTATGAGGCAAGCGAAGACGAACAGTGACAGGATTGATCAACTGAAGAATACGAAAAGGTCCATAATAGCGAGGTGTGAACTTATTGAGAGAAAGGCGAGAGGGCAAGAATTTAGAAGAAAGCCAGACTTTATCATGAGGGTGATAATCTGGAGTGGGTCCACGTTTCTTATCAGCGATCTTATTCATATATCTCTTGGTGTTCAATAAATTAGATCTAATTAGTTTATGGATTTGCAGGAGACGTTTGGAAAAAGATGTAATTGCAGGCAGAGGAGAGGTAGTTTGAGGAGAAGTAGGAAAAGAGGTAGGATGATAGCCATAGGAACAGAAAAAAGGAGTGACCTTGGAGGCACTATGGACAGTATTGTTGTAGGAATATTCAGCAATAGGAAGATATGTGTTCCAGTTGCTTTGGGTGGAATTACAAAAACAGCGAAGGTATTGTTCTAATCCTTGGTTCAATCGCTCGGTCTGTCCATTGGTCTGAGGATGGAAACCGGATGACAGAGCTATATTGATATTCAGTGTCTTGCAAAAATATTTCCAAAACCGAGAAATATACTGAGGTCCCCTGTCAGACACAATGGTATGTGGAAGTCCATGGAGACGGAAAATATTGTCAATAAATATCTGGCTCAATTCTTGGGATGTAGGTAACTTCTTTAGGGCAGTGAAGTGAGCCATCTTAGTGAAAGAATCAACAGTGACCATGATAACCTGGTTTCCAGCTGATGATGGAAGTGAACACATGAAATCAGTGGAAATACTGTAGTATGCCATGGAGTTGGTGGAACTGGCAAAGGCTGTAGTAATCCTGCAGGTCTGCTATGGGGAATCTTGACTTGAGCGCATACAGGGCAAGCCTGAACGTATCTTTCGACATCTGATTTCCAGGTAGGCCACCAGAAAGATCGCGAAAGAAGTTCTTGTGTGGCCTTAATACCTCTATGACCAGCAATCGGTGAATCATGGCACATCTGTAATGCCTTGTCTCGAACTCTGTTAGTAGGGAGGAATAACAGATTTTGATGGTAATAGTATCCTTCCTTCTTGCATAAAAAGGTTCTTAATTTCTCTATTTCGCTATTAGACAGGCTGGAGTACTCCAGTTGTACCTCCTCCAGAAAAGATTGAGCAACTCCAATGATTTTACTAGGCTCCAGTAGAAATTGAGACTGGGAAGGAGTACAATCTGGATAACGGCGAGACAGAGCATCAGCCACAATGTTTTGAGATCCAGGTATATAGGTGATGTAAAAGTCATACTGGCTGAAGAAAAAGGCCCAACGGGCCTGGCGACTATTTTGGCATACAAAATTACGGAGACATTGCAGATTACGATGATCTGTTCGCACCTCGAATGGCTCCTTGGAACCCATCAGAAACTGTCTCCATTCGATGCAGGCTGTCTTCAGAGCTAGCAACTCTCTTTCTAGCACTGAGTAATGTTGTTCTGCTGAAGAGAGAATATGGGACAGATAGAAAACAGGATGTTCAAGACCATCATCCTCTTGAAGTTGAAGTAAGACAGCTCCAATAGCTCTTTCGGAAGCATCAGTAACTACAATAAACTGTTTATTGGTATCTGGGTGTCTTAAGATGGGAGCTTGAGTGAATGCCTTTTTTAAATCTTGAAAAGCTGTTTCAGCCGCCTTAGTCCAGACAAACCCCTGTTTAAGATTTTCCTTCTTTAGAGTATGGGTTATATGGCTGGTCTGTTTAGCAAAGTCTTGAATGAACTGCCGGTAAAAGTTTGCTAATCCTAGGAAACATTGTGTTTCTTTAATAGACGAGGGAGAAGGCCAATCGAGAATTGCTTGTACCTTTTCTTGGTCCATAGCTATGCCGTTGGGACTTAAATGATAACCCAGATATTTGACTTCCGTCTTATCGAACTCACACTTCTCTGGTTTACAGGATAGTTGATGTGCTCGGAGTCTTTGAAGGACTTGTTTCACATGAGAAGAATGGAGTGCGGGATGTCTGGAAAAAATAAGGATGTCGTCTAAGTAAATTACGACTGTCTGGTTCAAGAGATCGGAAAATATTGAGTCCATAAATCTTTGAAATATTGCAGGGGCGTTCGTAAGACCAAAAGGCATGACTCTATACTCAAAATGACCAAACGGTGTCCTGAATGCTGTTTTCCACTCATCTCCTTCTTTTATACGTAAAAGGTGGTAAGCTCCCCGAAGATCCAACTTGGTAAAACGTTGAGCCCCTCTGACTGCCTCTAAAATATCCTTGATGAGGGGCAAAGGATAACGATCCTTGATAGTTATTTTGTTTAGGCCTCGAAAATCTAGGCAAGGACGAAGGTCTTTGGTCTTCTTAGGTACAAAAAAGAGAGGAGCCCCTGCCGGAGAAGACGATGGAACAATGAGTCCACTCTGTACGTTTTCCTCCAGATACTCCTTAAGAATTTCCTTTTCAGGTTCCGTGAGAGAATACATCCTCCCAAAGGGAACGACTGTTCCAGGTTCCAAAGGAATAGCACAATCGTACTCTCGATGTGGAGGTAATACAGGTCTGGATGGTTTTAGAAACACGTCTTGGAACTCTAAATAATGTTCAGGGACTCCTTGGACAGTATTGATGGAATACTCCGTTGTACTCTTAATAGGTGTTAATCTGTTTGGTGACCAATATTTATCGGAAGCAAAGCAGTTTTCTTGACAAAACTGTGAGGATAATGAAATTGTCCGGGTTACCCAGTTCACATATGGATTATGTCTTGTAAACCATGGAATTCCGAGAATAATGGTATGGTTGGGAGACGAAATGAGATCAAAGGTGATGTGCTCTTGATGATTACCAAACTGTAAATTCAACATCAGGGTCGTAGTATCGACTGGACCTGAGGATATCAAGGATCCATCCACTGTGTGCACTTGTTCAGGAATGTCTTTGGGTTGTGTAGGAATCTGTTGCTTAGTGGCCCAAGTCTTGTCCATGTATATACCACTAGCACCACAATCCAACAATGCCATTGTTCTTTCTTGGCGGCCATCAGGTAGTTGTAATATGACAGGTAACACGAACAAGTATGTAGTATTGTCATTAAATGAACTGATAGAAGGTATAGCCGATGATCCCGTCCCCTCCCTTCTTACAGATGACGGGAAGTGGCGTTTCCCGAGGGTTTAGGTGGACGTACAGGACAGGTACGAAGCATGTGACCAGCAGAACCACAGTATAGGCATAATCCTTTCTTCCGTCTGTCTTCCTTCTCACTAGCGGAGAGCGGCCCTCGAGTAGTATCCACTTGCATGGGTTCCCCTTCTGTGTCTCTAGCAGGGGGACGAGATTCCTCAGGACGAGGTAAATACATCCGTGAAGAGTTTGGCTGAGAGGATCCTCTACTCCTTCTCTTCTCCATTCGTCGTTCTTGAAGACGATACTCGATGGAAAGTGCTTGATCCATCAAGCCACGAAGATCTTCAACTCTAGTGGAATGTACTAATTCATCCTTTATTTCTTCCTTAAGTCCTCTGCGGAACAGAGTTACCAGGGTACGCTCCACCCAAGTGGTCTCTGCCGCTAACTGACGGAAACGTGTAATATATTGAAGGACATCTTGGGAACCCTGCTGGATATCACATAATGCTTCTTCTGCCGAGGCTTCCAATCCTGGACGATTAAACATCTGTTTGAAGCGGGTCACGAAGGCAGAATAGTCCGACAATACCGGATCATTGGACGACACCATCGGGGTTGCCCAGGCCAAGGCAGGACCGGATAATGCACTAATAAGATATCCCACCTTTGTTCTGTCATGAGAGAATTGGGTAGGTCTGAAGGTGAAGTACACCGTTAGTGCATCCAGGAATTCACGTAGTTTAGTTGGTTCACCAGAGAAGTGAGGAGTAGAGGCGGAGATAGTCGGAACATCGCCACTGCGGAGGGCCAGAGCCTGTCGTAACACCGCATTCTCATTGCGCAATTGTTGCAATTCCTGAGCTTGTTGTTGAATGGTAGTCAAAAGAGATGGATCAGGATCTGCAGCCGCCGCCACTGTATCATCCATAGTGTCCGAAGATGTCGGAATGGTTTGGCGCTGCAATCTGTCACGACTTACGTGCTGCTTGCGCCAGGAAACCGCAGATCTAGTGGCGTGGGTCTTGAAGGTTCGACTTTGGCCCAGAAAGGGGCGACTCTTTCTAGTAGCCACGGTGCTGTCGGCGATGGAACTGCCAAGAACAGACCGTGCCCTTTAGAAATAGTGCCAGAGGGAAAAAAAACCAAAAAGGGGAAAAAACCTCCAAACAGTGGATTCCTGAAACAAGAACAAAACCAGGAATCCAAAGAAACAAAAATGCAGGTAAATGCAAAAATGGAAAAGATTCAGAACCAAAGGCCAAGAATCAGGAGCGAAGACACAATCAGAGCAGATAGTGTTGCAGCGCAAGGAAAGGGAGAAAACAGAGCCCTTATATACCAAGAAACAGGAAGTGACCAACAGGAAGTAAAAAGACACCATCTTAGATAGGGAAGAAGTACATAGAATAGAATAGAACAGGAACCATAGAAAATAGGGAAAAATGAATTCTGGGAAGAATGAGGAAACCTGGGAAGGGGGAAAGACATAAAGGAAGGACAGAAAATGCCCCAGAAAGTATAGAAGAAAAAGAAGAAGGAAAAGAAGAAAAAGAAACAGGTAAGGAGGGGTCAGGGGAAAACGGGGAAGCAACAGAAGGCAGAGCGAGGCCCCAAGTAAAATCTGGGGCCTCGCGCTGTGCAGAGAAGGCTCGGGGGGCGCCGCGTCCTGAGAACGCACTGTGCGGCGCGAGCCGAATGTTCGGCTCGCGCCGTGCCACGCGGCGCGACAAAAAGACTTTAGCGGAGGCTAGATGGGATAGTGAGACCAAGATGTGGAGAAGGGAAATAATAGACGGAGTCAGGTTGTTTCTGGCAATAACTCAAGAGGCCGAAACACAGGGAAGAAAGGCCACTTGTAAAACAGACAAGGGCTCTAGTAGGCAAAAGGAGATTCAGAAGTCTTGGGTAGATGCAGACGATTCTGATGATGATGAGTTTTTAAATCAGTTGTTACATGATCGACCACCACCATATGCCATAAATGACAATAGACCGAGCACTAGTGCAGGTCCTGTAAGTTCGACACAGCATCAGGGGATCACGAATACAGTACAGACAAATAATGTTACCACATCAGCTCCGATACAGAATGGTGCTAGTGTATCCACTGCACCCGAGATGTAGATACAGTTGCAGCCAGTTCAGAGGCCCTACCCAGATGTCCCAGTATTAGAGACAACTACAAATTTGATGGTGCCAGCTGATCCAGTATACACAAGATCAAAGTTAGTTCAGATTGTGGCAACTCCACCTTTGCTGCCCCAGCCGCAGCAACAGGTGGTTCCGAATTATACTTCGGTCACAGGACCGCAATCAGTTACAGCACCTATAATGAATCAAGCTATGGGAGTCAATGCCCCACTGGGATTGGGAAATGGACAGTCACCAGCTTCTATATCTTTGCAAATTACCGTTGGTCCGCCAGTACCGCTGTATGCGCAGGCGAAGCCTAGTGTGTGTGACCAAGGAGTAATGACTCAAGAGGTGATAAGAGGAGGGTTCACTGGAAGCTCCCAAGGGATGACACCGGGAGAACAGACAGTGGAAAGGTCTAGATCCTTATTGGACTTCAGTCCGATTGGGGTTCCGTTAGAAACCATGAGACAAGCAGGTTTGGGCCTACTGACTCCACAGGTACTGAGTGCAAATATGTCACAAACTCCGATGGTGCCAGCTGGAAATATCTTGTTGCAAGGTTTAACTGCGCAACAGTTAAATGAATGGTTAGACAAGCGTAACACTCCACAGACTACTACTGGACAGCAGAGCGGTCAGAAATACAGAAATACCTGAATTTTGTGAGGTTGGGAGTGGAAGCAGTTGAGCTAGTTGAAGGGAGCATGGGAGTGAACAGGTTAGAATCATACACTGAAGCAGAATTAAGATATCTGTGCCCGAAAATAACCAAAGAAGTGAGTAAGGTGCACCAGAGATTGGCAAATTTGGCAGACAAATACGGCATAGACTTAGACAATACTAAGTATCTGAAGAAGAGTTATAGATTAGACTTCGAACCTAAAGATTTTGATCATATGAGGTCTACTGGGATGAAGGCACACCTTAAAGAGATATTACAGAGTGCGCAGGTATGGGGAGCATTAGAGAAGTGGGAAGGCAGATGGGCAAACAAGAGAGATAAGAGGAAAAGTGACTGCATGGAACAGCAGAAGGCGAAAGCTGTGCCAGACACGGGAACAATAAAGATGTTATCGATGAGAGAGACAGCTGGAGGGGTTCTAGTTCATGTACCATGTTCTAGAGGTGACATTCTGTCATTCACAAATGACTTTCCCAGACTGAGGGAAAAGCCAATAGAATGGTATCAGCAGACAGATAGGTTTGTGAAGCTTGCTAAATGTCTTTGGGAAGACTTGAATACCCTGTTTGAGATTATAGTTCCAGCTGATTTGTGGCTTGAGTGCAAGAGAAGTGTGGATTGGCCGACAGCAGAACCGGCAAGGGACAGAGCTACAGGAGCACCGTCTCCTGAGGTGATGAAGTACTACTATAAGGTGATTGAGTTTTTGAAGCAGAAGGTGTCGCCACAGAATATTGATTGGCAGAAAATTGATCGAACAGCACAAGAAGGCAAGCTTACTATGAGAGGTTGCTAAAGGTGTTCAAGCACTACAGTGGCACAGAGGTCATAGAACCGAAAGACATGAATCACCTTGTGTTCAGGTTCGTTGAAGGATTAAGACCAGAGATTAGCCAGATGATTAGGAATCATTTGATCTGTTGGCAAGCGAAGCCCATTGATGTGGTATTACAGTACGCAAAATACTGTAGTGATGAGACTGAGTTGAAGCAGAGAAAGCTGAAAGAGAAGGTGATTGTGATGCAAATTAAGGCAGCTCAAGGAGGGATGCAGGGTAATGGAGTACAGCAGATGGTGCAGCAACAGAAAGGAAACGGGATGTTTCAGCCGCAAACGAGAGGCAGAGGTCGGGGAGGTTTTGTTAACCGTGGTCCAGATTTGAATACCGTTGTGGTTCAAAATGACGTGCAAGGGATGAAAAAGATGTCACCATGCCATGCGTGCGTGGGCGTGGGACACTGGAAGCGGGAATGTCTGATGATGGTGCAGGATGGTGTTGTTCAACAAAACAATTATGTCAGTGCATTTGAAAATGTGAGGGTCCAAGAATGAGGGGTCCAAATCCGAACTTCCAGAATAACATGTTTCAGATGCAGGATCTGCAGCCCATGCAACAAATGCAAATGCCACGTGTACAACCAGTGCAGGTGCAGCAAGTACAACAGCAGATTCCCATGGTACCTAGACAGCAAATGTAGTTGCCTTTGGCTCAGATGGGACAGCAACAGGTGATGCTTCCTCAACAGGTCACAGTGCAGTACAACAGTTCCCATTGCGTGGTGAGAATGGAATAAACGTTGAGTGGTCGGATGAATGTTCGAGTGAGGAGTGCAGGCTTGCAGCGTCCCTAGAAGTAGATCAGAGAGGCCCTTATGTGCAAGGGAAGGTAATGGGTCACAAGGTTTCATTCCTAGTTGACACAGGAGCTACACGCTCTATATTCAGAAGTGCAGTGGTTCCGAAATTGCCGCTTTCAGGACATACTGTAAAGGTGGTAGGAGTAGCAAATCAGCTCCTGACTAATCCAATTACAGATCCGGTTAAGGTTGAGATTGGTACCTTTCAGGGATTGCACAGGTTTGTAGTCTGTAATTCAAGTCCCGTGTCCTTACTAGGGAGGGACGTGCTGTGTAAAACGAGGTGTTCAATCACCTGTTCCAATGAGGGAATTGAGGTACAGACCAAAAGTGATGATGAGGGGGTTGATGGTCAGATCTCAGAACCAGAGACGGAGACCAAAGATGAGGAGTACCCTTTGATAAGCTTTTTTCCGATGTTCACAGTGACCGATTTGCCAATCGAATTACAGGGAACAGTCACAGAGAAAGTGTGGGATTTGACAGGAAAAGAAGTAGGATTGATATAAGGAGTAGAACCAGTTAAAGTGGATGTGAAGCCAAATGCCGTGTTTCCCCAGGTACCACAGTACCACATGGCACAAGATGTCCTCATACAGGTGGCGCAGATAATTGCGGACTTTTTGAAGCAAGGGGCCTTAAAGGAAGTGATGAGCAGCCCATGTAATTCGCCAATAATGGGATTGAGAAAACCTTGTGGAAAAGTTCGAATTGTCCAAGATCTGAGGAAAATTGATGAGATAGTGGTAAAATGATGCCCCATAGTGCCAAATCCATCCGTGATCATGTTTCAGGTTTCATGTGATGTAGAGTGGTTCACAGTCGATGACTTGCCCCAAGCATTCTTTTCTGTGCCTCTTCATGAGGACAGCCAATTTCTCTTCAGTTTCAAATTCATGGACAAGGTTTACAGTTGGTGTCAAATTCCTCAGGGGATTTCAGAATCGCCTTCCATCTTCAATCAGATATTGAAGAAGGATTTGGAATCATTGGAACTGCCTTTTAATTTGACTCTAGTACAGTACATTGATGATTTGTTGATTGTGTCCAAAACGAAAGATGACTGCAGGTATGATACTATTGCCTTACTGAATAATTTGGAGAAGAACGGACATAAAGTGTCCCCAAAGAAGCTGCAGTACTGTCAGAAAGAGGTGAAGTACTTAGGCCACCTGATTGAGAAGGGGTCAAGGAGAATATCCAAAGAAATAGTGACAGCCATATTACAGATGAGTCCCCCGACATCCAAGAGAGACGTTAGGATGTTTTTGGGAATGGTGGGCTACTGTCACCAGTGGATTCCAAACTTCTCAATTATCTCTAAGCCTTTGGTGAGGTTGACCGTCAAGGAGGTTAAGGATGGCTGTATACCCTAACTATATCTGAGAAAGAGATGAGGGCGTTCATTGAGCTGAGGGAACGGATGTACAGGGCTCCAGCTTTAGGTATGCCTGACTACACAAAGCCTTTTGTCCTGTTTTGTTATGAACGTGATGCTTGTTCTTTGTCTGTCCTGACACAGGTCTATGGAGGTGCAAATCGCCCAGTAGCATATTTTTCAGCTACTTTGGACCCAGTTGCAGCCTTACCGGGTTGTCTGCGTGCGGTTGCAGCAGTTGGTCAAAGCCTCACTCAATGTGAAGGTATAGTGATGGGACATCCCTTAACAGTAATGGTCCCACACTCAGTCGAAATACTACTCACCCAAACCAAGACGCAACATATGACAAATGCCCGCCTCACCAAATATGAGACAATTATATTGGGGTCACCTAATGTGTCATTGAAACGCTGTACTGTGTTAAACCCGGCAACTTTGCTTCCAAATGAAAATACAGATGTTGATGATGCTGAGGAAGTAGAACATGATTGTCTTGAGGTAACAGAACTGTGCACCAAACCGAGACCTGACATTAAAGATACTCAGTTGGAAGAAAATGATTACATTATCTTTGTTGATGGTTCATGCCTGAGAGACTCAGTAGGGGTACTGAGAGCCGGATAAGCTGTGTGTACAATAACTAGTATCCTGGAAGCATCTTGGCTCTCGAGAGAGTACTCTGCTCAAGTGGCTGAATTGGTGGCTCTTACTAGGGCCTGCCATGCCGCTGAAAAATTGAAAGTCACTATCTATACTGATAGCAGATACGGATTTGGAATTGTCCATGATTTTGGCCAGTTATGGTCACAGAGGGGTTTCATGACCTCTTCCGGTTGTCCAGTGAAAAATGGTGAAAGAATTGATTTTGGCCAGTTGTGGTCACAGAGGGGTTTCATGACCTCTTCCGGTTGTCCAGTGAAAAATGGTGAAAGAATTAAGGAGTTAAAATTGTTGGAGGGACGTGCCAGCAGAGAAGAGAAACGTTCTTGGCTTAAAATGCAATGTGTACAAAGACCTGATGATTTGTGGGTTTCAGATGAGGGGAAAATGGTTTTGCCAAACAGTCTCTTGTCACAGTTTGCATGGTTTTACCATGGTCGAGCACATACTGGGAGAGATGCCATGATCAGGTTGTTCAAAATCGATTGGTTCAATCTGAAATTCAGACAAGCTGCAGAAGTAATCTGTCACAGGTGCATTATCTGTCAGCAGATGAATGCGGGGAAAGGGACTGTGGTGAATTTGAGCCACATTGGGAGAGCAGGAGGTCCATTTAGCAGAATGCAATTGGATTTTATTGAGATGCCTGTGTGTGGATGTCTGAGGTATGTGTTGGTGATTGTGTGCATTTTTAGTCATTGGATTGAAGCTTAGCCTACACGTAGGAATGACAGTCTCACAGTAGCGAAGTTGCTGCTTAGGGAATTGATACCACGTTTCGGGTTCCCGATCTCTTCAGAATCAGATTGAGGAAGTCACTTCAACAATGAGGTGGTTAAGCTCTTGTGTGCAGCATTGAACATTGAACAGAAGTTGCATTGTAGCTACAGTCCTGAAGCCTCAGGATTAGTGGAACAGATGAATGGTACCGTAAAGTCGAGAATGGCGAAAATGTGCACAGCTACCAATTTAAAATGGCAGGATGCATTGCCCTTAGTGCTAATGTCTATGAGAAACACACCCAACAAGAAAACAGGAATGTCTCCTCATGACATTCTCATGGGCTGAGCTATGAGATTGCCCGCAGTGCCTGCAAATGCTCTTGTGAATATCACAGATGAAATGGTGTTGGACTACTGCAAGGGTCTGGCTGACGTGGTCTGCTCTTTCTCTCACCAGGTGGAAGCAACCACACTGCCACCGATAAATGATCCAGGTCACATTCTGAAAGCCGGTGACTGGGTTGTTGTCAAGAAACACGTGAGGAAGTCGTGTTTGGAGCCACGTTGGAAGGGGCTTTATCAAGTGATACTGACAACTACTACTGCTGTGAAATGTGCGGGAATTCCAAACTGGATCCATGCCAGCCACACAAAGAAGGTGACATGTCCAACTGATGAGGAAATTGATTTGTCGAAAATAACAGCTACAGAAAAGGAAGTCCCAAGGCCCGAGAGTAATCAAAGGGGAACTGAGACCGGAGGAGAGCCAGTTGAGGACGGCTTGGTCACTCAAACAGCAAACGGGATCCAGAAGGGTGTCGGTGAGCCTATCTCAACTGGGGCACCAGGAGGACCAACCCAAAGAGAGGTTCTCCCAGAAGCAGACGGATATGGGTTTGAAGTTGAGCCCCTGACAGACCCAGAAGGCGAAGGAGTTGAGGGAGAAGGAAGTCAGAGTGTTCAGACTCCTCCCGAGCCACTTGCAGATCCACCAAGAGAAAACACCATAGCACAAGAGGAGGACATTGAACAGCAACCTGAAAAGCAGAGCAGTAAAAGGACGCTGAGGGGAGATAAGTGGCCAGAGTCAAAAGCTGCAAAAGGGAAAGTGGTCATTAATGAAACAATAGAGGAAGAGATCGATACCACAAGGAAAGAAGTTCTGAGTGAAGGAGAATTGCAGGGTGACCGCAAGTTGAAAAGAAACAGAATAGCAAACAGAAGATACGCAGGTCCTGAATGGGCTTATGAAACCTCAGCTGAATGGCAACAAGAGTTCTTGGCTTTCTGTTTTGATCGCGAAGTCCCAGGTCAATATTATGGTACTTGAAGTTGGCTACAAATAAAAGAGACTGATAAATTATCGGATGTGACACTGTTAACCTGAATTGACCTTTTGAAAAATCGATTGTGACAAGCTGCTAACTGGATTGACAAAGGACCCTGGAAGTGTATAAGAAAGCTGTAAATACTTGCTGAAGAGAGACTTTTTGCTTAGCTTTATTGAAAAAAATAAAAAAAAGAGAAAGTTATTAACCATCCCCATATTAGTTGATTACATTTATAGTACTTTACTTTCTGATTCTTTACAGATCATGCCTAGGTCAGGAGATGACGTTGAGGGGAACAAGCGCTGTAAATATTTGGGTATTGCTTTGGGTGTTATGTGTGTGATATTCATTATAGCTTTGTGGAAATGCGTTTGGTGGATGAGAGTGAAGCTAACAATGCTACAGTTTCTGAGATTGCTACACTAACACCATGGGAGAGGTTTGAGCAAGATACAAAGTACTTGCATGATGAAACTAACACAAAAGGGGAGCTGACTACTAACGTTTTCTATTGCTTGTTGAGTGAGTATGTTGACACTATGGATGCAAAGGCTTGTTATGTGTGTACACTAATTTCTCTTTCAGTCCAAGAGGGGGTTACATACCACAGTTTGCCATTAACCTACGGGATTAGCTGTAGTCTGCTACTAACGCGTTTCTATAACCAAGAAGAAGCGCAAGATTTTTACTCAAACTATGATTTAGTATTCTCCTATGTGCCCATCATAGAAGATTTGAATAGTGTAGCTAAGTATTATGCTATAAAGCTGATAAAGGGATTCTTCGAGCCTAGAACAACAATTAGTACTTCATATGCGCACCGCAATAATTTGACATGCTTGCTTACATCTGTAGAAAAAAGTTTTCTAGATCACACTGAAGATAGAAGGAGGGTTTTAAAGAGGAAATTAGAAAAGGGCTTGCAGCAACGATCATTTCTTAGTAATAGTAATAACGGGATTAGGGAACAAGGGAAGCTAGCTCTAGATGCGAAACATATAGGTAGGCTTTGCATTGCGCGACCAAAATCACACTATGACAATGTGTTTGTGAGAACGAGTGAGTGTAAGCATGTGTTTTTGTTTCAGAATAAATGGACTTTCATGCTAAATGGAATGGATTAAGCGATTCCAGGGGTTTATTACATTTGTGGACTTAGTGCTTATTACTGTCTTCTGAAAGGATGGTATGGGACATGTTATTTGGGAATAGTTTTTCCAAAGATCTATCAACTAGATGATTTAAAGAAATTTCTGAAAGTGACAGAATTACTTCGTGCTAGACAAAAGAGAGAAACTGCTGCTGGTGTAGTAGGAGACATTTTTGGAGCAATAATTCCTTCAGTGGGAGTTGTTTTGAACTCCATAAATATTCGAAACTTGTCTACTATTGTGGATAACATGCTGACAAACTTCACAGGGGCTATACTACTGATGGATACTGAACTTGCTGCGGAGAGAGCTATGACTCTTCAAAATAGGCTTGCTTTAGACATTCTTTTAGCGAAAAGTGGCGGAGTATGTATGATGCTTACTGAGAGGCACTATTGTGCCTATATACCTGACAATCGTAATCAGATTAGAAGTATGCTTACTAACCTAACAAGAGATAGTGCAGATTTGAAGGAATTGAAAGACCCAGGAGTCTGGGAAAAAGTTGGAGAGAGATTTGCACGTGTGGGAAGATGGTTTAGTGGTCTTTGGCATGGGTTCTTGGGAAAATTAATACAGGGAGTAGTAATTGTTTTGGCTTGTTTATTTGGATTATGGGTACTGAGCAAAATTTGCGAAAGAAGTAAAGCAAAATGGGCAAAACATAGGAGGGAGGAGAAGAAAAGGGAGAAAATGTTCAGAGCAAAATATGAAAAGGCAAAGCAAAAAGAAGAAATCGAAATGAAGGAAATTAAAAGGTGAAAGGGTTGTAAAAGAATGGATTTGTGTGATGACAAGTGTCATCAGAGGAGGGATTGTTGAAGTGTAGTTATTATAATCAAAAATTAACATGAAATGGTTGCAAATTAATGTATAATGATGTTGCATAGAAATTGTATTAATATCCTTTTAACACACGTGTGTGAAATGTGCCTATGGGGAGTGGCCACCAATGTATACGATGAAAAGGGAAGTTGACTAAAATGAATTATTGATGTACTAATGTGTGGTTTTGTATTAGTATTAAGAGTTATATGTTAAGATTTTGCTGAAATTAATTACTAGGCCTTAGTTAGCATGAGTCGGGGCCTAGCTGCCGGTCTCATATTAAATGTGTTTTTCTAACATGCAATGTGCTGACTTGCTGAAGGACATGTAGCCGTACTTTTCCAGAAGCTAGAAGATGTGTGTAACCATAGTAAATTCTTTCTCATGAGACCAGACTTGCTCAAGGAGACATTCTTGCTGAATGCAACAGTGTAGACTTGCAACAGGTACAAGGTCACCTGAACTGGTAAAGACAATGGGACTGCTGACTGAGCCTGAGAGAATAAAAGTTCGTACCTGACATTCTACCCATTGGAGACGTTAATTACAGGAGCCAATGAACTACGTGAGAACAGTTTTAAAGTGAAAACCCTAATGAGGTGACAACCAAATTATTGGTTGGAGATAATGATGCACCAAAATTTGCCCAATTGGAAATTAGGAGACTGTACAACAAGATTGATATAACCCGTGTCATAAGGAGAAATTAGCCATTTCCGAGCGATTTTTGCTATTGCCATTACGTGCCATTTTTGCTAGTACCTAGCCACTTTGTCACTCTGTCTTAAAGACTTTGCTGTGTTTGACTCTTCAAACCATCCTTACCCTTGCCTTGCCTGTTCTATACTTTTCCTCCTTATGAGGGAGGTATTCCTTATTGCCTGTCTTGCTGAGTTTTGCTGAGTTTCCTGGCTGATGGCGAATCAACTGATGTCCTGAGGACAAAGACTGATTCTGTATGCTGATCCATAACGGAGGGTAACTATATGATAATGAAATTGTAATTGTCTGTTTGCCTGTTTTTCTAGGTACCAAATGCTTCTTTTGAATGAGACCATAGATAGATGTTTTCTAAATTTGTGTTGCTAAATTGTTTTGCATGAAGCCCAACATGCCAATGCTAATTCGAGCTAGTTAAAGGGTTCACTAAACTGACGCAAATAGACAAATGACTGAATTGATGCTTTGTTCAATAATGCGCTAATGATACTCTGCTAAAGTTAATCTATGTTGACGTCGTGCTTTGTTCTAATGTTTATGATCTTTGCTTTGCTGAAATCTTATTCAAGTTGCCATATTGTGACAGTGCTAATGTGTTTTATGGTATTGAGACTAATAAACTTGCTAGTAGAGTGTAATCAATAGGGAATATATATCATAAATCGTACAAAATTTTGTGTGGTTATTCATGACTGAAAGGTCATGGTGTGTTCCGATTCTCATTAATGTCATTAACTAATTTGATTGATTTGTCATTGTGAATACTGATGAGGTTATCGATCCATTGATTGACATGCTGATTAGTTATCTCATCTTAAGGTGTCTCCAATCAGGGTCAAAATATCCATTGGCCTAAAACGAGTCCCAGATTAAGCAAATTATCTACGGCGGGACGCGTTATCACAAACAACCTTAAAGCTGCACATTTCTGCATGTAAAGCAGCTCTTATCTTTACACGACGCTCATTGCAAATTGCTATTTGTCTTTTTTATCGTTTTGCAAAGTTTGTTTCTGCCTAAACAAGGCCCTGCTAGAAACCGGAAAAGAAATGTAGAATTTTATTCATATTGCACTTAGATTGTGCATTTTCAAGAGTCTTTTGTTTCAGAAGCCATGTGTTATGATGCTGTAAAACATACAGCACACTCCACTTACACTGTTGCAGTGCATACGTCACAACCCATCTTTCCTCCTGCTCTCTTTCCACTAACTTCTTCTGATTCTCTTCACTAAATAGTAAAATTGCTTAAAATACTTTCACTTAAAACATGGAATATAAATAGAGAGTAATCAATGCTCCTTAGCATAAATAAAGTGCAATATACAAAAAATCCATAGCTCATATTTTAAAATGATCTAAACATAGCAGTGCATTTTCATCTGTGTAAGGCTGCAAATGCATTCAGACTCAATTTAAACATGACTATCAGAAGCACCCAGAAAAACATAATTATTAAACCAAACATAAAAGCGTTTGTTCTGCACACCTTTCCAGACAGGTTGTTATGCTCTTAGTCCCTGGCTTTTTCAGCGTTTGTAACATTATAGTTAGGAGAAGGGAAGCTTACATTTTGTAAAGCTTTTCTGTCCTATACAGACAGAAGAGTAATGAGTAATGCTGACAATAAGCTTGTCATCACTAATTTTCAGTCTTCAGCCTCTGTGCAGGGTATTAAGAATGATGATGTATGGCCTGGTAGCCTGCCTTCTAGAGGAAACTTTGGTCACACACCATTTTTCATCTTTTTCTGTACTGAATACTCTTATTGGATTTAGGAACTCTGTTCACTTTACCCCTTCTAAACAGGGATAAAGTGCATGTGCTTACCCTTCAAACTTGGTTAAATTGGCTTATTCCTAAATGGCACATTTAACTTGAATATAAGGCCCTAGTATATGGTGTCGCTAGTGTACCTAGGGCGTTGTAGATAAATGCCACTTGTGGACTGAAGGCCTGATTTTGCCGAACATTTCAGCAGATTATGCTCCAACATTTGGGAACATCGAGGGATCAGCCTACTAACAAAGCTAAAGGTCTGTCTCGTAGGCTCTCATTATTCTATTGAGACTACTGGATTTTGAGCGGCAGAATCGCCTGCGGTGTGGGAGACAAAGTCTAACCCACTGCCGGTGACACCTGTCGCTCCAATCTGTTTTTTTCTCAGGCTAACTAGCAGTGCCTTATCTCTATCCAAGGATAGGGATGACTGGGCAGCCGAGTGCATGACATATTTGGCTTCTCAGGGAAGTCGTGGTCACTCAGGTCTCATCCGTTTCTCTCATTTACAATTCAGTCTCATTTATAAATGACAAACAGAAGCAGTATATGTTTCAATGATGAGTTTAATAAAACGACTGCATCTTAGATAGCAAAGCGTGAGCTGCAATAACCAGGACGACACAACATGACAGTATTAAAATTGTGACGAGAAGAGTGAAGCATAAAAACAACACTATCATATTGTCACTATGATCAATGGACTAGTTCCTATCTAGGTTATAATGGAGCACAGCCTGTTAAGCTCTAATTCTGCCTTTCAGGTTCCCCTGGGAAGACATCAACCCAATACCTGAGCTAAGGCCTGTGGTCTGCGTTACCATCTGTAGTGAAGCATTCAGCAATCAGCATATAGTCGTGGTTCCCTGGCCTGAATATCCCTCTAACGTGTTATGGACAAGAAAGTGTTTTTATAATAACACAGCTGATGTTCTGAGAAAATGTCCCTACATAAGGATGGGTGTTTTCTACGAATGTTGGAGACTAAACTTCTACCACGTTCACTGGCAATGTACTGTGCTGTAGCCTTGTAAGAAGCACAGAGTGATCAAGAATGTCTTGTTTGAGAACAGAGTGCTGGCCTAGGCAAAAACAGTTAGATAAACAGAAAACAAAACAAGACCGTAAAAATTGTTATTGTAACAATAATAAGACGAAGCTGAATAAAATATATCTAGGTTAAAGTGCACAGCGGCCTAGTGTGTTAAAATAACGTGCATGGAGCTATAACTAAAATGGCTACACAACACCCTCCCCTTGTTGGTTGAAGGTGGTTCAAAGCCTAAAAACATATAAATTGTTACTAAAAAGATCAACCTAAGAAATATATATATATATATATATATATATATATATATATATATATATATATATATATAAACAATATCAATGATGACAAGTCGAAGGGACACATGAGCATGTAAAGGGGCAATTTAAAATATGAGCATGTGGTATTATACAGAATTTCAAAAGGCAAAAGTCAATTTTGAAAAATTCCAATTGATTCTGGGACCATAGAGGACAGGAGATCTTCCACTTCGGCCGATGTTAAAGTTGGAAAGTCATCACCAAGAAGGCTCAAGGAGCAGTTGTGTTCCATAGCCTAAGCCCCAGCCAAGGCGGCATTCCGTGGTGTGCACAATGATGAGTCGTGAACTACTTCCTCCAGGAAGGGCAACTCATAAGTACCTTTTCGTAGCAAACGCAACATCAATGCGCATGTGCAGTAATGAACCTTCAGTGAGAACATCAACAGATCAGCGTCCAATGTAGGCAAACACTGCGTCGAAAGACAGACTTCCAGTGCATGTTCGAAAAAGCACCAGAGGCACCGAAACACGGGCTGCACACAATGCAAGACCAGTCTAAATGACAAAGACCATTCACACTCCAATTGCTCCAGGAGTGTTGCTCCAAAATACTGCATCATGTGTTCACGACACAGCTTCGTTGATGGGAGCGCCTTCATTTCTCTTCATTGCAGCAGGACAGCCATTGCGCATACAAAACCGCAACAGTAAGGTGCCAGCTAATAAAGCCAAAGTTATCGGAAATCCCCCGAAACTACTAGAAAAGATTGAGTGGATTGCTTATGGTATCAAACCGAATATGGAGGAGAAGGTGTGAATGAAACCAGAACCAACAGCCTTAAAAACGTTTGCGATTCCAGTTGTACTGGACGCATTAAACATCCGTTCCACGAGTTTACTGAAGTGTCTCAGAAAGTTTGTATTTAAAAGGGACACTGTATTTCTGCTGACGAACTTGCCACCTGAAGTGCGTAGGTCTTGCGTGCAGATGTAAGGGCCACATGCTTCTGAAACAATAAAGCCTTGAGTCTGCTCAACTTGTCAAAATTCACATTCGAAGTAGCAATGTGAGGCCAAATGTCAGCTACCTCTTTAATTTTAGTGGGGGGAAAAAGTACGTTTCCGCAGCATGTAATGACCTTAGAGACTGAAACAACGGAAACTATTCCGGCTCGCATACCACCACAGTCTTCACCATTGAGGAGTACTTAGCTGCCATTTAAAAACACCTGGAACGTAGTTCTAATCAAGGGGACTGGAACTCCCTTTAGATAACAAGCTAAGTTAGCCGCAGAAGTTTTACACGCCCCATGCAAGGACAGCTGTTTACAAACCATCGCATGGCTGACTGAAGTCTCGCATTCACTACTGCTAAGAAAGACTTCTTTCATGCCGCTGAGACATTTGTACGAGAAGGGAGGCTCCCACAGCTCATGGATGTAGCTATCTCCCAGCCTTTCATATCTGCCTACTGGAACTTGTTTCAAACAGTAGGTGGATTGAAGTGTAGAAATAGGCAGATTAATGACCCAGTGTATTAACCACTCTGCAGATGGTATTTCAGCCACAGTAAAAGGTAACTTTTGTAATTTCTCAATATTAAGCATGACAAAAGTTACTTCCTTCTTAGCCATTAGTTGTTGTTGTTGCGTTAAATTGAAGGAAGAAAATATCTCCCTCACACTGACATGCTGCAAGGGAACGCGACCCGCCTTCAATGTTTGAAGTATCCAATCCAACTGCATAATGGACTTTAACTGACTCTGTCTATGGTGTAAAGACGACATATCTGTTTGCATAATGTCCATAGCAGAAGAGACAATGTTATTTAAAGTGTATATCCAGTCAGACAAAGTATTAATCCCATTATCCACAACAGCTAATGCCTTTTTCAAATTTTCCTGGTCTATTTGCCTCAACCGGGCAGCTGTTTCTTGTTAGGAAAGCTTCCAAATTTCATTATATACTTCATATAAGAAACGCTTCCTACGGTGTTTTCTGGGGCCTAACATGAAGTCCTGTAAGTCAGTGGTATTAGAAAGGAGACTGAGGTGTTCTCTAACCGCGTCTAGTGAGGAAGTTCTTAACCATTGCTGGCATAATTTCCCTACACCATATGTCGTAACTGTACCCGCATGTTCGGATGATATATAGCGAGGGTCTGACCTACTAGTTCTAAAACCCCCGAGGAATTGATAAAACGTTGATGACACCCATTGGTATCTATTCGCCAAAATAACCACCCGCCAGGAGGTGTCAGTGATACATTAAATGTACCATTCTGGACCCATTCGTCAAGCTGATCCTCAGTTGCATTTGTGTATTTTTGCCATTTATTAAACTTTGCAGGAGCCGGTAAACTGGGCATGTTTAATTCTTTAATTTTAACTAAATCTAAGCAACTTGTTTGTTGTACTGTTTCATTTAAGAATATCATTTGTACAGGTATAAGACATATTCTAAATAAAGCTTCCTTTCCCTTAAATTGCCAATGTCTAGTTCCCATACACTTTTCAGATCAATCGACTTCAGCCAATATTCATAGCCTTCTATAGACAACCGGGAAACAAAGGATTCCAAATATATAAATTTTGTATTCGTCAATAGTATATGTATATCTTTAGTGGGTGGTACTTTAAAATAATATGACTCAACATTTCTTATATTGTGCCCACAAAAATATGTAAACTTTTCAGAATATGTTTTGGAACTCCCCTGTGGTGGAGTTGGACAATGTTCCCATTGTGTATAATTAAACATAGTTTTGGGGCTGCTCGCTCTATGTATGAAATGGTGCCCATAATCATTATAGCAAAACATATCACCATAATTTTCTTTAGATTGATAAACATCTTCGTTTTCAAATACAGTACAATACTGCAATTCAGTCATCATAGAATCAACTGTTTTCACATCCCAATCATCAGAAACAATGCCTGGTATTATAATATCGTTCATTGATAGTTTAAACACATATGGTATTTGAATAACTTCCATGGGTCCGTATAAATCAAATATTACTTTGTCCCAAACAATCCCATCAGGAATTGGTACTGCGGAAATGTTCACAAATGATAAGTCTCTTCGGACCTTGTGTGATGAAAAATGTGGTTTTAAGACCTCCTCCACCAATTCAACTGTTGATTTTTCAGGAAGAAAATGACCATTTATTAACAAAAAGAAAGTGATAACAAAACCAATCCAAAGTAGAAAAGCTAGGACAGTCAAGGAAAATCATGGATAATTCCACGGGAAAATAAAATATGTTTTTTTAAGCCAGTTCATTAGCTTACGTGTTTTTGATAATTCAGGTACCGAAGAGGCGAATGAGTCTGAGACGTCATCATTGAAGTCGGCAAAATATCCAGAAGCAGTACAACAAATGCTGGAGCTGTGGTCAGTGGTGGTGTTGGTGTTTCCCGTGGTGGTACACAATAAATAGCACTATCCGTTTGTGTTGAAGTTGAGTCAAATCGGTCAATTATTTCTGTATTGCTTGATGTGAGTGGAACCAATGCAAGATCATCTTCCACCCTCCCCAAGCTCGGAGAGGTGTCAGTGTTGGTATAAACAACTTGTAGAGGGACTTCTTGACCAGTGGTGAGAGGGATTCGGGAACTACTGGATGTTCCTCTTTGTTGGCTGTGCAGGATCGGACACATGGTGTAATTTGACATTGTCAATGGAGACAAAACGATTTTCTTTGGCACCTGCCAACGGTGGTAGAATTACAGTTCTAGTACCGTGCATCTCCAATACTGGGACTGGTGCTTGATAGAAAGGGCCAAATTCCTTTTTCACAGGAACTTTTTCCTGTACAAGATCCCCAACTCTGGGAATCCAGCCGGTAGGTGTTACAGGCACATTCTTGATTCCTGTGAAGGCAGCACTGATAGAAGAATTATCGTCATGGCACTGTTGCAATTCCTGTAAAATAGTGACACGTTCATTTATGTCAAAAGGTGTTTCTGCTGCCTCCACGCCATGACCATCAAGATCCGGAATATACATTTGAGTTCTGAACAGGCAGTCATATGAAGGACGACCCCCAGGGACCTTCTAGGAAGATTTTTAAGTGCTCTCTGGACTCCATATAGGTGATTAAGCCAACTACAACCCGTACCTAAGACTCTGGCTGTTAAGGATTGCTTTAAATCACAGTTTATTGCTCCACAACACTATTTCCCTCTGGATGAAATGGAGACGAGTACTGGAGTTGGACCCCCAACGAAGCCATGGCATCCCTGAATGCCCTTGAGGCGAAAGCAGGGCCCTGGTCCGAATGGAAAGCCGCAACCACATATGTACTGATAAAGACTCGCAAATCTTTAATAACAGTCTGAGCGTCAGCCGAGCGTTGTGGCCACACCCATAAAAGTCTGGAGCATGAATCAACAGCAACTAATATATACTTGTATGCACTATCTGATGTTAGGGGACCGCAATAATCCAAGTACACACATTGTAATTATTTGTTTGAAAGCAAGAGGAGTGTCTGCGGCGGGCGTTTGGCAGTGGAAACTTTAATTTGTTGACAGATGTCACAACAAAGGACATACTGTTTGGTCTCTTTATAGAGACCTGGCCACTAATAAGGGGCCTGCAAGATCGAAATTGTAGCTGCCTCATCAGCATGGGCAGATGCCACCCCCTCATGCACTGCTTTAATCAATTGTGATCTTATTTCTCCATTGGGAATGTCTCGTAACCCTACGCCTAGTATCTTAACCTCAGCGTTCAGCATAACTCCCATTCGGTAGGAATATTTGTCAGGAAATCCTTTAGGATGGGGCGTACCATCAGCCATAGCTGTCACGGCAGCCCATGTGTCTGCGTTCGGTTTTGAACTCAAACGAGTCACTGTAGCTACAGCAGCCACAGCCACTGCTGACCTTGAGGCTTCATCAGCCAATGTATTTCCAGCAACGTTTATTCCAACGCACTGGTATTCAAGTGTAGGTACACATGGACATTTGGTAGTGTCTCTTTGAGATCCGCTATTTTCCCCCACAGAATTCTGTGTTTAATGGTGTTGCTTTTGGAGTCTCTGAACCCTTTCTGGAGCCAGTAATGCAGATATTCATTGAAGGACTGGACACAATAACACAAATCACATACAATCAGCGTAGGCTGTGCAGGATCCGCTTGTTCCAGTGCCATCACCAGAGCTATTAGCTCTGCTAACTGTGCTGTGCAATCCCTAGGGTTTGCGTAAATGTATGTAGGGGACAAAATGTATGGCCTTCGATGTAGCCGCTTGCGACAGCGCAAGCAGCAGAATATTGGTGTTTTGTGCCAATTGCAGGTTGTGCTGAGCCATTGGTTTACATGACTCCATGATATTGTTCGATAGGCAATGTATTTGCTAGAACTAGATATTCTATTTCATACTGCAAAAATTCTTGAGTTAAATTTGGGTAAAAAATGTAGTCTACATCAGTGGCTGTCATCGACGTAGTCCATTGTATCCAGCGTGGATGTAATGCTTTGCTGGCTTTTGTAGCAGCCTCTAGGGCTGGGATCGGAGAAACCACAATAATGCATTTTCCTTGGGCAAGGGGTCGTTCTTTAATGAGAGCCATCTGTACAACAGTGAGCATTTTCTCAGTGGGAGCAAAGTGTTGTTCTGGCGCTGAATATAAGTGTGATTTGTACGCAATCGGGACTGTCTCACCTTCATTAAATGTCACATAGGTGAAACCGATGGCACCAGCTATTACTCTGATGACCAAATTTGTTTTGTTGTCCCTTGTGTGTAAGTGTTGTGCTACAAGCATGTCTGTTTGTAATTCTCGAAGAATACGTGTATGTTCAATTGTCCAGAATTTACTTGAAAAATCCGGACATATCAGGTCATATAAAGGTTTTATGCGTGTAGTATAATCTGGAATGAAAATTCTGCCAAAATTTAGAAAACCCAATAGAGATTGGAGTTTTTGAATTGTATTTGGAAGTTGTAACTGCGCGCATTTTTCAAAAAATTGTGGCGCTAGGCTCTTTCCTTCACTTGACAGCTCATATCCCAGAAAAAGGACGCTGAGGAAGGCGATTTTTTTTATTTTTTTTATTGAATTTGTAGTCAAATTCAGCAAATCCTACAACTATGCGTGCTACCTGTATTAAATGTTGTAGCAATTCACCATCCGTAAGATAGATATCATCTACGTAGGACAATGCTTCAGGATCAATCTCGTGCAAAATTGCTGTCACACGAGCTGCGAACAGTCCTGGGCTTTTCTTATACCCCTGAGGTAAACAACAGAATTTTTCTGGGAGCCTAATGCACTGAAAGTTGTTAAGTCTCTACTCTCAGGCGCTATATTCTGGCAGAAAAAACCATTGGAAATGTCCAGTGTTGTTTTGTATTTTTTACGCACTACTTTGTTCATTAGTGCTGTGCTATGTGAGTTTTGTATGGCATAAGTGCGTGTATGACTGTTTAAGTGACTGTAGTCTAAGACTATTCTATATGAATGGCTGGTTTGGCTACTGGGAACAATGGATTATTCATTGGGGAGACACAGGGTTCAATTAAACCATGGTACTCTAATTGTGTGAGTGTTTCTTTCACAGGTGCCTTTGTTTCATGTTTTATTGGATACTGCGGTTGAGGTTCATTTTTTTATTAGAATTACATGGTAGGGGAATTCTTTATCCCATATTACGTGATTTCGGTATAATGCAGGTGCCTGTGCCAAAGCCCAATCAATGGCATAGGATTCAGCAAATTCCTCTGGAACAAGGGGTGAGAATGAAAGCTTAATCACGTCTTCCCCATATGGGCAGGTACAGACCAATTCAGGTGGCCAATCTTGTTCGGCCAACAAAACATCATATATATTTACTATGTGATACCAAAAGATTGCGTCTATTATACACTCAATGTCTCCTTCTAACTGTAGCGTTACTTTATACACCCCATCAGGTGTGGAAACACGCATGTCCGCAGTTTCGACTTGTATAAAGTCATCAGTTGCTTTCACCTCCAGATGCTCTAGAAGACACCGGTGAACTATTGTGACCTCTGCCGAGCTGTCTAGCAGTGCTAGTGTCCACTTCTTGTTCTTCAAGAGGACTATCTTCTAGGGTGGCATATTGGACTGTGACCGCTGCCACTTTTTTCTTTTTGAATTGGGGTTTTTGTAAGGTGGGTTTCTCTTCCTTTTTAACAGAAACCTCTGATGAGCGTTGTGATTACTGTCTCTGTTTCACGTACTCTGTTCTTCGCTCTGATCGCCCACCTCTCTCATTTCGTGTTTCAGATGAGTTCTGAAAGGAACGAGATTGGCGTGTATCAGTATATTGATATCTATCAGCCATTTTTATATTATCTCTTTTTCTGAGATTATATCTATTCTGCGGGGTCTCCGTACGCGGAGATTCTCCACTCTCTTTTTTAGGTGTTTGTTTTTTATCCCAGCGTTTCTTATTACCCTCAGGTGCTTGCTTGGACAAACCTTTGTTCGATTTGCCCTGAAATTGTGGTTTAGATGGTCTGGCCCCCAAACTGTCTTGGCCAATGCTAGAATAGGTCTCTGCAATTATCTTAGGCAGCTTGCGTTCCTGATCCTGTTGCGGAACGTAACCCTTTAAGGTTACTTAAAATGATTGAAGATACTGTGGCAAAGTTACCCATCAATTGCATACCCAAATCTAGGGCCGGTGCAGCCCCATATTCATCTTGAATTTGATTTAACCCCTCCGGTAAATTGGCAAGTGTCGGTGTACCGTGTGCGGTTGTATAGAGCGCAGCAAATACTGTGCCCCAGGTGTTACAGTGAACCACTGTAGGGACCATCCCAAAAGGCAAGCACATCATTAATATTCTATGTTTATCCTGAGGTCCCGTATGGGGAAATACTGCCTCCAGCGCATTTATTTTTTGTGCTAACCAAAACGGAGTTTCCTCCCGTTTGGCGGGTACTTTACCCATGATTGAATGTACAGCCGCAGGATTTGTACTTGGCGTTACTGCATGTGGATGTGCTTGCATTACGAATTGTACTAATCGTATATATATCTCTGTTAACTCTGTATATAAGCGACGAACCTCAGCTACAGCTAAATTTGCCACTGCAGGATGTGATGTATAGGTGGCCAATAAAGGCCAGGTAGGACCATCATTACTTAGAGGACCTAACTGTACTGGTAAAATTGTGTGGGGTAGGGCGCCATCAAGCCAATTATTATGTTCTTGATAAGATAATGGTATTTCTAAATATGCGTATGCTGTGTATTGTCCAGGTGCATTTGCAAGTGTATAATGATGAAAAGTATTTGTATTCCCATCAACTGCTGGAAATGTGACCCAAGAATAAAAGAGTTCTGTTCTATAAGCTGCATGGGCATCCACCACAAATGTGACTGGACCCCCCTGGGCCGTTTGGCCATTTGCTAATAAATGTGCAGTCAGAGGTTGTCTCATATTAACTTCTATTTGTATTATGCTGTAGATTTACCATCACAGACAGACTATATGTTCAGAGAAGGCACACCAAATAGGGTTTTTCCTTTTAAAGTTCAAGTTAGAACAACCTTCAGCCTCAGATAGGATAGCCTAGGGGATGGAAATCCTCAGTACCACGGACGTCTCCGTATACGGTATTGAGGCGTCATTATATATAATGATACAGAGATACTCCGAAAATTTGAGCCTGACCAAACGTTGGCGGCGCCATGTCGCATAGGCTCTAATGAGACTACTGGATTTTGAGTGGCAGAATCGCCCGCGGTGTGGGAGACTAAGGGGGTTATTACAACTTTGGAGGAGGTGTTAATCCATCCCAAAAGTGACGGTAAAGTGACGGATATACCACCAGCCGTATTACGAGTCCATTATATCCTATGGAACTCGTAATACGGCTGGTGGTATATCCATCACATTTGGGATGGATTAACACCTCCTCCAAAGTTGTAATAACCCCCTAAGTCTAACCCACTGCTGGTGACACCTGTCGCTCCAATCTGGGTTTTGCTCCGGCTAACTAGCAGTGCCTCATCTCTACCCAAGGATAGGGATGACTGGGCAGCTGAGCGCATGACATATTTGGCTTCTCAGGGAAGTTGTGGTCACTCAGATCTCATCCGTATCTCTCATTTACAATTCAGTCTCATTTATAAATGACAAACAGAAGCAGTATATGTTTCAATGATGAGTTTAATAAAACAACTGCATCTTAGATAGCAAAGCGTGAGCTCCAATAACCAGGACGACACACATGACAGTATTAAAATTGTGACGAGAAGAGTGAGCATAAAAACAACACTATCATATTGCCACTGTGATCAGTGGACTAGTTCCTATCTAGGTTATAATGGAGCACAGCATGTTAAGTTCTAATTCTGCCTTTCAGGTTTCCCTGGAAAGACATCAACCCCATACCTGAGCAAAGGCCTGAGGTCTGCGTTAGCACCTGTAGTGAAGCATTCAGCGATCAGCATACAGTTGTGGTTCCCTGGCTGGAATCTCCCTCTAACGTTTAAGGGACAAGGAAGTGTTTTTATAATAACACAGCTGATGTTCAGAGAAAAAGTCCCCACGTAAGGATGTGTGTTTTCTATGAATGTTGGAGACTAAACTTCTACCATGTTCACCGGCAATGTACTGTGCTGTAGCCTTGAATGAAGCACAGAGTGATCAAGAATGTCTTGTTTGAGAATAGAGTGCTGGCCTAGGTGAAAACAGTCAGATAAACGGAAAATAAAACAAGACCGTAAAAATGGTAATGTTACTATAATAAGATGAAGCTGAATAATATATATCTAGGTTAAAGTGCACAGTGGCCTAGTGTGGTAAAATAACGTTCATGGAGCCATAACTAAAATGGCTACACAACAGTTCTAGCTAGAAGTGCTGCTTTCAACTCTGCAATATGCCTGAGAGACCTGGACTGTCCACCCGATTCATGTACAACAACTCAATCACTTTCACATGTCCTCTACGCAAGTTCTGGAAATCAGATGGCAGGACAAAGTGCAGGATACTGAAGTCCTTTCCAGAGCCAGTCCTTCATCAGTTGATACAAGGCTGATGAAAGTCCAGACCAGTTAGGCTGGGCATGTTGTCATTATATTAGATGAGCGCATCCCCAAACAGCTCTTCTATGGAGAACTTGCTCAGGAAATGCGCTCCGATGGAGCTCAAATGAAGCGATTCAAGGACATGTTGAAGCAGTCCCTGAAGCCCCTTGACATCAACACTACCACTTGGGAAACCCTCACACTGAATTGTCCACCATGGGTCAGCCTCATCTAGGAAGGCTGCCAAACCTCTGAGGCGAGGCACACTGCTGAGACCCAAAGAAAGTGTTAGCTGCGCAAGTTCAGAACTGCCCGCACATCACTGACAGTGTCATCACATGTCTTCCCAATGTGTGACAGGTCTTTCCACACCAAATCAGAATACTCGGTCAATTTTGAAGGTACAGAGCGAGGTCAACCAATCATTGAGACGTTGAGGTCCTCATCGACAACGATGGAGGAACATCATCAGTGTAAACATGGCTTCACGTCTATTCTGTGAAGCCTGACTGTTGCAGGTTTATTTATTAGTTATTAGAATCCATTTCAATTAAGAAGTCAGAGTTTTAATAAATATTAAGGAAAAACAACTTTGAGAAAGGGACCCTGTTGCAGTCTGAAGTAAGGAAACGCCTGTAAACTTGTGTTCATCAAACTGGTCTTTATTTTTCCAAGTCAGGTCCGGGAAACCACTGCTGTCCCCTCCATCTGACGCTTTCTCCAACCGACCACCTTCGAACGCTCAGGACGGGTGACAGCGACGCTAGCCACAAACTAACATTCCACCATATTTAACATAAGAACATAACATATTATCTTCTATTTTTATATAATTTCCCCCACAGAAAACACGAAAATACCCCAAAAAGGAAAAAAACTAAACTATAAACTAAAAAAAAACAAATCCTACAATGAAATCTTGACAGTACAAAAGAAAACAATAAAAATACATTTGCACTAATAGCAATAACATTCTTTGAGTTTCTGCAGTACCCGCTTTTCACGGTCAGACCTCTGCAACATGTGTGGTTCCAATTTGTTAAAGTTAGACACATTGGGGGGTCATTTTGACCCTTGCGGTCTCAAAAAGACGGAAGCACCACTTACAGGCTGGCGGTGCTTCGTGGCCTATTACGACCGCGGCGGAAGCGCCGCGGTCGCACCGCCGGGGCCGGCGGTATTCCGCCACTTTTGCCCCGGTGGTGATAATCTGCCTGGGCAGCGCTGCTTGCAGCGCTGCCCAGGGGATTACGAGTCCCTGACCGCCAGCCTTTTTCTGGCGGTATGAACCGCCAGGAAAAAGCTGGCGGTATGGGGAGACGTGGGGCCCCTGGGGGCCCCTGCACTGCCCATGCCACTGGCATGGGCAGAGCAGGGGCCCCCTGACAGGGCCCCATGCGGCTTTTCACTGTCTGCTATGCAGACAGTGAAAAGCGCGACGGGTGCAACTGCACCCGTCACACAGCCGCAACACCACTGGCTCCATTTGGAGCTGGCTCCCATGTTGCGGCCCACATACCCGCTGGGCCGGCGGGCGGAAACTTGGGGACGCCGCCCGCCAAAGTTGTAATGACCCCCATTGTCTTCATAGATCACTTGACCAGACAATGGCTTTTCACTTGTTCTCATATCATCGTAACTAAGGCCTTTAACCTTCACAACTTTCCCTGCATTCCACCAATGACCACCCTCCACCATAACAGCATTGCCACACACTTTCCTCACAGTAATGGGACCCCCATAACTGGCATCCCCCTTCTAAACAAATGTTTGACATTTGATGCGTACCACATCTCCAGGTTGAATTGAGTGCGCTTTTGTAGATTTTTTTTTATCATATCTAGCTTTCATTCTTTCCTGAGTTTTTATCACCTCTCCCAACATCTTCTCCCAGTCCACTTTATCCGTGACCTTATCCACTACAACATTAGCTAACCAGGCAGGAAAAAGCCTTGATGTAGAACGTCTTCCCTTGAGAAGTTCAAAAGGAGAAATGTTTGTAAGCGAATGTGGTGTAGTACGATAAAACCACAGCATAGAGTTCACTGCCTCTTCTACATCATGCTTACACGCTTTAGCCCACTTAATACATTTCACCACCACTATATTCATTCTTTCTACCAAACCATTCGTTTGAGGATGGTAGAGTGAGCTCTTCAAATTTATCATGTTTCCATTTCGTGATTGACAAACTGGACACCATTATCTGAGACTATGGTGGTCATTACGAACATGGCGATGTGGCCCGCCATGCCGGCCATGGTGGGAAAACCTGCCAGCTGGCATGGCGGCCCACACCGCCACATAATGAACACCATGAGTGCCGCCATCAGCGGCCCTCACTCACCTCTAGGCTGCCTCCGTCAGGCAGCCTGGCAGTGGTCAGAATCAATATTCGACAGGGAAGCAGTGCTGCCCCTCAGATAATGATTCCTCAGCCTCCAGCCTTTCCCTGGCGGGTTTCCCCAGCAGGGAAAGGCTGGCGGAAGGGGTACACCGGGGCACCCCTGGGGGCCCCTGCACTGCCCATGCATTTAGCATGGGCAGTGCAGGGGCCCCTGTGCAGTGCCCCATCGCGCAGGACACTGCCAGATTTTTAGGCAGTGATCTGCACGACGGGTGCAGCTGCACTCGCCGCACAGAGGCATTGGCGGCGGCTCCATGTGGAGCCACCGTCAATGTCCCGGCCAGGCATTCCTGTGGACCGGTGGGCGGAAACAATGTTTCCGCCCGCCGGCCCACAGGAATGTTCATTATACGGCCGGCGGGGATCCGGGGACGCTGGCGGTCAGTGGTTTAACTGCCAGCATGAACACTGCGGTTTCGACCGCCATGTTCATAATGAGGGCCTATATTCTCCGGAAACCTTTCTCTCCCAAAGAATTTCCTTGAGGAATTGTATGGCACTACCAGCCGTAGGCTTAGCAAAATACGTACCTCCGGCCATTTGTTATAGTGAACGGCCCCAACATGTCAATACCCACTTTGACCCAAGCTTTGTCAGGTATAGGTATGGGTTGCAAAGGAGGTTTCACAACCTTTAGCTCTTTCTCTAGACTGTTACACACCACACATCTGCTCACAACCATTTCCACATCTTTGTCCCTAGAGGGCCACCAATAATGAGCCCTGACAAGCCTCTTTGTCATCGTAGCATCTAAATGCTCCTCATGTGCGTGGTCCACCAACATTGAACGAATAGCACCTGGGGAACACACTTATCGTTCCTCAAAACAACACCATCTTCAATCGACAACTCTTCACATACCTTGGCATACGGTTGAATCTCAGAACTCTAGTTTCTCTCCTTTGGCCAACCATTAATAATATGCTGCTTAACAATGCCCAACACCACATAGTTGCTCTCAGCTGTTCTCCACCATGTTTCCATACAGACTCTGGATTAATCCACATCCACAGATGCTATAAAGCAATCCTCCATATCATCTTCAAAATCAGTAGTAACCTGTTCATTAATAGGTAACCAAGACAAAAAGTCTGCTGTAAAATTTTCTTTTCCTGGAATGTACTTACCCTGGAAATTATATTGTAACAATTTTGTGGTGAGTTGTGCTATGCGTGGGGTAGTGTAGTTGATTTTGTTGCCATTCAAAATGTACACCAACGGCTTATGGTCCGTTTGAATCAAATGGGGCCAGATGTATCAAACCATTTTGCATTCGCAAACGGAGCGAATCGCAGAATTTGTCCGTTTGCGAATGCAAATACGTGGTCTGCGATGCATGAAAGGCATTCGCAGGCCAAAAACAAGGAATCGCAAAAAAATTTATTTTTTGCGAAGCGACATGGTTTCGCATGCCACATTTTGCGTCTCGCAATTTGCGACATGAAATACCGAATCGCTATTAGCATTTCGCAAATTGCGAGTTAGAATAGCAACTCGCAAATACCGATTCGGTATTTCACATCGCAAATTGTGAGACGCAAAATGCAACGCGCAAATCCATGTCGCAATTCGATGCATCAAAAATTCGCAAATTGCGAATTTTTGCAGAATGGCCTTTTGCACATGCAATTTACCACAGAGTGAAACCAGGTGATAACCAGGTGCAACCTATATAAAGAGGCCCAGAATGCCTCAGACTCTTGTCCACAATGGCTGCACTCTACGTCATGGCGAGGAGAATGAGGATCTTGGCAGGTTTGAGGAGAGGGAGGAGGAGACAGGAGCGCATTTTCAGAGTGCGCATTACCCTTTTTGACCAGACTAAGGAGGAGGAGATATATGATAACTACAGGTTGAACTCTGCCATGATACTTGACCTGATAGCTGAGCTACAACCCATACTGCAGCGCTCAACACGTAGGACAAATAGCATACCCACACATGTGCAGGTATTATGCTCCCTGCACCTACTTGCCTCAGGGAGCTATCAAGGGGTCATAGCAGCAGCTGGAGGAGTATCACAGAGTGCCCTCTCTAGAATTTTCAATGCATTTATCAACGCCATGCTGAGTAGGATACACCAGTACATCAGATTCCCCCACACCCCACAGGAAATACAGCAGCCAAAAATTGATTTCTACCAGATAGCACAGTTCCCCCACGTCCTAGGTGCCATAGATGGGACACATGTTGCAATCTGTCCACCATCGGACACAGAGTATGTGTACCGCAATCGTAAATACCAACATTCCATGAATATACAGGTGATATGCAATGCCTCCTACATCATAACTGATCTCGTGGCCAGGTACCCAGGGAGCACACATGATTCATACATCTTTCGCCACAGCAGGATTCACACAAGACTGCTAGCTACGGAGTTTGGTGAAGGATATCTACTAGGTATTGTCCCTCTGTACACTGGTGCATTGATGGCGTTGTGACGTCAGATGGCTCACTTATTCATTATACCCTCTGTTCCTTCCAGGAGGCAGTGCCTATGCAGTGCGCACCTACATGATGACGCCCTACCTAAACCCTACAACACCAGCAGAATGGAGATACAATTCAGCACACAGGGCAACCCGCAATGTGGTGGAGCGCACCTTTGGCCTGCTGAAGAGTTGCTTCCGGTGCATCCACAAAAGTGGAGGGGCACTACAGTACCGCCCGGACACGACCTGTAGAATAGTGGCCACATGTGCGATCCTGCACAATATAGCTACCACCAGGGGCATACCTGTGGAAATATCTGATCCAGACTCAGATGAAGATGATGATCCCATAACCCCCTACAGCCAGCAGACAGGACCAGTGCAGCAGAGGGCAGGCAAAGGCGTGCTGACATCACGCACAACCATTTCAGATGTAAGTAATAACAACACAACTTCACTGACATGTGTTCTGGTAGTTAGTACCTTTATTACCTTAACGTCAGGTAACATAAGTGTCACTAGCAAAAAAAATAAACACCCGTGTCATAAAATAACCATTAACAGTGTCTCACTATTGTATTCATAGTTCACTGTAAAACAAAATATGCAGACAGTCCCCTGTGGCCATCAAAGTCACTTTTTACGGCCACGCAAGCCACTCGAGTGCGCAGTGGCCTCGCCGGCACCTCTGGTATCTGCCTCAGTGGCAGTGCTGTGCCTGGCACTGCAACGCCTAGGATCTGTCGTGGGACCTGCAAGGCTGCTGAGGTTAGATGAGTCCTCAGTCTTCCCTAGTCCAAATTTAATGGGTGTAGCAGAGCGGTTACCCAGCATAGTACCCAGGACATTCGGTGCCTCCACCTGTGTGGCCACAGCACGCCGCGATATGAGTGCCGTAGATGTTGCAAGGCGATTGAAAGATCTACAGAATCCACTAAACATCCCCATGAATCACCTCTCATGCCTGCGGTGGCTGACTCTCTCATGCCTCATCTCTGTGCAGAGTTCCTTCACCGCATTGATCAGTTCCCTGGTGTTCTCGGCAGCTGTGATCTGTCCCTCATGCAGCTTGGAAATGTTTGAATTAAGGCACTCCAACTTCTGATGCAGCCCCCCCATGTTGGCATTGTGTGCCTGCATCTGCCTATGCATTGCCGTAATCTTCTTATTTTGCAGGTGCTGCAGTTTAAGCGTAGAGGATTCCAAGCCACCGAAGAATGATGGGCACTCTCCTGCTTCCACGTGCTGTGTGCCTGCATACTGAGGCCTCCTACGGGGTGTTGAGTGACGCTGGGGCTGGGAGAGGTACAGCCCTTGCCCTGCATCTGATAGGCGCAATATTCACTGACTCACTGGTGTTGGAGTCTGATGGAGACTGTGTTTCAGCATCCCCCACAACGGTGCATGCTGATGCTGCTGGGCCTGTGCCATCTGCAACGACAATGTGCAGCATGTCATTTATGTATGTATCACCAAAGGTTACACAATGGTAATACATGTACAGTTACATTATATCACTTTGTAGTGTGAGTTGTGTTCTTCTGGGTGTCGCTCTACTTAATTACATTCTATGTGCTACTTTCAGCTCTGGGTTGTGGACTACCACTCCCATAAGGGATTGTTGTGCCACTTCTAAGATGTGGAATGGACTACTTATCACAATGCTTTGCACTAATTGCTAATTACTAAGGGGCTTTTGTACATACACATATGGGGTTGCATTTCAATATTGCACTTACCTTTACTGGTGCTTGGTGTGCCGGATGTGTCTATGTCAGTAACCCCACTGACAGCTTTGGGAGCAGTGTCGACTCCACCAGGTCTTCCATGGGGGTGGAGGGTGTCTGGGTGGATGGTCTGCCTCCTGTGCTCCTTGCCTCCTGTAGTCTTCTAGCCACCCTCTCCTTGGCACGGGAACGCAGGTCGTACCACCTCTTTCTAATCTCCTCCACTGAGCGCTGCGCACCCCCACAGCGCAGATTTTGGTTTGTATGTCCGCCCAGAGTTTGCGCTTCTCACTCTCCGGGACCTGGAGTGAGCTCTTCCCAAACAGCCGGTCATGGCTCCTCACCACCTCCTCAGTGAGCACCTCCAGTTCCTGCTCACTGAACTTCAGTTTCCTCTTCCTCTCTCCCTTCTCCTTTCCAGTTGCAGAGTTGTCCATAATGATGTGAAGTCCTTCCTTGCTCACAGACCTGCTCCCTGTGGCTGGGCTGTGTCTCTCTCACTGCTTCTTTGGGTGTGGCACCTGCAAACTGCCTGGGATGACTCACTTCCTGCTTGTGATGTCATCAGGCTCTGCCAGGTGTGCATTCTTGCAATTTGTGATTTTCAAATACCGAATCGAAAAAAATGTTTGCGATTCGGTATTTGGGCCTTTCAAATTGCATTAGCGATTTTAAAGAAATCGCAAATTCCGAATCGCAATTATGTTACATTGCATATTGCGACTCAGAAATAGCGATTTCCTAAAAATTGCTATTTGCAATTCGCATAGGGGTTTGTTCATACATCTGGCCCATAGTTCCTACCTCATACATAGCTCCTAAATTTCACACTCGCCCAGTAACATGCAAGTAACTCTTTCTCAATTACAGAGTAATTGAGCTCTGGTTCACGTAAAACTCTTGAGGCATAACTTATTACTTTCTCATTATTACCAGAATCCTGGGACAAGACTGCACCCAAGCCATATCTACTAGCTTTCGCGGTGATAATGCATAGTTGGCTGGGGTCATAAGGACTCAGTGTTCTAGCATTAACTAATTCCTGCTTAACTTTCTCCAATGCATTTTGACACTCACTATTCCATGCCAACCGAACCTTGTTTTTAAGCATATTTGACAAAACTTTCATTTTACTTGCATAATCTGGTATGAACTTGGCGTAATATTCTCACATGCCAATAAATGAACGTAATTCATCCTTGTTTTTGGAGTTGGAAGATTCTAGAACCGCTTTAAGTAAACCTGGCCTCTACGCTATCCCTTCGCTTGACACACAGTGCACCAAAAATTCAATATCTTTTTTGCAAAATTCACATTTTCTTATCTTTACGCGAACACCGTTTGTCTGAAATATCTTGAACACAGATCTTATAATTTCATTGTGGTATTCCAAACATTTAGCATGAATCAAAACATCATCTTGGAAAATTAGAACTCCTTTGACATTACCTAAGAGTTTGTGCATTATGCGTTGAAATGCTGACTCTGCGGATGCTAACCCAAACAGCATCCTGCAAAACTGGAATGCGCCAAACGGGGAATTGAAAGCTGTACAATGGCGTGACTCTTCATCCAACACCACCTGGTGATAAGCAGATGCTAGATCAATCTTTGAAAACCTCTCAGAGCCTCTGAGGTCTTCAAGTAGATCCCTGATTTTGGGTAGGGGATATGAATCCACTCAAATTTCTTTATTGAGACTCCTCAAGTCCACACACAAACACATGTCCCCATTCCGTTTCCTAGCAATCACCAATTGGGAAAGCCACAAACTAGACTCAAGTGGTTCTATAACGCCATTGTCTTGAAGCTTGTTTAGCCCAGATTTGAGATCATCCTTCAGACAAAATGGAACTGACCTGATTTTATGTTTTACAGGAATAGCCTTCTCTTTTATTTTTATCCTATGCTTGAAACCCACCATTTTTCCCAAACCCTGGGCAAAAACACTGGGAAATTCATCCTCAAACGGTATCAATTTTTTAGAATCTTCGACTACTAGGACTTGTTCCTTTGCTCCAGGTTTAAGTACCATTCCAAATAATCCTTGGTGGAACCAGCCCCAAATATTCAAACCTTTGTATGCTACATATAATTTCCCAAAGATCTTAGGTCCCTTGAACTCTAGACTGTGTTCTATAGATCCTTCTACACCTATTTTCCTGCCTTCATAAGAGACAGGTGCCCTATCTGGTGAAAACAATTTCCTATCACCCCAAGTGCTGTGAAACAATTCTGATATAATCATTGTAATGCGTGCCCCTGAGTCAACCAACAAGTGTAACCATTTATCTCCTACCCGAACGTCTACAAGGAGATCGATACATTGGATATGGTCTCTAACACCCATGTCATTATCAGTGACTAAAACAATCATGTCCTGAAACGCCTTGGCCAAAAGTTCATCTCTGTTACCATTGTCTTCATCCACTACACTACTTACTTTTAGTTGCCTATTAGATGTAGATGACAAACTTTAGCAAAATGACCTAGTTTACCACACTTCCTACACACAACGTTCTTTGCAGGACAACTTTTGCCTTCTCTGTTGTGTGGTGCATTACCACACCTAAAACATATGTTAGAGCACCTGAAGAAATTGTTCTCAGACTTCTTCAAATCATTTTTCTTGCACACTCCAGTTTTTACAACTGCGTTGATATGAACGTGCTCATTGTCTTTCACGCCCGGACTAGCCGTGCGTTCCTTTAGTGAAATCTGTGCTAGTTCAATACTCTTGGCAACTTTAATGACATCCTCTACAGTTGGATTTCCCATGCTCAATAGTTTTTGTTGAATGTGCTTGTCGGGACAATGACCAATAAACTGGTCTCTTATCAACTGGTCTTGGAAATCCCTAAAATCACACTGGGAAGATAACTGTCTAAGCGCACTGATATATGCATCGATGTCTTCATTTTGGAATTGAGAACGCTTAAAGAATGTGTGCCTCAAAACTACCAAACTTGGTAGTATGCTGAACCTTGTAGCCAATTTCTTGGTGGCTACTTGATAGTCATCTAACTCTTCTTCATCTTGTGCCAACTCCGGTAGGTGTTTAAAAATGTATCTCCCTTCATATCCCAAAGAATGTAGCAACAAACATTTTTTTCTTTCCGGTCTGAAACGCGAAGCTCCTATAGCCCCAAGATGAGTTTCAAAACCATCAAACCATTGCCTCCATGGGATGGCAGGTGCACCAGGAGACTCCAATAATGGTGGTGGTGAATTAACCAACTGCATGGTTCTCCATCCGCAAAAAACACAATTCAGGAACAAAGAAACAAACTGTATCTGTTAGTTCTACTAGGTGCTGTGTGAACTTCTCTTCATAAGTATGTCAGCGTACTGTAAATCCACCAGATAATAGGGAGTAAAGAAGAACTAAATCAGGCTACTATGCGCATGTAAAATAAAAACACATCCAAGATGGCGCCTGAAGACAGCTTCACACAGCCTGAGTCACCGTCGTTCCAGTAGTGAAGTCTCCGACCCCATGAATCGCGTCGCCTGCGTGTAAAGCTGGATTAATACTCACATATGCGAAGCGGCGAAGAAACAAGTGTCGAAAAGCCGCCCACTGGACTCGATGCCTGCCACCAGCAGCGTGTTCAGAAATGAGGGAACAACAGTTGCGGCACGCTCTCACCTTATAGCTAACAGAAGACAGCGTGGGTCATTTGGCGGTGGCTCCCGCCCGCCACTCATCGCCAAAAAAGATGTTTCAGTCTGAAGTAAGGAAACACCTGTACACTTGCGTTCATCAAACTGGTCTTTATTTTTCCAAGACAGGTCCGGGAAACCACCGCTGTCCCCTCTGTCCAACGCGTTCTCCAACCGACCACCTGCGAACGCTCGTGCCGGGTGACAGCAATGGTAGCCACAAACCAACATTCCACCGTATTTAACATAAGAACATAATAGACCCTTTACCTGCCTAAACTGTCAGAAGGCCAATTAGCATAATCCTCTGCCAGTTCTCACCTGTGCTCAACCTTGAATTGGTGTGAAATACGTGCGGAATGCCTCACTGGAGCAAACAATAGGCTGACCTGAATGGGTAAAGACTACTCCTCTGAACTCCACAGACTAGCATGGTTGGGGCTCTGGCATCCTTTTGACACCTAAGTGTCAAATCCTGGTTGACAGTTCTGTTGACACTTCAAAGGGACAGGGCAGGATGCTAAGACAATTTGTGTGGCTTCTCTGTCTGGTTGCTGAAGGATCCTGCATTTGTCCTACCACACATCTGTCTCTTGATTTGTTGTGTTACTGGGTCCATTAGCTGTTTCAAACTAGATTTTAGAGTTAGATGTGGGAGTACATTAGGATCACCATAGTGCACCCCTCAAACATACCCTGGCCCTCAAAGCCCACGTTTACTGTAGCCAAAGAATTTCACCATCTTGAAAATGCCCTGACACCTAGTATTTTGGGCCTGTTTGCAGTAAGGCAAACATAAAAAATAGAAAAATTGGGTGGGGTTGGCCACTGGAACTTTTACCTTATTGGTTAAGGCATGCAAAGGGGTAATCCACCCTCCCAACTTCTTCCAGGCATAGATGTGGCACTGCAAGAAACCCACTTCAGAACACTTTCTGGACTAGTGAAAGATCAGAAGAGGACTCGGCCTGCTGTCTGTGACTTGAGAGGAGCCATGAAGGACAGGACCTACTCCTCTTGTACCCAGAACAAAGACGTGAGCTCCAAGGGTCAGTTCGTTGACGTCCTTTCTGGCTCTAGACAGAAAAAAAATTCAAAAGGCCTTTTCCCTGAAGTACCCAGCTCATTAGTGGTAATTGAACTTTAACTGGAATTTGCTGTTGGCCTTTGCCCAATACCCTGTGAGTTTCCATGTCCTCCCCTTGAGGTCCTGTGGGCTGTACAAGTGTACTCCTGTAGTTGACTGCAACTTAAAATGCTAAGGGCTGGTTTAAGTCGTGGCAGAGGGAATACTCCATCAAAAACGTGAGGGATATCCCATCCGTCTTATTACGATCTCCATAGGCTATCATGGGGTCACAATAAGGCAGATGGGATATCCATCACGTTTGTGATGGAGTATTCCCCTCCGCAAGACCTAAATCAGACCCTAAGTCAGAAGGTAGAAGCTTTGACCAGAAAGTACCTGGTTGGCTTTTTATGATGCGCTCCATCTAAGCCCTTCATCATCCCTTCATGTCTTCAAACCCTATTATTTCATCAGAACCACAGACTCTACTTGCTGTTTTAGCATCTCTACACAGCCTCAGCATAGCTCCATGGTTACCTCTCCACACCACCAGCCTTTCAAAGTAATAGAGCATCTATCCATAGCCCAATATCTCTCCATGGTCCAAAATATCGCTACTGTAGCATCTGTTCCAAATCTTGTATCATCAGCTCCAGCAGTTTTTTATGGGCCTATACTGTCCAAAGGTTACCAATCTTTCCAGAGTCACATTCCTCCACAGCCCAATCAGCACATTACAGTCCCAAATCACTCTTCAGTCCTAAAATGGCTCAACATATTTGGCCTCTCTTCTCCCTTCTCTCCATAGTACCACTCAGCAGTCTAGGAATCTCTGCACAAATTATTCTTTAATGCAGACGCACATTTCTATGTGTATCTTTCTCTGTGTGCAGGAAAGACATGGAGTATAGACACTGATTTAGAGGGAGAACAGTCAAAAGAGGTGAAAAAGCCAAATCCCACTCTTTAAGGATACCCTCCCTACTGCTGCCTTCAGGGAACCAGGGACAATAAAAAAAACAGGTGCATCTGGCTATAAAAACCCCTCTCCATACATTTTGTTGGTTGTGAGAGAGCAATAATGAACTATTCACCCCTCCTCACCACATGAAAACTTGTCAGACTCCTCTGCAATAAAGTGCTAGACCTTGAATAATGAGGACTTCAGGCAGGAGCTGAGTGAAGAGGAAGGATGCAAGTAGTGATTAAATAGGGAATGGGGTGCTACATATTCTGTTTTGGTTTCAACAACCTCAAACTAAAGGCCATATTTATCAAGGTTTTCTGTTGTCCTTGCTCCCTGCAAGGCTGCAAGGGAATGCAAGGCTGACACAAAATCTAGCTGAAATTTACCAAGGCATGCAAGGCCACCTTGTGTGGCCTTGAGGTGCTTGGTAAATCTAGAGCAACACAAGGCCACGCAAGCCACTGACTTGCATTACTCTGCCCCAGGAAGGCAGTCCTTGGGTGGAACATGGGTGTTCCTACTCATCCACTCAAGGATTCTGGCACATTCTTAGATTCAGCATGAGTAGTAGACCTGGGAATGTGCCAAAATGATATGCCTTCCCACGCATAACAAGGAGAAATATCTTTATTTCTCTTTGTTTTTTTCCTCTTTCTACATGTGCTGCACCCCACAGCACATGTAGGAAGAGGATAAACCCTTTAAGGATTGTTTTTGTGCAGGAAGGTGTCCCGTCCTGCTGAAAAACAACCCTGTCTGCAACATAGGCACCCTTGCAGAATAGTGCAAGGATGCCTGCTTTGGTGCTAGGTAGCCAAAAGTGTGCCAGCGCAAGGAGAGAGTATGAATGTGTCATATCTTAATAGATATGGCATATTAACTCCTTCCCAGCCATGGACATAACGGTTACGTCATTGGCTGCGGCGCTGAGGTGCCAAGGACGTAACTGTTATATCCATGGACTGGCTCATGAATTGCTTCCCCTTCCACCCCTGACACGACCCACACCTCTAGTAACATCTGATGATGTCAGCGCGCGATTGCACATTGACCTCATCAGAGGCCGCCCCCACCGTGCTGGAAGCATGGCTTCCAGCGCGATCAGAGAGAAATGCTTTGCATTTCTAATTTCTCTTCCGATACTGGGGCTGGGGGCGGCACAGAAACATGAAAGGAAAGGCCTTTCCTTTCCTTTCATTTCTCTTTGAGCATTTCTACAGCCCGATCACGAAGAGATCGGGCTGCAGAAATGCCCACAAGACACCAGGGATTTGTGTTGTGTTTTCTTTGTGAAATTGGCAGTAGGGGAGCGACCCCTTTGGCAAGGGTCGTGCCCCAGGGGTAACTTTTTTTATTAGGCTTTTTCTGCCCTCCCTGACCGGCATATCAGCCAATATTAATTAGGCTGATCTGTTCCAGGGGGGTTCAGAAGCCACTAGACACCAGGGATTTTGTTTATTTGTACATCGATAAGGGGAGCGACCCCATAGGCAAGGGTCGCTCCGCTGGTTAGGCATATTGTTTTTAGGCCCTTTCTGCCCACCATGGGGGCAGATCAGCCTATTCTTCTTAGGACCATCTGCCCCCAAGGGGGACAGAAACCACTAGACACCAGGGATTTTTTTTTGGCGCCAAATTCACTCAAGGGGAGCTGCCCCTTTGGCAAGAGACGCTCCCCTGGGAGGGGGGACATTTATTTTAGGCCATTTCTTCCCCCCTCTCGGGGCAAATCAACCTATTTTTGTAAGGCTCATCTGCCCTCCAGGGGGGCAGAAAGCCCACCAGACACCAGGGAAGAATTGTTTTCCAAAAAAGAGAGTGAGGATATGGCCATACCCCAACCCCAAATAAATGGGTACAAAGTTGTTCTGCCCACCAGTGGGCAGATGGGGCAATTACCTCCTATCCACTCCCCGGGGAGCAGCACAAACCTTACTAGATGCCAGGGAATTTAAAAAAGAAAAATAGTGGGGTGGTGGCTACTAACCAGTATGGGCATGGTTATGCCCCCACCCCAACTGAAGGGGGAAACTGTCTTTCAGCTCTCCCCCGCACACTAAAACATCTTATCCCATGGCAAGCAAGAGGACATTTGATTATTTGGGGTTTTGGTCTTACATTTGGGCCACAAGAGTTTGTCCAACACTCAAAATCGTCCCACTTGGAATGGTGAGGGCTACACTTTTTGGACTTTGAGATGCTGTCATTTAGAAAAATGTATGAGACCTAGACACAACTGAAAACTAAACATCGGGATGAGTCCAGGGGGTGTGCTTCACATGCACCCCGCACCATTTTCTTACCCACAATGCCCTGCAAACCTCCAACTTTGCTGGAAATCACACATTATTCCCACATTTTTGTGATGGAACCTTTCAGAATCTGCAGGAATCACAAAATTCCTACCACCCAGCATTGTCACATCTATACCGATAGAAATGCTGCCCTACTTCTCAACCTAAAAGCGTTTTTACCAAACTGCCCTTTTGGACCCGCTTTGGTTCCCCCTCATTTTCCACATGTTTTTGGCTCTTCCCTGTCACAGGCACTTGGCCCACCTACACAAGTGAGATATCAATTTTACCGGGAGATTGAGGGGAACGTTGGAAGGTAGGAAATTTGTGTTGGTGTGGTGATCCCACACAGAAATGAGGGAAAAATGTGATTATTTAGCTAAATTTGAGGTTTGCGGAGGATTCTGGGTAAGAAAACACTGGGGGATCGATGCAGGTCACACCTCAGTGGACTCTTTCGTGTGTCTGGTATTCAGAAATGTTTGAGTTTGGTAGGTTTCCCTAGATGGCTGCTGAGCTCAGGACCAAAAATGCAGTAAAAAGTGGGTTTTTTGCCAAATTTTTAGATTTGCTAAGAATTCTGGGTAACAGAATCTGGTGAGAGCACCACAAGTTCCCCCGTCCTGGGTTCCCCTAGGTGTCTAGTTTTCATAAATGTCAAGGTTTGCAAGGTTTCGCTACCTGCCGGCTGAGCTAGAGGCCAAAATTTAAAGCTTGGCACTAAACACAGGTCAATTTTCTTTGGGAAAATGTGATGTGTCCAAGTTGTGTTTTGGGGCATTTCCTGACGCAGGCACTAGGCCTACCCACACAAGTGAGGTACCATTTTTGTCGGGAGACGGGGGGAATACTGGGTGGAAGGAAATTTGTGGCTCCTCTCAGATTCCAGAAGTTTCTGTCACCGAAATGAGAGGAAAATGTTTTTTTTTTTTGCCACATTTTGAGGTTTGAAAAGGATTCTTGGTAACAGAACCTGGTGAGAGGTCCACAAGTCACCCCAAATTTGATTTCCCTAGGTGTTTAGTTTTAAAAAATGCACAGGTTTGGTAGTTTTTCTGAGGTGCCGGCTGAGCTAACGGCCAAAATCCACAGCTAGGCACTTTGCAAATAACAGGTCTGTATCTTTGGGAAAATGTGATGTGTTTATGTTGTGTTTTGGGGCATTTCCTGACGTGGGAACTAGGCCTACCCACACAAGTGAGGTACCATTTTTATTGGGAGACTTGGGGGAATGCTGGGTGGCAGGACATTTGTGGCTCCTCTAGGACTCCAGAACTTTCTGTCTCCGAAATGTGAGGAAAAAGTGTTTTTCTTTGCCAAATTGTGAGGTTTGTAAAGGATTCTGGGTAACAGAAGCTGGCGAGAGAGCCCCACAAGTCACCCCATCCTGGATTCCCCTAGGTGTCTAGTTTTGAAAAATGCACAGGTTCTGTAGGTTTCCCTAGGTGCCGGCTGAGCTCGAGGCCAAAATCCACAGCTAGGCACTTTCCAAAAAACACATCAGATTTCAATCTAAAGATGTGATGTGTCCAAGTTGCGTTTCATGTCGCGGGCATTAGGCCTACCCACGCAAGTGAGGTACCATTTTTATCTGGAGACTTGGGGGAACACAGAATAGAAAAACAAGTGTTATTGCCCCTTACCTTTCTCTATATTTTTTCCCTTCCAAATGTAAGATAGTGTGTAAAAAAGATGTCTATTTGAGAAATGCCCCGTAATTCACATGCTAGTATGGGCACCCCGGAATTCAGAGATGTGAAAATAACCTCTGCTTCTCAACACCCTATCTTGTGCCCATTTTGGAAATTTCCTTGACACCTATTTTTCACTCTTTGTATTTCACCAAATGAATTGCTGTATACGTGGTATACAATGAAAACCCATTGAAAGGTGCAGCTCCTTTATTGGCTCTAGGTACCTAGGGTTATTGAAGAACCAACAAGCCCTAGATATCCAAACAACCAGAAGAGTATAGCAGATGTAACGGTATGTTACTTTTGAAAATCTGATATCGCAGCAAAAAGTTACAGAGTAAAACGTGGAGAAAAATGGCTTTTCTTAGCTCTATTTCATTATTTTTTTATTTCAGCTGTTATTTTGTGTAGGAAACCCTTGGAGGATCTACACAAATGACCCCTTGCTGAATTCAAAATGTTGTCTACTTTTCAGAAATGTTTAGCTTTCCGAGATCCAGCATTGGTTTCACACCCATTTCTGTCACTAGCTGGAAGAAGGATGAAAGCACAAAAAATAGTAAAAATAGGTTATGTCCCAATAAAATGCCAACATTGTGTTGAAAAATGTGGTTTTCTAATTCAAGTCTGCCTGTTCCTGAAAGCTGGGAAGATGGTGATTTTAGCACCGCAAACCCTTTGTTGATGCCATTTCAGTGAAAAAACCACAAGCCTTCTTCTGCAGCCCTTTTTTCCATTTTATTTTTTAAAACGAAATGTTCGCTATATTTTGCCTAATTTCTTGTTCTCCTCCAGGGAAACTCAAACTCTGGGTACCTCTAGGATACATAGGATGTTGGAACAAAAGGGCGCAAAAAAAATGATAAATATGACCCCAAATCTGGCTCCATTTTGGGAATATTTTCCTTCCTTAGCTTCATTCTAGCTTGCCTGGTACTGCTTCTATGCATCCAGACTATTATTAGTAATTATCTGCTGTTAACTCCACAATTTGTTGGGAGATTCTTTAAATCAATAAATATTTGTTCAGTAAAAATATATTATCTGACTTTTTATGCCATTCTATCAGGGCTCTTGGTGTTTCTTCCTCTCGAAATACAGCTTTTGGTATCAATGACAGGATAAAGTTTCTTTCAGCCATTCAACAAAACAAGTAGGAGCAAAGATGGGGCCCCAATGCCAAGGTCTTTAATGTTTTCTAACCCTTAACATTCTTTTAATTCAAATTAAAACGTTTTTTTGAGTGTCAACAAGTTCACCAACTTAAGTTGTGTGTATACTAGAATGTATCCGTAAACGTATTAAGTTACTATTGAACTGAATCATCTTTTTTCTAGCAACCGACTCTCCCCTGTATGCTGGTGTTTTCATTCCCAGTTCTTTCACGATCTTCTTGTTTGAGATGGGCTGTTCTGCAACTGGATGACTGCTGCAGCAGGCATCGAATTACAGAGCAACTCAGGTGAACAGAAGTCCACCCTAGTACTGAATTAATCCAGCCTCGCAATTAAAAAAGTTGACTGGTCGACACTCTGCTTCCAGTCTAGTTTCTATTTGTGACTTTTCTTTCACCCTCATCACTGTCGTCCTCCAAAAGTAAACTCAGATCAAGGTCCCAGGGAGGCTCTCACATAGAAAACAAATCTGAGTTTCTACTTCTGGAATGCCTGGAGTATATACAAGATAGACGTCTCACCTTCTCTAGGGGCACGACACTGCACTTGCACTTCTGATAGCTGTGGCCCTGTTTGGTGCCATTGGACCAATCTGCCCAAACTATCCAATCTAATGGCCAAATTGATAAAGTGATGATCGTTGTCTGGTTTCCATGTTGAATCTCAGAAGAAACTATGCTGTACTTTCCTGTTCGCTTTACAATTACACCAAACTTGGTATGAAAGCAGAACTTTACTAAATGGAGTGCTGCCTTTTCTTGGTTTGATCTAAAACATGCAATACATGTTGAGAAATGTGCATGACAATAGAATTGTGGGTGGCTTTGAAGGGTTACACTTGGTGGTGTCAGAACCATTTTTCACCGCTACTTTGTACATGGGGAGCTTCACTACTCAGAGGGGTATACATCTGAAAAATAAACAAATGTAATTGCAAGAATGTGTTCCCTGAACTCAATGCAGGATTCATAAATCCTTGGAGGATTTCATGACCCCCAGCCAGAAGCCTTGGCTGCGGGGTGTTGACTGACAGATGGTTTAGGCCAAAGGTGTGGCTGCTGGAAGGTCTTTCACCAGCCTCTGCTGTGCATGACTTCTAGTGATTTGCAGCAGCAGTTAGGCACAGTGAGGACTGAAGGTAGGGACTGGGTGCAGTTCAGGCCCTATGGTCAGCTCAGCTCTGCGAATTTGGACACAGTGGTGGCTGTTAGTCCTCATGCTCCACTGCAGCCCTCACTATCCTGCAATCCATGATGGAAAGATGTAGATACCAGCAGTCTTATGTTGTCCATTTAAATCCCCTCTCACCCTTGGATAAGACGAGGTGACGTGAGTGCACAAACTACAGCCACCCTGGGTTAAGTGGTAAAGTAAAAACAACACCCACTGTTGGGCAAGTTTGAGTGCAGGGACACCTTTAATTAGGAGAAGCCTCACGAGATATAATGCTAGATAATTAGTATTGTCATAAGGAGCTAAGCAAAGGGACGGGAGCCCTAGGATTCCTCTGACATGTCGACTACCTCTCGGTGGATTAAAAGCTGGACTCATCATGTAACCACCTTTCCCAAAGTAACAAGCGTTGACATAGCCAATAGGTCTTGCATTTTGGATGTGAGTAGACTATTTTTGTGTTTCTATTGTGTTATTATTTAGCATTTCACATTGTCACTTCAAGCAAAAAACACCCATAGATATGTACGTTATGCCGTACTCACATGCATCGAATATATTAAAGGACAGTTGGGCGTTGTGTTCAGCGCATTAGCCCGCTCCCTGTATTAGACTACCGAAATGCTTTGTGAATGAGATACTATGCCTGCTGTGTCAGAATAAATAAGCGCAGGGGAGGTGTAGAGAGGTGTAGAGGTTGAGAGTTGTAGAGGTAGAGAGGAAGAGAGGGAGGGGGTACAGGTAGAGAAAGGGGTAGAGGTAGAGAGAGAGAGGGTAGAGGTAGAAAGAGAGTGGTAGAAAGAGAGGTAGAGAGAGGGGCAGAGGTAGAGAGGGGGTAAAGGTAAAGGTAGAGAGAGACGTAGAGGTGTAGAGAGGTAAAGAGATAGAGAACTAGCGGTAGAGAGAGAGAGGTAGATAGGTTGAGGTAGAGGTGTAGAAGTAAAGGTAGAGGAAGAGGTAGAAAGGTATAGGTAGAGAGGTAGAGAAAGAGGGGTAGAGTTAGGGAGAGAAGTAGAGATACAGGTAGAGGTGTAGAGGTATAGAGAGGTAGAGGTGTAAAGGTGTAGAGAGGTAGAAGTAAATAAAGGCACAGAGGTAGAGGTAGGTAGAGGTAGAGGGCGGTAGAGGTAGAGAGGTAGAGAAGTAGATGTAGAGAGGTAGAGGGAGGTAGAGAGGTAGAGGTAAACAGAGAGGTAGAGAGAGCGGGTTAGAGGTAAAGGAAGCGGTAGAGATAGAGGTGTAGACAGGTAGAGGTGTAGAGAGGTAGAGGTGTAGAGGTATAGAGAGGTAGAGGTGTAGAGAGGTAGAGGTAGGTAGAGGTAGGTAGAGGTAGAGGGTGTTAGAAGTACAGAGGTAGAGAGGTAGAGGTAGATAGAGAGGTAGAGAGCGAGGCAGAGGTGTAGACAGGTAGAGGTATAGAGGTAGAGAGGGAGAGGTAGAGAGAGAGAACAAGTTAGAGGTAGAGAGGTAGAGGTAGAGAGAGAGAGGCAGAGGTGTAGAGGTAGAGGTGTAGAGGTAGAGGTTATGAGAGAGAGGTAGAGAGAGGGGGTTAGAGGCAAAGAGAGATGGGTAAAGGTAGAGGTAGAGAGAGAGGGGTAGGGAGAGAGAGAGGGGAGAGGTACAGAGAGAGAGGTAGAGAGGGAGGGGTAGCGATAGAGAGGCAGAAAGAGAGAGAGGTGAAGAGAGAGAGGGGTAGAGGTTCAGACAAAGGGGTAGAGGTAGAGAGGTAGAGCTAGAGAGAGGTAGAGAGCAAGAGGTCGAGGTAGAGCGAGGGGGAGAGGTAGAGAGAGCGAGAAAGATATCAAAGAACAAAGCACCATCACAAACGCAGCCTGAAACCTTTGGTGGGGTTTCACTGGTGTGGTGTGAACACATTACTGTGGAAAACTAAAAGAACACTAAGGCTGCAATGCCCAGACAGGAGGAAGGGCCATCGCATGCTGTAACAGGAGGAAGTGTGAACGAAGTGTGATGGCCAACAAAATGTTCTCTTAGTGAAATTGCAAGCAGGGAACTGAGCACACAAAGGAGGGATATTTAGAAATATGCACCAATAAAAAGGAAGCATTTAAGACAAGCATAACAAAGAACAAATGACAATAGTGAGCATGGTTAAAGCCCATAGACTGAGTACAGCATGTCTTCAGATAGTGCATGCATGCTGCCTAGGCTTGACCTAAAAAGGAAGCAAAAAGGATAAAGGGCAATGTGTTTCCTTGCGGTGTGCGGACTCAGGGAACATGCAGTTTCTCCACATTGTACAATATGTTGTATATAAAATGGTATATAATTTTGTTCCTTTTCCTTGCTTCATTTTGTGTATCAGGGACTAAAAAACAATAACACAGAGTGTAGGTGGATGTGCGGACATGTTTATGCATTTGAATATAAAATGAGTAAGGTGTGATTAAATAAAAGCATTGTGAAATTAATTTTTCTATTATGAATCAAATGTGTTGTACATGAATTTGTCCCTATATTATACCACATCGTCATCTTTAGTTTTACTACCCAGTTTATGTGGAGTGAGATGAACAAACTCCCTTTGTTCCTTTTTTGAGCGCCCTTGGGCAAATCACTGGTAATAATCATGACAAATTTGACGTCCTTGGGCAAGACAGTAGGAATAAGGAACCTAATTCATCCTGAATATAAAAATGAACCACCTACATAGCAAATAGGTATGACTTGGATTATCAGTTATACCATTTGGTGTTGAAAATAATGAAGGGGAGTCATGCAAAGTGGTGACAGAGGACTCACAGAGTGGCACAAAGAGGGGAAGCAGGGATCAGACTTCACAGTGAGTGGCTTTAGATGGCAAAGGGGAGTCTTGGCTGCAATGTCAGGGCAAAGTGACATACAAAGCCTGTAGGGAGACAGTAAAGCATACATAGGAGCTTTCAGGTGGAAGTCAAATTGAGACTTTACCTGGCGGTGAGAGGAGCACATAGAAGGACTGCAGGTCATTGTACAGTGCCGTTTGGGGGTTTCTAAAACCAGAATGGCTGCAGGGAGCATGGGAACATACAGGGGATTGTGGAGAGGACACAAAGTCCTGGAGGGAGACATCGGTTACAAAGAGTGACTGCAGGGACTGGATGACACACAGAGGATCTTTGGAACTGAATAGGGGAGCATAGAGAGGCTGAAGGGAGCAAAAGAGCTCACAGAAGTCTAGGCTCACAGCCACATAGCACACATGCCCACCACACAACCAATATCATACACCAACACATTCACCATTATACTTCTACTCATCCAACATCATGGGCCAACACACTCACCATCAACCCAACATTATATATGCATATGTTGACTATTTGTGTACGTTTATATTTTTGAGCATTATGAAAAATACACAGAATGTATTTTCACATCTAATTACACATGTACACACTGTTATATTACTGTTTTCTTTCAAACAAATGATCTATGATGTTTAGGAGTGTGTTTTTCTGACCCTTGGTGACTAGCCCTCAATTTGGGACTAAACACCAGCTTTTTCAAAATAGGTGTCACTCCTGTTTCTTCCCTGCATGTTTCACTGCCTGTCGTTTCTGCAACATGTAGTGAAGTAAAATATTATGTGTTTATTTCCACTGTTATTGGAATGCTGTGTTTGATCAACTTTCCCCAGCTCAGTCACAAAACTGCAACTATTTATTCAAGGTCTTTCCACTAGATCAATGTGCCTTATTCTTTCATATACCACAATGTTGCTAATGTAACTAGGTTGTTCAAGCATCTCCAAATACATTCACATAGAGAGGGTTTAATAATATTCTTATAATGGGATAGTTGTTAGGTTCTAAGGTAGTATGACAATTTAGAAGACCCTGCTCTGATTTGCTGATGAAGTGATACCTTTGCTGACACAACAGTGATTCTGCAGTACTGTTAATTTCACACGGTAAAATAATGTAGAAAAACTATTTATTCTGGGGATGAACCAGAGAGCCTTTCCTGTCCTACTAAGAATGCTGGCAGTTTATTTCCCAATTTTTCTGCCCATTAAGGCTTAGGGCCTGTTATGAGTTTGGCAGTCCGTGGACCGACATGGCGGCTTGGTGGTCCGACCGCCGACTGCTTGTGGGTCGGACCACCATATTACAATGCATGCAGTTCCATAGACGAAAGACCGCTGCAGTGCCGCTGGCCCCCCCAGGCAGTGCAAACTGCCACGGTGGTGAGATAGGCCAATGAGGCTGTTGGAGACAGTGTTTCCTCTGGACAGAATATAATGTTGCCTTCCACCAATGTGACTGTGGCGGTCCAACCACCACGTCACAGGTGGTGGAAAAGGAGACATTAAAGGAAGAAACTCACCTGCAGGCAGCGTCACTTGTCCTTTGCGTCCATGGAGCCTATCATACAAGTCCTGCTGCTCCTGCTGCTCATAAACAGAGCAAAAAATCCACACCACCTTGGATGCAACCAATGGTAAGACAAAACATCTGCTTGTGCTCCAAAACTCAACAACAGATCAATGCACTTCCATTCACCTGATATGCGGGTTGTGCTCTGTGGACTAAGTACACATTTTTTTGTCCTGAGTTGGAGTCGTTCACAACAAGTGATCCATACACAGACACATGATGCCCCCTTTGGGCAGATCACTGATACTGCACAAGCACACTCCACAAAAAAACACATCTGCTCATCTCATTTTCACGGACACTGAAATGTACAGAAAATTATATCACATAACAGCAACACCTCATCAACATCACACATAAACAAACATCCTCACATTGCTCACATGCTGTGGCCTGTCGTGATATTGAAGACACATATATATGGATGTGTCATTTACCCCAAAAACACCTTCCAGAAAAATCCCTGCGATGAGCCCACACCTATCACACACATTGCAACACCATGGAGGGTGAATGAGATGAACAATATTTTGCCATGGCCTGTCATGATATTGGAGACACATATGAATGGATGTGTCATTTAACTCAAACACCCCTTCCATGCAACATCCCTGTAATGGACAGCTGCATGAGGGGCACTCCTAGACGGATCATTCCCTGGGACACATTTCCCATTGCACATGTCCCTAAAACACTATTTGCGCAGGAACTGGCCCTTCGTGTATCTCAGGGACAACCAATAGTAGAGCCAAGTGACATGCCAATCTGCCAAATGTGTAAGTGCAAGTCAAGAAAGCAAATACAACAGCAACAGCATGGGTCACACATTTAGATGAAGTAGCTGGAAGGTACACACATGAAAATGGACACACGGTCAGGCAAATGCATAGGAAGGTAGCGAAATTGACCCTCCATGTGTGGACAAAGAAAACTCTAGCTTGCACACATAAGGCTAATGCCCAATCAACATTGGGGGACCAATTCAACACAATACATGTTGACTTTGGCCAAGCCAAGATCAAATACCTACCATATTAAACAAAACACAATGCAATCACAACCCAATTGGATTACCACCCACATATCCATCCAGTGAACATCTACTCTTGTCCTTGGTGACACCAACACTGCCCCCAAAGCAAGATCTTGCCAACCACAGTAAATAGATAAGCAATCATGAGGAATCACACACAGCTGTAGGCATACAACACAAATTACTAAGGAACAACTAAAAGGTAAATAAGTAATGGCAGGACAAATGTGTACTCAAAAAACACTTGGGTTTATTAACAAAATAATGGTGATAATTAAAGGTCATTGACCAGTTCATAGCAAAGTCCATGCACAGGACTGTGCACCAGCTTGACTCTGATCACTACCAGAACCAAAGAACCTCCACAGGAGGGGCATCAAGTGGACATCAAGCACCTCAGGGAACATTCTTGGGTGGGGTGGAGTTAGATTTGGGACGGATGGGTTTGGGAGTGGTGGCCTTCACTTTTGGAGGTGCAGACTTCTTTTTAGGAGGGGTGGTCTTCTCTTTTGGAGCGGTGGCCTTCTTTTTCGGGGTAGGAGGGGTATAGCTGCTTTCAGGGGGCAGGTGTGACAGGGGAGGACTTGGATGTGGAAGGGATGGGTTAGGGGAGTGGGGATCACAGGGGTAAGGACAGGGTCAAAAAAGAAACTTTATTGGGGAAAATGGGTAGGATCTATAGACGGTATTAGGGTTTGGGAGGTTGAGGAAGTGCTTGTCTTGCCTGTGGCTGTTGTGGCTGCTGGTGTGTGCGTGTCTGGTGTATGCTTGGGTTTGGGTGGTGTCTGTTGGGTTCTCTGTCATATGTACGATGGCTACCTTCACATGACAGATAGTGGTGAGGCACCAGCACTTGTGATACACTGAAGGCAAGTGGCCTGGGGTGGGGACAGATGCCTATATACTCAATTGAGCAGACACATGGCTGAGGACAGTAATCTATCACCTCATGTTGTTTGGGCTGTCACACTGAAGACAAGTAGGATGTTGTGTACAAATTACGCCCATCACAACAAACAATACAACCCGACTGATCATTGTACTCAGCCACGTGATGGCCCTGGAGATTTAATTGGTTGTGGACTGTACTCAGTTGTTTCCTAGGTCACTGGGCTAATAGGCAAGGCACTTCAGCATGCACCAACTTCCATGCTTACACAAACAATTACTCATCTTGCGTGTCACACATGGCCCATCTCCAATCTTCAGGGGAAGATAGCAGACTCTAGCACATCAACTCAACTTGACAATGTAACAGACAGGAATATGCCCTGGACTCACCCCCTTGTAGCTGCTGTGCTCTCCTCAAATGCCTATCAAGCTCAGGGTAGGTCATCTCCAGAATGCAGACCATTAGGGGAGTCAGACTCCGAGGTGCACCGCGCGAATGTTAGAAGGAAAGTCCCAGCTGGACCTCTGCGATCTCACAGTCCGAGCATCTCAGGTCCTCCCACCTCTTCCAAATGTGGGTAACCTGCCGACTGTGGACCCTCGGGGTCCGCACCTTCCAGGCTATGGCTCTCCAAACCCCTTTTGTCAGATAGGTGTTGTCCTGTTTGGATGCAAGAGACAAATCAAAAGGTTACAAATAATTTTTTTGGGCCAAATGGTTGTGTCACATACACTTCAGAAACACAAAGCACAAAAATGTTGTAATTGTCTGCACACCACAAGTGTAAAGTGCACTTTCTGATCACCACAGGAACAGGACTACACACTTTTAGATTAATCTGCAGACCAACCCACTACCCTGCTCATGGACTACACTGATTAGACTGCTGACATCAGGTAGCCCAGGCTTCGGCAACATGGACTGTCTTGTGAGCCACAATGAACACACAACGCACCATTGTGGCCTTCTGAACGGTAGACTCCTTTGGCCTGACTGGACAGCCACATTTACATTCTGCAACATTGACTCACTGCATACAGTCCCTACAGGCAACTACCATAGCACAGACTTCACCCTAAGATTTGAGTGACAATGAAAGGTCTGTCAAGGGGAGCATGGAAAGTCTCTTCCTTGTGCATGTGTGGACATGTGGCTTATCCAATGTAAACTCATGCCACTTCAGGGTGTGTTTGTGTGGTATATACTTGCAGCACAGAACACACTTTTTACCATATGCGGCAAACCTACGGAGCTGGCATCCAACATACAAAGGTATTTTTGGTCTGATTGTTTGCATGTAACCAAGCTAATGAGTCACATCATGCTCTCCTTGGAATCAATGAACTATCTGCACTGTAGGTTTGTCACTTGTGTGATACGTCTGTACTGGACAAATATGACTTATGTAAAGGTGACAACAAAGCTATGGGAGTAAGGGACCTGTCATAAGTCAATGACACACATTGACAATGATACAAAGTGCACATTTGTACTAGGTCAGGAGTTTCCTCAGTACACATTCCTAATCTAACAATGGACATATGCCTTCAGGCCAGGTTTTGCCATTGGAGACTCTTTTTTGACCACATTCCAGGATCCGCAGGTCTACAGGGAGTATGCACAGTGTCACAGTTGCATGGCCACAGTAGCTCTAACCCAGCCAGGTCTATGTCCCATACTAGGAGATACATTTAACAGGCCTTGGTCTCTGCAGGCTGAGCATGGCTGAGCATGGCACTCACATTTCCATTACTTCCATGCATGACAGTTCATCATGTGGCCATCGTTATTGTGGGTTGTGGATTGTGTGGCACTCTGAAGGGCACAGTGAATTTTTATATGCTTCTCACACACCAGTCTGAAAAGGCCAGATGTGGGCTGAATGATCTCAGGCACTGTACACATTGCTTACAAGATCCTCAAATGACTGAAACAGTATACATACTTAGCTCATGGTGTGATGTAAATATACCATTTGACATCTACAACCATCATATCCAAAGATGCATCATTGTATGGCCGTAAAGTCTCCTTGCCTAGATATATGAATGGAACACAAGGATGATCTAGGCCTTAATACACATCACACAACACGTTGTTAATCTGCAATACATAGAGTACTTTTCTCCACTATCTGCACCATGTATATCCCATTTATGTCACACAAAATGTGACAACAGGCACACAAAAAGTCCAATTGGCCCACAGAGGGCTATGAGGAGGGAATGGTTGATGTTGACAAGAGGGAACAATGCCTATGAGGTTCTTACCAGCTCCTCTGGTGAGCTCTAGAGCTGACCATACAGGGATAGGATCTCTTCCATGAGCTCCAGCTCTTCTTCAGCAGCTGAAGAGGTGGATGTGTTGATGGCAGCAGTGTCAGGAGTCAAGTGAGTGAATTTGGAAAATGTGGTGTACACTTACACCACAAACACGATCATCACCGTCGACAGGCACAGCCATCGGTCAGCGACCACTACAGGCAACATTAGCCTATGGCTGTGTCTGCCACTGTGGAAAGCACCCACTGCGAGGCCAACTTCTGCCAATGGGCGGTTTCTAATGTCTAGTGAAGTAGGCCAGGGATCCACCATTTTGGCAGTTGGAAATACAGTATTTGGCCCTGATAAAGGTGTACGAACACCAACATATGTGTCAGATCATCACAAACGTTCTAAAGTAGCCTTGTTCTGTAGGTACTACTACACAATCACCAGTGTAATGTGTTGCTGTGCATTGTCCACTACTGCTGATGGTAAATTTGGAGGTCGGAACAGACTGTTAAATTTCGAGGGGCATTTCAGGAGCAGATAGCTGGGTGTTGGCCAAATCCATGTTGTGGATATGTGTAGACAACCAAGGGGGTCACATTTGACCCTTGTGTAGTTAACAGCTGTGATGTTTAATTGGTGTAATGTATTTCCAGTCAGAAATGCATTGTCACATGATTTTGTTGCAGTGACTAATGCTCCAACTCATGTAATTTCACAAATAGGCACCCTGGGAGAGGTTGGAGACAACATCCTCCAGTGTACTGTCCAATGCCAGACCTGCAAACCATGGAAGAACGTCACATCATCAAACAGTACCGTTTGAATGGGCAAACAATTGTGGATTTATGTCGTCAGTTGGAGCCAGATCTAATGCCTAAAAACACTAATCCAACATGCATACCACCCATTATTCAAATCTTTGCACTATTGTACTATTACACTTCCTGGCTATGGGGTCCTTCCACTATACAGGGCCATATTGGTGGTATTCCCCAGCCTATGTTCAGTTGTGTGGTAACACAAGTCCTATCAGCAATGATGAAACACATTGACAGCTATATCAGATTCCCCAGACGTGAGGATTTAGCCAATGTGAAGGCTGACTTCTATAGCTTTCCTCACCTCGCACATGTGGTGGGAGCCACTGATGACACATATGTTGCCTTGGTGTCACCGCAGGCAAGTGAACAAGTCTATCGCAACAGGAAGCACTTCCATTCCATCAACTTGCAAGCTTTCTGCGTGTCAGATCTCTCCATTTCAAATGTCTCTGCCCTGTTCCTAGGTTCAGCCAATGATTCCTTTGTAATGTGGACCAACATCATACCCCAGCTGATGTCACAACTGCAACCATAGAGGGCTTGCCTGGTTGGTAAGTCACATCTGTCCTGATTTTGTGTGTGCAAAGTTAAGTTCTACAATCATGACGTGTGTGACTCATTATGGCACTTATATCTCATTTCTAAACAGGAGGCTCAGCCTATCCAAACTGTCCTTGGTTATTGAGGCCACTGAGGAATCCAACTACGCCAGGGGAAGTACGCTTTAGTGAAGCCATGGAAGAACCCAGCGGGCAGTGAAGCAGACTTTTGGGCTCCTGAACGCCAGATTTAGCTGTCTGTACCCGACTTTAGGAGCCCTCCCCTACTCACCTGGGAAAGTGGCTCAGATCACTGTGGCATGCTCCATAACATCATCCTGTGGAGGAATAAACCTTACATACCAGGGGAGGGGGAGCCTGCAGTGCCACTGGGTGAGAATCCTGAAATGCCAAATGAAGATGATAGTGGTGAAGAGGAAGGGAGCTGACTTGTGACATGATCTCATCGACAGCTTCTTCTCATGAGTGTCAGTATATCATGGGATGTCATGACTTTGATTGCACAATGAACTGTAGTTGTGATAATGTGTGGAGTTAAGTATTGGAAATAGTTAAGGAGCTGATGTTCAGGCAACATCAGCCAAAGGGTGTTTGATGAGGTAGCTTTTGACACTTCCACATCTTGATGATGTTGCTTTGTTTGTATCAGATTTATTGTAATGTAGTTTGTTCTCCAGATGCATGCTATGTGACATGTGCCATATGAATGGTTTCACACCTATACCCCTTGTTTTGCTCTTTGTTCAGGCACCTTCACCATGACATCTTCATGTGGGTGTTTCAGAGTTGTGATATTGGCAGGCATGTGATGTTGTATGGACATAAGAAGTGGACATGGATTGCTCCTGGGAATGTAGGTCACAGACTTTGGGTATGCAAGGCCTATGCTAAGACAGCTTGCACATTGATAGGATGGACGTTCGGAAGACTCCATTGGACTTGTTTCTTTTTGTTTGGTGGCCCTGAAGCATCATGTGTCATCATGTGGTCAGAAAATTTGTAGTCCTAGGCCAAAGTCATGTTGGTTTCCCTTCAAATTGGCTGAACACTCTTTTTGTATGAACTGTATGTATATGTTGATGTGTTTCATCATTGTAGGCCAAAGATCCTATGACATATCACTGACATTTGTTTGTGTCATACCAGCAAATGCCGAAGCACCGTATTGTAATGACTGTGATCAAAAACTGTTGCATTGCCACATGCCTGCCATATCCTGCCATCCGCGCCTCTGAGATTCCTGCATGGACGTCTCTGTTTGCGAGTGGGGTGTCAACTGCTACACAGGCAGGGGTGTCTGTGAGTGGTTGTTCCTCTGGCAGGGCATCCCTTCCTGTGGCTGGGACGGAGATGCTTGAGCCTGATGTAGTTGAGCCAAAGGAAGGGGAAGGTTGGGTTGGAAAAGCCCTGCTCATGGTGTATGGATGTCCCCCAGTACCCCTATTAGGGAGGCCATATTGGAATTGTGGGCCTCCATTTGTTCACACATGTCCATATGCTTGTCCTTCTGCAGCTGCTTCATTTTCCAGAGTTCTTTCGTTACCTGGTCCATCACGTCTTGGGACTCCTGATAGACCCCCAAGACTTGACTGATGGTCTCCTAGCCGTGGCCTCAGTGGCCTCACTTTGCAGGCCCACAGCATCCCTCCGGCAGACCTCACCCTTACAAGCCCCTGACCTTGGCACAGGGAACATTCTCCCACTGGGTCTCAAACCACAGTGTCAGGAGTGTTGTGTTGGACCCCAAGATCCAGTACTGGGGGGCACAAGATGGTGGAAACTGTGCTAGGTACACAGGTTTGGGCCTAGTGTTGCCTGTGACATAGAGGCAACAAGGCTGGGTGGTGTAGTTGTTGGCACAGTGAAACTGTTGCCGTCGGACCATGTTGCCCAGATGGACCAGGACCGTTCTCCATGTCCACAAGTCCAGGAGTGTTGTCATCACTGAGGGCTTCATCCGGGGGTGGAGTAGTAGTCTTGCCTGGTGGAAGAGGACTGTCCGGGGGCTATGTCATCTCAACCTGTTGAGAAAGAGAGCACATTGTTATTGGTTGAAGTGTGCTATGTACCTCCAAATGTTTTGTGTCACAGTAAGTGAAGACATTGGACATTCTTAAGTTATAGGTTAGACCATTGTGCCATGTTTCTATGGTATTTGACTACTTGATATGACATGTGTCAAACAGCCCAGTAGATGTGCTGATTGTTAGCAGTGTGGATGAAGGAATGAAAATGACATCTTACCAGCAGTGATATCAATACAGTGGAAAGGCAACATGTGTATTTTACCATTTGGAGGCCTAGTTAAGTGTGATACGGGCAAACACAAAACTTTGTAGCATCTGTATCGACAGTCATTATGTGTGCAGGGGTGTGTCAATGTGTTTGTTGCTGCTACCAATCTGCTGATACGAATACTTGGTGTACAAACTTGGTAAAGTGTTATTCCTGTCCTTACTAGTCCCATTTTGGGATACCAGGTCAAGATAAAAATAGTTAGACAACATGAGTTGAGAATGAGCTCACTCCCATGAAAGTAAACTTCATTTGAGGGTACACACACATATGAATTGGGGCAAGTGAACACTGGGCCGGAGTTGGACTTTTTGCCTTTCTCAGGGTCATCCCCAGTCTTTTTACCTCCTTCCTCCTGGTTTTTCTGACCTCTTGCTGTTGGCTCTAGGACTCTGAGCACTTTATCACTGCTGACCAGTGCTAAAGTGCAGGTGCTCTCCCATCTAAAGTTGGTAGGATTGGCTTATACCTAATTGGCATATTTAATTTACCTATAAGTCCCTTGTACAGTGGTATCTCTATACCCAGGGCCTGTAAATTAAATACTACTAGTGGGCCTGCAGCGCTGCTTGCGCCACCCACTGAAGTAGACTTTCAAACCTGTCTAAGGCCTGCTAGCGCAGGGCCTGTGTGCACAGTTTTCTGCCACAGGGACCTGGCATCTGAATTTACTTGCCAGGCCCAGAACTCCCCTTTTATGACATGTAAGCCACCCCTAAGGTACGCCGTAGCTAGCCCTATGGGCAGGGTGCCATGTATGTAGAAAGGCAGGACATGTGCCATACTGCATGGCCTGTCCTAGTAGTGACAAACAGCCTAAATTGGTGTCTCACTGCTGTGAGTGCTGCCTTCTCATAGGATTGCATTAGAAAGGCCCTACCTTATGTGTAAGGGGTATTGTCTGATTTATGAGGGGTAGCGTAGGCGTGTTTGGTATGGTTGTGATGGTGATAATAAATGCTGCTTACTGGTGTGGGTGTATTTTTTATTACTATCACAGAAATGCCACTTCTAGATAGTGCGCATTTATCTGTGCTTATGACTCTGGTGTTTTGCAGCTTGACTCCAATCCACGTCTGGGCAGACTGACAGTTGGGGCTTTGTGCATACTTTTCAGACAGCCTGTACACAGGGAGGGTGGAGGTGTCACAGAGGTGCATCTGCATACTGAATAGTCTTCCTGGGCTGAGAGAAGGGAGAGGCGGGACACACCTGCATTTGTAAAGACTGTGCCCTGGCCTCACACAATAGGGCCGTTAACCCCCCACTGATGTTTGGAGCCTGTGCTGAAAGGAGTGAGGGGGCACTCCCAGAACCAGTTGTAACTGGCTGGAACCTCCTCTCCCTACCATTGTAAAACACTGTAAGAACTGACTATAAGTACAGGAGAATTTTCCCCACAATTTGGGGACTCTTGGAATCATCTTGGAACTGGACACCAAAGGCTGAAAGTACTCACCAGGAACCGCCATGGACTGCTGCTGCTGTGCTGACCTGTGACCTGCCTGGTCACTGTGAAGGACTTGCCACTTGCTGCCTTTCCCTTGTGCTGGCCTGTAGCTGGGCCCTCCACCTGAGGACCTTGTCTTAAGATTCTGTTCCCAGGGGCAGGGTGCTGTGGCCCCTGACCCCTGCATCGATTTCTTCACGAGGGGTGCTTCTCCGTGGTTGCGGCTGCCATAGAGCTGATTGCAGCACGCTTATGGAGCCTTGGGAGCTGGTAGGCTCCTTGCTGCACTGTGCCCCTTTAAATAAGATCACTGCTGCGGCCCGGGAAGCTGGAAGAACACTTGCGCACCGCATCGGCTGCAGGCGAGTGTCTGCTCGGGCCCCAGGAGGGGTCTGATCTTCTTGTGGCTTCACGGCAGGACCAGGGGAAGGTGCGGGGAGTGCCCCCTTCCCCCTGGCCTCTGCGTTAGGAGCAGAACACTCCTTTTCTGCTGTTAGGTAAAACTGGCATTATTGTGGGCCCCCCCTTGGTGAAAGGGCCAGTGGAGGCCCGGGGGGCAGCCCAGAGATCACGGGTCCCGGGAGGGGCCTGTCATTAAACCGGAGGGGGGGGTGTGGTGCCCCCTCTCCTGCCCTAAGTTGTTTTTGTTGGCTTTGTCCCCCCTCGTGAGGGCCGGTTGAGGCCCTGGGGGGCCCCCAGTAATCACGGTCCCCAGAGGGGCCTGTCTATAAAAGAGAGGACGTGCATGTCGCCTTCCTCTGACCCCAGAGTATAAGGGAGGCCCCCGTTTTGCGCATAGGAGCGCCGGGGCCCCATTGTTCGCCTTCTAGGCACTGGAGGTGCCTTCATCCAACCAGGTACTGTTTAAAGGATCAATATAGTTGCAATCCAAAGTTCTTTCTACAGACTTTTGTTTGATTCATATATTACCTACCTGCGTTTGATGTTTTTACATATGTGTATGCAAATGTTCCCTTTATGGACATGCTTGCTAATATGTTTTTCTAACTTGCCATATGTTTTCTAATGTTCCTACTATGGGCATTTTATGATATTCTTATGACAAGTGCTGTGATGTAGTAATGTGTTTTCCTGACTACTGCTTATGTTGCAGAATACTGAGTAACCTGTGTGTTATGTGTGACTACTGCTAGTCTGCAGAGTAACTAATGTGTAACGTTCTGACAACTGCTAAGGTAGCAGGATAGTACTAATATGTGATGTTTGGTCTGATAATTGCGTTGTGTACAATACAGTATATTTTTATATAATCTGGTGTTGTGTTTCCTTTGTGGTGGGGATATTGCGTCACATGTGTGTGTGTGTTGTGCAAACGCTTTACACATTGCCTCCAGGTTAAGCCTGACTGCTCATGCCAAGCTACCAAGGGGGTGAGCAGGGGTTATCTTGGACGTGTAACTCCCTTGCCCTGACTAGAGTGGGTAAGTTCTGCCTGGCTGAGGTGCATACCCTAGCCAACCAGAAACCCCATTTCTAACAGCCGGTGGTTGGAGTTACAGAAAAAGGGCCTATTGGGCTTTGCAGTCAGGCCACTCCGTCTACTTCACACACTAGACAAATGGCATACTACCAGGTGAGTAAACCTCATTTGAGAGTTCACTAACAGATGTATTTGGCAAGTGAACAGTGGGCTGCTGGTTGGAATTACAGAAACAGGGCCTATTGGCCTTTGCAGTCAGGTCACTCCCTCTACTTCACATACTAGACAAATGGCATACTACCAGGTGGGTAAACTTAATTTGAGAGTTCACTGACAGATGTCTTTGGGCAAGTGAAGCCTGGGCTGGTGTTTGGAGTTACAGAAAAAAGGGCGTATTGGGCTTTGCAGTCAGGTCACTCCCTCTACTTCACATGCTAGACAAATGGCATACTCCCAGGTGAGTAAACTTCATTTGAGGGTAGACACACAGGTGTCTTTGGGAAAGTGAACAGTGATTAGAGTTAAGAGTTAGAGAAATAGGGCCTGCTGGGAGTTGTAGTCTGGTCACTCCCTCTACTTTGTAACCCTTGACAAATTTTGGGTATTACATATCTGCTGTCAGACCGCATTTAGGCCCATATTTATACTTTTCTATCACCACATTTGCGCAGCTTTTGGACGCAAAAGCAGCGCAAACTTACAAAATACAATTGCATTTTGTAAGTTTGCGCCGCTTTTGCCTCAAAAAATGACGCAAATGCGGCACTGAAAAAGTATAAATACGGGCCTTAGTTTGGAGCGTGCAATTACATGTTGAGATATTCCATGAGTCCTGGGATGAATTTTTCTTATTGAAACTCTTACAGGCACCATTCAAACTTATGGCATGTCATGGGCCTTGGCAGCTGTGATGATAGGTCCAACAATACACATTGACAGTCTTACATCTCAGATACTCTTTGTATTGAATGTTGTTAGCATCAACGAACAACACAGTGGCAAAAGGTAAGCTGTGAGCATGCACAACATTGCAGTTTTGTGGCCGTTTTTATGTTGTAACTTACCAGAATCCACTCCCCCATATATTCTTGCAAGCCCTCAGGATGCAGTATATCCAAGACCTTCTCCTCCCAGGGAAAGAGTTGTAAAGGGGCACTGGGAGGGCCACCAATGGTTTTGTTGGCCTCAATCTGTTGCTTGGAGTCCAGGGAACTCACCTTGCCCCTCAAGTTGTTCCATCTCTTCATAATGTCCTCGTTCATGTGCAGAGTGGTGCCTACAGCATTCAATCAGTTGGCGAACCTTTGCCATATTTCCATTTTCCTATTGAGAGGAGTGTGCTGGACTTGGGCTCAAACAAATTGTGACTCTACTCCTATGATTTCGTTCACCATGACACTCAACTAATTTTCGTAAAAACTTGGATTTTGGGTGCGTGACATGACTGAAAATAAAGCGGGTGACCTTTGACTATTCTGTCGATCTGAAACTCAGCTATTGAGTGAGCCATTTTACTAAATTGACTGTATTGCATTTACTGATATATTGATCTGTTGGGAGGTGCCTTGATGCGAGGACCCATTGCCTTATGGAGTTGCAGTAGTTTAATACTGTCTCCAATCCTTCAAATTGTGGACATTCTACTTGAGGTAAATTTTGTGGTGCTAAGATTGCGGGGTTCGCTTGCCCACGCACACAGTCACCTTTCTACACAAACATAGCCAGTTTTCTGCAACCCCAAAATAATATTGTATGCCAATATGCCCACCATCTTCATACATCCATACAACCTTCAGCATATTCAAATGCATGCCATCATATGCCAAAATGTACAAGATCATATGGCCACACATGCAGGATCAAACACCAGCACAACTGTACACGAGCACATTCACAAACATATGTTGTCAATGCCAATATCATAGAATAACAAACATCGTACATCTCACCTACCTTGATTAAAGTCACTTAAGCAAAGTCATACACAAACACACACACAGACACACACCATCACATACCAACACAACCAATATCATGCCCAGACTCTTGTCCTCACACTACAACATACTAAGCGTAACAGATCAACACAACTAATGTCACATGGTCAGACAACCAGCATCATGCACCAACACAACTTCTAACATACATATACCATGCCAGCATTTTAGGACAGGGCACTTACCATTATATGCAATGTCACCTACTGTCATACCAAACAATGCTATATGCTAACACACACTAACATAGGCCAACACAACCTATAACATACAGCAACACAATCAACATACCCATCATCAGAGCCAAACACCCCCATCATCATCTCAACACACCAAAAGTCATACAATCACACAACGAAACAACACTTGCCCACACAAACACTGTTATACCTCAACATGCACAACATCATGCATTCACACATACAGCATTATAAACCAACACATAAACCTGATATGCCATCTTATGTACAACATACCACTATTTGACAACACAGCTACTATCATACAAATGGAATTGTATGCCGATAGACACATCATCATATGCCAACACATCTAACACCGTTTACCAACACACATGTCATCACACCACGATACACCCACTTTTATATGTTCACACAACTAACATAATAAGGCAACTCAACCACTGACATATAAAAACTCATCCTCCCATCAAGTGCCATCAAACCCACAATGATGCATCCACAGAGCCAACATCATATTCAAACACAGCCACCACCAAAGTCCAACACAGTTACAGACATATATCCACATAACCACCATCATTAAGCACTACAGCTGCAAATATACTTCCACACAACCAGCGTCACATGCCAGCCCACATATCATCAAATGTCAATGCTCAATGGACATCCTTACAGAAACTAAAGTTGAAAGGGATATAAAGATGACAAGCAATCACTGGTTTCATTATTAAAATAAATATGAAAAGGTCATGACATTCACAAGTTAGAGTGCATCCTTTTCGAACCCTGCTGTATTGTGACTTGTGAAACTCTTTACAAAGCCTTCACAAGTCCTGAATAAGGGCGTTTGCTCTTTGGTGTTTCTACCCTTGTCATTGCTCCCTTGGCCTGAGTGGTTAGGAAGGCACAATCAGCAACAAAGCTAAAGAGGTCTCCGAGAACTCTGTTTACTTTCTGTATATTCAATTTCTACCCCTCGCCCTAACCCTTCAGCAGTGATTGAGGCTGTTGAGAGGCTAATGGAAAAAAGAGTCAACTCTTTGATGTCTTTGAGGGCCATAGGATGGGTAACCGTCATGCTAACCCTATTCCTTAGGTGAACTGGGCTTGTTTGTGCTGAATATGAGAATATTTCTAATGAAGAAAACGCTGCTTTATGTCACAAAATGTTCTGCAAATCTACAAAAATAATGTGCACCATGGTATGCAACATCAGCTGCTTAATTTATGTATTTTCCAACTTGAACAGTGGTCTGTTACAAAAAGCTGAAGTTGAGGCTCAAATAAATTGGTCCCATTCCTCACATTGTCTCGGGCTATTGCTCTGTTTATTAACTCATTAGGAGCTATAACTTCCGTCTGAGCATTTGCTAGAGGGATTTGCCAGTATTTCATCCCGGAGCACCCCTATTTAAACTGCAGGAGAGTCTACGTCAATGCCTGTGGGCCCAAGCCTGCAGGTCACTTCATGACACAGTAACCCTTTAACGTCGTATAAGTAGTGCTGGCGTGTGCTTTAAGAGAGATGTCATTCCTGGCATCCTGCATAATCAGGACTGTCACCACGGGAGGCCTCGGGGACGATGTTCCTCTCTCAGTGTGGCTCAGAAATAATCAAACCGGTGCCGGGGCCCGTGGGAAAAGAATCTGTGTTCAAAGACAACATTTTTAAGAAAATGAGACATGCCGGCTCAGCATTAGCCTCCGGATCTTTGAGCTCCAAAACCAGTTAGTCCCAAAATAGCGTGAAATCAGCCGCTACCACCCACTCATGCAGCTCAAGTAATACAAACTGTGACACGAATTAGTGATTATAGAACGTGTGAATTGTATCACGTCCGTATTCCACGTCCAATTATATAATTTGCTGAAGAAGGTGGATCTTTGTTCCAAGACTAAGGTTAAGGACAGCGTGCCCGGGCTTCCCGTCATTGACACTGTTTGTTATTATCAATAATATTTTTTCTCCCCCTCCAGTATGTTTACAAGCTATTTTTATGTACATTTTACGGTTAAACAGAAGCTTCATGGAAATCGAGGACGAATATGAGATGTATTAATACCCTAGTGCTAATTGTGAAAACTCAGGAACTCTAAGGCCACGAGTACACTTTAACAGTACAATATATGTGCGGAGATTTCGGGTGGCCGGATGTTCTATTGTTGCCTGCTATGTCGATCATATGTCTGTCTATTACAAGGTAAGTCTCAAAGAATAGAAAATACCTGTGCTGACCTGCGTTGAAAGGGCGGAATTCTGAAAGGGGTTTATAATCCTCTATAGTTTAACGCAGTCTTCCGACGCGAAGGGTGCCTTAGAGCGTGGGCAATGAAAGTAGAATTGTAGCCCGATATGACCCCTCGTCCTTTGAAAGTAGAATATGTAGTCACATATGACCCCTCGTCCTTTGGTGGAGCATTAGGTGGGACCAGCATTAGGTGGGACCAGAGACAGGGACGAAGCTACACTGCAGCCCATTCACAATGCACTTTCACTGGCTGGATTTTCCAGTTCCAGAATTTTGTCCGGTGTTCCTAAACCTGGCAATATTGGTGCAAAAACATCGGCCCACTAATAATTGAGTAGACTGGAATTCCAAGAGTGAGTTTCACTTCTCTCAACCGGCAGTCGGGACCTAAATACTTTTTTATGCAGCATCCTAAAAGCATACGGTGTGTTAATGATAAGCTTGACTTTAATTAATGAAAAAGTGCGCGGAAATGAATTGCGCTTTGTATGCTCTATGGGATCAAGTTAAACAGATTACACTCCTTCTGGTACAATTTGACATCATAATTTCCGGCTAGATTGTACCCATCAGCAATAAATTGTGGTTATTACTAACATCTTTAGACAAAAAAGTCAGAGATAGAGTTTCTGGGCTTTTTTGATTTAACACTTGTCCTGCCTACTGCGAACCCATTGCCAAATACTGTAATAATGTAATTTTTATGTAGTGCTTCATACAGAATGGCTGCCATTCCTAAGTGCTAAAAATGACAGGTGCTAGCATTATACTATTTTATGCTACTTTTAAGAACAATAGCAACATGGCCTTCGTTTATGGGGACACGACATTTATCTAAAACCAAGGTAGTGTTTGCAGGTAGGCAATTCCATACAGGGAACTTCGGCTGAGGGGATTGTTTTCAGGTCTCTATAAGATGAATGCGTTCCCATCAGTCTCTGAAAGTGTCCATAAGAGCCACATACTCATGCCATTCTACTGTCATTGTTCATTTATTACGGCTAAGTCTGCTCTTCAAAGATCCATGACACGTTCATACGTGTAGAAACATAGGAACATACCTATGAACCCCATTGCATCTCTCTTGCATCAGCCAAGGTGGTGCAAGAGCAACGCAAGCGAAAAATGAGATTTATGAAGCCTAGCAAGGCCACCTTTTGTGGCCCTGAGTGACTTCATAAATCTCGAGTAAAGCAACACAGTGCACATTGCTGCTTTGCCTTACTCTGCCCCAGGGAGGCATTCCACGGGTGCTGCATGGGTGTTCTCACGCAACATCTTTGAAATTTGAAAAATTCCCAAATTTACCAGAAGTGGTAGACCTGGGAATGTGTCAAAAACCTACACCTCTGTAGGTGAAGCATAATGAGGAGAAATATATTTATTCTCCTCCTTTATCTTTATATATCCTTGTTACTTCTTCTTTCTGTGTGTGCTGCATTCTGCAGTACACATAGAAAGAGAAATACGCCTCAGGGGTTGTTTTATGCAGGAAGGTGTTCCTTCCTGCACTAAAACAATCCTTTTTAAAATTGAGGAACCCTTGCACCACGGTGCAAGGGTGCCTGCATTGGCGCTAGGCTGCCAAACAGCACCCGTGAAGGGACAAAGTTAGGTATGCTCCATATTCTTTTAAATACGGTGCATCCGTGCCTTTTCCCTGTGATGCAGGGCACCAAGGTGACTTGCTGCGCTGCTCTGATTAACTTGGCCATAAATATGGCCTTTAGGCTTAGATTTATTATGCTTTTTTGTGGGTGTTGTGTCACTTTTATGGCACAGACCAGCTGTGACAAAAAATCAGTTTTGGCATTTATTAAACTAGGCATCGCCACTTTGTGTGGCTAGCGTGGTTTAGTAAATACAAAGAAATGCAATACAGTTTATGACGCTGCTGTGCATTTCTTGCGTTGGGGAGGCATTACATGGCTGGAGCATGGGTGTTCCCAGGCATCCACCGAAGTATTATGACACAAACCCCGATTAACAAAGACTGTAAACCTGGGTTTGTGCCAAAAGGGAGTGCCCACCTGAGAGAGGAGTAAAAAGGAGAAATATCTTAATTTCTCTTTGATAGCTTCTCTTTCCCATGAGCTGTTTTCTGCAGCACACATAGTAAGACGAATAATGACCAGATTATGACATTGGCGGTGCGATGACTGTCAATGCCGTGGTGGCTGTCGGACGGCCGCAGTTGTGGCGGTCCAACAGCCACATTACAAGGTTGCTGGGCAGACCGGCCAACTTACCACCATCCCTGCCATGATCCTAGATCCCAACGGGCTGACGGCAGTGCAGGTTGCAATCAGCCAGGGCAGCGCTCAACACAGCGCCACCCTGCTGATTACAACCTTGTCCTCCACCAGCCTTTTCATGGTGGGGAAGGCTGGAAGAGAACATGTGCAGGAGTCAAAGAGTGGTCCCTGCATGGGCAGTGCAGGTGTCCCCCTGCCCAGCACCCTCAAAATGTGCACTGCCTGTTGTGCAGACAGTGTGCATTTCAAGGGTGCTGGTACCCATTGCGTGCAGCAGCATTGCTTGTGGCTCTGTTATGAGCCGGTGACAATACTGCCGCCACATTCCCACTTGGAATACCAGTGGGAAAGTTCCACATACGAGGGGAACAAGTAGCCAAAGCTACTTTGAAAGGGAGGTCAGTGGGCCTTTCGAGGAGGAATCTTATTATCTTTTGTGAATCCCTGAAAAAAGCACAACTCAATAATCAATATGAGACTCGTTAATGTCCCTTGCAGTAGTGACTTTTTTAGCATGAAAGACCACTTCTGTATATGAATCTATAATTGGAAGCTACAAATTGTAGTTAAGTGGTTGGATTGCTCCTCAGGAATCAAGTATTGCCAAACAAGACAGAGCCCACAATACATACAGAGCTCAGTGTTCAAGTTTGCACCCAGGCTTAACTTTAAATGGGTATGCTGGGTGCAGACTGGGACAATACATGTTATTATAGTTAATGTGCTGTCCTCAGAGCAGCTGCAAAGTCACACCTTGCCACGGGACAGGGCAATGGTGAAAGGTGTCCCAAGTGTTTGAAGCCACTGTTCTGTCTTGTACTGTACAGGCAGCAATACAGACTGCATTTTAAAAGGGAGGTCCAAGTCTGCTTTGCCGACGGGCGCAGTGAGTGACTATAATTAATTGTATTGAACCCAAAAAGAATGAACGTGTGGCGAAGCACAGTACAACAGATTCAAATATATGCCCTGCAGTTTACATGCAAATGTTTCCATTGAGCACATATCTCACAGAGCCAACTAACTAGATTTACACCCCGTGAATTGCATCGTAAATGCATGCACCACAGCAGGCACACTAAGGGCCCCATTACAAGTTTGGCAGTGCTGTGACTGCCATGTTGGCAGTGACAGTCTGAAAAGGTTGGCAGAGAAGCCTGCCAAATTATGACATAGGTGGCGATGCATACAGAAGACCGCCAAAGCACTGCCTGCACCACCAGGCAGGACAGACCGCCCCGGTCGAATGGAGGCACAAATAGTCCGGCGGAGACCATGTTTCCACTGGACTCATTACAAGGGTGCACACTGCCAACATAACGGCCGCGATCGAACCACCATGGAACACCAAGCAGAAATAAACAGTATAACATTAGGCACTCACCTCCAGGAAACCATACACGTCCGGAGCTGCCATGGAATCACAACTAGACATCATCCCGCTGCTCCTGCTTGCCAAAAGACAATGGAATCATCGCTGAGGAGGACGACACCAAACGCAAGTACACACACACTGACCTGTTACACTTGTAAATTGTCAAATACTGTACAGTTACATAACATACCAGAGGGAGTGGGTGCGAGGGCTGCACACCACATGACAGTACAGTGGCACACACACTCACATACTGAATCAAAGACACTCACACATACGTAGCACACACACTGGTGGCCAACACACACACATACACACCAAACGTCAATAACTCAAAGTTACGCACGGCAACACAGCACAGGCCCAGCCTCAAACATTTTCACAAAATATCACATGTCACAACAACACTACAACCACACAAATATGAACACATGTCACAAACTCACAACCAACACTGGCCTGAGACTTAACACACATACAACATAATGAACAACCATCTGTGATGGAATACACACAATTACACCATCTTACAACTTAGCAATCTACACACACATCTCACACACACAGCACATCATATCCAGTATGCCATGCACAATACACCCATACTCAGTCAAAACACACAAAGCCACACAGCACAACAACAACACATATCAACACAAACAACACAATACCTTGCATCAACATATTTTCCCCACATATGCATAACCCATCACATAAACCAAACCCTCTCCATGGGGTACAAAAGAACTGCACACAACCTCACCTACTGCTCTAACATTACATGAAGCAATGAGGCACACAAACACAAAAATACAGGCACACTACCAATGATGTATGCCCAGACGTGGGTCCTGTGCTTCCCATGCCACTGGGTTCAACCTAGCTTGGCTGATGAGGGGTGAAACCCCAAAACCGGTCCCAGGATGCTTGTTTTCAGTCCAGGGAAGACCTGGCCTGGCAGTTCGGGGTGGACTGTTCCCATGGGGAACAGGGTCAAGACTGATTTGCATATGGCTGGGTCCAAACTGGAATGGCCAGGGCAGCAAAAAAACAATGGATTTAGGCCCAGATCTCTGTACTGGGGGTGAATGTTTGACATTGTTCGGCATTCTGTCCATCACTTGTTCTTTTTGCATTTGTCGCCCTAAGTGGGAAGGGTATGCCCAGATGTGGGTCCCGTGCTTCCCATGCCACTGGATTCAAGCTAGCCTGGCTGATGAAAGGTGAAACCCCGAAACCGGTCCCAGGATGCCTGTTTTCAGTCCAGGCAAGACCTGGCCTGGCAGTTTGGGAGGACTGTTCCCATGGGGAACAGGGTCAAGACTGATTTGCATATGGCTGGGTCCAAACTGAAATGACATGGATAGCAAAAAAAACGATGGATTTAGGCCCAGATCTCTGTACTGGGGGTGAATGTTTGACATTGTTCGGCATTCCGTCCATCACTTGTTCTTTTTGCATTTGTTGGCCTCAGTGGGAAGAGTATGCTCAGACGTGGGTCCCGTGCTTCCAATGCCACTGGATTCAAGCTAGCCTGGCTGATGAGGGGTGAAACCCCGAAACTGGTCCCAGAATGCTTGTTTTCAGTCCAGGGAAGACCTGGCCTGGCAGTTCGGGCTGGACTGTTCCCATGGGGAACAGGGTCAAGACTGATTTGCATATGGCAGGGTCCAAACTGGAATGGTATGGGCAGCAAAAAAACAATGGATTTAGGCCCAGATCTCTGTACTGAGGGTGAAAGTTTGACATTGTTCAGCATTCCGTCCATCACTTGTTCTTTTTGCATTTGTCTCCCTAATTGGGAAGGGTATGCCCAGACGTGGGTCCCGTGCTTCCCATGCCACTGGATTCAAGCTAGCCTGGTTGATGAGGTGTGAAACCCCGAAACCGGTCCCAGGATGCTTGTTTTCAGTCCAGGGATGGTCTGGCAGTTGGGGCTGGACTGTTCCCATGGGGAACAGGGTCAAGATTGATTTGCATATGGCTGGGTCCAAACTAGAATGGCATGGGCAGCAAAAAAACGATGGATTTAGGCCCAGATCTCTGTACTGGGGGTAAATATTTGACATTGTTCAGCATTCCGTCCATCACTTGTTCTTATTGCATTTATCGGCCTTAGTGGGAAGGGTATGCCCAAACGTGGGTCCCGTAGTTCCCATGCCACTGGCTTCAAGCTAGCCTGGCTGATGAGGGGTGAAACCCCCAAACCGGTCCCAGGATGCTTGTTTTTAGTCCAGGGAAGACCTGGCCTGGAAGTTCGGGCTGGACGGTTCCCATGGGGAACAGGGTTAAAACTGATTTGCATATGGCTGGGTCCAAACTGTAATGGCATGGGCAGCAAAAAACGATGGATTTAGGCCCAGATCTCTGTACTGGGGGTGAAAGTTTGACATTGTTCAGCATTCCGTCCATCACTTGGTCTTTTTGCATTTGTCGCCCTAATTGGGAAGGGTATGCCCAGACGTGGGTCCCGTGCTTCCCATGCCACTGGATTCAAGCTAGCCTGGCTGATGAGGGGTGAAACCCTGAAACCGGTCCCAGGATGCTTGTTTTCAGTCCAGGGATGGCCTGGCAGTTGGGGCTGGACTGTTCCCATAGGGAACAGGGTCAAGACTGATTTGCATATGGCTGGGTCCAAACTGGAATGGAATGGGCAGCAAAAAAACAATGGATTTAGGCCCAGATCTCTGTACTGGGGGTAAATGTTTGACATTGTTCAGCATTCAGTCCATCACTTGTTCTTTTTGCATTTGTCGCCCTAATTGGGAAGGGTATGCCCATGCCACTGGATTCAAGCAAGCCTGGCTGATGAGGGGTGAAACCCCGAAACTGGTCCCAGGATGCTTGTTTTCAGTCCAGGGAAGACCTGGCCTGGCAGTTTGGGCTGGACTGTTCCCATGGGGACCAGGGTCAAGACCGAAATGGCATGGGCAGCAAAAAAACAATGGATTTAAGCCCAGATCTCTGTACTGGGGGTGAATGTTTGACATTGTTCAGCATTCTGTCCATCACTTGTTCTTTTTGCATTTGTTGTCCTAAGTGGGAAGGGTATGCCCAGACCTGGGTCCCGTGCTTCCCATGCCACTGGATTCAAGCTAGCCTGGCTGATGAGGGGTGAAACCCCGAAACCGGTCCCAGGATGCTTGTTTTTAGTCCAGGGAAGACCTGGCCTGGCAGTTTGGGCTGGACTGTTCCCATAGGGAACAGGGTCAAGACTGATTTGCATATGGCTGGGTCCAAACTGGAATGGAATGGGCAGCAAATAAACAATGGAGTTAGGCCCAGATCTCTGTACTGGGGGTAAATGTTTGACATTGTTCAGCATTCAGTCCATCACTTGTTCTTTTTGCATTTGTCGGCCTCAGTGGGAAGGGTATGCCCAGACGAGGGTCCCGTGCTTCCCATGCCACTGGATTCAAGCTAGCCTGGCTGATGAGGGGTGAAACCCCGAAACCGGTCCCAGGATGCTTGTTTTGAGTCCAGGGAAGACCTGGCCTGGCAGTTCGGGCTGGACTGTTCCCATGGGGAACAGGGTCAAGACTGATTTGCATATGGCTGGGTCCAAACTGGAATGGCACGGGCAGCAAAAAAACGATAGATTTAGGTCCAGATCTCTGTATTGGGGGTGAATGTTTGACATTGTTCAGCATTCCGTCCATCACTTGTTCTTTTTACACTACCAATGATAGCCAAAAACAACTCAAACCTAGGAAAGGAAGTGAAGGACAACGATGTAACCAAAAAACATCAACTTGCTTAATAAGTGTAAATTGAAATAAATATGCAAGGTCATAGGCCAGTCCAAAAGTTCATCTTTGGCCCCAAAGGCACAAAATGGTGCCCCAACTTGACTTTTGACTGCCGTGTAACTTCCACAGGTAGGGGCATCAAGGGGGCAGGCATGCATCTCTAGAATTCATGAGGGGTTGTGGGGGGGACTTTAACCTTTGGTTTGGGAGAGGGTTGGAAGTTTTTGGGAGGTGTGGACTTCTTTTTGGTGGTGAAGGGGCATGGGTGCTGGCAGGGGGTAGGGGAGGCCTTGGAGGTGGAAGGGATGGCCTTGGGGAGCAAAACTGTTCTTTTAGGTGTGTCACTGGGGAATAGTAGGGAAAAGGTTAAACTTGGAAATGAAAACATTTTTTTGATGCATGGGGATGGTTATCAGAAGGGGGTTTGGGTGTAGAGGGTGAGGAAGTGGTTGTCTGACATTTATGTGTGGATGTATTGGGTGGGTGTTTGTGGGAGGTGTACTTCTGGGTGGTGGGTGTCTTTTGGGTGGGTGAGTGAGGGCGTGTATGTGTCTTGGGGTAAGGGGGGTGTAGGTGCTGAGGGATGCCATTGTGGGTGGGTGGATGTCTGATGGGGTGGTGACTGCAGGTATGGGGGATGTGCTGCATGTAGGCGAGTCAGTGGATTTGTGATGTCGGTGGGTGTGGTGACTGGGGTGGATGTTGGGGGGTCTGCTGAGGTACTGTCTGCGGGTAGGATAGGTGTGGTGGCTGGATCACTGAATGTTGGTGTTGTGTCTGCAGGTGTGTCTGGTGTTGTGTCTGTGATGCTTAGGGGGTGGGGGTGTCAGGGTAGGTTGTGACTTTTGCTGTATCTGCAGGTGGATGTTGTATTTCTGCGTTGCCGGTGGTGTGTGTTGTGGTGCTTTTGTTTGTCTGTGCTACCCTTGGATGTTGAGGTGGATGCATGCATGTCTGTTTGTGTGCTTTGGTTGGGTTGGGGAAGGGGGATATGGACTTGGAAGAGGAAAGTGGAGGGGGTGGTAAACAAGGGGTGACTGGCTGCCATCAGTGTGGAGGCCAGAGCCTGAAATGATCTCTGTAGGCCAGAGATTGCACTGTAAATGCCCTCCAGGAGCGCATTGCTCTGTTGGATTTGAGTTGCCAGTCCCTGGATGGCATTCACCATGGCCACCTAACCCACAGAAATAGACCTCAAGAGATAAATAGCCTCTTCACTGAGGGCAGCAGGGTTAACAGGGACTGAGGCAAAGGTGCTTGCGGCAAAGGAGACACCCACACTCTTGGATGGGCGAGCACGGCCAACTGGGTGGGGAGCTATAGGGAGGGCAGAGAAAGAAAGGGGGGTGGTGGACAGAGAGGGTACTGGGATGGACCCAGATGGGTCTGCCACCACTAGGGAGTGGTCACTGGAGGAGGATTACAAAGAAGATGTAGTGGATCCAGTTCCCCCCCCCGGAACTCCCCTCACTCTCCGGGCCACTGGATCCCTCGGTGTTAGTGGTGTCGTGACTGGAGGTCCAGTGGCCAGAAGCTTCCCCACTCAGCTGTGCCCCGTCTCCTTAGCCTGCCGGTTCTGATGCTGAAAATAGATAGTGAAGTAGGGTCATCACATTCATACGATAACACTTCCATCATATGTTATACATAAGTCACATAACATCCTGTTCACTAACGCCCTCAGGAAGTGCCAGTATAGTGCCAACATCATGTCACAACAAAATATAATATATGTTCCTCAAAATCTACATTCTGACACAGCAGGAAAGCTACCTAACAGACACTTACAATACCATGATTTAGGGTGACCAATCACACTGACCATACTATGAGAAGGTGACTATGCCACTTGATACAGGTTCTCTACCCAGAACAACATACACAAGCACAAAGCAAATAATATTTCAGAAATGTGAAATAGCTTTCCACAAATCCCCAAAAACATATTTAACACACAAATACTTTACCCTGATGTTATGTACCAGGCAATGACACATATTGTAAGGTAAAGGCAAGCAAGCCTTGTGCAAACAAGCTACACCTTCTTCATGTCACATTGTTACTACCATACACCATGGACATATGCCAACATGAAACACCTCAAATTGTCACTCATGTCAAATTTTGTTTCAATGAGTTAGAACACATGTTACACACACATGCACCAATGGTGACTTACCGAGGAGTGCCAAGACAATGTGGATTAAGGCATATAGGAAAATGGTCTCCAGAAATCAAACTATATCAATCATGTGAGGAGCAAGCAGGCTCAGACCAATGTCCCTCACACAATAACAAGTTGTCAATAAAGTGTATTTAGCAAATGGACTACTGTACTCTGCAGGAATGTGAGAACCAGACATAGCTAACGATGCAATTAGTCCTTCAATAGGCCACTGACTGACTAACATCACCACCCACACATAACACATGGCATGCCTGACATTTGTCTGTGGAGGTTTCTTAGAGCCAAAGCATGTGATGCTAACATAACTAGTACACCAACCACGATGCAAGCCAACAGCCTGGACACACTAACCAACCTACTCACAGGTGTATCTGAACTTCCACAACTGTACCAAATAGGTGTCATGGCAAACATGAGGTAACAAAACAGACAGGCCTCATTAGACGTAATCTTCATAGCACCAGCAGGTACACAGAACAGATATCAATGTTGAGTCATTACTTGACTTTTCCATTGACACATGATGTTGTCAAATTACTGTTTGGACCATAGCTGTGAATAGGCTACCATTGCATATGTCTCATACCTATAACACTATGCCTATGGACAAAGCTGTGTGGCCAGTTTCTACTTTCAGAACTTCAGCATTGTGGTTACATTCATACCTCTGATACCAAGATATGTGTTTCCATATAAATGCCTATGTAAATGTTGGAACACCTCAATGGTGTTCAACATGCATATTGTCCACTCTGATGAGGCACCATAAATGTCTATGTACATCGCTCACCTACCATATGGGGGATTACCTTGCTACAGGTGTGAAGATGTTAACCTTGTATGTCATGTGAAGTCAGATGGACATCGCAGCCTCACATAAAGCTGCCACTTATCTGAAACCATTGGAAAATTAGAGATAACTTGATTATGTCTGACTCTATGTTGCACATAGACGTGAATCTTGAGACACTGCAGAGGACAGAGAGGACCTGCACACTTTACCATTATGACACTGGGAGGATTAACCTGTTGGCAGCAATTGACATACAACAGGGTAGAAAAAGGATGTATATTGGCACACATATGATACAGTCATATGTGCACCATTTTGTGCCATTGTACTGAGGGGATAACATAATTGAGTAACATGTTTCAAGATACATTTGGATGTGCACACCTGTGTGCAATAGATGGCTACTGTACATCAATGTGTTAACACAAGATCTGTGTCACTTTGCACTTACCATATTGTCAGAGCTAGCCATCTGTTCCATCACTCATTCACCTGATAAAGGGGCAAACATTTGTTAGGTCTGACCTTACCTCCTCGTTGCTGTTGTGCTGCATTTAAACGCCCATCCTACCCAGGGTAGGCCACCGCCAAAATGTGGGCCATTAGTGGGGTCATGGTCCAATGGGCACCCCGTCCTTATTAGGAGGACATCCGAAGCTGGGCCTCTATGGTCTTCTGGACCCATCGTCTCAGGTCCTCCCACCTCTTCTGACAGTGGGCGTTCTGCTGGATGTGGATCCCCAGGGTCCACACTTTCTTGCTAATGGCACTCAAAATCCCCTTCTTCTTATGGGTGTTGGCCTGCATTGATGACAAATATCAGAAAGAATGTCATGTTTACATGTACCACACTAAAACAAGCAGAGTAATTTACAAGTCAGTTCAGCAAGCTAAATACAGGCTTTCTTGAACATCCACTCCACTGATAGATGAGCATATACAGTGAGGGCATATGTGAGCTGGACACAGGCAGACAACATTTATCTTCAGCACCAGCTGTCATTTTATCACATATGACCAGACACCCAACACATATGAAGAAGAGTTTTCTCAGGTGAAGTCTGGCATAACACCTCCACTAAGCATGTGCAACTGTCACAAGGTGGCTCAGGGAACGTATATGCCACACTCTCCTCAGTGTCTCAGGAATCTTACTCTGTCACCAAACATTAATACATGCCCAGGAAGTCAACCTGCTGGTCAGCGTCTGCTGCCCTCCCCAGCTCCTCTGGCTGCTGCTGCCTCTGCCTTTTGCCTGGGACGAACTGAGAGCCTCCTGACTCTCAGTTTGAGGCCCTCCTCCACCCTCAGGCTCATCCCTGCACCTCATCCCTGGTGGTCTAGTGGTCATCACAAGTAGGAATTTTCTCTCTGTCGCTCTTTCACTTTTACTTTTTTTTGCCATTTCTCACTAATTTTTCCTTTTCTTCTCCATCTCCCCTCCTTTCCTCCTGCCCTCCTTCCTTGCCCATCCAACCCCTGTGGCCCAGCCCCCTCCCCGCGAAGCACCTTTCCTGCTTCCCACCTGGCCATCCCCCCTTCTAATTGACAAGCGAAATGCAAACCTGTCTGCTCCCGTCCGTGCCCGGACCGTGCCCAGCACCAGGAACCCTGGATCTCCGTTAAACCACCCCCTGGCCTGCCTCCATTACGATGCCGAGTCCCTTTTCTGCCTCAACATCAGACGTCTCAGCAACTGCTGCTTAATCTCCCTCAAGGACACCCACGGACCTTTCACCTGCAGAAACTGCAACTTCAGCGCCAGCCTCAACAAGCTAAAGGTACCCTCCGCGCAGAGAGATACCAAAAACCTCCACAACCTCATCAACTGCCTGCTCCTGCACATCTGCTCCCTACACAAACATGCCTCAGAACTCTGGGATTTGATTAACCAGACATCGCCTTCCTTACCGAGACATGGGCCAACCCCACCTCGGGACCAGACATCGCCATTTCCGATGGATACAGCATCCTAAGGAGGGACCGGCCCTCCCGCCTGGGCGGAGGACTGCCCATTGTACACAAGTCATCACTATGTGTCAAGGCCGTGCCAGGAGAACAATGCACCACAAACCTCAACTCCTCCATCCACGGAACCCTGGTGTACAGGCTACCCGGCCCCCAACCAGCTTTCATAGACAACGTTTTAGACATCACAACCCCCCAGGCCATGGAGTCAGGCGACTACCTGCTCCTCAGCGCCCTGAATTTCCACCTCAAGGACCGCGCCAATCCAAACACCACCATTCTACTTGACAACCTCACCACCCTTGGCTTCAGACAGCTGGTCTCCGCACCCACACACATTGAGGGACACAAACTGGACCCCATCTTCACCTCAAGCAACCGGATCACCATTGAGACTATCTCCACCCCAGACTGGACCAACCACTGCTGCATTCACTTCACAATCACCACACCCAGGAGCCGCAACCGCACCCCCAGGACTCCCCACAGGAAATGGAACAAAATCACCAACGAACAACTCCCCTCATCTCTCGTTAAATCCCTCCCTCCTCCCACCAAAGACACCAACATAGCAGTGCGCAATCTCAACGCATGGATCACCAAATGCACTGACACTTTAGCCCCCCCTCCGGATGACATCAGCCAAATGCGTACCTAAGAAAGCCAGCTGGTTCACTACTGAACTCCAAGAATCAAAGCGTACCTGCAGACTTTTAGAGAAAAAATGGAGGAACAGCCAAACCAGTGGAGACCGTGCCTGCTTCAAAGCCGAAACCGCTGCCCACCGCCAAAAAATCACGAACGCAAGGCAGGACGCACTCTGGGAGTGCATCAACTCCTCCACACACAACTCTAAGGAACTCTTCCCAGTCATCAATGAGTTCACAAATCCCCCCTCAGAAGCCGCCAGCATCCCGCCATCGCAGGACTTCAGTGACAAACTCGCCACTTTTTTCCACCGCAAGATACAGGACATCTACGACAGCTTCCTCCTGGAAAATCCTGGCACCAGAACTGTGATCGACCCCCCCCCCCTACAACCCACCCAGACCATCCACAGCTGCTCTACGCTCCCCACTGAGGAAATAGTCAGCATCATGAACAGCACCCATTCCAGAGGCCCCACTGACCCCTGCCCACACCACATATACATCAGAGCCAGTGCATCCCTGAGCTCTGAAACACAATGAACTGCTCCATCAACACTGGCACCTTTCCTGAGGACTGGAAACACACCAAAATATGCCCTCTCCTGAAGAAACCTTTGGCTGATCTATCAGAACTAAAGTATTTCTGGCCCATCTTGCTGCTACCCTACCCCACCAAAGTACTGGAGAAAGCAATCAACACACAACTATAGAATTTCATTGAGGCCAACAACTCAGTGTACAGCTCCCAGTCTGGCTTCCGCAGCAACCACAGCACGGAAACATCCCTCCTGACAGTCACCGAGGACATCTGACTACTCAAAGACCGTGACCACACCACACCGCTCATACTCCTCGACCTCGCAGCAGCCTTCGGCACGGTCTCCCACAGCACAGTGTGTACCAGAGTCCACAATATAAGAATCCACGTAAGAGCCCTGGAATGAATCCACTCCTTCCTCTACGGGAGGACACAGAGTCAGACTCTCACCTAAACATCCAGACCCACAGGAGGTAACTGTGGAGTCCCCCAAGGATCCTCACTGAGTCCCAAACTGTTCAATGTATACATGGCTTCTCTCGTAGCCATTGTCAGAAGCCACGGTATGAACATTGTGTCATATGCCGATGACACACAACTCAACATTTCCCTCACCAAAGACCCGGACATGACCGAAAGGAACTTCCACTCGGGAATGGAAGCCATGACCACCTGGATGAGAGAAAGCTGCCTCAAGCTCAACTCCGAGAAGACTGAGCTCATCATCTTCGGAAATGCCACCTCTGCTTGGGACGACTCCTGGTGTCCCACATCCTTCATCGCCTTGCCTGCACTGACTGAGCACACCCGCAACCTAGGCATCATCCTCAACTCCTCCCTGTCCATGACCCACCAGGTATACTCAGCCGCCTCCTCCTGCTCGCAAACTTTGAAAGATCTTCAGATGCATCCCAGGAGACTGTCGCAGGACAGTCACCCACGCCTTAGTCACAAGCAAGCTTGACTACTGCAACGCCCTCTCCGCTGGCACCTTGACTAGAAATATAAAAAAACTACAACTCATCCAGAACGCTGCCACCAGACTCATCCTGGACCTCCCACTTTGAGAGCACATCTCCCAACAACTGAGGACCCTCCACTGGCTCCCGGTTGAGAAACAAATCACCTTCAAGGTACTCACCCACACGTACAAGGCCATCCACAAGCCAGGACCAGCCTACCCGAACCACCGCAACTCTTTCCACACCCTAGCCAGATCCCTCTGCTCTGCCCAGATGGCCCTGGCCACCGTCCCTTGCATCTGTAAAACCACCTATGGAGGAGGATCCTTCACCTACATTGCAGAAAAGAGCTGGAACAACCCCCCCTTGCACCTCAGACAAAGCCCATCACTCACCATCTTCAGGACAAACCTCAAGACATGTCTCTTTGGCTGAGGCTGCCCCCGAAGGCGCCTTGAGACCCTCACGGTTGAGTAGCCACGCTTTACAAAAGCTGATTGATTGATGGATTGATTAATTGAACCATTCTAGCACAACTTTAGCACCCAAAAGACTTTAAGGACACAATCCGAAACATTGCCCATCAGCCTTTACTTAGCATATCAAAGAATATTCTAGCTAATGAGACATATGTGCACATGGTGCACTTACCTGCTCCTATGGTGCACCATAGTGATGTCCATACAGGGATAGGACCTCCTCCACCAGCTTCTCCAGCTTCTTGGGTGGGAAGGCAGGGGCCTTAACACCTGTAGGACGTGACATGATTGCTCCTAGAAGCAGTACACAGCAGCTCAGCTTGTGGAAGTCTTGCTAGCAGCGGTGTCAGAAGTCAAGTGAGATGAAAAATAAGATGGTGGTCCTGTTGGCCATGTAAGAGACCGTCGCCACCGACGGACATCGCCATGGGTCCTAGACCGCCATAGTCAGCAATGTTTTCCAATGGCAATGTCCACTGCGGTAATATCCGGCTTCCGGCATGACGACTTCAGCAAGTGGTCGCATGTCGTTTCCTATTGTTCAGTACATTAGGTCAGGCAGTCACCATTTTAAGGACCTTAGATGGTCGGAAAAGTTAATTTCATGATGCATCACAAGATCGAAAACACATACACCTCACAGCGCCATCCCAGAGCTGATGACACAACACTACTTAGAGAGGGCCTGGCTGGTTGGTAAGTCACATATGTCATGTGTGGTAGTATCCTATGCCTGCTGCCAAATGTAAAGATGGTGAAGATTTATGTTTGCACACATGTAATAATTTCTTACAGGAGACTCTGGCTACCCAATCTGTCCCTGGTTGTTGACACCAGTTAGGTACCCAACCACATCAGGGGAAGTCCGCTTCAATGAGGGCCATGGAGGGACACAGCATGTAGTGGAGCAGACTTTTGGGCTCCTGGAGGCAAGATTCCATAGCATTGATAAATCTGGTGAGGCCCCCCTCTTCTATAATCACCCGCCAAAGTGTGTCACTTCATTGTGGCTTGCTGCATGCTCCACAACCTGGACCTGAGGCATCATATCCCATTCATCCCTGATGAGGGGGAGCCATCAGTTCCCCCGGGTGAGAATGCAGAAATGCCAAGTGAGGACAACAGTGATGAGGATGAAGGTGGAGACATCCGGGCAGATCTCATCAATCAGTACTTCTCCTGACTGTAGGTATGCGTTGTTATGTAATTTGATTGACTCAGTAGGGTAGTGGTGGGGTTATAGATGTTTGAGAAGGGCCTTTCTATGACCATCAGACAAGTTTATCATTGCTTTGCAATACATAGCCCAGCTTTTAATGCAACATAGTAAATGGAGTTTAAACTATGGAGATGATCTTTTTTTGCTAATGTTTGTCACAATGCACATTTAAAGATACCATTGTATTTGGGACATGTATTTCTAGGTTATGTTGACCCTTACTTGCCGAAAATACTTGTTTAAAATTGGTATTTTCCAGATCTCTTCACAATGCCATCCTCATGTGGACATTTCTGAATTGTGTCACTGGCAGGTGGGTTTAGCTGGTCTGACATGTGAAGTGGACATGATTGATCCAGGTACTGTCTGACATTATATTGGTGGTATATGAGTTCCATGCACAGGCTATCAGGACAGTGGGAAGGACGTGTTCTATTCCACACAATAGACCTGTTTGCCATGGTATTTGGGTCCAATGGTGTTATGTGTGTGATCATGTGGCTATGACAAATGTCTTCCTGTGTAATCCATTTACTCAACCTTCTCATTGGTTTGATAATGGTACTGTCTTACTTGTATGTATCTGTTACTGTGTTTCCTGCTTGCAGGCCACTGTGCATGTGTGTCAAGACTGACACAGGTGAGTAGCATGCCAACAGATACCTGACCATGGCAAGTGGAAGGTTCCCTGACTGGGGACAATTGTATTGACCGCTGTCTGTATTATGGGGTATGTTCATTTGGTAAGTATGTCATAAGTATTTGATAAGGGTTTAGCTGATGATAAACTTCACCAATCTGTTTGCCAATTTGGATAGGAAAAACTGACTTGTCCCTTGCCTAAGTAGTCTGAGGGATGTTAGTTACTAACACCTATGCTGACGCACTAAATTGTGAAGATGTACTTCACTGTGTGATCATTGGCATGTGGTCAGCCTATGTGCTGCACATTGCTATAAATGAGGATTAATGATTGTCCACTTGTATCATTGTGTATGCACTGAATCCAGAATCAACAGAACTTGTGACGTGTCTATTGCCACATTTCCTACATTTGAGTGTCTTATGCACATTCAAGAATATTTACAGTTAACTGTTCAAAATAGTTGAAATATGACTCTCAAACATTTATTGTGATTTAGTTGTGTTTATTTACAAGTGCACATGTAAATAAAATGAATGGGATCAAAGCAATAAAGTGCAAACAGTGAAGGGTTAAGTCATGGTGGATGTTATCATTAGGGTTACTGCTGCAACATTTGGATTCTCAAGTCCAGTGTCCTATTACTCGTGAAAAATGGAGAGTGGTCGTAGAAGAGTCAACAGGGTGCGTCAGTGGCAGACAAGGGGAACCAATCATTATAGGATAACTTCCTGGCAGTGGTTGTAGTCTTGGCATCTGCACCTCCTGGTTGTTTTGGTGGATGTCCATGTTTGTGGGGGGGTCTTCAGCTAAAGAGGCAGGGGTGTCTGAGGCATATCCTACCCTTGGAAGAACCTTAATTCCAATGGCTGCACAGATGTAGAAGGGACTGATGTTACACGGTCAGTAGAAGGGGTTTGGTGATGTGGACAAACCCTGCTCAGGGTGGTGTTGATGTCTCTCAGCACCCCTGTTAAGGAGACAATGTTGGAATTGAGGGCCTAACACTGTGGCATTACTTCCTGGTGGTTGTCCCTCTGCAGCTGCTTGATCTCCCCCATCATGGCAAGTACCTGGCCCATCACGCATTGGGACTGTTCGTAAGCTCCCAAGACTTAAGAGATTGTGTCCTAGTCAGACGTCTCCCTTGCAGCCTCAGTCTGCTGGCCCACACTATCCTTCCCAAACACCCTACCCCCACGTGCCTTGCCCTTGGCAGTTTGCCCCCTACCAGTTGTGGCAGGTCTTTCTACTTGTGACTCCGGTACCTGTACTGGGGGACCCATGATGGTGAAAACAGTCCTAGGGACACAGGTTTGGGGCGAATGGTTGCTTGGGATGAAGATGCAACAGGGATGGTCAGAGTCAATGTGGGCAGGGTGATGCTGACAGTTGTGGACTGACCAGGTATCCAAGCTGGGCCAGAATGGTCCTTATTGTCCATACATCCAGGGGTGTTTTCCTCACTGAGAGCTTCCTCCAGGGGGGGGAGTGGCTGTCTCAGGTATCCTCTCCATGGTGCCAATGACAAATACGCCCATTGAAGAAGTAGAACAGACAGTTACAGATTATAATGAAACATGCGGTATCAAACTTTGACATGTAGATATGCTTTGAGCCATGTACAGAAATGCTTTGGTTGATTCCCTGATATGACAGTGACACCTGCTTTCAAATCTGGAGAACAGCTATGTGGAATACTAACAATTCCTATATCATATATCTTGCTACAGGATGTCAGAGTATCTTGGCATTTGGTTGTCTATACATAGGCTCATATCTTGGCAGCTGTATGGCCTTATATTTTTCATGTTGCCTCCCAGTTAGCAGTAGTTCAGTATTGAGTCAACATACAGCTGTACAATGTAATGTGTAAACTAAATTTCCATCAAATTAGGAGTAACCATTCTACCTGGCCATATGTGTCAGGTTACACTAATTACAGCACACTGCATATATGTGTGCTCCCCCAGGTGTGTATATTTCAATAGGTGATGGGAGGTAAAAGGGACAGTTTAGCAGAGGACACAGATGTTGCTGTGTGTTGGTGGTGTTGTACTGGCAGATGCATATAGCTTTGCTCTCATTGACATGGACTGTACAATTGTAGAGCATTCAGGGAGGTTTAGTTGATTGTTTAGTTGACATTCAAGGCAATATTCATAGATGTACGCTGTTCTGGTTTTCTTAATGGTGGAACAGTGCCTGCTGGGAGTTGTAGTGCTGTCAATCCCTATACTACCCATGCCATACACAATCACTGCACCCCCAGGTGAGTTTAGTTGCATGTGGGATACCAGACAGGGGTATTTGAACAGTTGGACATGGGGGTGAGTGGGTTGGCAGTTAAGATATCAAAAGGTGATCAGTGAGCATGCAAGACAAAACCTTTGGGTGACATCATAGGTGTTGTGACTTACCCGACTCCACTCCCCCAGGTATTCCTGTCAAGCCTTTAGGATGCAGGATGGCCAAGACCTTCTCCTCTCATGATGTGAACTGTGGGGGAGGAGGTGGGGGGCCACCACCAGCCTTGCTGACCACCAGCTGGTGCCTGGCGACCATGGAGCAGATCTGGTGCTAGTGGTTAGACCACATCTTTCCCGTCCTCCAGAGTCCTGGTGGTGTCAGGATTTTGGCTGTCTTTTGGCAGGCTTGGCTATGTAACTCATAGTATGGGGGTATGTATGACTGCCAACATGGCAGTCTTTTGGCGGCTGCCATTGTGGTGGTCTTACTGTCAGACCACCAAACTTGTAATGAGCCCTAATGACCCGATTACAAGTTTGGCAGTCCGAAGACAGCCAAACTCACGGTGGGAGTCGGATCACAAGATTACAATCCTGGCGTTCGGACTGTCAGGAAACCACCACCACTCCAGGATCATGGATCCCGACGGGTTTGTGGTGGTCGGAGTCAAGGTCAGTCACGGCGGTGCTGAGTTTGGCAACGCTATGCTGATCATGACTCCCCTTCTGTCCATTTTCCATGGCAGTTGCTAGCAGAAAGACAGTGCCTGGGGCCACGGGGGTCCCTGACAGCACCCACAGAATGCGCACTGTCAGCTTCTGTGCAATGGCATTGGCCTTAAATCCCTTAGGGATCCGAGGCCAATGCTGCAGCTCTATTTCTGCCGGTCAGCCCAGTGGAAACATAGTAATATGACGGGGGTGAGGCTGCCACCTTGAAGGGAGCCTCACCCCCGAAATACTGCCGAGATCGCAACCAGGCCCTAAGCACTTGAGCTATATTAGGATGTTTTAAACCTGTGATCGCTGTTAGGCAACAAGATGGTGTGCATATCAGATAGAGCACCTGCAATAGTAGAAAGGTAGGTAACCTTTACAGTGTGGTTTTACCACGTGGTGCCTTTACCACACAGGCTTTACCATGCACTTACCTCTGCAATGAAACCTTTACCATGCAGAGGAAAGTATGGATAAATATAGGTGAGTGGGCAAAGATCTAGGGAACTGAGTTTTAATGAGGCTAATGGATTATCAATCCAAAAAATAAGGAAAAGTGGATAATATGAGTTTAGTGAATGGAATTAAGTTTACCCCTTCTTCATAAGCGGGGTAAATTTGCACATTGTGTTTAAGAAAGAAGGTGAAAAAGGAGATTACCCACACAGAAATAAGGATAACAAAGTGAAAGGGGAATTGAGGCTAACCACAAAGCATAGAAAAAGTGTAAATAGTTGTTTAGGAAATGTTGCATGAGTATCTATATTTTGGGTTTAGTTGGTTAGTTTATTAGTGTTAGTTTTTTCTCTATTGAGCAGGATGCATGGTTTTCCAGGAATACTGGAGGGAAGTGTATTAATATTTGAAGGAGTGTGCAATTATTTTTGGGTCTGGGTGGCTCTGTTATAAGCTTGGCATTTTCTCAACTATTAATATTATTATTATTTTTACTTCTAGGGTGTGGGTATTTATGTTTGGGGTATGCATGGTGGTTTAGGGTTGTTTTTTCTCGATTATTATTTTTTTTACTGTTATTTTTTGTTAGGAGTGCAATACATGGGTGTCAGAGGCTTTGGGAACTTTTTAATTTTTGGGTATTTCTTTTTGGTTTCTGAGTATTTATGTTTTGGGTATGGATGAATATATTTTAGTTTTGGATTTTTTGCAATTATTATTTTTTAAATGTTAGTATTCTTTTAGTAGCAGGATGGAAAGGTTTCAGGAATAAGGGTGTGGAATGTTTATTTTTATGGTTTTTTGTTTTTGGAATATTTTAATTTGGGTGTCTTTATTTTTTGAGTGATGGGTAGTAATATTTTAGGATTTTTTCCCAATATATATTTTTTAATTTGGGGATTTTTAAGGAGGAGGATGTAAGGGCTTTAGGGAACAAAGGTGTAGAGTATTTGTGGTAAGGATATTTATTTTTGGAGTGCAAGTAGTTATTTACTAGGGTTCATGTTTTTCCCCAATAATTATTATTTATTTTTACTTTTTTTAAATACGTTTTTCATTAGAGTTTAGTTTCTAAGAACATAACATTACATTGTTTATAAATTACTAACCAGTGTTATTAACAGAAATATACACAGACATAACTACATTTGATCCAGTATTGCATGTTCCCCAAGACCGATGCTCCCCCACGCCCTCACTTCCCAGCGCCCTCTCTACCACAGACTATGACAATCCCTGAGGAACCTTTCTTGAATCAATCCATTGTAAATCTCATTGTGTCTGTGAGATTTCCCCCTCCTGTATTCTTGCACCCCAGTGTCTGTCCAGTTTCTTCGGTATCGTCCTCGTTGTCAATATATAAGCTAATCATCATTACCTCCTCCTTCGTCCCAGGGTCAACAGATTTTTTCAAACCTCTTTGCGCAGCCCCTGCTTCCATACACTTATCTTTCTATTGCTTTACATCAAATCATCCTTTCTTCCCATTTCCTAGGTAATGGGAGTGCCCCATTCCCTCATCTCTGGGCGATATCTCTTTTTTTGCAACCATGAGACCTATATTTACCAGGAGCTTTTGATATCTCATCAGGTCTGAGGGTCCCCAGATTCCCAGAGGGCAACCCAAGGTGCCAGATCTATGGGTGTTCCAACTGTCCCTTTCCAGTGAAGCTTGCACATAGTTCCAGGAGGGGTGTATAACCATACAGTGCCACCATGTATGAATACATGTACCATCTTGTCCACACTTTTAAAAACAGCTTGTGTCCCTGAGTTTCCCAATTTTGTATAGCAGTATTCCGATATAATATTTCTTGTGAGCAATTTTAATTGAATTAACCAGCAGCTGGCTTTAATGGCTACCTCAGTTGGAAACCCAGCGCTTCCTGCCAGTCCTCATCTTCGATAATCCCTATATCTCATTCCTACCTATCCTTAAGATGTGTCAATGACCCCTGTGTGTTTCGCATCAGTGTCCCATATGTTAGGGATATCAAATTGTGTTATATGTGTCCATCTAGCATCCTTTGTTCCAGTGGGGATTCCTCTTTGGTTTCCTCCTCGTTAGCTATGCTGCAATTAAGTGCATGTTGCAGCTGTCTCTATTGTAACTATGGGGTGACTGGCATATTATACTTGGACTGAAAGTGAGGAGGGCCATTCAAGGATCTCAGGGGATAAGGGTGAAGAATGTTTTAATTTGGGTTGGAGACGATTATATTTTAAGGCTGGGTTTTTCCACTTAGTATTTTTAAAATGTTGGTATTTAGTTAGGGGCAGGATGCAAGGGCTTCAGGAATAACAGCGCAGAGTGTTTTAATTTTTAGGCTTTTGCTTTGGGGGTGTTGGTGTTTATTTTTGGGTAGTGGGTGGTTATTTTTTAGATTGTTTTTTCCCAGCTCTTAATTTTGCTTTCTACTTTTTTGATTTTGTTTTTAGGAGTGAAATACATGGGTTTCAGGGGGTAATGGTGGAGAACGTTTTATTTTGGGTATTTATTTCTGGGGCAAGAGAGTCTTCATTTGTGTCGAGAATTTGGTTATTTTTTAGACTGTTTTTCCTTCTTCTTCTTCTCCTTCTTCTTATGATGATGATTATTATTATTATTATTACTACTACTACGTTTGGTACATCTCTTTCAAGAGTTGTTTACAAAAGCAAATAAGCTTGTGGAGTGTTTTAATTTTTGAGTATTTATTTCTGATGTCCATGAGGAATGTTTTAATTTAAGTTATTTATTTTGGTGTGTGTGTTTATTTTTGGGGTTGTGATGAGTATATTTTAGCAGCGAGATCTTTCCAATTATTATTTTAAATATTTTGTATTTTTTTTGGATTAGGATTCAAGGGTTTCAGGAGCCTGGAAGCAGAGTGTTTTAAATGTTAAGTCCTTGTTTTTGAGGTTTTGGGATTTATTTAAGGTTGTGGGTGATTATTTTTAGGGTTATTTTTCAGAATTCTTAGTATTGTGTTTTACTTTAGGATTTTGAAGGAGCAGGACACAAGGGCTTTAAGGGATAATGGTAGGGAATGTTTGAAATTCTTATATTTATTTTTTGGAGTGAAGTTGTTTGTTTTTGGGGTGTGGTTGTTTTTTCTTGCCTGTTCTTTTCAATTCTTCTTCTTATTTTGTAATTTTTGCATATCTCTCCTTTTAGGAGTTAGATGCAAATGCATCCGACGATAAGGATTGGGGTATATTTTAATTTTACAGTCTTTTTTTTTGATGGGTGGGTATTTATTTTTGAAGTGTGGGTGGTTCCTTTATAGAATTTTCTTCTCAATAGTTTTTAAGGTTTTGGTAAGTTTTTTCAAAGAAGGGTGATGCAAGGTATCATGTAAAATCGGCGGTAAGACAGCCAACAGGCCGGCAGTTAAAAAAATGGAATTATGACCGTGGCGGAAACCGGCAACATAGACAGCCACTTTAACACTCCGACCGCCACGGCGGTCACCGCCAACAGACAGGCGGAAGACAATGTACCGCCCACACCATTATAAGAGGCCAATCTGCCACCTTTTCCGGGGCGGATTCAACACGATCAAAAACACGGCACAAACAGGACTTGGAAGGGAAAACCCTCACCTCTACACACCCCACGAGGAACCAGGACGCCATGGAGCCGGAACTCCAAATTCTCCCTGCTAGAGTCTTATTGCTCCTCTACCAGGAGCACGACCGACGGCGGCGACGACCACGATGAGTACTGCACCTATGACACAGGGGAGGGGGAGAGAAAAGAGAGTGACACACACACGCAACACCCCCACCCCCACCCTCACACACAACAACACACACACCAATACGTGCTGAAACATTACAATTTACACCACCAACCCCCCTGGAAGAACGCAAGGACAAAAGGAAATGAGTTGAACGATTGTAATCAGGAGAAATCCATTACTCAAAAATATGTATACACTATTAACAAATATGTACACCAAGAATTCAAGTCCATGTACTGCACCTACATAGTCCGTGGACCACTGGGCCCAAAATGTATGGGCAAGGCCCACACTCAATACCCGATCCAAACGGAGAGAACACTGCAGGGACATCATATCGAAATAAAACAGGCACCTCAGGGGGAAGGGAAGGGGGGGCACCTCAGCCGGATGAGTGCACGACGCCAGTTCCACAAGGGGGCTCCATGCCCATTGAGGTATCCTGGGGAGTGCAAAGCCACAGTCTCACAAGTCTCTCCAGTGGATGGTTTGCCCACTGCTTTATCCTGGGGTGTGCAAAGCCACAGTCTCTCAAGTCTCTCCAGTGGGTGTTTTGCCCACTGCTTTATCCTGGGGAGTGCAAAGCCACAATCTCTCAAGTCTCTCCAGTGGGTGGTTTGCCCACTGCTTTATCCTGGGGAGTGCAAAGCCACAGTCTCACAAGTCTCTCCAGTGGGTGGTTTGCCCACTGCTTTATCCTGGGGAATGCAAAGCCACAGTCTCTCAAGTGGATAACAGTCTCCACTGGTTCTGGAGGGGACTTTGTGCCCAGAGTGCTTCTTCCTGCCAAGGACAGAGGTAGTGGATGTGATACTCCACTGGTTCTGGAGGGGGCTTTGTGCCCAGAGTGCTTCATCCTGGCAAGGACAGAGGTAGTGGATGCCTTTCTCCACTGGTTCTGGAGGGGGCATGCTGCCCAGAGAGCTTCATCCTGCCAAGGACAGAGGTAGTGGATCTGACACTCCACTGACGGTGAGGGTCATGGAAGCTGTCCAGGACCTTGAACTGACCACCAGCCTCGTACGAATGACCACTGGGGATGGCAGCCATGTCTGCGGTGGTGCCACTGGCACAGGATGTGGCGTGGCCGCTGGCGGTGCTGGCGGTGGGCTCAGTAGCGGCGGGCCCAGTAGTGGCGGTGCTTGCGGCGCTCATTGGGCAGCGGTGCTGGTGGGGGGCTCACTGAGCATGCTGCTGGTGGTGGTGTCCTGAGCGGCGGTGCTGGTAGGGGGCTCACTGAGCTTGCTGCTGGCGGCGGTGTCCTGAGCGGCGGTGCTGGTGTGGGGCTCACTGAGCGTGCTGTTGGCGGCGGTGTCCTGAGCGGCGGTGCTGGTGGGGGGCTCACTGAGCTTGCTGCTGGCGGCGGTGTCCTGAGCGGCGGTGCTGGTGGGGGCTCACTGAGCTTGCTGCTGGCGGCGGTGTCCTGAGCGGCGGTGCCTGTGGCGGTTGTGCATGTGGCGGTACCGGTGGCGGTCTTGTCCACCATGCTGGTTGGCGGCGAATTCCCTTTCTTTCTCTGTCCCTTCCCCACCTTGGATGGTGGCCCAGCTGTCTTGCTACTCCCAACTGTTGTCCTGGCTGAGCCCTTGGTGGCAGGTGTTTTGGCCTTCTCCCTCCGGGCAACTTTTGTTTTGGAGGTGGGGGAATGTCCTTGGCCTCGCTCCTTGGGACACTGGCTGCCCTGCTGCTTGGCGCACTCCAGAAGCCGGTTACTGCTGATGTGGTGGCTGAGGTGCTGGATTGGGAACTAGAAAGGCAGGCCCTAGGGGATGGAAGGGGTGGGGGAGCTGAAGGGAAGAGGTCAAGGTTTGACAGGAAAAGTTTTTTAGACACACTGGGATGGGTAGATGGAGGGGGTTTGGGAGTGGAGGAAGAGGAAGAGGTAGTGGTTGTAGGAGGTGTTCGTTTGCTGACTTTGGGTGAAAGTGCATGGGCTGGAGGCTGTCGTGAGGTGGATGGCTGTTGGGTGGGTGTGTGACTGCGTTTTTGTAGTTTGGGATGAGGGCTCACAGACACACTGGGAGAGGACACAGGGGATGTGTGAATGGTAGTGGGGGTGGTGAGTGCACATGAGCGGTGTGTGGTGATGGGCGTGCTGGTGATGGACATAGTGGCTGAAGATGTAGTGCATGCAGGTGTGAGTGGAGAAATGACAGGGAGGGAGGAGGGAGACGTGGAGGAGGGGGACACAGTGGAGGAAGTGGATGTTGGTATGTGTGCATGGGTGTGACGCTTGTGTGAGTAGCTGTGGGATGTGTGGTGCTTATGTTTGCCAGAGCTACCCTTGTGTGTTGAGGTGTGTGCATGCTGGTCTGATGGTGTGCTTGGGATAGGCTGAGGTACTGGGGATTGGGTCTGGGTGGAGGAAGTTGGAGGGGGGAGGTTGGACACAGATTGTTTTGTGATATGAGGGTGTTTATTTAAGTGCTAAATAGTGGAGGGGGTTGTAAAATGGTCAGGGGTGACGGTGGAGGAATGTCCATGACAGAGTGCAGTCTATTAGTCTCACAGGTGCTTTGTCCAAAGGGGCATAGGAAGTGGAGCTAGGGCAGTTTAAGGATGGACCGGGTGACAAAGTGGGACAGAAGGATGACATTCAGGGTGGTCTCATTTCTTGGCAGGGGCCTTGGCATTGTTCTCTGTCTTTCTCCTGGATCCCAGGGACAGCTTGCGGGGTGGTTCTCCATCTGCAGGGGGTGGGGTGCTGGTGTCGTGGTCCTGTGGCGGTGCCTCCTGTCCACTAGCACCGGCGGAGGTGGTGGGCAGTTCATCGATCAGGCTAGTGTCAGGGGCCCCTTGTTGTGCCACAGTGTCCCTCCTGGTGTTCACGAGGTCCTTCAGCACCCCTACAATGGTGCCCAGGGTGGTATTGATGGATTTGAGTTCCTCCCTGAACCCCAAATACTGTTCCTCCTGCAGCCGCTGGGTCTCCTGAAACTTGGCCAGTACCGTTGCCATCGTCTCCTGGGAATGATGGTAGGCTCCCAAGATGTTGGAGAGGGCCTCGTGGAGAGTGGGTTCCCTGGGCCTGTCCTCCCCCTGTCTACAGCAGCCCCCCCCCAGTTCCCTGGTTTACCTGGGCCTTGGCCCCTGAATCGTGTACCGACTACCACTGCCCCCAGGTCCCTGCTGTTCTTGGGGTGGTGGGTTAGCCTGGGTTCCCCGTAGTGGTAGACACACTGCTGCTTAATGTGTCCTAGGGACAGAGGTATGGGCCCCCTGGGTGGGTGCTGTGCTGGTGTTTCCTGAGGGGGGAGGCTCTGTGGTGGCCTGTGACTGTGTCAGGGGAACCAACTGTCCCGAGGTCCCTGATGGGCCGGGCTGGTCATCTACCTCCAGTTGGACAGAGCTGCTGTCATCACTGTGGGCCTCTTCTGTGGGTGGAGTAGACATGTCTGGAACCTCCAGTCCAGTGACGTTGGGTAGGGGTCCTGCAGGGGTGTAAAGGCATGATTATTGCATCTGTGTGTGGCATGGTGTGCAATGGGTGGGTGACCCTGTACCCCAGTGCTTCCATTCCTGTGTAGGACCTTGTGTGATAATTGTTTATGGGTCTGTGTGGGTATGTGTAGTGGACATGCATTGGTGATGTGTGTCCATGCTTTGTTTTTGCATGCAGGGCTTGGTTTTGGGATGTGTGGTTTGTGATAGCGGGACATATGTGAGGAGTTGGAGTGATGGGGGTGAGGGTGGGGGTATGTGATAGCATGCAGGTAGGGTGGGGGAGGAAGTAGTTAAAGATTTAACTTACCAGACTCCATTCCTCCAGCTACTCCTGCGAGGCCCTCAGGATGCAGTATAGCCAAGACCTGTTCCTCCCATGTTGCTAGTTGTGGGGAAGGAGGTGTGGGTCCGCCGCCACTCCTCTGTACCGCAAAGTGGTGTCTGGATACCACAGAACACACCTTTCCCCGTAGGTCGTTCCACCTCTTCCTGATGTCATCCCGTGTTCTTGGGTGCTGTCCCACTGCTTTGACCCTGTCCATGATTCTGCGCCATAGCTCCATCTTCCTAGCTATAGTGGTGTGCTGCACCTGTGATCCGAATAGCTGTGGCTTTACCCGGATGATTTCCTCCACCATGACCCTGAGCTCCTCCTCAGAAAACCTGGGGTGTCTTTGCAGTGCCATGGGGTGGTGTGGGTGATGTGTGAGGTGGTGTGTGTTGTGATGTGTGGGGTGATGTTTAGGGGTGTGTGGTGTTTTGTGCGTGGATGTGTATGTGTGATGGTGTTGTGTGCCTCTGTATGCTAGTGTTGTCTTTGCTTTGCTGTCTCTCTGGCCTTCTTCAACATTTTTGGTAGTAAGGGTTTGTGGGTAATGTGGGTGTGTGTTTTATATTGCATTGGGTGTGTGGGAGTGGTGTGTGTATGTGTATCTCTAATTGGACAAGCCTGGACAGATGTAAGGGGGATATCAGGTATTTACCCAGCTTAAATTACCTACCCATCTCTCTTTACTTATTTGATTTGGGGTGTTCTTCATAAATATATATTTTTCAACATAATTCGCTACCAGGTTTTTTATGGTATCACAGTTGAATTTTGATTACTTAAGTTACTTTTTTCTGCATAGGAAAAAATAAAGGGTAATATTTGTAAACCACATCAGTCTTTCTATTACTGGTTCTGGTTTGTTGGGGGATTTGAGTTTGGATTTCTGCATATTCAGTTGGATTACCTCAGAGTGTTGATGAAAGGATGTATGGCATCATTGAGAGGCTGGCGGGCTGACCGCCGGCCCGCCAGCCATGTGGAGGGGAGACCACTGCAAAGGTAGCAGTCTCTCCCACAGGCCGATACAAGGTTTCCATGGGGCTGATAGGCAGAAACCTCTGAAATTCCAGTGGAAAATGTGCAGCGGCATTGGAGGCCAATGCCATCACACAGAAGGTACCCCCAGTCCCCACCATGAAAAAGCTGGTGGAGAACAAGGTTGTAATCAGCCCGGTGGTGCTGAGTTCAGCACTGACCTGGCTGACTACAACCAAGACTGCCGTCACTCTCTCGGGAGCTGTGATCCTGGTGGGGAGGGTGGTCTTTAGGCAGGTCCACCCGCCTAACTCATGATGTGGCAGTCGGACTACCACAGCCGCAGCTGTCTGACCGCCACCGTGAGGTTTGTGGCTATGGTGGAGAAGAAAAGGTTCAAGGTGGTCAGTTTCTGTTAGTTTGGGTTAAATGTTAATATCATTAATGGCGTTACATTTATGTCATCTGTCTTTTCATGTCACTCTTTGAGCTGATTACAGTCTATGTGGCGGTCCCCTTGCGGCAGATAGCCAGCTGCAGTCGACCACCATGGAATGTGTTCAGAAAAGCAACAGACAAGTGTCCATTAGATAAATTAAAAAGCACACAGCTGACAATCATGGCCCCACTGGACACACCTGCAAATCACACTATAAGAAACACCCCTTTACAAACCATGATTCTTTGTCCCTCCACTGCAACTAAGATTTGATTTTGTTGAGAGAGAAAGTACCCCTTTTTTCACTATCCCTAAAACCTATTTCACTCACTTTTCTCCATTTATTTGCCACATCACTTTTCTTTTGAAAGTAAGTCCCTGTCACCCACTTTAATTCCCCACCATGTCACGTCCCAAAAATCCCTGTTTTTCAGAGCGTGAGTTGAGAGTCATGGTGGATGAAGTAGTAGAGCAAAGCCACAATTGTTTGGAGCTTAAGTCCAGCACATTCTTCTCAGTAGGAAAATGGAACTGTGGCAAAGGATCGTCGACAGAGTGAATACTGTGGATACCACCTTGCATACAAAGGAGGACATTAGGAAGAGGTGGAAAGACCTGAGCGGCAAGGTGCGTTCCCTGGCTTCCAGGAAATAGATGGAGGCCAACAAGACTGGCGGTGGCCTCCAAGTGCCTCATTACAACTCTTTTCGTGGGAGGAGAAGGTCTTGGCCATCCTACATCTTGAGGGCTTGGCAGGAATACCTGGGGGAGGGGAGTCTGGTACGTTACAACACAAAAACTTTTGTAAAACGGCTATGTCATTCATGCTGATAGCTCAGCTTTTGCCACTGTGGTGTTTATTGACTTGAACAACATTCAATACCCAGCGTATCTAAGATGTACAACTATCAATGTGTATTGTTGGACCCATCATCACATCTGCCAAGACCCATCACATGCCATCAATTGGAATGGTGTCTGTAAGTGTTTCAATAATGAAAATTAATCCCAGGACTCATGGTATGGCTTAACATGTAAATGTATGCTCCAACCTAAATGCAGTCTGGCAACAGATATGTAATACCTGATATTTGTCAAATGTTGGGAAGTAGAGGAAGTGACCTGACTGCAACTCCCAGGAGGCCCCGTTTCTGTAACTCCAACCACCAACCCAGTGCCCACTTGCCCAAATATATCTGTTAGTGAACTCTCAATTTACGTTTACTCACCTGGGAGTATACTATTTGTCGGGTGTTGGGAAGTAGAGGGAGTGACCTGACGACAACTCCCAGGAGGCCCTGTTTCTGTAACTCCAACTACCAGTCCAGTATTCACTTGCCAAAATACATATGTTAGAGAACTCATAATTGGAATTTATTCACCCTGGAGTATACCATTTGTCAAGGGTTGTGAAGTAGAGGGAGTGACCGGACTGCAAAGCCCAATAGGCCCGTTTCTATAAACTCCAACCACCAGCCCAATGTTCACTTGCGCAAATACACCTGTGAGTGAACTCTCAAATGAAGTTTACTCACCTGGGTGTGAGCAATAAACAGATCATGCTCAACTCAGATATTTTTCTGTCTTTCTAGCTCCATTTTGACCTGGTATCCCAAGATTAAACTATTGAAGACAGGGATGACACCTTATTAAGTATGTACACCAAATATTTTCAAGGTCATTCGCTGCATCAGCAGATTGGTAGCAGCAGCAAACACATTGACACAGTACTGCACACATGATGACTGCAGATACAGAAACAACAAAGTTGTCTGTTTGCCTGTTTTACACTCAACTAGGCCTCAGAATGGTCAAATGTCCATGTTGCCTCTCCACTGTGCTGGTGTAACTGTTGGTCATTTTCATTCCCTTATCCAAAGTGCAACTGATCAGCACAATCTAATGAGCTGCTTGAGTCTAATAGTTTAGGGAAGCTTCAAACATGTCATGTCAAATACTCCTATACTTTGGTAACATGGCACAATAGGCTAAGCTACCACTTAAGAATGTCCCATGTCTCTATTTACTGTATCACAAAACTTTGGTGGTAGATGCCACACTTCAACCAATAACAATGTACCCTGTAACTCAATAGGTCTTTCTGGCACACCACCCTTGGATAAAGGCCTCAGTGATGATGCAACTCGTGGACTTGTGGACGTGGAGGATGGTCCTGGCACATCTAGACAACCTGGTCAGATGGCAACAGTGACTCTCACTGTGCCCACAACAACACCTACCAGCCCTGTTAGATCAATATCACAGACAATAGCACACCCCCAACCTGTGTACCTAGCACTGTTTCAACCATCTTTTTCCCCCCAGTCCTGGATCCTAAGGTGCAACCCAACACTCTTGACACTAAGGATCCTAGACCCAGTTGGAGAGGGCACCCTGTGCCAAAGGCACAGGCTCGTGGGGGTAGGGTACGTGGGAGTGATGCCGTGAGCCAGAGGAGTGAGGCCACTGGGGCTTTTGCCAACCAGGATACCATCAGTCATGTCCTGGGGGTCGATCAGTAGTCCCAAGGCGTAATGAGCCAGGTGTAAACTGAACTCCAGGAAATGAAGCAGCAGCAGAGGGACATGATCCAAAAAATGGATGACCACAATTCAAACACCGACATCCTAACTGGGGTGCTGAGGGACATCCACAAAACCCTGAGCAGTGCTTTCCAACCACCATCCACAAGTTACTGTGGGCCACATAACTCAAGGCAAAGTACATCTGCAGCAGCCACAGAAAGAGAGGCCCTACCAGAAGCACAACCACCCTCGGACACCGCTGCCTCTGCAGAAGCTGACCCCCCTCCCCTTGCAAACAAGGACGTCCATGTAGGAATCCAGGAGATGCAGATGGCAAGATACCCACCACTGCCAGCAAGAAACCTCTACCTTAATTTCTTCTTTTGTGTGTCACACATACACTCAGTGGACTGATCCCGAACCACATTCCAGTTCCAATGGGAGGAGTACTCTGGACTTTGGACTTCCAATCGTGTGTCATCTACTCCAATGATTTCATTCACCATGACTGACCCCTTCACTGTACATTTTTGTTTCTTTCTGTCCTAAATTATTTTTCTGCATTAACTTTGTAATAAATTAACCTGTCACAAACGCATTGTCTGTTGTCTTAAAATTCAAATTTAGCTATGTAGATATGTAAGGCCACATGAACCAGACAATGAAGATACACGCTACTTGTGCAAGTAGGGATATGTTGCATGTATAATGTGTCCAGCTCATGATTACAACCATTGCACACCAACCCATACATACAAGCATCTTGTTTCAGCAGTTTCAGAAAATATTTAATTACATTGTTCGGTACAAAGGCTGTCAAGATGTCATAAACATAGAAATTTAGACATGGCCATATCAGACTGTGTAGGCCGCCAAATATACTGGTACAGACCCCAGAACATTGTAGTAATAAACATATCAGTTATTATCCTGTTAAATAGGTAAAAATGGATATGGTTGATGTCAGCTGGAGCCATTTCCTCTAACTCTCAAAAGGAAGCCCACCTCATATAATGCAACACCCAGACAAATGGCAGTACAACTGTCCATAATCACAGGGTCATTACAATCCAGTGCTGCTGCATCTGGTGCTATGACACAATAAATGTCAGTGATGTGCCATAGGCACTTTGGCCTACAATGATGAGACACATTAACAGCTACAAACAGTTCAGACAAAAAGGGTGTTTAGCCAATGTGAAAGGGAATTGACATGAAATAGTCTACAAAAACATTTGTAATGACCACATGATGACATACATGAAGCATCATGGCCACCACACAACAACAAACAAGTCCAACAGAGTCTTCTGCACATCCATCCTATCACTGTGTAAGCTGTTTTGACACAGGTCTTCCAAGCAGCAAAGTCAGTGAAGTACATTCACAGGAACAATCCATGTCCACTTTGTGTGTCCCACCAGCACTATATGCATGCCAAAGTCACAACTCTGAAATGCCCAAATTAAGATCTCATGCTGAAGGTACCCGAACAAAGAACAAAGCAAGGAGTATAGTTATGAAACCATACATATGACATAGCAAATGCCTGGAAACAGAGTCCATTCGAGAAATCCGACACAAACAAAGCAATATCATCAAAATGTGAATGTGTCAAAAGCTTCCTCATCAAACACCCTTTGTTAGATTTTGCCTGAGCATCAGCTCTCTAAATATTTCCAAAAATATACTTGATACATCATCACAACTACAGTTAATTGTACAGTCAAAATAATTACATCTCATTACATACTTACACTGCTGAGAAGAAGCTGTCAATGAGATCTTGTTGCAAGGCAGCTCCTTCCTCTTCACCACTATCTCCTTCATTTGGAATTTCAAGATTCTCAACTGGTGGCACCTCAGGCTCCCCGACCTCTGGGATGTAAGGGATATTCCTCCGCAGGGCGATGTTATGGAGCATGCAGCATGCCACGCTGATCTGACACACCTTACCGGGTGAGCAGCAGAGGGCTATCCAAGTCTTGTCCAGACAGCGAAATCTGGCATTCAGGAGTCCAAAAGCCCAGTCTGCTGCTCGCCGAGTCTTTACAAGGGCTCATTGAAGCAGACTTCCCCTGGTGTAGTTGGATTCCTCAGTGGTGTCAACAATCAAGGAGAGATATATGCTGTCTCCTGTTCTGGAATGAGATATAAGTGCCACAATGAGTCACTCACTTCATGATTGTTGCACCTGACATTGCACACACAAAATAAGGACAGTTGTGATATACCCACCAGCCAGGTCCTCTCTGGTTGCAGTTGTGACATAAGCTGGGGTATGGTGCTGTTCTGCTTTACAAAGGAATCATGGGCTGAACCTGTAAACCACGCACAGATGTTTGAGTTGTAGAGATCTGACAAGCAGACAACTTGCACGTTGATAGAATGGAAGTGCTTCCTTTTGAGATAGACTTGATCACTGGCCTGCCTTGGCACCAAGGCAATATGTGTGCCATCAATGGCTCCTACCACATGTGGGAGTCAACCAAAAACCATAGAATTCATCCTTCACATTGGCTAAATCCTCACATCTGGGGAAACATGATATAGCTTTCAATGTGGTTCATCATACCTGATAGCACATCTCTTAACACACCACTGAACAAGTGTTGGGACACGCCACCAGATATGGCCACTGTATCTTGGAAGGACCCTGTGACCAGGAAGTGTAATACTGCCATGATTTTAACAGTGGGTGGTATGCATGTTCAATGTGTGTTTTCAGGCATCAGATCTGGTTCCAACTGATGACATAAATCCACTATAATTTGCCTTTTGTGACGGAACTGTTTGATGATGTGACATTTTTGCTTTGTTTGAAGGTTTTCGCCAACCCCCTCTCCCAGGATACCTATTTGTGAAAGTAAATAAATTGGAGCACATTTTACTACGTCCAAACCAACATGCATGATGAATAGGACCAAAGTCATGTGGTAAAACATTACTGACAGGAAAAACATTAAATCCATTACACATCAAAGCTGCCTACTACTCAAGGGCCAAATCTCACCCCCATAGTTGTCTACACATGTGCCTACAACATGCATTTGGGAATTACCAAACTATCTGCTCCTCAGGTGCCCCTCAAACTTTAACAGTATGTTGTGACAACCAAAAATACATCATCTTCGTTGGACAGTGAACTGCCGTAATATCACATTGGTGACCAGCGACACACTACACTGGTGATTGTGTAGGAGAAGCCACACAACAAGGCTGCTTTACATTGTTTAAATGATCAGATACATCTATTGATGTTGTGATGCATTTAACAGGCCCCAACACTGAAGCCGTAGTTGAAATGGCAGATGCCTCACCTAGTTCACTGAATATTTGGTGCCACCCATGGCCACCAACAGACAGAAGTTGACCACGCGGTGGGCGGTTTTAACTACAGTGGACACAGCCATAGGCTAAAGTTGATGACTGTGATGGGCGCAGGCCAATAGCTATGTCTGTTGGCTGAGGTGACCGCATACGTGGAGTACACTCACTCAAGTTCTGACACTGCTGCCATCAACACCTCCATAACTTCAGCTGCTGTGTGCCCCCTCTAGGAGCAATCATGCCAGAACAAACAGGTTAAAAGACCCCTGCCTTCTCTTCTGAGGAGCTGGAGAGACTTATTAAGGAGGTCCCTCGCCTGCATCGTCAGCTCTATGGCTCACCAGAGGAGCAGTTAAGAACCTCATAAGCATATTTGACTCTGTTTGATACCATCCTTTCCTTCCTCATAAGACACAATGTGCCTCGGAGTGCCAGTAAGACTTTTCGGGTGCCTGTTGTTACATTTGGTGTACCAGACATTGGATGTACATGGTGCTGGTAGTGGAGACTCTATGTATTTCACATTACCATTGTGTTGTGTGATTAGCCATAGATCCATCCTTCTGTTGCATTAATATATCTAGCCATTCAATAGCATATCTTTGGATGTGATGTTTGTAAATGGAAAATAAATGTATGTACATTACACATGTATGTATACTGTTTGAGTCATTTTAGGATCTTGTTAGCAATGTGTATATTCCAAAAGTTCACTCAGCCCACTTCTTGCCTTAGCCAAACTGTTGTGTGAGACCCTAGTACACATTACATTGACCCTCATTGGCAAAGTGTGTCATTGACTTGTGACAGGTCCCTTACTCCCACAACTCTGTTGTTACCTTTACATGAGTCAGATTTGCATTGTACAGGAGTATTGCCCAAGTGACAAACCTATAGTGCAGATAGTTGGTTGATTCAGGGGAGGGCATGACAAGTGACTCATTAGCTTGGTTACATGCAACCAATCAGACCACATGTACCTTAGTATGTTGGATGCCATTACTGTAGGATTGCCACAAAAGTTAAAAAAGCATGGCCCGTATTTATACTTTTTGACGCTAAACTGCGCTAAGGTAGTTTAGCGGAAAAAAATTTTGCGCCGGCTAACGCCATTCTGAAGCGCCATGCGGGCGCCGTATTTATTGAATGGCGTTAGCCGGCGCAAGCAGACCGGCGCTGCCTGGTGTGCGTGGAAAAAAACCACGTACACCAGGCAGCGCCGGCGTGGGGAAAAATGGCGTTAGGGCGTCTTAAAAATGGCGCAAGTCAGGTTGACGCTAAAAAATCGTCTTAACCCGATTTGCACCATTTTAAACGACGCCCAGACGCCATTTACATGACTCCTGTCTTAGTAAAGACAGGAGTCATGCCCCCTTGCCCAATGGCCATGCCCAGGGGACTTCTGTCCCCTGGGCATGGTCATTGGGCATTGTGGCATGTAGGGGGGCACAAATCAGGCCCCCCTATGCCAAAAAAAAAAAAAAAAAAATTATACTTACCTGAACTTACCTGAATGTCCCTGGGGTGGGTCCCTCCATCCTTGGGTGTCCTCCTGGGGTGGGCAAGGGTGGCAGGGGGGGTCTCTGGGGGCATGGGAGGGCAGCTGTGGGCTCATTTTGAGCCCACAGGTCCCTTAACGCCTGCCCTGACCCAGGCGTTAAAAAGTGGCGCAAATGCGGGGTTTTCTGCCCCGCCAACTCCCGGGCGTGATTTTTGCCCGGGAGTATAAATACGACGCATTTGCGGCGCAGTCATTTTTTTGGACGGGAACGCCTACCTTGCATCTCATTAACGCAAGGAAGGCGTTCACGCAAAAAAATTACGCTCTTTACTCATACTTTGGCGCTAGACGCGTCTAGCGCCAAAGTATAAATATGGCGTTAGTTTTGCACCGAATTTGCGTCGAAAAAAACGACGCTAATTCGGCGCAAACAGAGTATAAATATGCCCCCATGTATTGTGTGCTACAAGTACATACCACACAAACCCACTCTGAAGTGGTATGAGATTACATTGGGTAGGTGGCATGTCCACATATGCACAGGGAATAGACTTTCCGTGCCACCAAAGGCAGCCCTTTCATTGTCACTTAATTTTTAAGGTATAGTCTGTGCTATGGTAGTTGCCTGTAGGGACCATATGCATTGGGTCAATGTGGCTGGATGTACATGTGTGCATCCAGTCAGGCTACTGGGAGTTTGCACTTCAGAGGGTCACAATAGTGTGTTGTGTTTCATTGTGGCTCATATCACAGTACATGTTGCTGGAGCCTGGGCTACCTGATGTCAGTGGGTTTGCTTAATCAGTGTAGGCCATAAGCAGGATAGTGGATTAGTATTCAGATGACTCCAAAAGTGTGTATTTCTGTCCCTGTACTTATCAGCATGTGTGCTTCACACTTGTGGTGTGTTGACAATTGCAAACATTTTGTGCCTGGTGTTTCTGAAATGTGTGTGACACAACCAGTTGGACAAATGCATGGAAGTGTAACCATTTAATTTGTCTATTGCATCCAATCAGGCCAACCCCCATCAGAAGAAAGGTATTTAGAAACCCATAACCTGGAAGGTGCAGACTCTTAGGGTCTATAGCCGGCAGAGCGCCCAGAGTCTCAAGAGGTGGGAGGACCTAAGACGCTGTTCCCGGAAGATCCCAGAGGTCCAGCTGGGGCTGTCCTTCCAATGTGGGGGGCGGCGCAAATCAGAGCCTGACCACCCTGATGGCCAGCATTCCGATAGTAGCCTACCCCAAGCTTGATGGACGTTTGAGGAGATCACAAAAGCTACAAGGGGGTAGCTTCCTGCCTGTTGCATTGACAAGCTGAAGTGTTAGAGTCTGTCACCTCTCCCTGAAGATTGGAGGTAGGCCATGTGTGACACACAAGAGGAGTAATTAGTTGTGTAGGTATGTACAGGAGAGTACAGTCCATTACCAAAATACTCTCCAGGGCCAACACATGGTTAATGTACATTGACCAATCAGTTCATGTTGTTTGTCGGTGTGTGTGTCGTTTGTACCCAACAATCCACTTGTCTTCAGTGTGAAAGCCCCAACAACAAACAACGTGATGTAATAGATCCCTGTGCTAGGCCATGTGTCTGCTCTAATGAGTGTATTGGCATCAGTCCCCCACATTGCACTTGTTTTCAGTGTGTGACAAGTGCTGGTGCCTCACTACTGTTTTTCATGTGAAGGTTGCCATCATACATGTGACAGAGTGTACATTGCCCTTCAGGTGCAGTCACAGAGCAATACTTTCCCTTGGTAAGTCTTGAATGTCCACTGACATGATTTTGCTAACATCACTGTTGCCATCATTCCTTGTGCCTACATGTTGGCAAGTGTACCTTTCACTTTTGACATTTTATTTTCACTGCTGTTTCATACATGGTCTACCTGTCTTCATGGGATGATGTTTGGTTCCCTCACATATGTGTGCATGCCAACATGTATTTGGAATTGGACATATGTGATGGGGATACAGTTCATGTGGTGCCCCAGACAGGAGTGTGTCATCATTGCTTGGTGGCTCACTCACACCCTCACCCATCACTCCATGTAATTTGGTATGTACAATTGCAGATGCAATGAAGGACATTACAGGTAGGACTACCGTTTTTACTCACATTGTGCATTTCCATGCCATTGATAGAATCATTTGGCAAAGTGCTTAACACGTGTAAAAAGTTGAAGGATCATTACCTAACTCTTGACATGCATCAGGGAGTGACTTGAAGGAATGTGGGAATCATATGTGATTGTATACATTCATTCATGTAAGTGAATCTGTGTTTGCATGACAAAAGGTGACAGTGATGTGCCTTCCCATTGCGTAATATGTTAAGGGCCTTCTACAGCTACTGGAGATTCCCTGAGCCTCTACAACATCTAATGGACTATTGGATTTGACTTTTGCAATCTGAGTAGGGTATTCCCAGCATTACCAATCAATACAAGAGGTTTCCCCAGGGCTATCTGTTCCATTGTGGTGTGGATATGTTTAGAAAAATCTCCCAGACATGTTGGCCAAGTTGTCTCCAGTGTACTTTTCTGTGCAAGATGTGCTATCAATTAGAGCAACATTAGTAGAACTTCCATGCGTCTATTTAGTCAATGGACATGTTGGTAAGTCACCAATGGCGATTTTTTTGACGGTGTGATAAGGATGTTTCCATGTCACCTTCTTCCGGCTACTGTACTTCTTGCTGCAGCATGGCTGGATTATTTGGCCATCATTTCATCATGATATTGTGTTGGGTATATGAAGATTAGCTGGATGCATGACGTTTTGTGGGATCTGTGAGATTGAACTTGGCATTGCCATACTATTTTGTGACAATATGTTACTGAGGGATGCTACACAAGCCAAACCATTCAATGTGATAAGGTCTCCTACTTGCTCCATGGGTATTGTGATTGCACACCACCATCAATGCAATTGGAGTTGTCTGTGTTCCAGATTTTCCTGTGGGGAACTGTTCACAGTTCATGTAGCCTGCATGCATATGGTGTAGCAAATGTTGGAGCCACTTTGGTGTAGCTTGTGGCTGGGGGCTCCTGTACATTATGGTAATGATTGGTGATCAAAGCTGTTGTTCAACTGTGATCAGACACATGTAATGACCCTATAGCTCTTTGTAATTTCAACATCAGCACAGGTAAGCAGAGGAGACAGGGCCAAATTCAGTGGGGAAACAGCTGGCTACAAAACCTCCAGTCTCAAGACATCAGTCACAGAGGGACCCAGTGGCCTGGAGGATGAGGGGAGTGCCACAGGAGCACCCAGGATCAACATCTTCATTTTTTTAATTCTTCCACCAATGGCCATTCCCTAGTGGTGGGAGACCCACCATGACCTGTACCTGTTCCATCCTTGTCTACCACCCACATTTCCATCTCCATCCTCCCTGTCACTCCCCACCCAGTTGGCCCTGCCTGCTCACCCAAGAGGGTGGGCATCTCCTTGGCACCAGGCACCTCACTCCCTGCCCCTGTCATCCCTGCTGCACTGAGTGAGGAGGCTATTGACCTCCTGAATAGTATCTCTGTGAATCAGACTGCCATTCTGAATGCCATCTAGCGGAACAGCACACAGCTTCAGCAGATGGTTACATGCGGGAAGGCATTCATAGTGCCATGTCTGGCTTACAGAGATCTCTTCAGGCTCTGGCCTCCTCACTGACTGCAGCCTTTCACTCTCCCGACAATCCTACCCCTACTGCCTACCTCTTCCTCCTCCAATTTCCCTCTTCCCATACCTGTCCCAAGCACACACACACATCTTCACACACCCAACTCAACACACACAAGCAGCACACATAAGCACAAGCACCACAAGACACACCACCATGCAAGCACTTAACAGTCACTCACAGACACCACCACACACAACATTCCCACAGACATCACCCCAACACACACAGACCCACACAGCACAGCCACCATATCCCCAGCCACCACCCCACCACCCACATACCCACAAACCACACACACCATAACCCCAGACACCAAGCCAAAACATCCAAAAACACATCATACATACCATACCCTCAGCCGCCATTCCCACAGGCCCACACACCACACACACCATACCCCCCAGACACCATCCCAACATTCACAGATCCACATACCACACACCATGCACCCTGACACCACACCAACACCTATAGACCCACACGCCACATACACCATACCTCTAGGCACCACACCCACACCCACAGACCCATATACCACACACCATACTCAGATACCATTCCCACAGACACAGACACCACACCCACCTTAGCCATCACTTCCATCTCACAGCCCCCAAGAGACTTATACGCCCAAACTCACACACACAACAGACACCACCCAACCCAAAATACCTTAGAAACACACACACGCACTAACAGCACCCACAACCAACACAAGCACTTTCTCATCCTCCAAAACCCTAATCCCTCCTGCAGACATTACCCATTTTCTCAAGTAAAGTTTCCTGTTTACCCTGCCCTCATCTCTGTGAAATTGTCCTCCCAAAACCAAAAGGACCCCACCCACATCCCAACCCATCCCTTCCATGTCCAAGTCATCTCCCGTCATACCTGCCCTGCTCTCCAAGAACCATCCACACCACTCCCACCCCCAATATGAAGCCCACCCTTTCCAAAGTTAAGCCCACCCCTCCCAAAACCAAACCCACCCATCCTAAATCAGATCCCACTGTACTTAAGAGTGATCACTGAGGTGCCTGGTATGCCCCTTTGATAACCTTTCCTGTGGAGGTTCCCATGGCAGTGATCAAGAAGTCAAGCTTTTTGTTGTTCCTGAGTAATTTGTGATGTATTTCTACAGTTGTGTTTGATTCACCATGATTGCTGATCTGATTGCTGTGGTTGGCAAGATCTGACTTTGGGCGCAGTGTTGGTGTCACCCAGGACAAGAAGAGATGTTCAATGGATGGATATGTGGGTGGGAATCCAATTTGGGTGTTATTGCGTTGGTGTGTTGTTTGATATAGTATGTATTTTATCTTGCCTTGGCCATAGGCATTATCTATTAGGTTACATTTGTCCCTCTGATGTCAGTTGTACATTGTTATCATGTGTCCAAGGTAGAGTTTTGTTTGTCCACACATGGAGTTTGTTCAATTGTACTACATTCCTATATATTTGACTGACCATGTGTCCATTTTCATGTATATACCTTCCAGCTACTTCATCTAAATGTGTGACCCATGCTGTTGCTGTCGTATTTGCTTTCTTGACTTGCACTTACACATTTGACACATAGGCATGGCACTTGGTTATACTATTGGTTGTCCCTGAGATACATGGAGCCACAGGTTAATGTGCAAGAAGTGTTTTAATGGCATGTGCAATGTGAAATGTGTCTGTAGAGAAATGCGTATGTTTGACCACTGACTTTGTGTTGCACCACTTTGCATCTGGATTATTTGTTCAGTGTTCACCAGGTGCAGATTACATTTTGCATTCAGTTTAGCTGCCTATTGACTTTATCGTAGCGTTAGACATTGCAGTTGAGCTGTGTTTTTCGACATGGTAAACTGTGCTTGTTTTTGTGATTCTTTCTCACCGAACAGTTTGTCAGTCAGCATGATAAGAATGTACATGTTTTTTCAGTGCAGGGAACGGTTCGGCCTTAGGAGGAGTATCTTGAGATGTTGGCCAGTTCTCAACACTTTTCTTCCAACTCTGACCTACAGTACCCAGCATGTTTGAATATTTCTCTTTCATCGGAAGGGTTTTTTCCAGAAAGCCCTTTTGGTTCTTTAAGATATAAAAAGGTGGCCCTGCTCAGTATCGGTGGAATTTCCAAGACCTCGGTCAGGATTAGACGCTGAATGCCTGACATTTGTTCAGTGAGGGTGGATATCTCTTTCTCGCAGTTGAACGGGGTCATCTTCTTGCTGGCATGAGAAAGATGAAGAGCTTGGCAGGCCCTACGGTGATGAATTTTTACTTTATTTTTTGCTTTGCATAATCATAACTACATATATTTGCTGTGTACATTGCAGTTGAGAATCATTTTGATATATTTCCCTTTCATTGCTGTGACTATTTTTAAACGTGTGCTTTTGACCTACTAATCTCCTTTTAGGAACCTTGTGGTGAAATAATAATAAATGTCTCCTTTGAACTGAGAAGTGCATTCCAGAGATTTTTGTCAGCTTGGTCATTACTGAAAGCAAAACAGTGTCCCAGGGCAACATCTTTCCTGGGGCCTCTGTCTGACCGCCATACCTATTCTGCAGGTATTGGTTACATTGTGAACTTTGGATATTTGTCTCACAAAATATAGTGCATCCTATTTACCTTACATTCTCTTGCAATGTGGGTGATATGTGTGGGTCCATTACAGGGTTGGTGCATGGAAGGGGTGTTTGGGTTAAATGACACATCCATACATATGTGTCTCCAGTATCATGACAGGTCCTGACATGTGAGCACTGTGAGGATGTCATTTAAATTAGTAGGTGCGATATTGATGTAGTTTTACTGTTGATTGACACAATGTTATGTACACTTCACTGTCCCTGAAACTGGGATTTGCAGACATGTGTGGTTTTGTGGAGTGTGGCGGTATACTGATAGTGACCTGCCCACATGGGGCGTCATGGGGCTGGGATTGGGTCATACATTGTATACTATTCTGACATTGGAAACACAAATTTGTACTTGCTACACAGTGCACAGCCCCCATACCAGGTCTAAGTAAAGTCCATTTGCTGTTGAGATTGGGGACATGGGTAGGTGTTTTGTATTACCGTCAGTTGCATCCACGGAAGCATTGATTTTCTAACAGCAGCAGTGGCAGGATGTGAAGGACCAACTCCATGGCAGCACAGGATGTCTGCCTACAGGTGAGATCCTGCCTTATATGCCTCCATTTCTGCCAGCTGAGACGTGGTGGTTGGATTGTCAAGGTGACTTTGGCAGAAAGCAACATCATAATATGTCAGTTGGAAACACTAGCGGTCCATCCTCCGACTGCCTCATTGGCCTATCTCACAGCCACAGTGGTCTGCAGTGCCTGGAGAGGCTGGCGGGACCACAGCCGTCTTCTGTCTATGAAACTGAATGCATCGTAATATGGTGAACTGGACTGCCACAATCACCATGGCAGTCTACGGGCCACCAAACTCATAATTCGGCTCTCAGGGCCTCATTATGTGTTTGGCGAGCTGACCGGCAACCTGCCTGACCCATGGGGAGGAGACCACGAAGCTGGTCATCCCCCCCACACCCTGGCCTTATTACATTATTTCCACCAGGCTGACCGGCGGAAACCTCCATATTAGGAGCCGAGGCCAATGCATCGCACAGTGGGTGCCTCCTGTACCCTCGAAATGTGCACAGTCTGCCATAGCCTACAGTGTGTATTCCGAGGGTGCTGGGCAGGGGGACACCTGCACTGCCCACAACATGGTCATGGGCAGTGCAGAGGGCCCTCTATGAGCAGTTCCGCCAGCCTATTCATTCCAGGGACACCGCTGTGAAAAAGCAGGCACAAAGGGAAGTTGTGATCAGCACGATGGTGCTGAACTCAGCGCCACCCTGGCTGAACACGACTATGACCACCGCCAACCCATCAGGATCTGTGATCCTGGTGGTGGTGGCAGTCCCTCGTGGTCCGGCCACTAGGGTTGAAATCTGGCACTCGGGCCACCAGGAGTGCGGCGGTCTGACCGCCACAGTGAGTTCGACGGTCGCAAGATCGTCAAACTCGTAATAAGGCCTTAGGTTTTTTGCCACTGTTAGTAGAAACTTCAGAATTGTATGATAGAGGTTATATACCTGCAATTGGTGGCAACTGGTGATAAGGTTCTGCATTGAAAAGACTGTGTTGCAAAGTACCATGATGTAAAAATATGGTATCCTGGAATCCCTTTCTTACAGGAATGGAACTTAATGTAGTGAAGCAGAAGTAAAGAGGAATATTCTGAGAGTGTCTGGATGACCTGCAACGAAATACAGACCAGACTCACAGTATGGCATGAGTAGAGGCATAAACTGAATGGTGAAGACCAGTTTCCAGATGTTAAGGGTGGAGTGAAGCTAATCTAGCTACAATTCCAGTGAAAAATAGTCCTCCTCTAGCATCTGCTAGCCTTATGGTTGGTAGCATGAAGTAGGCCTTCAAGCCTAAACAGGACCAGCTCATAAGCATATATTCTTCTCCTGAGGGTAGACGTTCTAAAGTTTTGGAATTTAATAGTATACTAAGTGAATACCTACTGGTCTGGAATTGTCTGGAAACACCTTTGCATATGAAAGCAGAATTAAGATGGATGATGGAAGCTCAACCAAAAACAATAAAGTCAACAAACCCCTCTGCCTTCCACTCTTTTGCTTCTTTGTCCACAGGGCCTGCCTGAAGAGAACAAAACAAGGTTTCCTGTCAGATGACTCTTAGAGATTGTACCTACCTGATGTCAAATGTGTACCAGCCTTAATGATATATTTTAGGAAGAAGGGCAAGGAAGTTATATCATATGGGCTCTCAGATTACAATAGGACTGCTGGATTTAGGGCAAGACCACCTCTGCTTTGTAGGCGACTAAGTCACTCCCACATCAGTTGGCAGCTGCCAGCCCAACCACCCTGGCTTTCTAGCAGTACCTCACCCAAACCCAAACTGTCAAGCTAATTTGTGGCAGCATTGCGCATAGAACTCTGAAAACCCCTCAGGGAAATTGTGGTAGACAAGCCTAACCTTTTTTTCCACATACAAGGTTCTTACACACACACATAGGCAAGAACAGAGATGCAGGACAATTTTCAATACATTTATTGAAAAGACTGCAATCTATGATAAAATACATGAGCTGCAATGATTAGGATAATAAGGAATAACAAAATCAATTTTCTCTCTCAGTAGGAAATCTCTGTCCCAGTATGATTTCTTACATCTTTGAACAAGTACAATGCAATTAAATGGAGAGGTAATGTGTTGCTCCCTAATTAATAATGATTAAGAATCCAAGCTGGAGCCTCACTCCAGCTTGAAGAAGATTTACAGCAGTACAGGCATGTGGTGTTTTATTAACATGGAGCTGCATACTGCTGACAACCTCAAATTGAGAACCAAATATGATGCCATGATAAAGCTGGACTAACCTTTCCAGATACTGCTCCTGATATTGTGCATTTGTAAGGCCCTTTGCTACCAAAGAAGGTCAGAAATGTGGACACAGGGCAAAGTCACCCTCAAAGTCTGTAAACAACAGACCAGAGGGGGCTGCCCAGAATCCATCTAAAAGTGTAGGTCAGTTAATAATTTTAACATAAATAAAAATACTGATAACATTATAATTACAAATACTAGACATTTAAAAAAAAAATATTTTCACATTAAAATAATAAAATTAAGAAAAATACACAAAGAAAAATAAAACATATAAATATATATTAAATGTTAGAAAGTGGGTCTCTGTTTGGCAGTCAGTTTGCACTCTGTCCAAGCAGGGACCCACACTCTAGTCAGGGTAATGGAGATACACACTCAAGATAACCCCTTCTCACCCCCTTGGTAGATTTGCACAAGCAGTCAGGCTTATCTCAAAGGCAATGTGTGAAGTATTTGTACCAACACACACAGTAATACAGTGCAAACACTACAAAATGGACACCAGTTTAGAAAAATAGGTATTGTTTCTCTAAATCAAACAAGACCAAAACAACAAAAATCCAACATACACAAGTCAAGATATGAATTTATTTTCAAAGTAAAAAGAGTCTTACTCAATAGAAAATAATGGAAACGTTGATTTTACGCAAAGTACCTGGTTTGCATCAGAAATGAATCAGCACGGGTGAGTGTGCATTGGAAAAGTCAGCGATGCGTCCATTCCATCCTCGCAAGTGAGGCTGTGCGTTGTTTCTTCTCTGATCAGGTAGGCGATGTGTAGTTGTCCTCCCAGCAAGAGAGCAATGTGCCAATTTCCGGCACAGCACTTCGCATCCACGCAGGTTCACGATGACTTTGATGCCCATCGACGATGCATGAGAAATCAGGTCATACAGTGTTAGAAAACCACGCTGCATGGGGTTTGCATCATTATCAGCAGCTGCAAGCGGGTGTTACGTCATTTCTCCAGCCGCAATGCATAGATCTCAATACCATGATGCAGGTGGAGCAAAGATTTTAGCCGTGAAGCAGGTGACACATCATTTTTCAGCCGCGTTGCAGGTGGTGTGTCAAAATTTTCCCCGCACAGTGTTCTCTGCATGGATTTCAGTCCTTGTTCTGCCAACTTCACCTATCATGGTCCCAGGGATTGGATAGGACACCACTTGGCAGGGCAGTAGTCTCAGCAGAGAGTCTAGGTGCTGGCAGACAAAGTCTTTGATGGTCCTGAGACTTCAGAACAGGGGGCAAGCTCAGTCCAAGCCCTTGGAGATTCTTCTCAAGCAGGAATGCACAATAAGTTCCAGTTTTTGTCCCCTTTCACAGGCAGGAGCAGCAACTGCAGGATAGCCAAACAAAGCACAGTCACAGGCAGGGGCAGCATTTCTCCTCAGCTCTTCAGCTCTTCTCCTTGGTAGAGGTTGCTCTTGAACCCAGAAACAAATCTAAAGTTTGGGGTTTTGGGTCCACTACTTATACCCCTTACTGCCTTTGAATTATGCAAACTTGAAAGGAAAGTCTCTGTTGTTTATAAGATCCTGCCTTTCCCAGGCCAGGCTGCAGACACACACCAATGGGTTGGAGACTGCATTGTGTGAGGGCCGGCACAGCCCATTTAGGTGTAAGTTACCACTCCTCCTTCCACACCAGCCCAGATGACTCATCAGGGTATGCAGGCTACACCCCAGCTTACTTTGTGTCACTGTCCAGAGGAGATTCACAAACATCCCAACTGTCAGTATGACCCAGACAGGGAATACACAAAGGGGCAGAGCCACTGAATGGTTTAAGCAAGAAAATGCCTACTTTCTAAAAATGGCATTTTCAAACTAACTATCTAAAAACCAACTTCACTAACATATCTATTTTTAAATTGTGAGTTCAGAGACCCCAAACTCCGAATTTCTATCTGCTCTTAAGGGGAAACTGCACTTCAAGAATATTTAAAGGCAGCCCCCATGTTAACCTAACCGAGAGATAGGCCTTGCAACAGTGAAAACTGAATTTGGCAGTATTTCACCATTGATAAATGTAAAACAGATCAGTACATGTCCCACCTTTAACATTAACACTGCGCCCTGCCCATGGGGCTACCTAGGGTTTACCTTAGGGGTGCGTTACATGTCTATAAAGAGAGGGTTTGGGCCTGGCAAGCGGGTATGCTTGCCAGGTCGAATTGGAAGTGCAAGACTGCACACACAGACACTGCAGTGGCAGGTCTGAGACATGTTTACAGGGCTATTCATGTAGGTGGCACAACCAGTGCTGCAGGCCCACTAGTAGCATTTGATTTACAGGCCCTGGGACCGCTAGTGCACTTTACTGGGAACTTACTAGTAAATCAAATATGCCAATCTTGGAAAAGCCAATTACTCATATAATTTACACCGAACCACTTGCACTTTAGCACTGATCAGCAGTGGTAAAGTGCCCAGAGTATCAAAAACAGCAAAAACAGAATCCGGCACACAGTCAAACATGGGAACCAGAGGCAAAAAAGACAGGGGAGACCACGCCAAGGATGCCAGGTCTAACACATGTCCCCCTCCCAGCTGAAAGTGGGGAGAACTACCCAACCTCATGGGGGTTCTCATTCCTAAGGCAGAAGTATCTGGACAGACTGTCAGCATTGGCGTGTTCTGTTCCAGGGTGGTGTTTCACTGTAAAGTCTATTCCCTGTAGGGAGATGGACCACCTCAACAGTTTTGGGTTCTCACACCCCTTTGCATTAACCATATGAGGGGCCAGTGGTCTGTCTGAACCCGGAAGTGAGTCCCAAACAAGTAGGGTTTCAGCTTCTATAGCACCCAGACCACAGCAAAAGCTTCAAGCTCAATCGCACTCCACCTACGTTCCCTAGTAAGTAACCTCCTACTACTGAAGGCTACAGGTTGGTGTAGGCACTCTTCATTTAGCTGTGATAACGCTGCTCCTACACCATGCTCTGAACATCAGTCTGCACCACAAATTCTTTGGAGAAGTCAGGTGCGTTCAGCACTGGTGCCGTGCACATGGCTGCCTTCAGGGCACCAGAAGCTGTCTGGCAAAGCCTCAGTCCAGGTAACCTTTCTAGGCTGCTTTTTGGTGGTTAACTCAGTCAAGGGAGCAACAATAGTGCCATACCCCTCGACAAACCTCCCATAGTATCCGGTGAGACCTAAAGAGGCTCTCACCTCAGTCTGGGTCTTGGGAGGCTCCCAAACCAGAATGGTGTCAGTCTTTGGCTGTATGGGTGCCACCTGGCCACTCCCCACCTGGTGTCCCAAGCACACCACAGAACCCTGCCATATTTGGCACTTGGTAGCCTTAATAGTGAGACCTGCCTTTTGCAGGGCCTCCAACACTTTGCAGAGGTGCTGTAAGTGTTCCTCCCAAGTGGCGCTGAGCACAGCAATGTCTTCCAGGTAGGCTGCACTGAAATCATCCAGTCAAGCCAACAACTGGTTAACCAACCTCTGAAAAGTGGCAGAGGCATTCTTCAGCCCAAAGAGCAGCACCCTAAACTGGTAGTGCCCACCTGGGGTGGAAAATGCAGACCTCTCCTTAGCCCCCTCAGTCATAACAATCTGCCAATATCCAGAGTCAAAAGTGCTTAGAAATTGGGCAGCCCTAACCGATCAATGAGCTCATCAGCTTGGGGGATGGCGCGGGCATCAGTCTTAGTGATCACATTGAGTCCCTGGTAACCCACACAGAACCTGCGTTCTGCGGTGGCACCAGGAGCAGTAGCTTTTGGGACCAAGACCACAGGGCTGGCCCATGGGCTACTGGAGAACTCAATTACCCCAAGGGCTAACATTTTGGATGCCTCATCCTTTATGTTGGCCCTAACCTTGTCAGTCACTCTTGAAACCTTATGTTTAACAGGAGGACTGTGTCCGGTGTTCACATCATGTGTACACAGATGAGTGACCCCTGGGATCAAGGAAAATAGAGGAGCAAACTGTCCCAACACTTGGTGACAGTCTCTCTGTTGCTCTGGGGTCAGGGAGGCGGAGAGGTTCACACCCTCCACTGAACCATCCTTCTCTTTGGCAGACAGGAGGTCAGGAAGAGGCTCACTCTCTTCCTCCACCCCATCATCTGATGTCAAGAACATTGTTACCTCTGTCCTCTCAAAATGAGGCTTGAGGTGGTTCACATGTAGGACCCTCGAAGGGTTCCTGGGAGTCCTCAGGTTCACCAGAGAGGTGACATCACTCTTGCGCTCCACTACCTTAAATGGTCCTGTCTACTTAGCTAGGAGAGCCCTAGGCTCCACTTGGACCATCACCCAAACTTTCTGGCCAGGCTGAAACTCAACCAGAGTGGCATTCTGGTCATACCAGTGCTCCATATCTTCCTAGCTTGCTTTCAGGTTCTCTTGGCGAGCTTACTGTAGCAGGCTGCCTGGTTTCTAAAAGCCAGCATGTAACCGAATACTTCCTGGGGGGCTTACTGAGGGCTTTCTCCAAGCCTTCTCTAACAAGACTCAAAGGTCCCTTGGCATGGTGGCCATTCAGTAATTCAAAAGGGCTAAATCCAAGACCCTTTTGAGGCACCTGCCTGTGGGCAAACAGAGGGCATGGGAAGAGAATGTCCCACTTACGCTTCAAGGGCTATGACTGGCCCATGATCATGCCCTTCAAGGTACAGTTGAATCTCTCAACCAGACTGTTACTTTGGGGGTGGTAAGGAGTGGTGAACTTATATGTCACCCCACACTCCTTCCACAGGGACTTCATATATGTTGATATGAAGTTGGTATCCCTATCACACACCATCTCCTTGGGGAACCCATTTGGGTAAAAACACCCATCAATGCACGTTCGACCACAGGGGAGGTGATTAACCTCAAAGGAATGGCTTCTGTGTACCAGGTGCAATGGTCCACCAAGATTAGGATAAACCTATTGCCCATGGCTGTCTTGGGATCCAGAGGCCCCTCAATGTCAATACCAACACTTTCAAAGGGGGTGCTGACCACAGGAAAAGGTTGGAGGGGAGCCTTGCATTTCCCCCCACTCTTGCCACTTGCCTGACAAGTTGGGCAAGACCTACAGTGTGCATCTGAGTGCCTGCACATTTGGGGTCAGGAAAAGTGGGTGACAAGCATTCAAAGGTCTTGTCCTGCCCAAAATGTCCAGCTAAAGCAAGACCCAGTAGGAAGGCTCTGAAGCAGTGGGGTACCACCTATACACAGGCTGGGACAGGCTCAGCAACCTTAGGCTTACTAGATAGGAGTCAGTCATCCCAGTAGATCAAGTTTGATCCAGACTTATTGCCAGACGTCTGGTCTGTAGCCTGCTGCTGCAAACCCTCCAGAGTAGGGAATGTCCTCTGTGCCTCACAGAATGCTTCCCTGGTGGGTCCCCCTTCCTGCTGCCACTGACTCAACTTGGGAACCTTCCCCAGTTCAGCCACCAGTTTTCTGTAGGTTTTAGGGTGTCCCCTATGTTCAGCCTCCTCCAGGACAGTGGGAACTTCTGGGGTGGGTTTATGGTGTCCTTTGCCCTACCTCTTTATGGCAGATTCCTAGGCCACTGTTTCAGGCTCCAGGTTCCCCTGGTCACCCTGATGGGCTGCCATTGACTAGGTGGATACATACACCCACCCAGGCAGACCCAACATCTCTAAGTGAGACATGTGTTCCACCTCCTTCCAAGGGGAAACCTCCAGGTCATTGCCAAGCCTACAATCTACAGGCATAGTTGGACTAACAGCTACTCTTAAAGCACCTGAGACCCTTCCCCATTCAAAGGGAACCTGCGCCACTCTGCACAGGTGCTCTGAGTTGTCTACCACAACTATTTGGTGAAGTACATGGGGATCTAACTGCTCTTCAGACACCAGGTGACTTCTCACACTAGTCACACTGGCTCCGATGTCTCTCAGTGCCTTCACCCTCTGCCCACTGATGGTCACCAGCTGCCTGTTCCTCTTAGTGTTCTCAGATACAAGGGTTCTGTGGACCATCTCACAGTACCCTAGTGAGACAAGGGTCATCTCAGCTTGCTTCACTCACCTGGAACCAACTCCTCCCCAAGCACTACACTGGCTAAACCCTGTGCTTGAGCACCAGTGGGTGCCTGTGTCCACTTGGGACATTTGGAATCCCCCTCACATGACCCACCTGCTCACATGCATAACACTTGTGGGGACCCCCCTCTGCAGGTTTCCCTTTAGAAAACCATGGCTTCTTCTCAACTGGGGGCTAGAAGCCCTTACCCTGGGAACTAGGTTGGGGCCCATTAGACAAGTCTCCCTGATTACCCCTACACCCCTTTCGTCTGATAGGGTCCCTGCCTACCCCTGGCGCGTTCTCCCCATACCTCCTTTGGACCCTGGTGCTCTCCCAAAGGTCCGCTTCCTGTGCAAGCTTCCTGGGGTCAGTGGGCTTGCTGTCAATCAGGTGATGTTGCAGCTCTGGAAAACAAACACTGTACAAGTGTTCCCAAGCAATCACGTTGTAAAGGGCCTCATCAATTGTTACCTTATTGCCCTTCACACAACCATCCAGTGACCTACAGAAAAAGTCAACACATTCTAACCATAATTAGGATTCCTTCTTTTTGTAGGACCTAAACTTGTCCTTGTACTGCTCAGGTGTTAGGCCATACCTTGTGAGTGGGGCATCTTCATGATAGAGTAAGTGAGTCCCTGATGATCCCTTAAGGATGTCAGAGTATCCCTCCTCTTTACCTCAAAGTGCTGCCACAGACCCGCCCCCAATGTGCTTCAGGGACCATGTTCGTGTGGAGAGCAGACTCACACACCTTGAACCACAAGTATATGTCATCTTCCCTCTTGTAATCCTTAACTTCAGGAATGTGCACCCTTCTCTCGGGCTGCACTTTGGTACTGCTGCCACCATCTCTACTAGACTGGCACCTCTGATCTTGTTTCCTCAAACTAAGTTCATAAGCCAGCAGCACCTTTTTCTCCTCCATGGCCAACCTTCTCTCTTCCATCTCCATTTTAAATTTTTCTAACTCCAACTGGTGAACCTTCCCTGCCTGTCTGTCCAGCAACTCTTCAGGCATCAGACCCTTGGATGACACACTGCTACCTGCCCTGGAGACCATCCCCCCAGGCAGAACAGGTACCTCCACTACGACATTATGAATACTATGCACCTCCTCACCCTCCTCCTCCTCCTCTGTGTGCCGCCCAGCTGGGCAGGAAGAATCCTTACAAAACCACTTCAGTTGAGCCACTGTGTACTCCTCCAGTTTCTCCAACTCAAAAGCAGCCTTTGTAGACACAGCTGGTGCATCCCCAGATTGAGAATTGTTGGTAAGGTTCACTCAAAGATGAAAAGTTCAAAAAAGAACAAAGAGTTCCCAAGAGAAATTCCAAAAAAAATCACATAAAATGGAAGCAGAAAAGTCCAAAAGAGAAAAAGCAAAAACAAGTAGTATATGGTCACGTAATGGTCTGCACTGAAAACAGTAGTGTACACTTATTCACTGTATGTCAAGTACAAATGCAAGTCCAATCCTCACTGCTGTTTACCAATGTTAGAAATTGGGACTCTGGTTGGCAGTCAGTTTACACTCTGTCCAAGCAGGGACCTTCACTCTAGTCAGGGTAAAGGAGATATACACTCAAGATAACCCCTGCTCACCCCCTTGGCAGCTTGGCACAAGCAGTGAAGCTTATCTCAAAGGCAATGTGTAAAGTATTTGTACTAACACACACAGTAATACAGTGCAAACTACACTACAAAATGAACACCACACCAGTTTGGAAAAACAGGTAATATTTATTTTCATCAAACAAGACCAAAACAACAAACATCCAACATACACAAGTCAAGATGTCAATTTTCATATTAAAAAGAGTCTTACTCCGTAGAAAACAATGGAAACATAGACTTTATACAAAGTACATGGTTTGCATCAAAAATAAAGCAGCATGGGCGAGCGTGCATCGGAAAAGTCAGCGATCTGTCGATTCCTTACTCATAAGTGAGACGGTGTGTTGTTCTTCTCCGATCGGGTAGGAAATGCATCATTGTTCACCCCGCAAGAGTGCGATGCGTCAATTTCCTAGCAAGGCAACTCGGATCCGCGTAGGTTCATGATGACTTTGACATCCAGCAATGATGTGTGAGAAATCCGTTCACATGGTATTAGAAAACCGCGCTGCGTGGGGTTTGCTTTGTTAGCAGTGGAAAGAGAGAGTTGTGTCATTTCTTCAGCCGCGATGCGTCAATCTCCCAGCCGTGATGCAGGTGGAGCGTCGATTTTACCCACCAAGCGGGTGGTGCGTTGTTTTTCAGCCGCATTGCAGGTGGTGTGTCAAAATTTTCCCCGCACGGTGTTCTGTGCATGGATTTCAGTCCTTGTTCTGCCAACTTCACTTCTCAAGGGCCCAGGGACTGGATAGGACACCACTTAGCAGGGCAGGAGTTTTAGCAGAGAGTCAAGATGCTGGCAGAGGAAGTCTTTGATGGACCTGAAACTTCAGAACAGGGGGCAAGCTCAGTCGAAGACCTTGGAGATTCTTCTCAACCAGGAATGCACAACAAAGTCCAGTCTTTGTCCCATTTCACAGGCAGAAGCAGCAACTGCAGGATAGCCAAACAAAGTCCAGTCACAGGCAGGGGCAGCATTTCTCCTCAGCTCTTCAGCTTTTCTCCTTGGTAGAGGTTTCTCTTGAATCCAGAAGTAAATCTAAAGTTTGGGGGTTTGGGTCCACTACTTATACCCCTTTCTGCCTTTGAATTAGGCAAACTTTAAAGGAAAGTCTCTGTTGTTTTCAAGATCCTGCCTTGCCCAGTCAGGCCACAGACACACACCAAGGGGTCAGAGACTGCATTGTGTGAGGGCCGGCACAGCCCATTTAGGTTTAGGTTTCCACTCCTCCTTCCACACCAGCCCAGATGACCGTCAGGGTGTGCAGGCTACACCCCAGCTCCCTTTGTGTCACTGTCTAGAGGGGATTCACAAACAGCCCGACTGTCAGTATGACCCAGATAGGGAATCTACAAACGGTCATAGCCACTGAATGGTATAAGCAAGAAAATGCCTACTTTCTAAAAATGGCATTTTCAAACTAACTATCTAAAAAACAACTTCACTAACAGATCTATTTTTTAATTGTGAGTTCAGCGACTCCAAGCTCCAAATTTCTATCTGCTCTCAAAGGGAAACTGGACTTTAAAGATATTTAAAGGCAGCTCCCATGTTAACCTATGAGAGAGATAGTCCTTGCAACAGTGAAAACAGAATTTGCCAGTATTTCACTGTTAGGCCATGTAAAACACATCAGTACATGTCCCACCTTTCAAAAAAGCTGCACCCTGCCCATGGGGCTACATAGGGCTTACCTTAGGGGTGTCTCACATGTATAAAAAGGGAAGGTTTGGGCCTGGCAAGTGGGTACATGTGCCAGGTCTAATTGGCAGTGCAAGACTGCACACACAGACACTGCAGTGGCAGGTCTGAGACATGTTTACAAAGCTACTCATGTGGGTGACACACCTTATGCTGCAGGCCCACTGGTAGCATTTGATTTACATGCCCTAGGCACCTCTAGTGCACTTTACTAGGGATTTACTAGTAAATCAAATATGCCATTCATGGAAAAGCCAATTACTCATATAATTTACAAAGGACCACTTGCACTTTAGCACTGATCAGCAGTGGTAAAGTGCCCAGAGTATCAAAAACAGCAAAAACAGAAGTTAGCACAAGGTCAAACGTGGGAGGCAGAGGCAAAAAAGAGAGCGGAGACCATGCCAAGGATGCCAGGTCTAACATTAAACTTATATGTGGAAAACATACATCAAAATAATTTTTTCAATATATTATAAAAAGATCTGAAGGGCTTAAATTCACGTTTCCCACTACAACTTGAGCACCTGTAGGAAAATGCTGGACTTTGAAGGAAGCAAATTTATTACTCCCATTCAAATGTGAGCAGCAGTAGGGAAAGTGCAGGACTTTTTTAGAGGTCAGATTTACTATTTTCATTCCATGTAGGCAACAGTAGTGAAAATGTTGGACTTTAGAAAGGTCAGATTTACTGTTCTCCTGGCAACATGAGCAATGCTTGAGAGCGTATTGGACTGGGAGTGGACAGATTTACCATACAACCTCCAACATAAGCAACATTGGGAAATCACTGTACTTTGGAGGGAGATAGGATTTTTTATTCACACTCCAACAGAAGCAACAGTGGAGAAAGTTGTTGACTTTTGAGGAGTCAGATTTATTATTACCATTTCTACATAAGCAAAAAAATTGAAGTGTTGGACTTTGGAGTGGTCATATTTAATATTTATTGTTCCTGTACAAAATAATATATATATATATATATGTATATATATACATATATATATATATATATATATATAGAGAGAGAGAGAGAGAGAGGGGAAAGATATATATATATATATAAATATATATATTTATAAACTGAACTCCTAGAGTTTGAAATTCCTTCATTTATTGTAAAAAATCACTAATAGTTCATCTTCCTCCACTGACGCGTTTCAACAATTCGTCATATTCAGAACGGATCATTTTGAAAACAAGGATCTGTCCTTTCAATATGGGGCATTCTGGGAGTTATAGTGCATTATCCAACATCAAAGTGACTGGGACTTGCAATACTCAGTTCAACATCTTTGATTTTCCTCCGGCTGACGAGTTCCTAATACACCCTTTCTCCAATTACGATGGTCTCTCCACTCACATGTCATATTTTTCACTGATGTGTATACGGAGTTCAGACCTTTCCAAGCTGCTCATGTATGTACTATGCATGAAGAGATCAGAGAGCCTGGAGAGGTCTGAACTGCGTAAACGTGTGTCGAAGAGTGCAGTAGAAGAAAAGGCCAGCTTCATCTGATGGAGTGAAGAGCTGGTCTAAGTGCATTTTGTGTGCCGTTGCGGATCTGAAAATGAATCGACATTCAGAATACGAAGCCCAGAAGTTGTGAGTTGTTAATCATTGAAAAAGTAACAAATTGAATGGGAGTGTGCGCATGGAAATCTGTGAAAAAATGTAAATGGTGAGTGGAGAGGACATCGTAATTAGAGAAATGGCGAATTATGAAGTGGTCAGCAAGATTAAAATCAAAGAAGAAGTGTCGAAATGCCTCACTGGAGGAAGATGAAATATGGTGATTTGTTACAATAAATGAAGGAATTTCAACCTCTTAGAGTGCAGAGGATTTTTTTGGGTTTCCTATGTGTAGGGTTTGTGGTCACTCCCACTGTCCACACCTGCAGGCAGTGCGCGACACCAAAAGGACTGCCTTTTTTATTTTATATATATATATATATATATATATATATATATATATATATATATATATATATATATATATATTAAACAAACTTATAATACAGATATAGACATAGACACATGAACAATTTTTTAACATTCTGTAATGCATTTAAATTGATAAAAACTACATACTTGAAATTGGCATATACAACTAAACATACACATATCAAAATATTTTATATATGAAAAAAGTAAAACAAAAATCAAATACTGCCCACCCCCATAACCCTAACAGTAGAAAGAAACATACAGTATTGTAAAATGATAACACTACAACATTAATTACTATACAAAGAGCATTAAACATAATATATTTAAATATTTTCCAAATGATTAAAAACAAATAAATAATTAATAGGATCTATTACCTAGTCGACCGATTAACAAAGGAAAATAACTGTTACCATAACTTTAACATTATCTATTAAACAACTAAAATCATCTAATTAACAAACTGAAACTTATAAAATATAGGATCAATTTAAAAAAAAATACTTAAAAAAACATACCTCCCTTTTTCTCTAGAAAACCAACAACCTACCAAAAAAGTTGACATAAATTTAAAAAATATATAATAAATTACCAAATCGAAAAACACACTAAAAAAATTGCACATATTTAATATTAAAATAATAACAAATTGTATTACAAAAATTAAATGGTTAAAAAAACTATTTTATGAAAGCTATGGGCCTCATTACGACTTTGGCGGTTGGAAAACTTCGACCACCAAAGTCGTGGGGAGGAGGCAGCCGTCATACTGGCCTCCTCCCACCCCCTCGGTCGCATTATGATGTTGCCGCCAGGCTGACCGGCGGTAACCTTGTAAGTCACTTGGGGGGATGCACCGTCCTGGTGGTTGCATCTTCCCCGCAAGTTTGGCGGTCGACTCCTCTGAGGGCCAAACTCATAATAAGACCCAATATTTATAGGAGCAAAATCCTGATGGATAGGGATAACTTCATTACTGCCTCATAGGAGATGCACTGATTACAATAATGTTTTGATAAATCTGTCAAATTAATCTCTAAAATTATCATAATCCATTGTCATTAGCGGTGAAGCATAAACCCAATTAAATAACTTTTTTTGGTTTGTGATATAATACACAAAAACGCTTGACAGGACGCCAAAATAATAAACATCTTTCTTAAGTAGAGCCTAATACCAAATGTGCATTTTAAAGAAACTGGGGGGTTGCACATGCAGATTTATTTTTGATGCAAACCACTTTCCACACAGTAATAACTTATAAGATCACATCCCCTCAACCTGTAGCAGGCCTACACATGTAACGAGCATAAAGTAGGACCCCTTGACCAACCTAGGATCATGGAACCTGAGATATCAAGGTCCATTGCAGCAATGCAATGTGACAGTGTGTACACCATGGAAGGGCCAGGCCAGGATTGTCATTAAAATGGGTCCCCAAGTCCAGTCAAGCGTACTTCGCAGCTCAACAGGTACGTACACACATAAAGTAGGTAACACCTTATTTGCTACTTTACATTACATAATTGCATCCACGCACATGACAGTGTCACTCGATATGTCACACATACTGTACATCCAAGACCAATGTAATAGAGTAAAAGGTGAGTTTTCTACAATAATACTCTATTAAATTGGGCCCCACACATAAGGCCACTTGGTCAGTCAGAACGGATGCACCACCTCTGTGTTTTTGATGCATTGCTGAAGTTGTGGTAGTTCAAGCCCGACTTCAACAATGCATCACTTTTTCAGAGGATACGTTGCCGAATACTTCCCTCAGATGTGTCAGTATTTCTAATGCATCTTTGGGACCCTCCACAATGGCGTCGTAAGCTGTCTTCATGAAGTGCAAGTGATTTTGACGCATAGCTACCAAAAACGCAGCATTTAATCAACTATCGTAAGTGAGGCCCAAAGTTTTTACTTTGCACTTTTCGTCTAGTTATCGATGTTTGTGTTCAGAAAACGCGTTAAAAAATAAATATTGTGAAAGCAAAAGAGAACAGCACAGACTACGGCAGTACACTGTTATTCTTAATGGAAATTAATGTGCTGTAGATGATAGAGAAAGAGGGAGTAGATTTGAAAGGTGCATTGTCCTGGGACATATCTTTTCCCTGAACACTAAGGACAGCAGTACCAGATTCAACCAGGGATATACACGCACATTACATGTTTTTTCTAACACAGAATAGACACTTATTTAATAACTAGTACCAATGCCAGAGACTGCCAGGCAAATCTATGCATAGTTGTGCGTTCTGGCAACGTTTACCACAACGGCACACACACAACAAATCCACACTTCTATGTTTATACACTTTATTTTAAGCCAGTTTTAGTTCAGAAAAATGAAACAAAATAATTGCACAAATCAGTAAAATTGTAGCAATAATGTGAGCTAAAAATGTAATTATTGTTAAAATAGTCAACATATTGCAAACTGTGTATTTTGAAGGATCCCCACATGCCCAGTACTGAAACATCAAAACTGTTGCCATAATGTGGGTGGAAATGTTTCGACCGGATGAATAAACTTTCATACCTGAATTTTATATGTTTTTAAGTTTGTAGGAGGCAAGTTCAGGCTAAGTTATTTGCAATTTAAAAATATGGACCGAGACATGCAGCCCTAGGTGTCCCTGGATGACTGAACTCTGAAACAGTCTGCTCTGCTGCCTGGAATCTCATTGAAGTCTCGATCTCTCTCATAGAGAGGACTGTGCACAGCTAGTACATGCAATACACTTCGTTGCACAATAATGAGAACAAACGCATCAGCTATTGCAAAGGAATAAAGACATATGGTGTAACCAAATTGATAATATAATAGGGTGCTAAAAGACATATAAGTCGAAATATATGAGAGGTTCTTGATAAACGTCGTCACCCTCAGGAACGTTTCCCTTCCTGAGCCCCCTGTTAGGGATTTCACAATGTATAAGACTCAAGATTAGAATCAATACTTAAAAATCGCAAAATATTTTCCCTACAGGAAATAAGAGACGTGGCAGAGAAAAAGCAGTGGTTTACAAGAAGTGATGAGAAAAATATTTGATCTGGCTTCCACATACTTACTGACAAATTTATCAAGAAGCTCATCAAGGCAGTAAACCCTTCCTCTTTTCGACAAACAACACCACTGACATCTCAATACATAACAATAAAAAAACAAATAGAGATCTAGCTGATTTTGTCAAAAACACAATATGGCAGGGGACGAATCAAGGCTTTGACCACCCCACTCTGCTGTGGCATCCTGTTCCTAAAGACTCACCAGGCACCATCACCTTAAGGATGTTACAAGTCTCAATTTTACCCTACAATACCATATTATTCTCACTGATCCTTTTGAAGGGAAAGGGTGTGTAGTAACATGATTAGTGCCAGGATTTTTACTATTTAGAAAAGTGTGCCACATGATGGAATGGTTACGATTTTTGACTTCCATATCTAAATTGCTCAACAAGTATTGATCTATGTCAGCTTCTACTGGGTGATATACCTAAGGCTCCAGGAGCACGTACTCATCCTGCTATAAAGCTAATTCTCATTTAATTTAAGGTGTAAGAATTTGAAATTGGTGCTAACTGCGATTGTTTTGCGACCACATTCGCGGTCACAAAACAATTGTACATACCATTTAGAGTCGGTATTAGGAAGGGACGCCCTTGACACTCCCCTTCCTAATACCGAATCGCAAAACACAAACTGCGATTCCGTAACAAGTTACCGAAACGCAGTTTGGACTTTGTACATCCCAAAAAGCATTTGTCTAGTTGCCAAGGAGCTGATTATGCGAATCGGCCCCTTTGCGACTAGGAAAATGCTTCGTACATCTGGCACTTAGTGACTTCCTGTCTTTCCGCCACTCCTATTTTCATCACTTTGGGGTCCTCCCCGACACCTTTCCAGCATATCCAGAGACAGCTGTCTAACCAGACCCAAATGGACACAACCTCTCCTTGACAACTCAGACCTAATCCATCTCCTAAAGAGTTACGCACTTTCAAATTCCACTATCCCCTCCTCCTGTCTTCCTGCTACCCTCTCCTCTATCTACCGGAGGCAGCAGCCAGATTTCACCCATCATATATGACCACATTAAAACTCACACACACCATCCCAGTGCACGCTCACCCCCTCTTAACTTGACACAAATCCCAACTATCCTCCCTGATCAGCCAAGTCAGAAAGACAAAAGCATCTCCCTGAACTGCATGCTACACAATTCTCAGTCTGTAGTGAAACACTGTCTAGATTTATCAGACTCGATCCTGACCCATAATCTTGGTATCCTGATCCTCACAGAAACGTGGCTCAATATCTCATCTAACAATTTACTAGACCTTCTTCTTCCTCCCAATTACTCCATTTTGCACCGCAACTGGGAAGATAGACACAGTGGAGCTCTGGCACTCATTCACCAAAATTCTCTGAGATGCTGAACCCTCCCAATGACTCACTTTCAGTCTTTCGATAGCTTGTTTGTGGAACTCTCAACATCCACTACCTCCAATCTCAGATTGAATGTGATTTACCATCCACCGGGTCAAAACAATACCTTTATTGAGGATTGCATGGATTTCTTCACCTCTGAATTTATCAGCTCTGACAACAATATCTTCCTTGGTGACTTCAACATCCACTGGGGGGACGTGGGAATCAGATGTGTGGACACTTTTAGCTCCTTTCTCAATGCCAATGATCCCCAACAGAATGGCCATAAATCTACACACCACAAAGGTGCCATTCTGGATCTGATAATCTCAAATTCCCCCTTCCTAAAGACATATGACCCCATGTCAGTCAAGTGGTCTGATCATATGCAGATCCCATTCTCTCTAACCGGCTCTTACACCAAAACATATGAGCAACCCTAAAAAGAGAAAATATGGTTTAGAAACACATCCAACATTGACACAGAAGCCATGGTCATCATGGTTCTTCCCACTCTAATTGCAACCACACCTCATCTTGACTTCAACGAGGCCACCGAAAAGTTTAATTCCTGCATGAACACCCTTATTGACAAATGTGCACTCCTGAAGTGCAAATTATCCAGACCAAAACCCTCTAAGCCCTAGCTTTCTAACGAGCTTTATGATGAACGAAAGCTTATCAGAAAATATGGGAAAAGAATAGAGAAAAGCACCATCTTTCCTGGGTATGACTAAGCTTCACAAAGCAAGAAAACAATACAAAGACCAAATACTCAGAGCCAAATCTTCCCATATCAGAGCCCTTGTGAATTCTGCAAGGAATATACTGAAGCACCTGTTTGAAGTTATTGCACAGTCTACTAACCCCTCTAACTCTTTGCCTCCTAAGTCATCAGTTGCCTGTTGCAACGACTTTGTGAATTTCCTTGACAAAAAAGTTAGAGACATCGATGTTTAATTTCCCATCAACGACTACCTTAAAATGGTTGAGTCCCTACCATGCAAAGCACTACAATCTTAGGCATATTTCTCTCCAAACTCAGGGCAGGACCTACTATGAGCTATCTTCTCAAGCCATCATCAGGATGCTATTCCAGGCACTATTAGCATATCTCTTGCACACACCGACTCCCCATATAGACCACCATGGTCAATTCCTTTCTCAAACAGGGCCTCTTCCTTGAATGGCTGAAAGTGGGTCAAATCACTCTGCTTTTAAAAAAAGAACCTCTCGGTCCAGAGAACCTGACCAACTACCGCCCAGGCTCCATACTTCCATTTTTAGGCAAAGCCATCAAAAGTTGCGTAGTTGCCTAGCCTCACACATCCAAACAAACAACCTCCTAGACACTGTCCAATTATGTTTCTGCCAGGGTCACAGTACAGAAACTGCAATCCTCCAAATAGTCAGACTCCCCTAGAATCCTCTAATCCGGCAATTCCTGCCTCCTGGTCCTCCTGGATTTATTCACCGCATTCGACAGTGTCAACCATCATGACCTCCTTTGTATTCTTGAACTTCCCATGGGATGTGGAGGAAATGTCTCAACTGGTTCACCTCTATCCTTGCCAACCATTTCCAAATTTAGCGTTCACCAAGGTGCTCCTTAAGGTTTGATCCTCTTCCCAACCATCTTCAACTTCTACCTAGATCCAATATGTGTGATTCTCAGAAATTCTGTGATTCTCTTCCACCTCTATGCCGATACCAAAGTATACTTGAAAATCTAATCCCCGGAGGTTGTTGCCCTGCTTTCAAACACTCTCCTAAAGATTCAAAATTGGATGTCTAACCACCATTTAGAACTAAACCCAACTAAAACAGAATTTTGATCTCACCTCCAAAAGCAAAAACACCAGTACAAGAATGGATGGCCACATTTCCTGCCTTAAAACGTTGCCCCGCCATTGTCCCGAAACAGTGGTGCAATCTCTCATTCTCTCTAGACTAGACTATGAAACTGCCTTTCTCTCAGGCATTCCCAAAGTTCACCTAGGCCCACTGAGAGCAACCCTACATGCTGCAGCATGCTTCATCTTTGGTCTCAAGAAATTCTGACCACATTTCCCCTGTCCTGCTAACCCTCCAATAGATCTCCATTGAAGTGAGGCCCAATTTAAAATTTCTTGCAGTACACACCGAGCTATTCACTCCTCTTCATTCTCCTATCTAAATGAGAAAATAGCAAATAGGAGTTCCAAAAATGGCCAATCCTTGCTTCTGGAACCACACTTTCAGGCGAGAATGATACAGGAACCGGTCTTTCTCTGCTAGCGCCACTAGAATCTGGAACTCTTTGCCTCCCTCACTCCACCTAATCACCTGCCCAGCATCATTCAAAAAGGAACTCAAGCTCCACCTATTTGACAGACATTTTGGTAATTCACCCTCAACCAGACTTATTTACTTTCTTCACTGTGCCCTGATCTGCCTTCGTTTAACTGTTCCTATCCTCTGCCCTATTATTGTAACTGTCTTTTTCTAGTAACTATACACATACATGGATTTAATCATCCGAGATTAACTACTATGTTATAAACCTGTATCCTGTGTGTTGTAAAGAGCTCTGATGCCTTCATGCAATGTCTGCGCTATATAAAATTGCAAAAATAAATACAAATAATTTGTATCCATTTTACTGTGCCACCACTTAAACACTCAGATGTTCATTCCCACCCGTTCTGTGTCCCAATTCAGTGGCTGAAGACAGTATATTTCAGTAGGTTAATCTTGCATTAGTGTTAGCGTAATTTGCACCACTATTCTCACCAATAAACCTGAGCACAAGCTTTCACTGGCAGCTCTCTTGAACAAGGCAGTGCCCATTAGCAGTGGGATGCTTCCATCTGCATTTGAAGGAATCTCCTCCTGAGCTGAGCTGTTTAACCCTTGTCTACCTACAATAAGAAAGGCAGGAAGTAAGGAATTAGGGCCCATGTTTATACTTTTTTACGCTTAACTGCGCTAATGCAACTATCTAGTGCCATACCAAGGCGCCGGCGGAGCGTCATATTTATGGTATGATGCTAGCCAGCGGTAAGGCCCGCCTAGCCTCATAGAAAAGGATGCTAGCCGGGTGGAGGAGATGTAGGGGGAGCAGGGGGTTTAGATTCAGAGGATGATGCAACTATGGGCAAGGGCAAAAAAAATGCCTCTGCCCAGACTAACGTAATTTTCTGACGTTAGAACCCCATGGACATGACTCCTGTCTCAGTTAAGACAGGTGTCATGCCCCCCAGCCCAATGGCCATGCCCTGGGGACTTCTGTTCCCTGAGCATGTGTTGGACGTTTTTTGCTTATGCAGGGTCATCCCCAATCTTTTTTCCTCCTGCCTCCTATTTTTTCTGACCTGTTGTTGTTGGCTTTGAACTCTGAGCACTTTACCACTGCTAACCAGTGCTAAAGTCCATATGCTCTCTGTGTAAATTGTATTGTTGATTTGTTTATCCATGATTGGCATATTTGATTTACTAGTAAGTCCCTAGTAAAGTGCACTAGAGGTGCTCAGGGCCTGTAAATCAAATGCTATTAGTGGGCCTGCAGCACTGGTTGTGCCACCCACATAAGTAGCTCTGTAATCATGTCTCAGACCTGCCACTGCAGTGTCTGTGTGTGCAGTTTTTAACTGTAAATTCGGCTTGGCAAGTGTATGCACTTGCCAGGCCTAAACCTTCCCTTTTCTTACATGTCAGACACCCCTAAGGTAGGCCCTAGGTAGTCCCAATGGCAGGGTGCAGTGTATGGTTAAGGTAGGACATATAGTAATGTGTTTTCTATGTCCTGACAGTGAAATATTGTTAAATTTGTTTTTCACTGTTGTAAGGCCTGTCCCTCTCATAGGTTAACATGGGGGCTACCTTTATATCTGATTAAAGTGTAGATTCCCTTTGGGAGCGGATGGACATGTGGAGTTTGGGGTCTCTGAGCTCACAATTTAAAAATACTGTCAGAGTCACCAGATCCTCGGGGTCTGTGCACGTTCTCAACACGTCCACCACTGAACAGCTCCAAGACTCTGATTGATAAATCACAGAGACTGAGAGAGTTCAAGGGGGGAAGAGGGGATTAGGAAGGGAACAGCTGGGAAGGAGACCTGTAGTAAGAAAAAGGTTAGAACACACAATATGAAAATTATATCTCCTGAAAATCAATACTAGACTATGATTCTAAGCCTAGTCACTCTGAAAACATAAACAATCTAAGAGTTAAGTTTAAAATGACTAAGTTTCAAGATGGCCGGATACCTGTAAGAGAATCAAGATGAATTAAATGAAAACTTTCTTATTCAAATACTTTCCTTTACATGAGAATCAGAAAAAACATTCTGACTAAATTTGAAGCCAGTCATATAAATCATGTTTTGAGAATGTATACTAGGACCATACAATATTGCATCTAGAAACTCTGGCATTCTGTGTACTCTTAAAATGTTTCAACACAAATTGCGCATATTGCAGATATATATATATATATATATATATATATATATATATATATATAGTAAACACCATAAAAGGATTGTGCACCATGAATAACACAATATGGATTCCGGAAACAAATCACATAACTTGTCAACTCGAATATTACATAATGAATATCTTAGAATAGTGGCATACAATAAACAACATGAAATATACTCGAGGAGAGAATCGTGCGTCTTGCCGATTCGAGTGTCACCATGTAAAATACCAAGAAATGGTAGCACGCAATGAATATCAAAGTCAAATCATCATTAATCGAATCGCGCGTCTTGCCGATTCGTAAAACACGATGTAAATGTCAAGAAATAACAGCTCACAATAAATAACAAGATCAAAGTACAATGAAATGAATCGCGCTTCTTTTGCCGATTCTTAAGCCACCATGTAAATGTCAAGAAATGGTAGCGCGCAATGAACAACAAAGTTAAATCCTCATGAAACGAGTTGCGCGTCTTGTCAATTCGTAAAACATCATGTAAATGTCAAGAAATAGTAGCGCGCAATGGACAACAATGTTTAAACACCATAAAACGAATCGCGCATCTTGCCGATTCTTAAGCCACCCTGCCAATGTCAAGAAATGGTATCACGCAATGAATAACAAAGTCAAACCTTTATGAAACAAATCGCGCGTCTTGCCTATTTGTAAACTACCATATAAATGGCAAGAAATGGTAGCGCGCAAGTAATCTGTTACTCATTTAAGAATTAAACCAAGAATATGAAAATTCTCAATAACGGTGTCGGAACAGTCCAACCACCGTCTTACCACCTGGAACAATGATCACCAATGAAGGATGAAGGGCAGAAGACTGGAAGATCCAAATAGGCTGCCGGGACAGGAGCTCAGGAAGAAGCTGCTGCTCTGCACTGAGATCTCTGAATAGTGAGCACTGGGAGTTGGGCTGGCTCTCTTTTATAGAGTCTTGGCCCAGCCCAGAACCACGCCCAGGCATGTTGCAGGGAAAGTCTCTGGAAGGCCCTGGAAAGGGGCCACACCCTAACACACTCTGAAAACCTGCAGCAATACATTGCAAAGGAACAGTATTTGTAAGAATATTAAAAATAAGTTTTCAGGATTGAACTCTGCAATGCAAAAGGTTAAACCACAACATATCAGCACAATGCATAAATTACGTTGTTTTGAGAGTGCTGGGTTTTTGCATTTTTGTCGCCAATAGAGCGCGTACTGCTCTGCTGTTGACAGTACTCCCCTCTCCCAGACGCGCTTTAGGGCCTGGTTTGCTTGGATTAAGACGATGAAAGCGTCTCACAAGTACTGGAGCATGAACATCAGATGCGGAAACCCATGAGTTACTTTCAGGACCATAACCTTTCCATGAGATTAAGTACCATAGATTACACCCTCTCAGTTTAGAATCCAACACTTTCTTGACTTCATATTCTTCTTCCCCTTGTACTAGAACAGGAGCTGGATGAGGGTGGACCTTTTGGACTGCCTTTTTCAAGAGGGAAGTGTGGAAAACTGGATGAATCCGTAAGGATCTGGGCAATTGTAGTTTATAGGTCACCGGATTGATTTGCTGAAGGACAGCATAAGGACCTATGAATTTGGGGTTAAACATGTGCTTCTTCTTGAAGTCTATATGTTTTGTGGAAAGCCACACTTTGTCACCTGGTTGACATTGCGGTCCCTCACAATGTTTCTTGTCATAATGCCTTTTATATTTTTGTTTGGCTTTTTCTAAATGCTGTTGAATCAGTTTCTGGGTTTGATGTAAATGCGGAATGGTTTCTGACACAGCTGGAGTAAGAGAACTTTGTTGAGGAATTGTGATGGGCAAGGTGTCAGGATGATAGCCAAATAAACCAAAAAGGGTGTAACGCCAATAGAAGTGTGGAAAGAGTTATTGTAAGATAACTCAGCTAACCAGAGCATAGATTTCCAAGAATGAAGTGCCTTTTCAGCGTAGGCACGTAGGTATTGTTTCAAAGTCTGATTTAGTCTCTCCGTTTGACCATCTGTTTGAGGATGGTGACTAGTAGATAGCGTAGATGTCACTTGGAGTGTTTTACACCATGTCTTCAAGAAATTGGAGGAAAATTGTGACCCCCGATCGGAGAGGATAACCTTTGGCAGTCCATGATAACGAACCACTCTGTTCAGTAAAATAGTTGCCAATTCACTAGAAGTGGGCAATTTTTCACAGGCGATGAAATGTCCATATTTCGTGAGACTATCTACTACCACCAGAATTACTGAATGCTGTTGAACCACTGGCAGACCGGCAATAAAGTCTAAAGAAATGTGCTCCCATGGAAGACTTGGGGTTGGAAGTGGATGTAACAACCCTTTTGGTTTTGAATGACTTGTTTTAATGCGAGCACAAACTTCACAGTTGTTTACCATTGCTTTTATATCTTTTGTTATGATAGGCCACCAAAAATAGCGTTGGATCAGTTCAAGAGTTTTAGGAGTATCTGGGTGACCTGCCGTAGGTATAACATGCAACCAATGAAACACTATCTTACGAAGTTTGGTAGTGGGTACGAACAAACGAGCGTCATGAAAGGGTAAACCTTGCTTGATTGACCTTTTGGGATCTGCTTGGGCCCATGTTTGCCATTTTTCAACAGTGAAAGAGTTGCAAATTTCTTCAAAGAAATCTTTAGTTTTTATGATACATAGAACCTTGTCAGGAGCAATGATAGCTCTGGAGGCTTGAAATGCAGGCAACGTGGTAGACTCTTGACGGGACAAGGCGTCAGCCTTGCGATTATCTTTACCAGGCCGGAAGGTTACTACAAAATCAAATTCGGCAAAAAAAAGCATCCAGCGTAATTGCCGAGGGGTCAAAAGTCTGGCGGAACTCATGAATTGAAGATTACGATGATCAGTATATACTGTGACAGTGTATTTGGCACCCAACAAATGATGGCTCCATTCTTTAAAGGCGTCACGAATCGCCAGAAGCTCTTTTTCAGCAATGACATAGTTCTGTTCGGCTTCGTTCAACTTCCGAGACATATAAGCTACAGGATGAAGTTGACCAGTGTCTTTATTTTGTTGTGATAAGACGGCTCCTATTGCTACATCTGAAGCATGAGCTTCCACTATGAAAGGTTGATTCGCATCAGGATGAGTCAAGACTGGGGCAGTGGAGAAAGCTTCCTTCAAAGTCGAGAAGGCTTGATCAGCTTCTGGGGACCATACAAACTTTTCTTTCTTTCTTAGTAGCTTAGTGATTGGAGCCACTGTCTGGGAGAAATGATTTATGAACCTCCAGTAAAAATTTGCAAACCCCAGGAAACATTGTACATCACGAACAGTCTTTGGGGTGGGCCAATCAGATATGGCTTTTACTTTCTTTTCTGCCATCACCATACCTTGAGGGGTAAGAATAACCCCTAAAAACTCAACTGTGGTAACATGAAACTCACACTTGGTTAGTTTGCAATATAAATGGTGTTTTTGAAGGGCTGCAAGAATTTTCTTGACATGTTGGACATGTTCGTTTTCATTGTCTGAGTAGATCAAAATGTCATTGATGTAAACTATGGCAAATTTGTTGAGGTACTCTCTAAGAACGTCATTCAAGAAAAATTTTAATGCTGCTGGAGCATTACACAGACCAAAAGGCATGACGGTGTATTCAAAAAGGCCATATCTTGTCTTGAACGCTGTTTTCCATTCGTCACCCTCTCTCATTCTGACCAAATGATAAGCACCTCGAAGGTCAAGCTTCGTGTAGATTTTTGCTCTCTTTACTTTTCCAATAAGATCGGAATTAGGGGTAAAGGATATTTATTCTTGATGGTGACTTTGTTCAAACCCCTATAGTCGATGCAAGTTCGAAGTTCTCCATTAGCTTTTGAAACAAAAAACAAAGGCGAAGCTGCAGGAGACTTAGAGGGGCGAATGAAGCCATTCTCCAAAAACTGATCTAGGTATTTTCGTAAATGTTGATTTTCATGTTCTGACAGGGCATATACACGACAGCTGGGAAGTATCGCACCTGGGGCTAGATCAATTTGACAGTCATAAGATCTATGAGGAGGTAAAGTCTCTGCTCCTTTCTCATCAAATACATCTTTGTAAGATGAATACTGTTTGGGCAGCTGAATTTCTTTCTCCGCGGCAGTAGCTATGTAAGAGTTGCAAACTTTTGGTACTTGAATCTTTTGGAGACATTGATCGTTACATAGCGCTGATGAGAACACGATTTTTCGTTCTGCCCAATTGATCTCCGGATTGTGATGAGTTCACCATGGCAAGCCGAGGATAATCCCATATTGGGGAGCATGGATCACGTCAAGGATGATTTTCTCTTTATGTTTCTTTCTTTGATTCTTATCTTCACAAATCATTGACAAGGGGATAGTCTGAAGAGTTACCGGACCTCCAGTCAAGAGTTTTCCATCGACTGCCTGGATGATTTCTGGGGTCTTCTTTTCAATACATGGGATCCCCCATGCACGAACCAATTGGACATCAACAAAGTTCCCAGTAGCCCCAGAATCGACTAGAGCTTTTTTGAAATAGATCTTTTTCTTGACCTGAACTCTTATTTCCAGTTTAAGAAGTCTAGATTGTGAAGGGTCCACGGTGACACCCAAGAGCAACCCTTCTCTGCATCTTGGGTGTTTTAGTTTTCCACTGGTGCATTGGCTGCAACCTTCTGAACTGGACCTTGCTTGTTCTTTGGTTTGATTGGACAATCTTTGGCAAAATGACCTTTTCGCCCACAATAAAGACACTGTCCATTTTTTCTGCGTAGGTCCTTTTCATCTTTGGTCAAAGGTCTTCTGATGGTTCCGATTGCCATCGGTTCCGGCGTTCTTTCTTTCGGAGTTCTTGAGTCTCTGTTATCATGAACGCGCCATGAATATTTTTCAATCTTTTTGCACGTTCCTTTATGTTCTGCTAAACGATGATCAAGTCTCAAGACAAGATTTATTCATTCTCGTTACAGTCTGTAGGTTGTGGGTCGATTTGCGCTAAGATATCTTTTAGTTCCTCTTTGAGTCCCTTGTAAAACAAGACCGCTTGTTTTTCTTCAGGCCAGGATGTCTCAGCAACTAGCCGGTTAAAGTTGGCTAAATACGACACTAGATCTTAATTCCCTTGGCGTAAATCTAATAATTCACGATCTGCTGACTGTGTTACAGTTCCACGATCAAAAACTCTCTCAAATTCACGAACAAAATTTCTCCAGTTGTACAATAAGGGACTTTTTTTACGCACAAGAGGAATTGCCCAAGTAGCTGCATCCCCAGAGAGATATGATAACAAGAAAGCTACTTTGGACTGGGCATCGGGGAACGTATTTGGTCTGCAGGTGAAGTGTAGTTCCACTTGAACCAGGAAAGATTGTGCTTTCAAAGGGTCACCTGAGAAACGTTCTGGGGGAGCTAAAGGAATTGCAGAAGGAACATTTAGGGAAATCGGATTACTTCCAGAAGCCTGAGAAGAAGTACCTGGCCAAGACACACCTGTGGGACTTTGTTCCTTCTTCTCTACCTTATCTTGCAACTGACTCACTCTCTCTGCTAAGCTAGTTGTCAATTCTTTGGATAATACCACCTCTGCTTGGAGCTGGGTGATAGCCTTGACTAACTCGTCTAGCGTGGCCATGCTGAGAACATACACAAGCCAGGAGGATAATAATTTGTGGGCTCACTATTCTGTCAGAGTCACCAGATCCTCGGGGTCTGTTCACGTTCCCAACACGTCCACCACTGAACAGCTCCAAGACTCTGATTGATAAATCACAGAGACTGAGAGAGTTCAAGAGGGCAAGAGGGGATTAGGAAGGGAACAGCTGGGAAGGAGACCTGTAGTAGGAAAAAGGTTAGAACACACGATATGAAAATTATATCTCCAGAAAATCAATACGAGACTATGATTCTAAGCCTAGTCACTCTGAAAACATGAACAATCTAAGAGTTAAGTTTAAAATGACTAAGTTTCAAGATGGCCGGATACCTGTAAGGGAATCAAGATGAATTAAATGAAAACTTTCTTACTCAAGTACTTTCCTTTACATGAGAATCAGAAAAAACATTCTGATTTTAATTTTAAACCAGTCATATAAATCCTGTTTTGAGAATATATACTAGGACCATACAATATTGCATCTAGAAACTCTGGCCTTCTGTGTACTCTTAAAATGTTTCAACACAAATTGCGAATATTGCAGATATATATATATATATATATATATAGTAAACACCATAAAAGGATTGTGCACCATGAATAACACAATATGGATTCAGGAAACAAATCACATAACTTGTCAACTCGAATATTACATAATAAATATCTTAGAATAGTGGCATACAATAAACAACATGAAATAAACTCGAGGAGAGAATCGTGCGTCTTGCCGATTCGAGTGTCACCATGTAAAATACCAAGAAATGGTAGCACACAATGAATATCAAAGTCAAATCATCATTAATCGAGTCGCACGTCTTGCCGATTCGTAAAACACGATGTAAATGTCAAGAAATAACAGCTCACAATAAATAACAAGATCAAAGTACAATGAAATGAATCGCGCTTCTTTTGCCGATTCTTAAGCCACCATGTAAATGTCAAGAAATGGTAGCGCGCAATGAACAACAAAGTTAAATCCTCATGAAACGAGTTGCGCGTCTTGCCAATTCGTAAAACATCATGTAAATGTCAAGAAATAGTAGCGCGCAATGGACAACAATGTTTAAATACCATAAAACGAATTGCGCGTCTTGCCGATTCTTAAGCCACCATGCCAATGTCAATAAATGGTATCACGCAATGAATAACAAAGTCAAACCTTTATGAAACAAATTGCGCGTCTTGCCTATTTGTAAACTACCATATAAATGTCAAGAAATGGTAGGGCGCAAGTAATCTGTTACTCATTTAAGAATTAAACCAAGAATATGAAAATTCGCAATAACGGTGTCGGAACAGTCCATCCAACGTCTTACCACCTGGAACAATGATCACCAATGAAGGATGAAAGGCAGAAGACTGGAAGATCCAAATAGGCCGCCGGGACAGGAGCTCAGGAAGAAGCTGCTGCTCTGCACCGGGACCTCTGAATAGTGAGCACTGGGAGTTGGGCTGGCTCTCTTTTATAGAGTCTTGGACCAGCCCAGAACCGCGCCCAGGCATGTTGCAGGGAAAGTCTCTGGAAGGCCCTGGAAAGGGGCCACACCCTAACACACTCTGAAAACCTGCAGCAATACATTGCAAAGGAACAGTATTTGTAAGCATATTAAAAATAAGTTTTCAGGATTGAACTCTGCAATGCAAAAGGTTAAACCACAACATATCAGCACAATGCATAAATTACGTTGTTTTGAGAGTGCTGGGTTTTTGCATTTTTGTCTCCAATAGAGCGCGTACTGCTCTGGTGTTGACAAATACATCTTTTAGTAAAGTTGATTTTAAGATTGTGTGGTTGAAAATGCCACTTTTAGAAAGTGAGCATTTTCTTGCTTATACCATTTCTGTGACCCTGCCTGTTTGTGGATTCCCTGTCTGGCTCCGTTTGACAGTTGGGCTGGTTGCACCTCACACTAGACAGTGACACAAAGGGAGCTGGGGTGTAGTCTGCATTTCCTGATGAGCCACCTGTGCTAGGGGGGAGGAGTGGTCACTTACACCTGAAAGTGCTGTGCCTGTCCTCACACAATGCCGTCTCTGACCCACTGGTGAGTGTCTGGGGCCCGGCCTGGGCAAGGCAGGATTTCACATTCAAAAGAGACTTTACTTTGAAGTAGGCCTACTTCAAAGGAGAAATTGGGTATAAGAAGGGCACTCAAAACCACAGACTTTAGAACACTTCTGGAAACAAGAGGAACCTCTGCCTGGAGAAGAGCTGAAGAGTGGAGAAGTGCTGCCCTGCCTGTGACTGTGCTTTGTGGAGCTATCCTGCAGTTGCTGCTTCTGCCAGAGTAAGAGGGCAAAGACTGGACTTTGTGTGCCTTCCATCTTGTGAAGAAATCTCCAAGGGCTTGATTTAGAGCTTGCCTCCTGTTGTTTGAAGTCTCAGGGACAACAAAGACTTCTCTCTGCCAGAGACTCCTGCGATCACAAGTGGTGCCCTATCCAGTCCCTGGGCCCTTGAAAGGAAAGCTGGTGGAAATCCAAGGAAATCGACTTCGGACGACTTCGGACCGACGCCGCTGCTGAATCCGGTGACGCCGCCTGCAACCGACTCCGTGATCTTTGCTGGAACGCAACGACCTTCGCAGGCCAGACGCCGCTGCAGCCCCGCAGAAGTCCGCGACTCCATGGAAGTCGCCACACCACGTCGTGACCAACGACGCTCGAAGTGCGTGGATTCAACATTTCGCACAGACGCCGCGATCCCCGACTTCGCGCATCAACTTGATTTCACTCTTCACCAAAGGTACTGTACTTGGGGGTCTACGCGACTCCGTGTCCGGCACCGCTGGTGTCAGCTTGTTGGTGTTCTGCTTTCCCTCTTATCTCATAACCGAGCTTACAGAACCTCTCTGGAATGCACTTCTGAGTTTAAAGAAGACATTTATTGTTATTAATTCCCCACCCACAACTTCCTGAGAGACGGAATTAGTAGATTGGAAGCACACGTTCAAAAGTAGTCGCAGCAATGAAAGCAAAATATATCAAAGTACTTCTCAGTTGCAATGTACACAGCAAATAGATGTGATTATATTATAGCATACCTTCAAAGCAAAGCATAAAAGTCAAAATTCATCTCTGTATGGGCAAGGCGGTAGGGCCTATATTCAGCTTCATCATTCTGGGGTCTGCAAGTTGATGACTCCGGTCAACTGCGAGAAAGAGATTTTCTACCCAAACGGGAGACAGACAACTGACGTCTAGTTCCTGTCTGAAGTCAGAGCAGATTCAATCTACCTCTCTGTAGCCCAGAGTCATCCTTAAAAGCAAACTCAGTGTGAGAGCCGAAGAACCTTGGAGAGAGGCCAATTCTCCTGAGCTCACTCGCTCTCAGACTGGATTGCGAGGTAAACACAAAATCTACGTGCTCTTATCAGCTAAGGTCTGGTGTGAAGAAAACAGCTTGGTCCATCTTGTGGAAAAACACAGCTTGGAAAAACACAGCTCATCTGCAATGTCTCAACTGCAATGTCTAACCCCACGTTAAATAGGCAGCTAACCTAAGTATCAAATGTAATGTCTAATGTCATGTCAAAGCCAATAGGCAGCTAAGCTGAATACAGAATGTAATGGCTAATGCCATGTCAAAGCCAATAGGCAGCTAACCTAAATATCAAATGTAATGTCTAATGTCATGTCAAAGCCAATAGGCAGCTAAACTGAATACAGAATGTAATGGCTAATGCCATGTCAAAACCAATAGGCAGCTAAACTGAATACAGAATGTAATGGCTAACTCCATGTTAAAGCCAATAGGCAGCTAAACTGAACACAACATGTAGGCCCATATTTATACTTTTTGACGCAAAACTGCGCTAACGCAGATTTGAGCCAAAAAAATTAGCGCCGGCTAACGCCATTCTGAAGCGCCATGCGGGCGCCGTATTTATTGAATGGCGTTAGCCGGCGTTAGCTGACCGGCGCTGCCTGGTGTGCGTGAAAAAAAAACACGTACACCAGGCAGCGCCGGCGTAAGGAAAAATGGCGTTTGGGCGTCCAAAAATGGGGCAAGTCAGGCTGAGGCAAAAAAAATCGTCTTAACCCGATCTGCGCCATTTTTTGTGTGCGCCCAGACGCCATTAACATGACTCCTGTCTTAGCAAAGACAGGAGTCATGCCCCTTTGCCCAATGGCCATGCCCAGGGGACTTCTGTCCCCTGGGCATGGTCATTGGGCATAGTGGCATGTAGGGTGGCACAAATCAGGCCCCCCTATGCCAAACATTTTTTTAAAAAAAATACTTACCACAACTTACCTTTTCTTCCCTGGGATGGGTCCCTCCATCCTTGGGTGTCCTCCTGGGGTGGGCAAGGGTGGCAGGGGGTGTCCCTGGGGGCTTGGGAGGGCACCTCTGGGCTCATTCTGAGCCCACAGGTCCCTTAACACCTGCCCTGACCCAGGCGCTAAAATCCGGTGCAAATGCGGGTTTTTTAGTCCCGCCCACTCCCGGGTGTCATTTTTGCCCGGGAGTATAAATACGACGCATATGCATCGCAGTCATTTTTTAAGACGGGAACGCCTACCTTGCATATCATTAACGCAAGGAAGGTGTTCACGCAAAAAAATGACGCTAACTTCATGAACTTTGGCGCTAGACGCGTCTAACGCCAAAGTATAAATATGGAGTTAGTTTTGCGTCGAATTTGCGTCGAAATAAACAACGCAAATTTGGCGCAAACGGAGTATAAATATGCCCCGTAATGTGCTACTGGTGAACATTGAGCAACTAATATGCGCAGTGGTGAAACACAAAGTCATTGGTCAAACACAATTAATAGCAACACATTTGGGAACGACTCCGTCATAGAAGCATTTTGTGTTTCTAAGCGCTATTTTTGAGTTAAATCTTTAAAACTTCATAACTTGTCTTGTGTATGTCGGATTTTTGTCGTTTTGGTCTTGTTTTGTTTAGATAAATCTTTCCTATTTTTCTAAACTGGTGTTGTGTCATTTTGTAGTGTTTTCATTAAGTTACTATGTGTGTTGGTACAAATACTTTACACCTACCACTCTGAAGTTATGCCCACTGCTCTGCCAAGCTACCAAGGGTGTAAGCAGGGGTTAGCTGAGGGTGATTCTCTTTTACCTTGACTAGAGTGAAGGTCCTTGCTTGAACTGGGGGTAACCTGACTGTCAACCAAAGACCCCATTTCTAACAACATGGCCGTTGGGCCCAGTGCAATGTAGGGGTGCCCAAGTTATGCACTTCGAAAAAAATATATATATACTTACCCATACCTACGGCTACCAACCTGGGATGGGGTCCCCCCCATCCTTAGGTGTCTTTCTGGTGTGGGTGCGGGTGGGTGAGGGTGTCCATGGGGCCAGGGAAGGGCACCTGTGGGCTCTTTCCATGGCCTCTGACCATGGAAAAAGGCCCACAGGTCCCCTAACGCTTTCCCTGACCCAGGCGTTAAATAATGGCGCTAAGGAAGCTTAGCACCATTATTTAAGGCACCTATCCTCCCATGCTATATTTTAGCACAGGGGGATAAATATGGCGCTAAGGCCATATCGTTGTTTTCTGCATGGGAATGCTTACCTTGCATCTCATTGATGCAAGGTAGGTTTCCACGTCCAGAAAATAATGTAAACTCCATAACTTTGGCGTTAGACGTGTCTACAGCCAAAGTATAAATATTGAGTTAGGTTTGCGCTGAATTAGCTTTAAAAAATTATGCTAATTCACTTCAAACTGAGTATAAATATGGGCCTAAGTTTTATTTTGCTTTTCAGAATGCTGACAATTGACTCTTCGGGATATAGTTACGGCCAAAGGAATTATGCGTTTTTGCAGCTGCAGTCTTCTCTGCATAATCATGGATTCAATTTGAAGATTTCACCACGAAAAAAGTAATTTTATTTCTAGCTTAAAGTGATCAAAATTTGTTAAACAAAAAATGTTACATGAAATTCTGAGCAGTGGCATACCTCTTGAAAAGCTTAACGGTCCCTTTTCAGTTGCTTATTCTTGTACCTAGCTATTAAACTAGTACTAATATGATTTAGCGCTGCCCAAAACTTGATATAGTTGCTAAAATGTCTAAATAAAAAAAATATACTGGTATAGAGTGTGGTGCACTATGCCACATAATTTGCTTTTCCTAGCTTTGTCAACCCTCTCACATATTTTGGTCCACCATAGGTGCATAATTCCAGTGGCTCCATGTGTTTATAAAAAACATCCGCCATCCCTGGTTATGCAGCTTATAGCGTGTTCCATTTTTTTGAGGCTTATAGTTTTGCTTTGAACATTGTCATTATGGGATCCAACCCCTAGCATGCAAAGCGCTGTTTGCCATAAAGCTGGAGTTGGCCTGAGATATTATGAAAGATGTTAAGCCACGTGTGTTTCGGCTTTTTACAAAGTCAGTTAGTCCATTTAAAAAGAACAGCCCATTTCAGATGCAAAATCAAAGGTAAACTCTAGTCACATATTTTAGGAGGGCTCACTCTATGATTCACATCTTGCTTTAAAACAAGCATTGGTAATGCAAATTGTTTTGTTTTTTTGTGTAGCGGAAAGTTTACTATCAAACTTCACATCACAGCGGATGATGAACCGTCACCTACTTAGTGTGGTACGCATTCGTAATGGGTTATTCATCTGGCAGTGGAAAGCATCTGAGAATTCCTTTGTTCATATTTGTACAGTTTCCTAGTTACAGGTTCTCTAGTTTGGGTGAGGTCAATCACCTGATGTCGACATTTATGTTCTTCGTTTGTTAACATCACACCTGTGTTAAAATTATGCATGGGTGAGCTAAAATGTTTATTTTACCTGTGTCTCCCTACTACAAGATTCAGAATAGGTGGCTCGAGCAACAAGGCAACTTTTCTTTTGTCACTATGTTTTGGCTCTTGAATATAGTTGCAATGGTGTCAGACACCTTCCTCATGCTAACGCTTTTGATATCTTGCATCAAATATTGTGAACCAGTGCTGATTCACAGGGCATGTTATGTAAGAGCATTCAAAACATAATTTGTTTCATATAATGGGGCAACAGAAGTGGAAACAACCTTTCTTCACAGAACAGAAAATTATTGGGCAGAAACAGTGTAAGCTTCTGTGAGAGGGCAGGTATAGCTGGAGCATCAGCAGTGGCAGGCCACATACAAATCAGATTGGAGCAGTGCAAGCTTTGCTTCCTCAAAGTACACGCACATCATGGAAGTAGCAAAGCAAGCATCTGCAGAAAGCAGCAAGTGCAATCTTCCATTCTCCACAGAATAGATTCCGCTGGGCAGCCTAGTACACGTTTCTCTTTCTCACACAGTATGCCCAGATACGGCAAAAGCAACATGAAGGCTGCAGACAAATCTTCGGTGTGGGTGACTAACACACTGACAAGATTGTATAGGTGGATGAGTGAGTGAATATGCAAGTTCTGACGCCATTTTTACTCAGGTGAAATTCCACATCATCATCCTGAAAGCCCTGCTGCAGGCACTCAGCAATTTGCTGTTTCTGCTGTGCACCTGGTGTCAAATTCTTCAGTCTTTCTTTAGAACAAAGTGCGACTATTCACATGCACATTTGTCAATCACTGCATCTTCTTTATATCAGTACAGAGACTTTCTCTACTTGTGAAGGGAAAAGGGATTGGAGTGACATGTGCCCATTATGTCCAGTCTAAATAAGAAATTGTAAAAACAAAAACAATCTCTGTGCCCCCACACCATTTCCTCGTCAGTCTCTATATTCTGTCTTTCTCTATTGGGTAGCCCTTTCTCTCTCACACCCTCTCTCGCTATCAAGGCTCTTCCTGTATTGATGCTCTCCTTTCCTACCCTTTCCCTCTTTCTCATTCCTTCTCTGACATGTACAACAATTTGTCTTACGTGTCTGTCTCTTGTCACTCTCGTCTCATTTGCTCTGTCTCACCTACATTTGTTTTTCACCTTTTTCTCTCACTCTCAACACCCTCATGCTCTTCATTCACACCTGGCCCTCTACCACTCTCTTCTATCCCATTTTATGTTCATATAATTACATACTTTTTGTTATATTCTTTTTTATTATCATATATGTTATATTCATATTGTACATACTTGTGTCACACTTTCTAATTTTTCCCACTCTCTCATCTACTCTGTTTCTTACATACCCCCTCTTTATCTTATTTTTCTCTTCTACAGCTGTCTTCAACTGCACCGGCCAAGGCCAGCACAATCATTTTAGCTATCCCTAGTTCAATGTGCATTTTTCTGTACCACACACTCTAACAATGTTAAGACATGCTCCTTGTACTGACAATGACACCCCTTGCTGGAAGAAGCCTAGGTATCCAAATAGTATTTCTACCCAAAACAATTACCCCTGCTCCCATGTGTCTCACACTGTCTTTTCTCTTCATAGCTACTCCCTTCAACTCTTTTTATTATCATTCATCCTCTTCTTTTTTTAAAGGCATGGGCCTCACACTTCTCTTATCAACCGTCCACCTCCCTTTCTCTGTCTCACATGCTGTCCTCTCTCACCCTTTTTTTCACTTTTCATTTGATCACCCACTTCCTTTCATCTTTTGATACTCTGCTCTCTCTCTGTCCTTTTCACTTCCCTCAGTGTCACCAGACACAAACATAACTCTTCCTGACATTCATCTCTTCATTTTATCCCATACACAACTTTCTCACATTTTTCTTTCCTACAGCTTCTATTTTTACCTTCTACTTCACCGTTCTCTTAAATGCCCTTTTTTCTGCCTTGCTCACTCCTTATACCATTCCATTTTCACTCACATGCACTCTCGTACCCTTACTTCTCAATGAAACGTTCCTCTCAAAAGCGTCTGCATTAAAATCCTTGTTTCTATTGTAAACCCTACTTAATTGCCATTCTTACATATTAACATCCCTTACACTGAGATTTTTACTGCTCATAATATTATGTTTCTCAACTTCTGTTTTGCTTTCTAGCACTTATTTTTTACCCTCTTTCCTACATTCAAGGATGGCTGTGGTTTTTGGTCCCTATCACCAGTTTAAATGTTGATGGATAATTTTGTATTCTGGTGAAAACAAAGCTTTATTTCACAGTTTGGCAATACTGACTTATAGATGATTGCAGATGAGTCTGAAGAGGAAATCCTAAGCTGGTTTGTAGATTTAAATGTATGCAGTGATGATTTTAAGATAAAACCTAGGTATTTAGTTTGGAAACTGGAGCCAAATTGAAAGTCTAGGGGCATTTACGAATTGACAAATTACGTGTGTTGATGGTTTTATATTTCACATATTGAAAAGTAACATAGTGGGTAATTGTTGTTTGGGGGAACCAAGCCACAACCTCAGTAACTATGTCCTAAATAGGAACACTGGTGCTAAAATCTTCAAAAATGTTTTGAATGTGTGTGCACCATGTGCTATGCAATCCCAGGCTGAGTGCTACACCTTGTAAAAAATTGTGGAAACTGCCAGCCCATTCACTTTAGATGTCCAAAATAATCTCAGTTAAGTAGTACATAATAAACATTTGACAGCTTTCTGGTTGAAATGATATATATTTGCTGAATAAATAGAGATCTAAAGGGAACTTAAACGCTGCTCTGCAGTGTAGCCCCAGTGAAATCGGATATATTCCCAGGGTTGACTCTCCCCGACAAAAGAAAAGAAAGACTTACACATTTCCTCCCAGAGAGCCAAAAGCAAACGCCAAGTTGTGTGCATGTGCTGTGATGCCAAAAGGACACCTTGGGAAGATATTTTCGGTGCAGTTTGAAGAATAAATCTCAGAAGCTCTCGTTGTATTAAACTGCAATTTCTTCGAATTTCCTAGGGGATTATGCCTACCAGAAGTGAAAGCGCTCCCTGTTCAGGTTGTCCGAATGCATTTCCCGAGCGTCACTGCTCCGTTTCCCTTACAGTGCAGCACCGTGTTTTTGTTGGGTGGGCAGGTGAGCTGAGACAATCAGCACAGGTCCCGGGGGGAGCTCCCTTTGACAAGAGAACTGCCTTCAAAGGCGATGGAAGGGGAAAGGAGATATGTTTGATGTTAAACTGAGCACGCAGGTGTGCAGGGCGTTCAGAACAACCTGTCCGATACAGTTTCGAGAGGTCGCCCTACTTTACCCGCTCCTTTTGTCATCGAGAGCTTTTATTTTCGTCCAAGTTGAGAATCAAAGTGGAAACTCAAGACAATAGATATTTAGGGCCATGTTGGAAATGGCCTTTCTGCAGGGTCACCCCCAAACTTTTTGCCTCCCTCCTTCGCTTTTTCTGACCTCATTGTTGCTGGCTTTAGGACTCTGCGCACTTTACCACTGCTAATCAGTGCTAAAGTGCATATGCTCTCTCCTTAAATCATGGTGGGATTGGCTGATACCCAATTGGCTTATTTAATTTACTTGTAAGTCCCTAGTCAAGTGTGCTACATGTGCCCATGACCTGTACATTAAATGCTAATAGTGGGCTGAAGCACTGGTTGTGCCACCCACATAAGTAGCCCGCTAACTATGTCTCAGGCCTGCCATTACAAGGCCTGGGTGTGCAGTTTCACTGCCACTTCTACTTGACATTTAAAAGAAATTGCCAAGCCTTAAAAACTCCCCTTTGTCTACATATAAGTCACCTCTAAGGTAGGCCCTAGGTGGCCCATAGGACAGGGTGCTATGTAGGTAAAAGGCAGGCCATGAACATGTGTGTTCTATATGTCCTGGTAGTGTAAAACTCCTAGATTCGTTTTATACTGCTGTGAGGGCTGCTCCTTTCATAGGCTAGCATTGGGGCTACCCTCATATACTGTTTGAGTGGTAGATCCTGACCTGAAAGGAGTAGCCGGTTATATTTAGTATGGCAAGAATGGTGATACAAAATCCTGCTTAATATTTAAGTTGGATTTTATGTTACTATTTTAGAAATGCTACATTTAGAAAGTGAGCATTTCTCTACACTTAAATCCTTCTGTGCCTTCCAATTCACTTCTGGTTAGGTTTAGTTGACAGCTCCCTTGTGTATTCACTCAGACAACCCCAAACACAAGATGCTTAGTCACACTTGCATACATCTGCATATTGAATGGGTATTCCTGGGCTAGGAGGGATGAGGGCCTGACACTTACATGTCAAAGGAATGTAGTCTGCCCTCACACAAACGACTGCCAAACCCTCTAAAGGCACTCTGGCAGACAGGATGGAACTTAAAGGGGACCTTGCGCACTTCTAAGCTCTTTGAAGTCTCCCCCGCTTCAAGGGCACATTTGGGTATTTAAGCAGGGTCTCTTACCCTACCAACTCAGACACGCCTGGACAAGATAACACTGGTGAAGAATCCCTGACCCAGAACCTGCAACCTACCAAGAAGAACTGCCTGGCTGCCCAAATGACTCACCAGGACCTCTTTTCTGAGAAGGACTGCTGCCTTGCTGTTGCACTGCTGCCTCTGGCTGTGCTGAGAAGTGCTCTCCAAGAGCTTGCCTCCTGTTCCTTGAAGTCTCAGGACTAAAATGACTTCATCCTGCAAAGAATCCTTGTGCGGTGAAAATTTGACGCACAGCCTGCAAGAAACAATGCACAGCCTGCATCGCAGTGAGAAAATCACCGCACGCCAAACCGGAGCGACGCAGCCTGACTTCTCAAGAAGAAGATTGACGCAGCGCTAGGTTGCGACTGGAACTTCGACGCAGGGCCCACTGGATCGACGCAAAGCCAAGCCAGAACTACGCAGCCTGACTTCCTGAGAGGAATCGACGCAGCGCCTGCCGTGCAGCACAATTTTCCACGCATCGGCCACTGGATCAACGCATCCCCTGTGAGGTCATCCTGCACACCCGGGATTTCAACGCATCATCCCCGGGGTGTCTGAAAACCCCGCAATCCGAAGAGGATCCCAGTCTACAAGCCAGAAATCAACGCAAAGCCTGCCCTGCATGAAAACTCAACGACGCATCATCTGTGTGCACCAGAAAAATCGACTCACACCTCCCCATTCTCAACGCATCTCCTCCTCTGTGGTCCCTTGCGGAGAACTTGAACACAAACCAGGTGCTTTGTGCTTGCAAGAGACATTTGTTGCTTGTTAAAAACTAAAGACTCTTTATATCATTTTCTAACTGATTTATCAATGTGTACTTATTGAATCTTAATCGTGTTGACCTGCATTTAACCAGATAAATATTAGATATTTTTCTAAACACTGTGTGGTGTATTTTTGTGGTGTTCTACTGTGTTATTGCATGATTTATTGCACAAATACTTTACACATTGCCTTTTAAGTTAAGCCTGCCTGCTCAGTGCCAAGCCACCAGAGGGTGGGCACAGAGTAATTTGGATTGTGTGTGGCTTACCCTGACTAGATTGAGGGTCCTTGCTTGGACAGGGGGTAACCTGACTGCCAACCAAAGACCCCATTTCTAACAGGCGACATGTACGCATATTTGGAATTGCGATTCCCTAATTGCGATTCCATGTGAATCGCACTTAGAGAATCGCAATTTCAAATGTAAGAAACTCCATTGAGTTTCTTTTGCGATTGCCGGTGGGTCGCAAATAGACCTGCCTTATTAATATTAATGAAGTAGGTTGTAATTTACGACCCACCGGGAGTCGCAAAAATCACAGGGATGGTGGCCTGCTGGTGTCAGCAGATCACCATGTCTGTGATTGCTTTTAAAGAAAGCAATCTTTTTTTTAAATGTAGCCCGTTGTCCCTAAACCCTTCCACACCATGGATGTAGTGGTTATGTCCGGTGGCGCGATGCTGAGGTGTCACGGACGTAACCACTACGTCCAGGTATAGGCCCTCAGGGGAATCGCATGTTGACCTCATCAGAGGTCACCTCCCATCGTGCTGGAAGCATGCTTCCAGGGAAGTGCGGAAGAGAAATGCTCAGCATTTCTCTTCCGCTCAGGAGGAGGGTGCAGGCAGAGGCATGAAAGGAAAGGCCTTTCCTTTTCTTTCATGTCTCTGCAAGCATTTCTGCTGCCCGATCGCAATGCAACACTTACTAATAAGGGGAGTGGCCCCTTGGGCAAGGGCCGCTCGCCAAGGGGCAAAATAATTTTTAGGCCATTTCTGCCACCCTGGGGGAAGATCAGCCTAATATAATTAAGTCGATCTGCCCCCCGGGGGGGGGGCAGAAACCCCCTAAACAACAGGGATATACATTTTTTTGTTTAGTTTTTTGCTTCTATGTGGGGAGCGTACCCTTAGGCAAGGCTCGCTCCCTGGGGGACCAAATTATTTTTAGGCCATTTCTGCTCCCCCCTGGGGCAGATCTGCCCCCGGGGGGGGCGGAAAGCGCTAGACACCAAGGTTTTTTAAATATGTTTTTTTTTAGATACTTACGCATAAGGGGAGCGGCCCCGTGGGCAAGGGCCGCTCCCCAGGGCGGCAAAATATTTTTAGGCCTTTTCTGCTCCCCTGGGGGCAGATCAGCCAGTTATAATTAGGCCATCTGCCCCCAAGGGGGTCAGAAACACCTGGACACCAGGTATATATTTTTGTTCATGTTTACTTTTGTTATTTATGTATGGGGAGTGACCATTTAGGCAAGGGTCTCTCCCCTGGGGAGCAAATTGTACTTAAGCCATTTCTGCCCCACTTGGGGGCAGATCGGCCTATTTTTGTAAGGCCAATCTGCCCCCAAGGGGGGCATAAACCACTAGAAACCAGGGATTTTTATTTTCATGCGCCAATTGCATGCAAGGGGAGCGACCCTTTAGCCAAAGGTCACTCCTCTGGGGGGGAATTTATTTTAGGCCATTTCTGCTTCACTTCGGGGCAGATTGGCCTATTTCTATTAGGCCGATCTACCCCCAGGGGGAGCAGAAACCACTTAGGCACCAGGGGCTGGTGTGTGTGTGTATGTGTGTGTTTTGTTTGGGGGGGACAGCCCCGTGGGCAAGGGTCGCTCCCCATGTGGGCATATTACTGTTGGCCATATCTGTCCCCACCCCAAATAAATGGGGCCAAAGTTGTTCCGCCCACTAGTGGGCAGATGGGGCAATTACCCTGATCCACACCCGAGGGGATAGAAAGTCTACTAGATGCCAGGGAATAAAAATAAATAAAACAAATGGTGGTGTGGTGGCTACCAACCAGTATGGGCCTGGTTATGCCTCCACCCCAACTGAAGGGGCTAACAGTCTTTCAGCTCTCCCCCCGCACACTAAAACACCTTATCCCATTGCAAGCAAGAAGACATTTGATTATTTTGGGTTATGGTTTTACATTTGGGCCATGAGAGCTTGGCTAACTCTCAAAATTGTCCCACTTGAAATTGTGAGGGCTGCACCTTTTGAACTTTGGGACGCTGCCATGTAGATACATCCAAAAGACCTAGGCACCTCTAAAAACTAAACATCTGGGTGATTCCAGAGTGGTGTGCTTCACATGCATCCTGCACCATTTTCATACCCACAATGTCCTGCAAACCTCCAACTTTGCTGGAAATCACATATTTTTCCCACATTTTTCTGATGGAACCTTACAGAATCTGCAGAAGTCCACAAAATTCCTACCACCCAGCAGTGTCTCATCTATACCGATAAAAATGCTGCTGCATTTGCCAGCCTAAAAATGTTTTTTTTCAAACTGCCCTTTTGGACCCAATTTGGTTCCCCCTCGGTTTCGACATGTTTTTAGCTCTTCCCTGTCACAGGCACTTGGCCCACCTACACAAGTTAGGTATTACTTTTACTGGAGACTGAGGGGAACATTGGGTAGTAGGAAATTTGTCCCGGTGCGGTGATCCCACACAGAAATGTGGGAAAAATGTGATTTTTTAGCTAAATCTTAGGTTTGCTAAGGATTCTGGGTAAGAAAGCATTGGGGGATCCACGCAAGTCAAACCTCCCTGGACTCCCTCGGGTGTCTAGTTTTCAGAAATGTCTGGGTTTGGTAGGGTTCCCTAGATGGCTGCTGGGCCCAGGACTAAAAACGCAAGTACTCCCGCAAAAACAGATAGTTTTGTATTTGATAATTTTGATGTGTCCAGATAGTGTTTTGGGGCATTTCCTTTCGCAGGCACTAGGCCTACCCACACAAGTGAGGTACCATTTTTTTTATCGAGAGACTTGGAGGGACACAGAATAGTAAAACAAGTGTTAATGCCCCTTGTCTTCCTCTACATTTTATCCTCCCAAATGTAAGACAGTGTGTAAAAAAGACGTCTATTTGAGAAATGCCCTCTAATTCACATGCTAGCATGGGCACCCCGGAATTCAGAGATGTGCAAATAACCACTGCTTCTCAACACCTTATCATGTGCCCATTTTGGAAATACAAAGGTTTTCTTGATACCTACTTTTCACTCTTTATATTTCAGCAAATAAATTTCTGTATACCTGGTATAGAACGAAAACCCATTGCAAGGTGCAGCTCATTTATTGGCTCTGGGTACTTACGGTTCTTGATGAACCTACAAGCCCTATATATCCCCGCAAACAGAAGAGTCAAGTAGACGTAATGGTATACTGTTGTCAAAAATCTGACATTGCCGGAAAAAGTTAAAGAGTAAAACGTGGAGAAAAGTGGCTGTTTTATTTTCACCTCAATTTCAATATTTATTTTATTTCAGCTGTTATTTTCTACAGGAAAATATTGTAGGATCTACACAAATTACCCCTTGCTGAATTCAGACTTTTGTCTACTTTTCAGAAATGTTTAGCTTTCTGGGATCTAGCACTGGTTTTACACCCATTTCTGTCACTAACTAGAAGGAGGCTGAAAGCACAAAAAATACTAAAAATGGGGTATGTCCCAGTAAAATGCCACAATTGTGTTGGAAAATACGGTTTTCTGATTCAAGTCTACCTGTTCCTGAATGCTGGTGATTTTAGCACTGCAAGCCCTTTGTTTATGTCAATTTTAGTGAAAAAAACACAGGCTTTCGTCTGCAGCCCTTTTTTCCATTTAAAAAAAAAATAAAAAAAAATGTTCGCAGTATTTTGGCTAATTTCTTGGTCTCCTTCAGGGGAACCCACAAAGTCTGGGTACCTCTAGAATTCCTAGGATGTTGGAAAGAAAGGACGCAAATTTGATGTGGGTAGTTTACGTGGACAAAAAGTTATGACGGCCTAAGCGCAAACTGCCCCAAACAGCCCAATAAAGGCTTGGCACCTGATGGGGGAAAAGACCTGGCAGCGAAGGGGTTAAAGGAAAACAGGCTGCGTTTAAAAAGTAACAAATAAAATGTTTCAGTTTCATTTTTTAAGAGTAGGCAGAGGTCCCGGTGACCACTGCCTGCTCTTAAAAAACATTTTTGCATGCATTCTAATTGGCTTGTTTGCAACTAGAAAAATGCTTTGTACATGTGCCCCTTAGTCTGCAAAATAGGAGGTGCAAATGAAAAAGCAACAATTTCCCACACCAAAGGTGCATTGAGTACAATTGAGGAATATTCAGGAAATTTAATATTCCTACTTTGGCACTACGTATCACTTCTCTGCCTCTCTGGGCTTTTAAGTTTGAAGCTGTGGATCTGAGTCTAATTTACCCATTGACTTTTATCGACTTAAGACAAGTAAATAAATCTTCCTATATTTTATACAGATATTCTTCAGTTGTGCACACACAAAAGTGTGCTCTTTTAGCTCAGAGTACTGTATAAATATCTTACCTGAATATCTTGTCGAGTTTTCTTTGCCTTTTCTCTCCCATCTTAAGCTTTCACCTCCCTTATATTGCAAATTGCCCACTTAGATGCAGAAATGCAGAACAGCTCAGTGATTTACCATTCTTTCACGATTTTCTGTTAGAAAAAAATTGCCTCATTTGAACTATAAACTGTAAACTATTCATTCTAATTTTCTATTTGACATGACATTAGACTCTGTCCTTCATGAACCACAATTCATTGAACAGTGTGCGGCTGGAGAGTTCTGCTTAGTTCAATGAGGGCCAAACTATGTTACATTTTCAGGAACTCTAAATAAGATACAGTTACAGAGAATTGATCTAAATGGAACCACCTACCAAATCATTGTTACACAGGAACCTTGACACAGGTCCTGCTCTCCTGGGCCAGAAACGTGCTTCTGCTCCCTCCCATCGATATGATAACATTGGCTTTTACCCAATTAGCAAATTTAATTTACTTGTACGTCTCTAGTAAAGCGGCACTACCTATGCCCACAACGTGTAAGTTAATGGCTACTAGTGGGCATCCTTCATTGTGACACCCACTTAAGTAGCCGTCTAAAGATTTGCCAGGCCTTCCTTTGCAGAGCCTATGTGTGCATTTTTAAAGTGCCATGTCCTTTTGCTAGGTCCAAACATTCCTCTTTTTTACATACAATTCACTCATAGTGTGGGCACTGGACAGCTCAGAGGGCAGGGTGCAGTGTCTTTAAACAACAGGACATGTACTTTTAAAGTTTACATATCCTTGTATTGAATAACTGTTAAATTTGTTTTTCACTACTGCATGCTCTATCTCTCCCATAGCATAACATTGGAGTTGTCTTATTACATTTTATAAGTGCACTTTCTAAATGGTAAGTGTTGACCTCTTCATGTTTAGTGTCTCTGGAACTCTAATTTGAAATCCTAGCTGATGGTGATGTTGTATTTGAAATTGCAATTCTGAAAATGCCACTTTTATAGAGTTGGCATTTTCTTGCCCTAGACATTTGGTGCCTGTAGCCTGTCTCTGATCACATGACTTAGTGTAGTTGTTAGTTGGGCTTTGTGTATTCCTCACTTACACCTGAATAGTCTTTGTCCTGTCTCCTCACCAAGGGCCTAACAGCCCTGCATTATCATTTCAGCCAGCTTGGAGCCAGGGAAGGCGAGGCAGGAAATTTAATGCACTTGAAAGCCACTGTCTAGAAGCTTCTCCCACCTTCCAGAACCAGGGCACCAGGATATAAAAAATGAATTTCATGCACCGCCACTTCAGTACACTTCAGGGCCTAGGGATACTGTGCCAGGAAGCTGGATTGCTGTGCTGCTACAAGGACTAACACTCTGCTGGACTTCTACTCTTAGAAGCTGTTGCCTTCTGTGTGGATCTGCTGCCTGCTACCCTCTTGTCTGGAGAGGAAAAACTGAACCTGGAACCCATTTTGAACCTAGGACCCCAGAGTGACTCAAAGGGCTAGTCTGCTGGTCTTCTGATCTGCACCTCAGAGACATAACAGGCTCGCCACAGTTCCTGGACCCATTTTAAATGAGTTAATGGCCCCCAAGCGGTGCGTGTGTGGTCTTGGACCATTGGTGTTGCTCGTGAGCTTTTTAGTTCAACCTTTTGGACTCTTCTTGACTGCCAACAGGCTCGTTTGCACCCGAACCATGCCATTCACACCATAATTCAGTGCAAGATGCCACAAGCCTGTCTCTTTGCACAGGAAGCATTGTCAGCCCACAGAGGAATGCCAATGTAAAGTACCAGCCCACCTGTCCTGCACCAGACACCTGGCCTGCTCCTCGCACCATGCAGACTGCCACCAGTGATGCTCTACTTGCTCCCTCCAACAGGACTCTTGGCACAGGACTTGAAAAGGTTAATGTTCAGTGGGGCTAATCTGGGACTGTATCTGGGACTGTACCATGGTCCATCTAGGCCAGCTTGAAATTTTGAATTTGACCTTATCCAGGGCGAACAGATAGCAAAGGTTGGCATTTGATGCTTTTCGGTACCATATTGCAGTGTGTTCTTTAAACAATCCTAACCTCAGTTCTACTGATGGATTACTGTTGTTTTGGTCTTGTTTCTTTATCACATTAATCTCTATCTTTCTATCATGGTGTGGGATCTTTGTGTATGGTGCTTTCACTGTTTTACTCTTTGAAGTGTTTCACAACTACTTTACACATTGCATCTAAGTTAAACCTGACTGCTCTGTGCCAAGCAACCAAGCGGCGAGCACAAGCTAATTTGGGGTTAGCTCATGCCTTGTGATGACTAAGATTATGTTTGCTGTTTGACCAGGGCTTACATCCCAGTCATGCAGTAACCCAATTAAAAAATATTCTTAGGCTGAACATGTGCCTGATGTGCCAGGACTTCCAGGGGGGAACCACTACCCACTTCAAGGGAGACACACTCTGTCTGTGTCATTCAGGAGTCTGCCGAGCTCCGCTTCCCAGCCCTCTGACCTTGTGACAGCATGTGGAGCTCCCCTCCCATGTCAGACGTGGCCTCATCAGGTTCAGTCTTGGGCTGCTCTTTTCTCAGAGCTGCCAATTTATGACGCACTAGTCGGTCCACTTTGGACAGTTTCCAACTCCTGCTCCTCTATCTGGGCCTCTGCACCCTCCATTGTGGAGTGGTAACCCCAGAAAACCGTACTGGTAGGGTGCCTGTGGTGGCTTCCCCACCCAGCTCCACTGACATTGTGGAGCTCACAACAGTTGATGGTCTCTAGGTACACACTAGATCCCCCGTATGTGCCTCTTTGGGAGTAACCCAACCACTGGGGCTGGAAATACGGCACTATAGGCATCCGTCCACCATAATCTCCCCTCCCATCCTTAGAAGGGATATGGGACCCTTTTTGCCCCTCACCGTACTGGGACCTGTCTGAGTACCTGCATACCTTCCCCTCACTCTAATGGGGGAACCTGAGCCACCCTCTCTAGTATCGCTCCCCAATGTCTTACCAGACACTCTGGAGCTCACCAAGAGGCTTGCCTCCTATTGAATCTCTCTGGAGTCAGTGAGCTTGCAGTACACAAGTTGTTGGGGGATCAAATTGCACAGCCCCTCATAGATGTTTACCTCATTGCCTTTCACCCAACCATCCAGTGCCTTATAAAGGTAACCCACAAAAGCCCCCAGGAATGGTGAAACAGTTTCTGCCTGCCTCTGAATCTCAACCTCTTCTCTTCTGCAGTGAATCCATATCTCTTGACAAGGATCTCCTTCATGGTGGGATACCTCAGCCTGTTTCCGAGCCTGACACAAGTAGGGTGTCCCTTTCATCACCAGAGTTTGCTTGTACCTTACGCTGAGTAAGATTGTGGTTGCTGTTTTACCAGGGCTCACCCCTCAGTCAACCAGTAAACTAGGTCCCAATTTCAACAGTGTTGTCAACGCACTAGCAAAACTACATTAACTATAACTCACCACTCTACCATGCACAGAGTTCTCACAAATTAAGTCATATGAGATGTCAAAAGTGTTTTTGTGACTGCTATCATTGCACAAAGTAAATGTGATGTAATATGGAAGTGTATCGTAAAGGCATAAGTTATAGTTAATGTAGTGTAGTTAGTGAATTGATAGGACTGTGTATGAAGGTGAGCGAGTTTTAGTATTTTGAAAGTGATGCGTAAAATATAAATTTAAAGTATACCTATAACTGTAGAATTTCTAATGTATGTGTAGTATAAGTTTGTTTTGTATAGAAAGAGTAAAGTTTTCCTAACCAAGCTTTAACCTGTGTTTTTTCATTGAACTGTAATGGTTTTATTTCTATTTTTTTTATAAAAAAAGTGTTTCGAATCGCAGAACCACTCAACTCTGTGACACTCCACTGTATGACACCACACTCTAAAAAACTGTCCTCCACTGTACTCTATGACACTACACTTAAAGACACTCCACTGAAAAACACTCCGCTCTTTGATTCCAAACACTTTTTTAAAATTAAAAAATAGAATAAAAACCATTACAATTCAATAAAAAAACACAGGTTAAAGCTTGATTAGGAAACTTTACTCTTTCTATACAAAACTAACGTATACTGCACAAATGTTAGAAATTCTACAGTTACAGGTATACTTTAAATTTATAATTTATGCATCACTTTCAAAATACTAAAACTCGCTCACCTTCACATACAGTGCTGTCAACTCACTAACTTCACTACATTAACTATAACTTCTGCCTTTATGATACACTACTTGTACCCTTTCATATTACATCACATATAATTTAAGATATGATAGCATTCACAAAAACTTTTTTGACATCTCAAATGACATAATTTGTGAGAACTTTGTGTCAGTACAACTGTCCCCAGTCAGGGAGTATCCGTAGGCATGGTACTCACCTATGTCAGTCTTGACACACATGCACAGTGGCCTGCAAGGAGGAAACACATTGACAGCTACATACAAGTAAGTTATCATCATTATCAAACCAATGAGAAGGCTCAGGGAATGGATTGCACAGGAAGACACGTGTCATAGACACAAGACCGCACGCATTACACCATTGGGCCCACATACCATGGCAAACAGGTCTATTGTGTGGGGCAGAACACTGCCATCCATCTGTCCTGACAGTCTGGGCATAGCACTCAGACACCACCAATATAATTCCATACAGTACCTGGACCAATCCATGTCCACTTCACTTGTCAGACATACTAAACCCACATGCCAGTGACACAATTCAGAAATGTTCACCTGAAGATGACATTGTGAAGAAATCTAGAATGTAAAAATGAAGAACAATAACTTTAGGCAGGTAATGGTAAACATGACCTAGAAATACATGTCCCGAATACAGTGGTAACTCTGATTTTGCATTGTGGCAAACACTAACAAAGGAGATCACCACATTTGACATAACTCAATGTACTATTTTGCATGAACACCTGAGCTATGTACTGCTAAGCAACTAATAACCTGTCTGATGCTCATACAAAGACCCTTTGCAAACATCCCTAGCTCCCAATACCCCATTGACTCAATAATTTTACTGAACAACACATACCTACAGTTGGTTGAAGTACTGAGTGATGAGATCTGCCTGGATGTCTCCAACTTCAACCTCATCACTGTCATCCTCACTTGCCATTTCTGCATTCTCAGCCGGTGGAACTGCTGGCTCCCCCCTCATCTGGGATGTATGGGATCTGACATCTCAGGGCGAGGTTGTGGAGCATGCAGCAGGTCACAATGATTTGAAACACTTTTTTCAGGTGAGTAGAGTAGGGCTCCAAAAGACTTCTCAATGCAACAGAATCTTGCCTTCAGGAGCCCAAAAGTCAATTCCAAGACATGCCGTGTCCTTCCATGGGCCTCACTGAAGTGGACTTTTACTTGCGTGGTTGGGTACCTCACTGATGTCAACAACCAGGGATGGTGTGGGTAGCCAGTATCCCCTGTAAGGAATCATTACATCTGTGCAAAAAAAAATCTTGGACTCCTTACAGTATATTTGGCAACATATATAGGCTACTGACACAAATTATATAAGATTTGCTAATCAGCCAGGCCCTCTTAGTGTACTGTTGTGTCATCAGCTGTGGGATAGTGCTGTTCTGCATGATGAAGGCATCAAGGGCTGAACCTGGCTACCATGCACATACTTGGGAAACGTGGAGGTCAGCCAACCAGACTTCGTGGACATTTATGAAGTGGAAGTTCTTCCTGTTCCAATACACCTGTTCATTGCCATGTGGGGCAACCAAGGCTGCATGGGTACCATCTATGACTCCCACTTCATGTGGGATGTGTGCAATCCATAAAAATCTGCCTTCACATGGGCCAAATTCTCACATTGTGGAAATTGGATGTAGCTGACCAGGTGTTTCAACAATGCAGACAATACAGCCTTCAAGACCAGACTGAACATAGGCTGGGACATCCCTGCAATTAGGGCCACTGTATTTTGGAAGGAATCTCTGGCCAGGAAGTGCAGCACTGACATAACTGGTACAATGGGTGGTATGCTATTTGGATGATGAATAGCAGGTATCAGATCTGGCTCTAATTGACGAAAGCGATCCATGATTGTCAGCCTATCCAGATAGTAGATCTGAATGACATGTCGATCATCCATGGTGTGCAGATCTGCTAGTGGATGGTACACTGGAGGTTGTCTGCCAATCCTCATTCCAGGGTAAATGTGTGAGAGGAAATAAGAAGGTATGCCTATCAGTCATTGTGTCCCTTGTAAGTGTCAAAATACGTAAGCCTCACATAATGATCGGACATGTCAAATGATACAGTGGAAACATGGAACACAGCACATACCTATGGAAATAATGGCATTTTAGTGAAATATCATCCTCTTCCCTCAATTTTAACATGGAAATGTAAATGCAGGTCTCAGCGATATTGACTATGCTTTTAATTAAAAAGCCACAAAAACTATCTATCCAAATACTGGGAGGGTGCTGGCTGTGCCACTAAAGATACCTTGCATTTTTTTTATCAACATAACAACATGTCATTTCATTCTGACACTTCATACATGGGTGCTCAATGCCAGTATTAAAGACTATACGGTAAATATGTTTCCCACCTTGTGACACATCATTAAAATAACTTTGCTGACCATCTAAGGGACTTAAAATGGCAACTACCTAACCTACTGTACTGGACAGTAGGAAACGCCTGCGACTCTGTTGTTCTTGGTAGAAAACCTGTATCATGTCACATAGTCACCTTGTCATGGTATGATCAGTGTGATTTGTCAACTTAAATCATGGTATTGTAGGTGTCTGTTAGATAGCTTTGCTGGTGTGGCACAATGCAGATTTTGAGGGACATACATTAAATTGTGTTGTGACATAATGCTGGCACTATACTGGCACTTCCTGAGGGTGTTAGTAAACAGGATGTTATGAGAATTATGTGTAATGTATGATGGAAGTGTTGTCTTGTGAATGTGATGACCCTACTTCATTATCTACTTTCAGCATCAGCAGCGGTAGTTGAAGGAGACTGGGCACAGCGAAGTGGGGAAACTTCTGGCCATTGGACCACAACACCACAGACACCAAGGGACCCAGAGGCCTGGAGGGTGAGGGGAGTGTCATGGGGGAGACCAGATCCACTACATCTTCTTCAGAATTCTCCTCCAGGGGCCACTCCCTCGTGATGGTGGACCATCTGTGACCATCCCAGTACCATTACTGTCCACCCCCCGTTTCTATTACCGCCCTTTCTGTAGCACCCCACCCAGTTGGCTTTGCCCACCCATCCAAGAGGGTGGGCGCCTCCTTTGCCCAGGCACCTCTGCCCCAGCACCTGTTAGCCCTGCTGAACTCAGGGAAGAGGCTATTGACCTCCTGAGGTCTATCTCTCCAGATCCAACAGAGAAATGAGTTCCTGGAGGGCATTCATGGTACAATTTCAGGCCGACAGAGATCATTTCAGGCTTTGGCCTCCACACTGACGTCAGCCTGTCACCCCTGTCCACCGTTCTCCCTCCACCTTCTCGTTCCCAGTCTAAATCCCCCCTTCCCTGACCCAGCCAAAGCACACAAACGGACAGGCATGCATCCACATCAACATCCAAGGGTAGCACAGACAAACATAAGCACCACAAGACACACCACTGCCACGCACACAGACAACATCCACCTGCAGACACAGCAACAGTCACAACCTGCCCTGACACACCCACACCACCCCCAGCATCACAGACACAACACCGGACACACCTGCAGACACCACACCAACATTCAGTGATACAGCCATCACACCTATCCTACCCGCAGACAGCTCCCCAGCAGATCCTCACCCCAGTCATCACACCCACAGACATCACAACCGCTGACACACCTACATGCACCACATCCACCTTACCTGCCATCACCACCCCAACAGACAGCCATGCACCCACACACCACGCAATCCCACAGCACCTCCCCTCAGCCCAAAACACATAAACGCCCTCACTCATCCACCCAGCAGACAACCATCACCCAGAAGCACAGCTCCAACAAACACGCTCCCAAGACATCCACGCATAAACTTCAAACAAATGCTCCCTCACCCTCCACACCCAAACCCCCTTCTGATGACCATCCCTGTGTGTCTAAGAAAGTTTTCGTTTGTGAAACTTGGCCTTTTCCTTACTCTTTGCACCATGACACCCCTAAGTGATCTTTGATCCTCCCCAAGGCCATCCCTTTTATCTCCAAGGCCTTACCTACCCTCCCTGCCAGCACCCATGCCCCTCCCCCTGCCAAAAAGAAGTGCACTCCTCTCAAAAAGGTCCAACCCCCTCACAAATCAAAGCCTAAACCCCCCTCCCAATCCCAAGTCCAACCACCCCCCAAGAATCCCTGAGGTGCCTGCCTGCCCCCTTGATGCCCCTCCCTTTGGAGGTTACATGGCAGTCAGGGGCACCATTATGTGTCTTTGGTGCTAACCATATGGACTATGGACTGGCCTATGGCCATGGACATTCCTATTTATTGCAAGTTTGCACACTTTAAAGCTAACCAGTTGTTGGTCTTTTGGTTAGATATTTTTCCTGCATTTCCTTTCCTAGGTTTGAGTTGTTCCTGGTTGTCATTGGTATTGTGCATGTATTGTTGTGTGTGTGATGCGTGTGCTTCATGTATTGTTAGAGCAGTATGTGAGGTTGTGTGCAGTACTTTTGTCCCCCAGGGATAGGCTGAGTGTTGTATGATGGGTTAAGTGTATGTAGAAAAATTTGTTGTTGTCATGCTATTGTGTTGTGTTTGTGTTGATATGTGTTTATTGTTAAGCTGTGTGGCTTTGTGTGTTTTGAATGTTTGAATCAGCGTTAATTGTGCATGGCATAATGGGTTCAATTTACTGTGTATGTGTGTGATGTGTGTGTTGTCTGCTAGGTTGTATGATAGTGTAATTGTGTGTGTTCCAACACACATCGTTGTATATTGTGTTGTATGTGTTTCCAGTCCCTGGCCAGTGCTAGTTGTGAGTGTATGACATTTGTTTATATTTGTGTGGTTGTACTGTTGTTGTAACGTGTTGGTATGTTCTATGGAAATGTGTGAGGCTGGGCCTGTGCTGTGTTGCCATGCGTAACAGTGTGTTATTGATGTGTGGTGTGTGTGTGTGCTGGCTGCAGTGTGCATGCTGTGTGTGTCTTTGATGTAGTATGTAAGGGTGTGTGTTAGTGTACTGTTACAAGTGTGTGCAGCCCATGCACCCCCTCCCTATGGTATGTTATGTAACTATACAGAATTAATTTACAATTGTAACAGGTGAGTGTGTGTGCTTTCGGTTGTTGTTGTCGGCAATTATTCTGTTGTCTTTAGTGAGCAGGAGCACCTACCTACCTAAAGTGCCTCAAGCCTTCCTATGCACTTACAAAGTAGTTAGGGTATACCTTTATAATAACAGTAGTCATAGTCATTTCATAGTCGATTCTTATTTTCCCAGATCTTATGTTGCTGTTTTTTTCCTTTTATTATTTTTAAAAAGTCAGTGTAGCTGGAAGCCTGTTTGTCTGGCAGTAAACTATAGAGTTGAGGCTTGGTAGTAATGTTGTTTTTTAATGTAGTGTATATATTTGGGTGAATGCATGAGGCATTGCTTTGAATGCACCAGCATCAATCAGATTTTACTAATTTCCAGGGTTATAATGTCATAAAGTACTTCAAACATTAGTTTTTTTTTTTTAAGGATTGTTGGTATCCTAGAGCAGATATGGTTCACGATTGGAAGTTGGTGTGATAGTTCCATAGGTATTTCTATATCACTAATGCTTGTATTTTGAGGAGAAATAACATTACTCCTCTGTCATTTTCCTCTAATAAGCCTTTTTAAATTTGAAATCGCAGACATAGGTCCAGCAATGTGCATGGAGACGTTCCTAGAGACTCCCTTAACACTGGCCTAGAGGGCTCATTATAAGTGATTGTAAATGCTTTTATTTTTTTAACAGCTTCTCTAACCCCTACTACAATAGCAGAGGCACAGTAGTTACGCCCTGAGGCTCCTCCAGTAAAGTCCACCAGAGTAACTGCTGCACCCCTGCAGTAGGTGGAGAAATATTTCACATACCTGCAGTAAGCCCTGAATTCACTGTGTCTGTCTGTACAATAAAGATACAATAAAGATACCTCCGATGTTTTAAATGTTGGTTCCAGCTTCAGGGTACTACGTAAGCAGTTGATGCCTTATTTTCTATATAACCAGATATTAAAATAAATACAAAGATACAGAAAGGAAATAAAAACATTTTCAAATGTATAAATACTTTGATATTTAAAATGTTTTATGCATTTAGAATGAAACATATTCATCAGCTGGCCTTTTCTTTACAGGTCAAACATTTTAGAACTAGGGCCCGTATTTATACTTTTTGACGCTAAACTGCGCTAACGCAGTTTAGCGTCAAAAAGTTTAGCGCCGGCTAACGCCATTCTGAAGCGCCATGCGGGCGCCGTATTTATTGAATGGCGTTAGCCGGCGCTAGCAGACCGGCGCTGCCTGGTGTGCGTGGAAAAAAAACACGTACACCAGGCAGCGCCGGCGTTGGGGAAAATGGCGTTAGGGCGTCTTAAAATGGTGCAAGTCAGGTTGACGCAAAAAAATCTCCTCCACCCGATTTGCGCCATTTTTAACGACGCCCCGACGCCATTTACATGACTCCTGTCTTAGTAAAGACAGGAGTCATGCCCCCTTGCCCAATGGCCATGCCCAGGGGACTTATGTCCCCTGGGCATGGTCATTGGGCATTGAGCCATGTAGGGGGGCACAAATCAGGCCCCCCTATGCCAAAAAACAATTAAAAAAAAATAAAAAATTATACTTACCTGAATGTCCCTGGGATGGGTCCCTCCATCCTTGGGTGTCCTCCTGGGGTGGGCAAGGGTGGCAGGGGGGGTCCCTGGGGGCATGGGAGGGCAGCTGTGGGCTCATTTTGAGCCCACAGGTCCCTTAACGCCTGCCCTGACCCAGGCGTTAGAAAGAGGCGCAAATGCGGGGGTTTTTGCCCCGCCCACTACCGGGCGTGATTTTTGCCCGGGAGTATAAATACGACGCATTTGTGTCGCAGTCATTCTTTTGGACGGGAACGCCTACCTTGCATCTCATTAACGCAAGGAAGGCGTTCACGCAAAAAAATGACGCTCTTTCCTCATACTTTGGCGGTAGACGCGTCTAACGCCAAAGTATAAATATGGCGTTAGTTTTGCGCCGAATTTGCGTCGAAAAAAACGACGCAAATTTGGCGCAAACGGAGTATAAATATGCCCCCAGGTCGTTTTATTATTTCTTTAATGCCTTGCTTGTTTTCAGTTGAAGCCTGTAGTGACTAAATATTAGAATGCTATTTAGATATTTTTTTTATTATTTTGTTTAAGTCTTCAGTTTCTCTTTTGCACTGAAAGTTAAAATATTTAGGCCCATATTTACACTTTTTTAGCACCGCATTTGTGCCGCTTTTTAATGCAAAAGCGGCGCGAACTAGAGTATGATCCAACTTTTTCTAGGCTGTCAATGAAGGTTTCTTAACCCCTTCACTGCCAGGCCTTTTTCCCTCTCAGGTGGCAGGCCTTTTTTTGGCTATTTGGGGTAGTTCGGTCTTAGGCCCTCATCACTGTTTGTTCACATACGCTACCCACGCCAAATCTGCGTCCTTTTTTCCACCATCCTAGGGATTCTAGAGGTACCCAGAGTTTGTGGGTTCCCCTGGAGGACACCAAGAAATTAGCCAAAATACAGTGAAAAATGTTTTTTTTTTAAAGAAATGGGAAAAAGGGCTGCAGAAGGCTTGTGGTTTTTTCCCTGAAAATGGCATCAACAAAGGGTTTGCGGTGCTAAAATCATCATCTTCCCAGCTTTCAGGAACAAGCAGACTTGAATCAGAAAACCACATTTTTCAACACAATTTTGGCATTTTACTGGGACATACCCCATTTGTACTATTTTTTGTGCTTTCAGCTTTCTTCCAGTTAGTGACAGAAATGGGTGTGAAACCAATGTTGGATCCTGGACAGCTAAACATTTATGAAAAATAGACAAACTTCTAAGATCAGCAAGGGGTCATTTGTGTAGATCTTTCAAGGCTTTCCTACAGAAAGTAACAGCTAAATGAAAAAATATTGAAATTGAGTTAAAATAAACGTTAATTTTACTCCACGTTTTACTCTGTAACTTTTTCCTGCAATGTCAGATTTTGAAAAGCAATTTACCGTTACGTCTGCTGGACTCTTATGGTTGCAAGGATATATACGGCTTGAAGGTTGATCAAGAACTCTAGGTAGTCAGAACCAATAAAGGATCTGCACCTTGCAATGGGCTTTCATTGTACACCGGGCATACAGCAATTCATTTGCTGAAATATAAAGAGTGAAAAATAGATATCAAGGAAACCTTTATATTTCCAAAATGGGCACCACATAAGGTGTTGAGAAGCAGTGGTTATTTGCACATCTCTGCGTACGGGGGGCCCCCGTACTAGCATATGAATTACAGGGCATTTCTCAAATAGATGTCTTTTTTGCACATGGTCCTACATTTGGAAGGAAAAAATGTAGAGTAAAACAAGGGGTAATAACACTTGTTCTGCTATTCTGTGCTCCTCCAAGTTTCCAGATAAAAATGGTGCCTCACTTGTGTGGGTAGGCCTAATGCCCGCGATAGGAAATGCAACACGGACACATCACATTTTTAATTTGAAATCTGACGTGTTTTTTCAAAACTGCCTAGCTGTGGATTTTGGCTTGTAGCTCAGCTGGTAGCTAGGGAAACCTACCAAACCTGAGCAAAAAGCCTAATTAAAAAATTGCCCCCCTGGGGAGCGACCCCTGCCTAAGTGGTCGCTCCCCTTATAAAGGTAAACAAAAAAAATAAAACTCCCTGTTGTCTAGTGGGCATTTCTGCAGGAATGCTCAGAGAGATGAAAAGGGAAGGAAAAGCTTTTCCTTCCCTTTTCATGCCTCTCTGCCTCCCCTGCCCCCCCGTACTGAGGAGAAACTAATCTGTTTCTCCTCGGTCGCACTGGAAGAAGGTGATTTCTGATGAGGTCAGCGCTCGATTGCGCGCTGACATCATCAGATTTCACGGGGTGGGTGAGGAAGGGGAAACGATTTCACTTCCAGCTGTGCCCATGGGAGGGGGGCGGGAAGCCCTTGGGGAGGAGCACCAGCAATTCCCCCTAAGGACGGTCTCAGCACGTAATGGTTACATCCGTGGCTCCTCAGCGCCGCACCATCAGACGTAACCATTGCGTCCTTGGCAACCAAGGGGTTAAGCATTAACCTGTAAATGTTAGAAAAATATGTTTACATTTTATTTTTTATTTTTATTTCTTGCATTGGCTGTTTACATTAGATTTACCTCTCAGTTGCTCGCATTGGCTATCCCATGCACAAACATGTACATTTTAAAATATTAGTTCTGTATCTCTCTGATTTGAGACCAGCAATGAAAATATTTCACCCAAATAATTCAACCACTATTTTTTATATTCATTAAAAGCCTATTTCAGGGTGGAGGTTAGATCTTTAAAACCTATTTATGAAAAGTGACTTTTAAAAAGGTACTTTTTCTCTGCCTGAAGCTCCCAGGGCTAATTTACATTAGCTTTCCAGCAGCTGTCAATCAAGTGCTCATCTTTAATGAGGTGTGAAAATTGATCCCTGAACAGGGGTAATGGCCTGGCTGTGGTGAGAATTCTTTTTCCCCTAGCACGAAGACCATTTGGGGTGGGCAGAGGAACTTAATTAACTTCAAAAGGGACTTGTCCTGTCACAAGTAAATGTTAGGTGATAACTGGAAAGGCCCAGCCGTTGTCCCCTTAGTCCTTCTAGTCATACTGGCACCAAACCCAGTGGGAAGAGATTTATTGCCAGAACCAGTTATGATGGCCACTGAGGAGGGTACTGCTGATTACCCTGGCCACACCTCTGGTTGATTTTGGGACTAAAGTGCATTGTGATATTTGCAATAGGGCAAACAGAAATAGCTACAAAACTCAGTAGGGTTGCCTCTGGGAACAGAGCTCCAGCAGGATATGCCAGAAAAGTATTTGAATGACACTTTCATATTGACAGATTAAATTTCAGATCCATCCTGATTGGAGACCTTCGCAGCAGACAGGCTTAACTTAAGAAAATGTGTCAAGTCAAAAACGTGTAGAAAAAAGAGAATATTTTAATGAACAAAATGACACAATAATGTCAAAATTCAAATAAGGGAAACTCGAGCTAAGAATTTTGAATTTTTAAAGATTGAAATACATTTTACCACCACAAAGTGCAAATGACCAACCACAGGTAACTTGCACTATACTAGGACAAGGAGAAGGTTTGATACCAACCACGATGGAGCACAGCTCTGATATGAATACCCGGTTGGTCTTAGTCTCTTGGTCAAATATTTACCTTTGCATTTCTAAGTTTTTCTGAGGAAAAAGTGGTCAACATCAAATTGGCATTAGAGCAAGCTGTGAGCTGGATCTGAGTTATGGTTCAGTGACCGTGGCTCGCTGAAGAGCAGGGTCCAGGTGGGATCCTGGCTAAAGTGGGAAAGTTTTGAGCAGGTGAAGTCCGGAGTCCATGTCCTAGAAGTTCTCAGCATTAATTGTCTTCAGCTCAGAATCACTCAATGTGAAGTACTCTATATTTGGACAAACCAGCAACTTAAGCCTCACAAGCAATTTGACATTGACAGCTATAACATAACAGCGGTATCGGTCTCCCATCAGTTCTACAGAGAAATAGTGGGCAAATTGTAATAATTCCTAGCTTTGGCAGTTTGGGCAGGAACACTATAGTCAGCAACCCATATATGGACACCAGGACTGATTAGGGGTCCCAAACCATTCCAGGAGAAGCCATCCGAAGTATTTTTGGCAAACTATTGAGTTGTAAATATCAGGAGACAGAACTATCATAAGAAAATATCATGATACAAAAATATCATAATGCAGAAATATTGATGTCAAGAATATAATTTTTTAAGGTAAGTAATATAGTTTTAAGATTATCGTTGATGTTAATAGTTCACAATAATATTGTTGTAAGTAATATTGGTTTGAATTATTTTTATTATTTTAATGTGTTTTACTTCAGTTTCGTTAAATTCCTTTTTATTCGGTTATAAAAATACAACCATAAAACACATAATGAATCAATAAAACATGTTTGAAAATTACTAAAATGCAAAATCCTCTAAAAGCTCAAATAAAATATTAGAAAGATTGAAAATTGACACTATTACGCCAGCGTATGGCACATTTAAGAAAAAAACGTACGCCCAAGCACATTATATCGTCAGGTACCACGCGCAGCAAGAGATAAGCTGGGCGACTGCACAAAACCCTTATTCTTCAATAACAGCAATAAAAACCTCCATCTAAAGGGAACATAAAACTCACAAAAAGAGTAAAAACGGAGTAGGGTCTGAGGAGAAACCTTATCAAACAGGCAATTAAGGATAGTTTGTGGGTCATACTAACTGAGCAGAAAACACAAATTACATCTTATTGTTCCCAAGCGAAAGCGAGTAATGAGCGCCCTTTCCCAAACATTGTGCACCACCAAAATATAAAACTCAGGGCCGGTATGCATCTTTAACATTAAGAAATCCCTCACAGATGGTTTCATTAATTCCTCCATTTCTCTGTTGCCCTTCATAATTTTACAAAAATTATTTTTCACCCAACGCTTATCAGAACGTATTGTGGGGCATTAAAAAAAGGAAAGTAATTTGGCAGCCTGACTCCCACATGGCATTATAAAAATGGACAAGTAGGACATTATATTTGTTTGGAAAAACCACCCAAGTAATTAGAATTCCCTGAGGGCTACATTTAATGTGGTACGCTTTATATATCTTGGAAATACGAACCAAGCTCAGTAAACCCCCCCAAAGCGATGGCCGGGCACCTAAGCAGCAGGAACAGCAAACCTTTGGAACCCATCCCATTCAGGTTCCCATCTCTGGTCTTGTCTCTTGGAGCAGGGTGAAGTCAAAATGAGAGATATATCCTTTTGATCGCGTGTCCTGTAGCTTGGTATCATACCCAGCCACATTTCAGGAAATTAAGGAAGACAGGAACAACATATCTCTCACTCCAGCCTCTTTTAAGTTTAGATTAGGCTTGGGTCCCATTTTATCACTATGGGGATGCCCATCTTGGCCGGAACATCTCACCCTAAAGAGGAACTGAACTGTTTTAGTTCTTATATTAATTTGATGTGTTACTATTATTTGAATAAGTGTGATTCATTTTTTAAACATCATTTGTAATTTTAAGTGATTTAGAGTCATAATTTAATTGCTAATAGTACTTTATAGTGGTGTGTGTTGGTTTTGTTGGGCGAATAGGGTGGGAAGTTAATTTAGTAATAATTATTCTTAATTAAACATTTATAGGCAAATATATGATTGATAATAACTATGCATATTATGTAATACTCATTTATTTAACTTATATAGTTTAGGTGTGGGTTGCTACGTTTGTAGGGGTAAAGGGAGGGAAGGTAATTATGTAATACCACTTTAACAATTACTTTTAAACTTTTTATTAATAATTTAATTGCTTATTATTTATGTAAATTGAGTAATCATATATTTTAATTATGTTTTATGTGCAGGCTGCTGCGTAGGGGTACATACTGGGAAGTTAGTAACTGATTCACAATTTATTAATACAGTTTTACTAATTAATGCATTGAATATTAATTATGTACATTTTATAATACTGATTTATTTTAGTTATATTTTAGTTGCCGGTTGCTAGGTTTGTCGGGTGATAGGGTGGGAAGTTAAGTTATAATAAAAAAATACTAACTATTAATGTATCATTAAATATTTAATTGATTGTTAATTATGTAAACTGTGTACTAATTATGTATTTTAGTTACATCTTATATGTGGGCTGCTGGGTTTATAAGGATGTCGGCTGAGAAGGTATTTAAGTAATAGTTAATTAACAAATAATTATTGCTTGCTATTTAAGTATATAATTGATTATCAACTATCTAAATAGTGTTATAACTATTTATTTCAGTTATATTGTTGGTGCAGGTTGCTATGTTTAAAGGGGTATAGAGTAGGCAGTTAATTAAGTAATAAATAACCATTATTTTTAATTGAAAATTAATGATTGCATGGTTTATAAATGTGTAAATTGGTTAATTGCTTATTTTTGTATATATATACATATATATATATATATATATATATATATATATATTCAGAGGGTTATATTTTTTCTTGATTAATAGGGTATTGAAATATGTAATGTATTTGAAGTGAAGTAGTTTATCTACTTTTCCTTAGAGTGGAGTGGGAACAGTAAATGTAACCCCTCCAAGGTGCAACTCTATCCCTACCTTTGCACAGACTGAATTGGGAATAGTAAACCTTCCCCCACCCAAAGTCCAGCATGTTCACTACTTTTGTACAGACTGGAGTGGGAATAGTAAATCTGACCTCTTCCAAGTTCAACGCTTTCCCTAATGTTCCATAGACTGTAGTGAGATCAGTAAATTTAACTGCTGTGAATCCCAATTCTTTCCCTACTGTTGCACCTACTGAAGTGGGAATAGTAAATTGAACTCCTCCGAAGTTCAACGCTTTCCCTTCTGTTGCACATACTTAAGTGGGAATATCCACAGTTTATTCCTTTAAAGTCCAAAGCTTACACTAATGTTGCACAGACTGAATTAGGAATAGTAAATCTTACCCCTCCAAAAACTAAAGCTTTCCCTACTGTTGGAATAGTAAATTGAACTCCTCTGAAGTTCAATGCTTTCCCTTCTGTTGCATAGACCAGAGTGGTAATAGTAAATTCAACCTGTCTAAAGTCCAACGCTACAGCTACTGTTGCTTAGACTAGAGTGGGGATAGTAAACCTTACTCCTGCAAAGTCTAAGTCTTTCCCTACTGTTGCACAAACTGGAGTGGGAATAGTAAGGGGCATATTTATACTCCGTTTGTGCCGAATTTGCGTCGTTTTTTTCGACACAAATTCGACGCAAAACTAACTCCATATTTATACTTTGGCGTTCGACGCGTCTAGCGCCAAAGTTCATGGAGTTAGCGTCATTTTTTGGCGTGAACACCTTCCTTGCGTTAATGATATGCAAGGTAGGCGTTCCCGTCTTAAACAATGACTCCGATGCATATGCGTCGTATTTATACTCCCGGGCAAAAATGACGCCCGGGAGTGGGCGGGTCTAAAAAACCCGCATTAGCGCCAGATTTTAGCGCCTGGGTCAGGGCATGCGTTAAGGGACCTGTGGGCTCAGAATGAGCCCAGAGGTGCCCTCCCCTGCCCCCAGGGACACCCCCTGCCACCCTTGCCCACCCCAGGAGGACACCCAAGGATGGAGGGACCCACCCCAGGGACATTAAGGTAAGTCCAGGTAATTTTTTTGTAAATTTTGTTTTTGTGGCATAGGGGGGCCTGATTTGTGCCCCCCTACATGCCACTATGCCCAATGACCATGCCCAGGGGACAGAAGTCCCCTGGGCATGGCCATTGGGCAAGGGGGCATGACTCCTGTCTTTGCTAAGACAGGAGTCATTTCAATGGGGGATGGGCGTCGTAAAAAAATGGCGCAAATCGGGTTGTGGCGATTTTTTTGCCTCAGCCTGACTTGCACCATTTCTGGACGCCCATACGCCATTTTCCCCCTACGCCGGCGCTGCCTGGTGTACGTTGTTTTTTTTAACGCACACCAGACAGCGCCGGCGGCTAACGCCGGCTAACGTCATTGAATAAATACGGCGCCCGCATGGCGCTTCAGAATGGCGTTAGCCGGCGCTAATTTTTTGGGCGCAAAACTGCGTTAGCGCAGTTTTGCGTCAAAAATTATAAATATGGCCCAGTAAATGTTACCCCTCCAAAGTCCAGCACTTCACTACTGTTGTACAGACTGGAGTGGGAATGGTGAACTCCTCTAAAGTCCAGTGCTTTCACTACTGTTGGGCTGTTTTGAGTGGGAATCATATATTTAACCCTTAAAAAGTCCTACACTTTCACTACTGTTGAATAAACTGGAGTGGGAATGGTATATTTACTATTCCCAGACTGTAATAAGTGTCCTAATGTTGGTTACATTTATTTATTCTTAATATTTGTTTACTTTTATAGTAGTTTTCTTATATTTGCATTTGTTTTTACATTTTTATATTTATTGTAGATGTCTTTTTTGCTTTTTAGTTGTTTTATATTTTATTTATTTGGTAATTTATTTAATGTTTTGGAATCCACACACACGACAAAAGAAATCCCTCTTGTGTGGGCTCTAGAAGGATTTCATTCTTGCAAAAACAGCCTCGGGAGCTAGGGAAGAGTTTCCCCAGCACCTGAGGCTGTTTTGGGCTTTTCAGTGAAATGACGATTAGCGCGCATTGGCGTGCTGACATCATTTCACTGAAAACGAAACTGAAATGAGTCGATCAGCTCATTTCACTTTCACTGTCTCGGTGTTCGTGGGGCTATCTCAGCCCCCTGAGCACCATGGCAGACGGGAGAGGTATCATTGGAAAGGGGATAATCTCCACTTTGAAATGGTACCCTTCCCTACTGTATCTCTGCATGTGGATCGCCCTCCTTTGGCAATTCCCAAGCAGAGACCCCCGATTAGACACCAGGAAGGGGAGGGGGGTCCCCTTGGCAAGTGCTTTTGCTCCCTTTAATTTTTTTGCCCATATTCAGTCTTTTTGCGCCCAAGAGGGCAGAAATCCGACTAGGCACCTGGGATTATTTGTTTAATTTATGTAGGAGTGGGGACTGCACAGAAAGGGCATTGCAATGCCCCCACCCTTCCCAAACAATGGACACATTCTTTCTCTCTCACCCTGTGGGCAGATTTTTTTTTTACCCCAATCTGCCCCCATGGGGGCAGAAACCCCACTAGACACCAGGGTCTATTTTTTTATGTTAGTGTATAGGGGGAGGCTGCCCAGAATGGGTATGGCAATGCCACCACCCCGTCCCCAAAAAATAGGCACAGTCTTTCTGCCCCTCCCCCGGGGACCTATGGGGTTTATCACTCCCATATGCCTCATGGCGTGCAGAAAGCCCACTGGGCACCAATGATTAATATTTTTGTTATTCATGTAGGGGTATGGACTGCTCAGAATGGGCATTGAAATGCCCACAACCTCGCCAAAAATTGGCACAGTCTTTCTGCCCACCCTGGGAGGCAGATGGGGGCTGTTACCCTTGATCTGCTCCCCCAGGCGGGTAAAAAGACCATTAGAAACTATGGACACATTTTTTGTTACTGTAGGGGTGGGGGCTGCCCAGAATGGGCACTGCAATTACTTCACCCCTCCTATAAAATGTGCACAGTCTTTCTAAACCCTCTGGTGTGCAGATGGGGATTATTCCCCCGGGAGGGCAAAAAGCCCACTAGACATCAGGGACTAATTTTTGGTAGTGTAGTGGTGGAGGGCTCCCCAGAATGGGCATGAAAATGAACTTTCAAATAAAATGGGCACAGCCTCCCCCCCCCCCCCTTTGGGAGGACAGATGGGGATTATTATCCCTGAACTGCACCTCTGTGGGGGTGGGGTGGCAGAAATCCCACTAGACACCAAGAAAGACTTTTTGAAAACAGAAGATTGGGGGCTGCCTACCATGGACATGGGCATGGCCATGACCTCACCCCAGATAAGTAGAAAAAGTTATTTCTTCTCCCTGGGAGGCAGATGGGGGTTGCCCCTCAGGGGGCAGGCAGCCTACTAGATACCAGGGAATTAGAAGAAATAAAGGGGTGGAGCTTCCCACCACCGTGGGCATGGTTATACCCCCACCCCAATGGAAGAGGGCAACTTCTTGCTGCTCCCACTGCAAACTAAATCATCTCATCCCATTGGCAAGCAAGAGGACATTTGATTCTTTTGGGCGTTGATTTTACAGAGGGGCCAGGAAAACCTGGCTAACTCACACTATCATCCCACTTACAATGGAGAACGGTTGTACTTTTTGGACTTGGGTAGGTTGTCACCTGGAAACACTTAGCAGACCCAGTCACTTCTGAAGACTAGACATATGGGGGAGTCCAGGGTGGTGCACTTCAGATGCACCCTATACCATTTTTTTGCCCACAATTCCCTGCAAACCTTCTACTTTGCCTGCAGGCACACATTTCCCTATATTTCTGCAATGGAAACTTCTGTAATCACAGGAATCCACAAAATTCCTACCACTGAACATTGACCCACTTGTGCTGATAAAAACTGTGCCCCACTTGTGTGGCTGAGCCTAGCACCAGTGACAGGAATGGGTCCAACCAAGGTCAATAGGAGTCTTTATGCAAGGACTCCCATTGTCCAATCCTGTCCCGGCCCTAGGCCCAACCACACACGTTGGCCAGTGGTTTTATCTGTACAGGTGGGGTAATGGTGGGTCTTTAGGAATTTTATGGATTCCTGCAGATTCAGGAAGTTTCCATCAAAGAAATGTAAGAAAAATGCATGATTTCAGACAATGTTTGTGGTTTGCAGGGCAAAGGGGATCCATGCAACTCACCCCATCTTGGGTTCCCCTAGATGTCTGTTTTTTAAAATGTACAGGTTGGCTAGGTTTCCCTAGATGCCAGCTGAGCTAGGGTCCAAAGTCTAAAGCTACCCATATTGGAAAAAGAGGGTCAGTTTTGGGTGGAAAAATGTGATGCGTCCATACTGCATTTTGGCCCTTTCTTGTTGCAGGCACTAGCCTTACCCACACAAGTGAGGTACCATTTTTATCAGGAGAGTTGTGTGAGCATAGTTTAGTTAACATTTGTATTACCAATTGGATTTCGCTGCAAATGTGTCTTTCATTTATAAGCCAGTGTATAAGAAAGATTACATTTTGAAAAATACTCTCCACATAATACGCTAGCACGGTCACCCACAATTTCAGAGATGTAGAAATAGCCAGTACTCCAACACTCTATATCTTGTGCCCATTTCAGAATTACATAAGTTTCGTTGATACCCTTTTTCACTCTGGCTATTTCTCTATAAGAATTTTTAGCTATATTTGGTACTCAATGAAAAAACATTGTACGATGCAGTTCAGTTGTTTGCTCTGGCTATATATACACACATAAACAACCATATACACATAAACAAACATATGTACATAAACAAACATATCTATGTGTGTGTCTTTATTAGTATATATTTATTAATGAAAATTACTGTACGTTAAAAAAAAAACTTTAAATTCACTGAAAAAAAACAAAGGTCACAGGGACGTTATAGTTAGGTTCTGAATGTATTCGTACAAAACCATAGAAATTCAGCAGTTATAGTTAGAATTCTTTCAAGTAACTAAAATTTGTGCCCTAAGGCAACTATAACTCGCACTCTCGCCATGCACAGTTGTCTCATCAATACTTTTATTGCAAATTTTGCAGTGAGAATATGAAAGATGGCATAGAATATGTCATCAATGATTTAAGATGTGTGGATGGCCAACTGTATGCCCAGTGCCAGTCTGTAGGTGGAGGAAACTCCTGGCTGTTCACTAACACATGTGGTGAAAGTTCCCTGTTTGTAGTACTTCCTGTGTATTTTGGTATAGACTATTTCACACTGCCCCTCTATACATAAAAAAAAATAGCAGAATCTTTCTCCCCCCATCCAGAGCTCACTGTGCCCACCCAGAGGTGTGGCTATGACAATGGGCAAACCCTCACTTGTGGTCACTCAGAACTGTTTTTTGGGGCAGCCCCTCTCCCCCTGTGATTGATGCTTGGCTTTCTAGCAGGATAATGGAGTGGTTAAGCCGATGTATGAGCTACAGCTGCCTGTGACATGGCAGGCACCAACTGAAAACAATAAATGTTATGGGCACAACCCAGATGGTCATCTTGTCAGGGAGAAAAACATCCCCCAACACAAGCCATTTTACTACTGTTTGGAAATTATACAATACTCAACATAGAGAAGCCATCTCAGTCTGGTGACACTGAACACCGGTAGGAAGGCACATTTGCCTCAGGGAGGAGAGTGACAACTTTTGAAAGTGTAATTTATTAATTATTAATGAAAATCCAGTGTGACCAAATAATTGGATTTTAAATTACTATTATAATGAGCCTTTGGAACAAATGAATTTAAACATTATCAAGTGCTCGCCCAGTATTTTCCCATGAGAGAGCCAGCCTTACCACAGTGAATCATGACTATGGAGATTTTTCACTGCCAAGGCATGTAAATGAGAAGCACATGTCTCCTACTTTTTAAAGATCATGTGCACTGACTTTTGGGCATGTAGAGCCCACTCTACGAGAGATTTATAAGTTTTAAAATGGAAGGCTTAGGCCTGGCAAAAGGTTTATGTTGCCAAGTTGAATTGAGAGATTTCAAACTGCCCACCCAAGCAGCAGTGGCAGCCAGGAGACATGCTTTGAATGGTCACTTTATTGGTGGTATATTATGTGCTGCAGTCCGCTAGTGACTTTAAACTTACATGTCCTGGGTACACTTTTGTACCATATACTGGGGATGTGTAGAGAAGTTAAATATGCCAATCAGGAGTGTAGCAAATTCCGACATGTTTTAGTGGTCAAAATGAATGTACTGGGGCCTGGTTAGCAGTGTCCCAGTGAACAGAGTCAAAAACAGCAGCCTCAGTCCATAAAGAAAACTATGTAAACATACAAAAAGGGGCATTTTTCTAAAGTTGGTCTCACTAGTAGGCATAAACAACAAAGACGTTTCAACAACAGTGCATAAAAGTTATTTGTAATCAAGGCTGTTTATGGATTCTGATTTTGGACAGTATTCGGAGTATGGGGTCTGCAGCCTTGATGAACATGTATTTGCTTTCTGACTGATGTACATATTAGAGGGTTTGATAGTGCAGATGTGCAAATGTGCAAATATACAATGGCAGGAGTACTTTTATCAGCCTGGGACAAGACTACACCACAGTCAGGGAAATGGTCCTGTCAGTTACTTTCCACCATCTTGTTTCCTTCCCGAGTCACCTTAACCCTTATTTTGCCGGGCTTCACTCACTACAAAGGCTTATGATCTTCGAGCTTATAATGGTTCTGTTCAACATCTTGCTCTCTCACACCCATGTTACTTCCATATTTTACACTCTGCAAACTAGTCTGAGTGGTAGCCTGGTGGCTTTTCGGAAAACACAAAAGCCACACACTGCAAAACATCTAAAAAAAGAAAGAATAAAATATGAAGTCTGTCTTTTGCTTCGCCTTCTGCCACAAACACACTCTGCACCATATTTAGCTAAGAAAAACGTCCTATAAAATGGAAGTGTTTTTTCCCATTGCAAGTGAGATATATAAATATATAATTTACTAATTTAAAACTCAACATGTAGTAGAACAACAAGGTTATTTATCAGGCAATGCACCATAAAAATACATCGGTTAATTGGCAATCAACATAAATAATATATATGCTTTGGGTTAGCAGTGGCATTTCTAAAATGAATACTGTACTAACAATTCATTTAATAATTTAGATTCATTGGAATTACAGATGATCTTCGTCTGCGGTTGGTTTCTTACACTGCATATTGCAGTTACACGGTTATGTTCTCCCCTTAACGAACATATTTTAAAACCGTGCCTTTCATGGAAAGAACAGCGTAGTCTACTGCATTTAGTGGAAACAAATAAAGCCTTTGGGTCCTGGCGTTCTAGAGGAACAAAACAACCTTGGCTATATTTCCAATTATGTTTTTGATAGTCGAAGGCCTGGGCAACCCCCTTGGCAAATAACAGCAATTTTGTTTGAATATATTAAAATTAGTGTATTATACAGATTGTTCCAATTACTGTTGTGTGCTGAAAACGGGATTTATCGTTCATTAGCTACTGAAAGTAATTGTCTAACTGATATTGTTGCAAATGAAGCCCTCATCAGGCCAGACTATAGACAGTTTTAATGTGTAATTGCCTTCTGTTATCATAAATAAAAGATACGTGCATATGCGTTTAGATAGGGGAGCCCTGGGTCAGCACATTTTGTTCACATTTGGCTTCGGTCCACCACAGTACATAGCATGAGGCAATGGGTCAGCCCTCTTCAACCGTTGATTGCCTTGTACTTTGAGTGATGACATAATTTCCTGATCCAATGTCCACATCTGCCAGTACCTTGCCAGCTGGTAAGACTCACGATCAAGTGGGAGACTGCCCTTCCTGGTTTTAAAATGTCAAGTTTAAAAAAAAGAGGCAATTAGAGCCCTATGTGTTTGTTGTAGTTTGTAGTGGTGCTCTGCTTAATACATGGACAACCAATACTAGTGCTATTATGTTCGTGGTATACCTTGCGTGTGTTTAGAGTTGCCAAATGGGGCGGTAAACACAGAGGCCCAGAAATACCATCATTTTCATCCGAGACGCCTTAATTTTTTTAATGCAAAAATTTACAATCCAACGGAAAGCGCAGTTTGAGTGTCATTGTAACCCAAAGTAAGGCATGCGTGTGCTGCCTTGTGTTACCCTGCATCATAGGATGTTCAATGGGTGGGGCATGGGCATTTCCATGCATCCACCCCTGGCTTTTGATGCAAACCCCTATCAGTTGTAGACAAGGATTTGCATCAACCATGCGCCTCATTGATGCAGATGTAATGAGGAGAAATGTTAAAACTTAGCCTTGTTTTCTTACTTTGTACGTATGTTGCTGCATTATACAGCACACATACAAAGTGGGACCCACGTAAACCATAGTTTATGTACTGGAAGGGACTCCGACCAGCATAAAATCTATGCTTCCCATAATGCAGACCCCCTTCCTCAACGCCTCAAGGGTGTTTGTGTTGGCACATGATAGCCAAAAGAGCACCAGCTCAGGAAGAAAGCAGAACAGTGTCACATCTTAGTAGATGTGGCGCTTTTCTTCTCGCGCTCCCTCTCTTGCAAGTATAGCAACAACTTTACTTGCTGCACTACATTTTGTTAGTTTTGTGTAAATATGGGTTTAGGAGAGAACATCAGATGTCTCCTGGCCTTAATTCCCTGCCCAGATGCATTTGAAGTTTGGCATTAGCCCCTACGAAAGAAATTTGATTCTGTTCATTAACTATTTTGGGGCATATCGGCCCGTATTTATACTTTTTTTAGCGCCGCATTTGCGCCGCTTTTTGACGCAAAACGGCGCAAACCTACAAAATACAATAGGCCCATATTTATACTTTTTGACGCAAAACTGCGCCAACGCAGTTTTGCGTCAAAAAAATTAGCGCCGGCTAACGCCATTCTGAAGCGCCATGCTGGCGCCGTATTTATTGAATGACGTTAGTCGGCGTTATCCGCCGGCGCTGTCTGGTGTGCGTTTAAAAAAACGACGTACACCAGGCAGCGCCGGCGTAGGGGGAAAATGGCGTATGGGCGTCCAGAAATGGTGCAAGTCAGGCTGAGGCAAAAAAATCGCTACAACCCGATTTGCGCCATTTTTTTACGACGCCCATCCCCCATTGAAATGACTCCTGTCTTAGCAAAGACAGGAGTCATGCCCCCTTGCCCAATGGCCATGCCCAGGGGACTTCTGTCCCCTGGGCATGGTCATTGGGCATAGTGGCATGTAGGGGGGCACAAATCAGGCCCCCCTATGCCACAAAAAAAATAATAATAATACTTACCTGGACTTACCTTAATGTCCCTGGGGTGGGTCCCTCCATCCTTGGGTGTCCTCCTGGGGTGGGCAAGGGTGGCAGGGGGTGTCCCTGGGGGCAGGGGAGGGCACCTCTGGGCTCATTCTGAGCCCACAGGTCCCTTAACGCCTGCCCTGACCCAGGCGCTAAAATCCGGCGCAAATGCGGGTTTTTTAGACCTGCCCACTCCCGGGCGTCATTTTTGCCCAGGAGTATGAATCCGACGCAATAGCATCGGAGTCATTTTTTAAGACGGGAACGCCTACCTTGCATATCATTAACGCAAGGAAGGTGTTCACGCAAAAAAATGACGCTAACTCCATGAACTTTGGCGCTAGACGCGTCTAACACCAAAGTATAAATATGGAGTTAGTTTTGCGTCGAATTTGCGTCGAAAAAAACGACGCAAATTCGGCGAAAACGGAGTATAAATATGCCCCAATGGTATTTTGCAAGTTTGCGCCGTTTGTGCGTCAAAAAACGACGCAAATGCGGCGCTAAAAAAGTATAAATACGGGCCATCATTCTCCCTGAAATCCCTTGTCTTCAGAAATGAATTGCAGAAGAAGACAAAAATGTTGCTGCCTGCCTTTGTCGAAGCTGCTAACTTTATGAAAGTGAACTTGATTTCAATACAAATATGCAGGCTGGATGTGCCCTCTACTGGTGACCGCAGGAAGGACTTCTTGCACGGCCCTCAGCTCCGCTCTTCCATTGCACACCACAGACCGACCACACTTTGAGGGCAATCATTTTGCCAGCAAGCAGTGCGTCCACTGGGTGTAACAAAACTGAAATGCTGGCCATCAGCTTGGTCATGGTAGGCAGCATTAACCTTTGATTTAGTGAAAGGAATTGCCAAACGGTTCTTTACAGCATTACAAATATTAGTAGACCTGAAGGGAAGAAAGTTTTCTCTCAAAGATAGGACAGATTTGGAAATCAGTCGCAGTGAAAAACTCAGGTCAGCATTTGGTATGCAAACAAGCACTGGCTATGCCAATAGGTCTCGCATTTGCGAGAGTTAGAGCTATTGGTGTTGTAAACTACAACGTCTTTTATTTATGTTTTTGGTTTAGAGTGAAATTGATGTTTGTATTGTGTAGTTGAATTAGGCGTTTTATTTTGGAATTGTTAGTTATGGAATTGTGTGTGGTTCATTTGTGTTGTGTGTAGGTGATTTCTGTAATGGTATGTTAATGTGAGATTTGCAGAGAATAGATAGGAAGACAGATAGTGATAGTTTGTGTATGAATTGGTGAATGATTTTCGGAGAGCAGTAGAACGTGTGTGTGAAAGAGTGAAAAAAGGGTAGGGTATGCAACAGACGTATAAAGTAATAGTGTTTGTGTACGTGCAACTTTAAGAAGAGGAGTAGAGTGTGTGTTTTATTGATGTTAAGGCCCATATTTATACTTTTTTAGCGCTGTGTTTGTGTCATTTTTTTACGCAAAAGCGGCGCAAACTTACAAAACATACTTGAATTTTGTAAGTTTGTGCTGCTTTTGCATTAAAAAATGACGCAAATGCGGCGCTCAAAAAGAATAAATATGGGCCTAAGTTCGAAAATTTATAGGAATGAAAGTGTGTTTGAAATTTTGATTTCAACTTTTTGAGAGAGGTGGAATCAGAGTGTGAGAGCAAGAGACAGTGGTGAGAGAGTATGAGAGAGAGAGGGACTTTGGTTTTGTTAATTAAATTTTATTAACCGAAAGCTAGTGTAGTTGTGGGCAACTTTTTGCTACTTTTAATTCTGATTGAGAGAAAAAGTAAAAAATTGTCTGTCTATGTTGTTGAGAGTGAGACAGTAAGCGATATATTTTTAGTGTGTGATAGGTTTTAAATGAGAAAGCAAGTACATTATTGCATTAAACTAATTGAAACAGAGAGTACAGACAGGGAGTGCTGCTTCAGGGAGTGGAAAGAGGAGAGATGAGGTCCTGCATGTAGAGGAGGGGAGAGAGGGATGGAGTATTTTTGCAAGGAGCCTAGAGCAGTGTGGCGGTCCTGCAGAATGGAGAGTGTAGCTGGGACAGTGGGTGAAGAGACGTACACCTTCAAAGAGCGGGGATGGAGAGTTGTGCTGCTGCTGTGGGAGACATGACTAATGGGAAGCAGAGACAATGACTTGTGCAAATTCGAGAAGCTCTGTGCGAAACCCATCAATATTTCAACCACAGCTCTAAAAATGCAATCACCATTTGTACTTAATTGAGTAATGTTTGTCTGCAAACTATTAAAAGGGCATTGAAGCTAATTGTAATATGTAGCTACCCATGCAACAATGTAACATCTTTATGATACTAAACTTTCTCTTAAAACAACAAAACTACAGGCCTGCCGGTAACTCTTACGCATGAGTCCTTTAACTCAGCAATGTGGTTCCCTTTTATCAAGCTGATATATTTGTCCTTGGTTAGCTGTACATTACAGTTAGCCGCATTGCCCTTTTAGCAAACTGTCAGCAAACCACAATAACATAAATACAAAGGGAGGTTGTCTAATTACATCTGCAGTTAAAGTACTGACAGATTCTGCAGAAAGCTCCAATGAATTATTTTATTGTTCCTAAACAGTGGGCAGAAAAAAATAACTATGTCCCTAACTATCAGCCCTGCAAAAAAAATATTATTTTACATCACAAACTGAACATCAATAAGATTTAGTTTTAGTAAATGTTATATTTGCTTGTCAATAAAACCTAATGCTGGTTTTGTTAAAAATAGAAAGAGCTAGAACGGCTGGGTCAAAGGTAAATCATTTTTAAATAGGGAAACGTGTTTTAATAAAAACTGAAATATGTAATTTTCAAATTCCAAAATATAATGGGCTAGAGTCTATATTATGGGCAAAGATGTTTTCTGAAGAACTAGTGGGGTTGGGATGGAGTAAGTTCTGTTGTACATCTAAACAAAGAGTACACTGTTCCAGGAAAGTCTGTCTATGAGGGCGAAAGAGTGTTGGTCATATCATAGGAGTGCCCTCAAGCATCAAATACGACGCTAGGCATCATCATCGGGCTAACTCCTCGTCAGACACGCAGATGGTGGTGGCACTTAGACCGGAGGTGGTATAACAGATCCAATGGAGCCTGCAGTATGTGCTGACGAAGAAAGAAAAAGGAGAGTAGAGTGTGTATTAAAATTGGCTCTGAGCCCCCAATGTCTCTATTTAATTGCTCAAGATGAGGGTCAGTCCAAGATTAAAAATAAATACAGGAGATCTGAAAGGGAATAATGTCCCCTATACTCCTAAAGAGAGGGGGAAAGGAGGAGATGTACTCAATCCTAACACTGAAAGGTCGACATGTTTCGCGCCTGTGCGGTCAGAAATAGATCCAATGGCGCTTCTTCAGGACTGTAAAGAGTAACTTCTCCTAAAAAAACCACAAAAATAAGTGCTGGAAGGTCACTTACAATACATGGACCTATTTGTCCCAGTCAGTCAACTAAGTGTGAACCATAATCAACGTGGTTGACATCATGACTCTGAGAAAACAGTCAAGCACATAAGACATGACATAAAAGGCTTACCATCCCATGTGGAGAAAAGGCATCATAGGGACCTATAAACCTCAGACCAGAGGAGAAAACACTACATATAGAAGAATGGTGATAAAGTATATAGTCAAGCAAAAAAATAGTAGTTTATGTAATAAGACATATATACATAATCACTAAATGCAGTTCCTTAAACATCAGTAACCTTGTCTGAGTAAATTAAAAGTTCTTTATGCATGTCGGGAATCAATACATATTTTGGTTTATGAATTAAATCTTAAACCCCTAGTGAGCATGCTGTCGAACGGTATGTGAAAGAAAAGATCAAGATAAACATGGACGAAATGTCCATCTGGAGTTAATTCTGTCTCGGTCCGGCAGTAAATACGAGCATCCGAGGAACAGCCACGTGTTCAAAGGAACATTCGAATAAACAAATGTGTAACGTTGGTAACATGCTAGTATGCGCTTGCTAACTATTGCTGGTAGCGTGAATGCTGGCACAGAACAGCGCTCAGGTCAATAAGTCTAACGTGCTCAGAAGTGCTTTTCAATCAATATTGATGGTATAAAAAATATGCAACTCAATTGCCGTTGTAGATAAACATCGTTAGTCACACAAAGTAACGTTGTGGCTCTTCAATATACATACGAAAAAAGCAGAACCTACTTGTGATCTTGCTCAGGTCCGCCGTCCACCTACCCGGGATCGCGTCCCCAAAGACGGAGGTACCGTGTACCCGGAAGGTTTAAAAAGGTGTGGGGCAATTAGCCCGAAATGCAGAGCAGCAGTGTCTGAGAAAACAGACACTGAAAAAGGACTAAACAAAGGGGGATGATGGTGCCTATGTAAAGCGACGGCCATCTTGGAGCAGATCGAAATCGATTCACAGCAACTCAGTGGATGGCAAAAAAGAATAATCACAATTCATTCAACAGCTAGAAAGCGAGAGAGCGGAAGGGAAGGGGTTGTGCATAATAGAAAAACCCTTTATTACTGGTCCAAAAACGTATAATACTGTAAAAAAACTGGACTTTGTCTGGACTGGAATAACGTGGCTCTGAAAAAAGTATATATCATGAGCAAAGAAGATGATTAGATGTAGTGAAACATCTTGAAAATGCTAATCGATAAAATGTGATAGGAGAAAAGGCTCTGTCTGAATTGTAAAGAGATGGCCCTGGAAAGTCTCATGGGCAAGAGACGGACGGCCTCGACGAAGAAGAATTGCAGCCCAGAGAGTCAATACAAGATAAGATATATATGATAAATCCTCAAAAAACACGTCAGGTGAACTACGGTGATAGGGTCCACCAAGGGATGTCATCATTCAGGCCCTCGCTGGATGTTTTAAGTTTAAAAATCCAACGTTGTTCAGTCCTGAACAAGTATTTAGGGTCCTTGTCATTGTATTTAGGGACTTGTAAGACTATCCACCAAAGATCATTGGGACCATGGTTCGCTTCCAAAAAATGCGAGCTCAATTTAGTTGTAATTCGGGAACATCTGATATTGCTGCGGTGTTCGTTAATTCTTTGTTTGACGGGTCTTGTTGTCATACCTACATATTGTAAATTACAGGGACACGTAATCAAATAGATACAGTGTCGGGTGTTGCAATTCGTGTGTTTGGTCAGACGCCAGGCACCTACATATTTAAGATCAAGTACGTCTACCCGTTTGGTCAAGGGACAGACGTTACAGGAGCCACACGGATAGTGTCCGGACACAGGGGGTAAATTCCATAAGGTGGACTGATCATGTGAGTCACCTTGTTCGCGCGGTCGTGTGTGAATCACTAGATCTCTGATGTTGGGAGATCTCTTGAAAGCAAACAGAGGTCTGTTGATATGTACCCCTCCACTGAGTAGAATATTCCACCTTTTATTAATGAGTTTTTTCACGGTGTTCGACATGGGAGTGTAAGTAGATACACATGTCAACCGTGTTTGATCATCCTGCGTGGTAGATGCCAAAAGAGCTTCTCAATGGTTATTACTGCTTCTCTTGTAGGCCGGGTTGATAATCCTGGTGGGGTAATGTCGATGCTGTAATTTGTCTTTCAACTCACGTGCCTGTACTTCAAATGATTCTACTGTGGAACAATTGCGACGCAGTCTCAAGAACTGGCCGAATGGCAGGTTATCACGTAGAGCTTTTGGATGGTGACTCTCATACAGGAGCAAACTGTTCCGGTCAGTGATTTTATGATAGGTGTCGGTGACCAGTTTACCGTTCACAATTTGGATCCTTAAATCTAAGAAAGGTACTTGTGTGCTAGAAACGTGCGCTGTAAATCTCAATAAGGGATCCAGTGTGTTAATCCAACTGGTAAATAGGTCAACTGTCTGAAGGGGTCCTTGCCAAATGATAAGGATATCATCTATATATCGACGCCATTAATTAATGTTGTCAAAAAAAGGATTAGATGTTGGTAGAATGAAAAGTTTTTCAAACTGGTACATGTATAAGCATGCCAGGCTGGGAGCAAAAGTACTACCCATCGAGGTTCCTCTAATCTGAAGGTACAGCAAATCTTCAAATTGGAAGAAATTCTGGGGGTGATTCTGAGCTTGGCGGGCGGCGGGAGTGGAAGGGGTGCGACGGGTGCAGTTGCACCCGTCGCGAATTTCAGTGTCTGCTAAGCAGACACTGAAATTCTAAGTGGGGCCCTGTTACAGGGGCCCCACGACACCCCATACCGCCATCCTGTTCCTGGCGGCCGAAACCGCCAGGAACAGGATGGCGGTATGGGGGTCGGAATCCCCATGGCGGCGCAGCAAGCTGCGCCGCCATGGAGGATTCCCCTGGCCAGCGGAAAGCCGGCGGGAGACCGCCGACTTTCCGTTTCTGGCCGCGGCTGTACCGCCGCGGTCAGAATGCCCAACGGAGCACCGCCAGCCTGTTGGCGGTGCTCCCGCGGACCACGGCCCTGGCGGTTTTTACCGCCAGGGTCAGAATGACCGCCTCTGTGTCATAGGCAGGTCAGCACAGTGCATTATAAAATGTACCGGGGTCAAGGAAGTCCATGGCTGCTGGAGAAGGGCGGACTCAACGACCTGAAGAGTAGCTGCCTGTGGAATATTAGTGTATAAAGATTCTACATCTAAAGTGATCAAGACTTCAACTTGAATTAAAGAGTTAATGACCTCGATAAGGTTAAGGACATCTTTAGTGTCCTTGAGATAGGTGCTAGAACTCTCCACTAGTGGCTGAAGAAATGAGTCACAAAAGGTTGATAGTGGTTCCAGAATAGAGCCAATGCCAGACACAATGGGGCGCCCAGGAGGAGGTAGGGTACCCTTATGGATTTTGGGAAGGCAGTAGAAGTACGGAGTGCGGGGATGGTTAGTTACCAAAAATTCTGCCTCCTTCGGAGTGATCCATGAGTTAGTTTTAGCCTCATTGACCATGCATTTTATCTGAGACTGTAACGAGTCTGTTGGATCCCGACTCAGGGGTGCATAATAGGTAGTGTCACTCAAAAGGCGGAGACATTCCTGCCTATAATCAGTTGTGTCCATAATAACTATAGCTCCTCCCTTATCAGCTGGTTTAATGACTATAGATTGATCCCTCGACAGAGTCTTAAGTGCTTCCCGTTCAGGGCCAGGTAAATTGATAAAAGGTCGTTTGGGAATAACCTGGTCAAGGTCTGATACGACGGCCTTTTCAAAAGCTAAAACTTCACATGGAAGAGAATGAGCTGAGGGCATTAAATTATTTCAACATTCAAACAAGATGTAACTTTTCTTTCAAAATCAAGAATAATTTCAATTAATTAAATAACATTTTTTACAACATTTGGTACATATGAAATAAAAATGAAAACGTTAATAATGCTGTGGATTTTTTAATTGTTGTTTAAAAAATATTATTTGTAAGTTAAAAAAAGGCATTTAAATAATGAATTATTTAACCTACATGTACATTGATGAGTTACTGTGCTGTAACACTTGTTTTATTCTTTCATGTTTAAAATTAAAAAAATTTAATTGATTTATGTTCTACATATGTTTTCCTGGTGGGATGGGCATCTCCACATGTGTGACCAAAGTTAGTACACTTATTAATCCTATTGTTGTCAGCCCTACACTTTGATTTAAGTGGGTGGAGAAGTCCAAATCTATACTCAGAAATGGTGAATAGCAGAATATGTAGAGTTACAGCCTAGCTGTAGTTTTAAGTTTACACATGAGTAAATATACATTTGTATATTTATCTTTACGAAGAGGCCCCTTTGTGTCTAACACTTACCTTTTTTTAAACATCTGAACAAATAAAGAAAATCTTGCTTTTGTGGTATTGGATAAAAATGTGGTCTGGCCAAATGCTTTGTGGAGTGAAAACATAAAAAAAGCATTTCCAAAGTAGGCCTGCAATAAATATTTCTGCACAAGAATACAATTTTTTTGCAGATTACCACCCAATTGCAATTCACGTAAGACCTGTAATTCACATTAAACTCATAAATATCACCTGCATAAAAAAATATGCAATTTCGCCACCTCTGTTCCAGAGCAAAGTCTTCTAGAATGAATAAAACACAGAATACTTGTAAGATTTATAGAACATGATTCAAAATTAGATTTTCATATGAAAACCAACTTAGAGCTAAGAACATTAGTCATGTGCCAAAACTGACATCTCCTAACTGCTTATGTCCCAGAGACACTGCTTGTCAAAACTTTTCAACACAGTACCTGGTTCTAGTATTTGCCATTTTTGCCCTTTATTACATATTCTGTAGGTGATTCATCACCAGTGCCAAAGCCTTTTTTAAGGTGGACCTTTTCTGCAAACTTAGAGAAATTAATCTAATGAAGACTCAGATGCTTGACTCTCTCTCTCGAACATAATGAATCCAATCAGAGAATATTCATGAAAGACCACAGAGCCAACAAATGCAATGTAAGTCAAATGATAACCCATGTCCTCACATTTAAATAGAAGGCATTACTGGTGGCTACTGGAAATTATGCTTCTATGAGAACTAGATCGAGAAATTAATGTCGTGCTAGATCTTAGTGAGTAAGGCATCTCTTCAGACTAGGAGGAATAAACCTAACGGATAAATTCAGACGGGGAGGTTGCCTCCATACTGGCTACCTCCCTGCAGGGCCCATTATGACTTTCCTACTGGGCTGACGGCAGAAACCAAGGTGCTGTTCGCGCGTCAGACCTTAATAAGCAAACTTACAAGGGGACGCAAATAGATCAATGAATCGTTTGACTCATTTAAGAAATTCTCACTAAAGCTCCAGTACATGAACCAATAATCAATACACAACAGTCAACAATCATTAGTAATCAATAAAATCAATAATCAATGGAGTCAGTAAATGTCACACACCATAACATGTCAGCCATGAATAACCACACCTTTAATAAAAGTTTAGTACTTTTATTTCCCTTATGTTAACAATACTAAGGGCCTGATTACAACTTTAGAGGAAAGTGTTAATCCGTCCCAAATGTGACCGATATACCACCAGCCGTATTACGATTTCCATAGGATATAATGGACTCGTAATACGGCTGGTGGTATATCCGTCACATTTGGGACAGATTAACACCCTCCTCCAAAGTTGTAATCAGGCCCTAAGTCATGTAGATTAATCTCAAAACCAATGGAAACACACATATGAACATAACTACTTATCCAAAATGGTGGAATAAACGCAATCTAATCAAAGCTTAAATCACAACACATTTCAGAGCGACAGTGCAAATCCATTAGCAAAGTTAGCTGAAACAAAGTTCACCTTTATTAGAGCTTCAGCAAGATAACTCGTCAACCATTAGTTCCTATAAGTCGTTAGTCAGTTTTGAGAGTTCTTAACTAACATCAAATTAGCATCAGCATGTTGGGCTTCATGCAAAACAAATTTAGTACACAAATTTTGAAAAGCATCTAACTATAGATCTATCAAAACAGCGCAGTTAGTACCTAGAAAGAAAAGGCATAAAATGTATAACAGTCATAATTCTTCATATGTACCTTTCCACGGTATGGGTCAGCAAGCAGAATCAGCCTTCGTCCTCAGCTCATCAATCGATCAGCAAGCTTCAGACTCTCAGTCAGAGAGTATGAGCCCAATGACTAAATCTCGAATCTCTTCTAAAGTCTCTTCTTCTCTCCACATCATTCTCAAATCTAATAATCTCTCTCTCTCTCTCTACTCTAGCGTCTAAAGAATGCTCTTCTGTTGCGTTGTTATATCAAAGTCACCTAAACTATCCCTAATTTCCTATTGGTCAGTCAATCATACGTTTAGACTTTATCCAATTATATTTCTACACCAAATCTATGAATTCTAATATTTTGCTCTTCACATGAAGTTGACTGGCCGACATTACGATGTCCTCATCATCCGCCTCCTCACGTAACCATATTGTTGCATTCCATCTCCAGTCAGTGTCTTCATTGTTCTCGTCCTGGGAAAGTACATCTCACACATATTACACAAACTTTGTTACACTAAAAGAAACATCATCTTCTAGCGATTGGTTCTCACGAAAAGCTTCTATTAAGTAATTTTAACAAGACAATGGACATTTCACAGTTAGTTCATACCGTCAGCCCTTTTTATTAAACGCTAAGAAATACAGCTTCTGCATGAGGCCTGGCAAACTATGCCAAGACACTCGCTAAGTTAAGGCCTACAATTAATAAAGCTAGAGCACACTTCATAACCCTTAATACGACATATTACTACATTAATCTTGGTGGCCATTCTTATTCATTTTCTACATAATTCATTCTTCAAAATACATAAACACTCATTAATAATTTTCAATTAAAATACCTGCTCTAACAGTGCTGCCAATCAATGCCAAAGTTATTGGAAATCCACCAAAGACACTCAAAAAGAGTGAATGAATGGCTGAAGGTATCACTCCAAATATAGTCTGAAAGGTGCTAACAAATCCAGACCCGACAATTCCAGCAATATTCGATGCATTGAAAATTCTGCTCACCAACTCTTCAAAATGACTGGGGGGGCTAGTATTTAATAAGGATTTTATCTCTGCTGATGACCTTGCTAGTTGGAGGTCATAGGTCCCTCTGGCTGATGTCACAGCCACATGTTTTGAAAGAGTAGTGCTTTTAGTCTGCTCAGCTGTCGAAATTTACATTTGAAGTAACAATGTGCGACCACATTTCTGCTACTGTTATCTCTCATCTGGGGTGGATATAACACTTGGCCTCAGCAAGTTACAATTTGAGAAAACAAAATCACATAGGCAATTCCAGGCTTCATTACGCAACAACCTTCACTATACAGCATCACAGAACTTCCATTTGAAAGTATCTGAAATAGTGGGTGAATCAACGAGACAGGAGTACCCTTCAGATAGCATACCAAGTTAGCTCTGGCAGTGTTACAAGTGCTGTGTAAGGACACCTGCTTGCAAATCATAGATTGACTAACAATAGTTTCACATTCACTTCCACTAAGAAAGACCTCTGTTTCGCCGTTTAGGCATTTGTAAATGGAAGGCAACTCCCACAACTCATGGATGTAACTGTACTCTAACTGCTCAGGCCTGCCAACTGCAAAATGTTTCAAATACTTGTTGAACTGAAATGTGGAAATGGGCAGATTAATTAATTACCCAGTGTATTAGCCATACGGCTGATGAAATTCATTAAAAGGCAACTTTTCCAATTTCTCAATGTTGAGCATGATGTAACTAACTTTTTTTAGTCTTTATTTGTTGTTATGAGGTCAAATTAAAGGTAGCAAATAACTATGACATGCTGCCAAGGCATGCACTAGTTTTAAGAACCTGCAGTGTCCAACCCAGATGCATAATGGACCTAAGTTGACCCTGTCCATGATGTAAAGAAGATGACATATCATTTTGAATTATATATATCGCAGCTGACACAATAATATTTAGTTTGTAAATGCAGTTGGAAAATTAGCTCATACTATTATCGATAACGGCTAGAGCCTTTTCGATGTTTTCTTTATCAACCTGCCTTAAACGTGCAACAGCTTCCATTTGCGAAAGCTTCCAAATTTCATTATACAAGGAATATCGAAATCATTTTGAGCATGATTTTCTAGGCCCCAACAAGAAATCTTGTAACAACCTCTTCTGAAAGGAGACTAAAGTGTTCTTTGACAGCTCCTAATGTGGAGGAATGTAACCACTGATGACAAAGTTTACCCACACTATGGCCCTCATTACAACCCTGGCAGTCAGTGTTAAAGCGGCGGTAATACCACCAACAGGCCGTCAGTAAAAGAAATTGGGTTTACGACCACGGCAGAAACCACCAACACATACAGCCACTTTAACACTCTGACCGCCACAGTGGTAGCAACAAACACCGCGGGGGTAACCGCCAAAAGACAGGCATGAGTCAATGTACCGCCCACCCCATTACAACCCGCCCATCTGCCAGCTTTTCCAGGGTGGTACCAATGCCATCAAAAGCACGTCGGAAACAGCACACAGAAGGGAGACCACTCACCTCTCGACACTCAACGGAGAACCAGGACGCCATGGAGCCAGAGCTGCAGGTCCGGCCCAAGCTGGTGTATCCTCTCATCTACCTGGAGTACGAATGGGGGCGGCGATGACCACGTGAGTCCTGCACCTAGCACACAGGGGAGGGGGGGAGGAAAAACAGTATTTACAAAAATATACAAAATTTACATAAGGCGGTACATTGTCCACTCAAAATGTCTGTGGGCCACTTGGCCAAAACTCATAGGCCAAGCCCACACTTGACTCCTGCCTCAATACGGAGAGAACACTGCAGGGGCATCAGGTCAAAAACACACAGCTACCTCAGGGGGACGGGGAATGGGGGGGCACTTCAGCCTGAAGATGGGACAACACCACTGCTCCTGGAGGGGGCTCCATGCCCTCAACGATGTCCTGGGGAGTGCAAAACCACAGTCTTTCAAGTCTCTTAAGGGGGTGGTTTGCCCACAGCTTGGTCCTGGGGAGTACAAAGCCATAGTCTCTCAAGTCACTCAAGTGGGTGGTTTGCCCACTGCTTGGTCCCAGGGAGTGCAAAGTCACAGTCTCTCAAGTCTCCCAAGTAGGTGGCTTGCCCACTGCTTGGTCCTGGGAAGTGCAAAGCCACAGTCTCTCTAGTGGATGCATTTCTCCACTGGTTCTGGATGGGACTTTGTGCCCAGTGTGCTTCATTCTGCCAAGGAGGGGCTGGCTGTATGCATTTCTCCAATGGTTCTGGAGGGGGATTTGTGACCAGTGTGCTTCATCCTGCCAAGGATAGGGTGAGTGGATGCATTTCTCCACTGGTTCTGGAGGGGGCTTTGTGCCCAGTATGCTTCATCCTGCCTAGGATAGGGTGAGTGGATGCATTTCTCCACTGGTTGTGGAGTGGGCTTTGTGCCCAGTGTGCCTCATCCTGCCAAGGGTAGGGTGGGTGGATGCATTTCTCCACTGATTCTGGAGGGGGCTTTGTGCCCAGTGATGCAACATTTGTGATCTGGCAGTTCACAGTCCCTCACCTGGGTGTCTGAGGCATGAGATTTGCATGAACCAGGATGCTTGATAGTCCATGGAGGCAGGGCTAGAGTCCATCTGGCGGCGGCTATGGCTGCAAACTGGTGGTAGTGCCGGTCCTGGTGGGGGTGCTGCCAGTGGTGGAGGGAGACTCAAGCCCCTCTCCTGCAGCCCCAGATGGTTGCCCACTGGGGCTGCTTCTGCTGGTAGTGGTGCTACTATCAGCGGTGCAGGTGGCTGTGTTTGCATTTGAGTACTTTGGGAGGAGGGGTCACAGACACAGTGGGAGAGGAAACAGGGGATGTGTGCATGGATGTGGGGGTTGTGACTGCCAGTGAGGGGTGTGTAGTGATGGGCGTGCTGGTGATAGTGGTAGTGGATAAGGATGTAGTGCATGCAGGTGTGAGTGGAGGTGCGACTGGGAGGGAGGTGGACGAGAAGGAGGAGGGGGACACAGTGGAGGCAGTGGATGTTGGTGTGTCTGCATGGGGATGGTGCTTGTGTAAGTGCCTGTGAGATGAAGTGTGGTGCTTGTGTTTGCCTGAGCAACTTCTGTGTGTTGATTTGGGTGAATGCTGGTCTGAAGGTGAGCTTGGGATAGACTGGGGTTGAGGGTATTGGGTCTGGGTAGAGGAAGCTGGAGGGGGGAGGCTGGAGACAGGGACAATGGCTGCCATCAGTGCGAAGGCCAGAGCCTGAAATGCTCTCTGTTGGGCCGCCACGCCAGAGTGAATGCCCTCCAGCTATGCATTTGTTTGTTGCAAATGCCTCTCAACACACTGGATGGCATTCAGAATGGTTGACTGCCCAACAGTGAGGGATCTCAGGAGGTCAATAGCCTCCTCACTGAGGGCAGCAGGGCTGACTAGGGCATGGCCTGAGGTGCCTGGGGCGAAGGAGATGCCCACCCTCCTGGGTGAGCGGGCACAGGAAACTCATTGAGGGACTGCTGGGAGGGCGGTGCTGGTACGGGGGTGGCGGCTGTACCTGTAGTTGGGGTGGGCACAGAGGTGTCCGCCACCGCCAGGGAGCTTCCATCGGTGGAGGTGTTGCTGTCAGAACTGTGCCCTCTAGTCTCCGTCGTGGTGCTCCCCTCGCCCTCTGTCCCACTGGTGCCCTCACGGTCGGTGGACTCGGCCTTCATGCCCATGTGGGATGCAGCTCTCTCCGTCACCGGTGCCTCTGCTCCTCTGCTAGATGATGCTAATGCACACAAGAACAGGGTGACAAAATAAAAAGGGGGGGGGGACAGAGGATAAACTTGTTCAATGCCAACAACAACACTACCGTTTGCATACACAACACAAAGGGAGGTTCCCTATGCACTAGGCCATGCACTACCAGTTAGAATGCTAGTCACCAGCCCATGTGGGACATGGTATAACGCCATCAGCTGCACAGCTGAAACCGACAAGATCCTGCACAGTAGTAGATGCCCACTAACACCATTGGGTTTGGAGTGCTTGAGAGCCTGACCAACAAGGGACCTACCCTGCCATGTTCGCCCTGGCCTATGGGCACCCACAGTCCACATCCCGCACCCAGGTAAAACCTTAACACGCGCCAACTCATGAATCTGAATTTTTACTCACCCCCTTGTGGCTGCTGTGATGCCCTTAAGCGCCCATCCAACTCCACATAGGCCAACGCCAGGTTGCGGAACATCAGGGGGGTCAGGGTAAGATGGGCACCTCTTCCTCATTGGGAGGCCAGCCCCAGCTGGGCCACCACCGTCTTCCTTGCCCAGCGGCGCAGGTCCTTCCAACGTTTGCGGCAGTGGGTGCTCTGCCTGTCAAAGACCCCAGGGTCCGCACCTCCCTGGCGATGGCATGCCACATACCCTTTTTCTGATGGGCGCTGACCTGCATGGAAAAGACAGCAGGAAAGGGAATTGAGTGAACAGATAGAAAATGGCGGTCACGCCCGTGGCGGTGAGTACCATTACCGCCGGTGTCATCGCCATTGGCTCCTGCAACCCGTAGGGCCCAATGATAACCAATGCGAAGTTGCACGGCAGTTATCGAACGCCAACCGCAACGGCGAACAATGCCAGCGGAATTACCTCATTTCCACTTGTCCCTCCTCACAGGTCAGGCAGCCGCCATTTCAGGGGGGCCCAGGGCATTGCACCTAACTGCGTCACAGCAGACATTGGCAAAGCAACTGACTCTCGGATTCACATACTGGATGCATCATTATTTCAACTGAAGTGTGAATATGACCCTCTGCTCACCGTTTTCCTCCATAGGCTTCATCCACTGAGGATGAATATGAGATGGTGGCATCCTCCAGTGTACAGACCCCTGGTAGACCTTGCGACAATGGAGGACAGACACATTATCCTAACCTACAGACTTGATCGGGCCACAATCCGAGAACTGTGTGCCCAATTGGAGCCAGACCTGATGTCAGCTTTCCACCAGCCCACAGGTATCCCGCCTCCAGTGCAGGACCTGTCAGTGCTCCATTTCCTGGCAAGTGGTTCCTTCAAATCAACAGTGGCCATGGCATCAGGGATGTCTCAGCCAATGTTTTCCAAGGTGTTGATCAGAGTGCTGTCAGCCCTGCTGAAACACATGCGCAGCTACATCGTATTCCCCCTTCTGAAGGCCAGGTTCCAGTGCCTCCATCTGACAGGTGGATCCCTGTACTACTCACCCAAGAAGGTGTTCCAGATCATTGTTGGATGTTGCATGTTGCACAACCTGGCTTTGAGACGCCAGGTGCCTTTTCTGCAGGAGCATGAGCCTGGAGATGGTCTTGTGGCGGTGGTGGAGCCTTTGGACAGTGAGGAAGAGGAGGCAGAGGAAGAAGATGTGGACAACAGAATTAATATTATACAGCAGTACTTCTAGTGACACACAGGTAAGACACTGTAACTTCACTCAACTTTTCAGTTTTCTGTTGGACGTTGTACATGGCAGCCTGATTTCCCTTTGTCTATGGCCACTTACTGTACCCTTTGGCATCTCTATTTTCAGATATCTGTGACCCACTCTGGCTCCTGGTATGTTTACTGCTGCCCACTAAAGGTCATTTAAATGTAAATATTATTGTACATATGACTTGCAATGCTTTCATAATGTTGTACTAATAAATATTTGAATCATTTGACAGACTACAGAATCTTATTTGTTCCAAGGGTGTTTATTTAAGTGCTCATAAGTAGTGGGGGATGTGCAATGGGCTGGGGCGATGGTGGAGGAATGTCCAGTTAGAGTCCAGTCTCTTGGTATGACAGGTGCATTGTCCAATAGGGCATAGGAATGGGAGTAATGGCAGTTCAAGGTGGACAGGGTGACAGAGTGGGACACAATGAGGACAATCAGGAGAGTCTTATTTCCTGGCGGGGGTCTTGGCAATGTTCTCTGGCTTCTGCCTGGATCCCAGGGACTGTTTTGTGGGGTTGTTCTCCTTCTGCAGGGGATGGGGTTCAGGTGGCCTGTTGGTCCTGTGGCGGGGCCTCTTGTCCACTAGCGCCGGCGGAGGTGGAGGGCTGTTCTTCGGTGTGGGTAGTGTCAGGGGCCCGTTGGTGTGCCACTGCCTCCCTCATGCTGTTGGCCATGTCAGCCAGCACCCCTGCAGTGGTGACCAGGATGGTGTAGATGTGTTTGAGGTCCTCCCTGATCCCCAGGTACTGTCCCTCCTGCAGCTGCTGGGTCTCCTGCATCTTGGCCAGTATCTGGCCCATCGTCTCCTGGGAATGGTGGTATGCTGCCAGGATGTTGGTGAGTGCCTCCTGGAGAGTGGGTTCCCTGGGCTTGTCCTCCCCCTGTCACACAGCAGTCCTCCCAGCTTCCCTGTTGTCCTGTGACTCTGTCCCCTGAAGCGTGTGCCCACTGCCACTGACCCCTGGTCCCTCATTCTCCTGGGTTTGTGGGGTTGCCTGGGGTCCCTGTAGTGGTGGACACACTGCTGATTGACGTGTCCTGGGGACAGAGGCGTGGGCCCGCTGGGTGGGTGCTGTGGTGGTGTTTCCTGAGGGGGGAGGCTCTGTGGTGGGTTGGGACTGTGGCAGGGTAACTGACTGTCCTAAGGTCCCTGATGGGCCAGGGTGGTCATCCTGATCCAGGCGTGCAGAGCTGCTGTCATCACTGTGGGCCTCTTTGGGGGAGACTGGATGTTGCTGGCAACTCCTCTCCGGTGACGTTGAGTAGGAGACCTGTGGGGATGCAAATGCAGTTTTATTGTATCTGCGTGTGCCTTCTTGTGCATGGGTGTGTTCCCCTGTATGGTTGGGATTGCCCTGTCAGCTTTGCCTTGTGTGCGTGGTGCTTTTGTGGGCTAGGTGATTCTCTTTAATGGGCATGCTGTGGTGATGGGTGTCCATGCAGGTCTGTGATGGGGGTCCTTGGATTGTTGTGGCATGCAGGGCTTGGTATTAGGATTGGTGGTTTGTGATAGTGGGGTATGTGTGAGGTGGTGGAGTGATGGGAGTGAGGGTAAGGGTGGGGGTATGTGATGGCATGCAGTCCAGTCCTCCTGCTACACCTGACAGGCCCTCAGGATGCATGATCACCAAGACTTGCTCCTCCCATGTTCTTAGTTGTGGGGGAGCAGGTGGGTATCCACCGCCAGTCCTCTGTATGGCTACCTGGTGTCTTGCAACCACGGAACGCACCTTCCCCCATAGGTCGTTCCACCTCTTCCTGATGTCATTTCTTGTTCTGGGGTGCTGTCCCACGGCGTTGACCCTGTCCACGATTCTCCGCCATAGCTCCATCTTCCTTGCAATGGACGTCCGCTGCACCTGTGATCCGAATACTTGTGGCTCTACCCGGATGATTTCCTCCACCATGACCCTTAGCTCCCCTCTGAAAACCTGGGGTGTCTTTCTGATGCCATGGATGTGGTGTGAGTGGTATGTGTGAGGGTGTGTGGTGTGAGGTGCATGGATGGTATATGGATGATGGTGTTCTGTGGCTCAGATTGAGTGGATTGCTGTTAGCAATCTTTTTTTCATAGAAAGGGTTGTGGGTAATGTGGGTGTGTGTTTTATGTTGGATTGGGTGTGTGGGTGTGGTGTGTGTATGTGTGTCAGGTGTGTGTAGTTTGAATTGTCCAATGTGGTGTAGTTTTGTAAGAGTGTGTGTTTTTGAGCACGGCGGTGTGTACCCCCAATGGTTTACCGCGGTTGAAAGACTGCTGCGGTGATTCGTGGGTCCTGATACTCTGGGAATATTCCTGTTGGCGTAACGACGTGGGTTTTGGTACCACCAATTTATCACTGACCTTTGGTCTGGCTGACTTCTGTGGGTGTCTGTATAGTGGCGGATTTCTCTGTGTGGGTCATAATACCCGTAGCAGAATACCACTGCGGTCCCGGTATGTTGGTGGCCTTCAGAATGGCAGTAGGCGGCTTTTACCGCCAGGGTTGTAATGAGGGCTTATATATTGTGATGATACCGGAGTATTAAACTGTCACATAGGGAGTGTCCGGTCGGTTTGCTTTGAAACCCTGGGTGGAATTAATAAAACATGCCTGACAGTCAATTGACAACTGTGTTCAGTGGCCACAATAACCACCTGCTGGGATGTCAAAGTGAGGGATTAAAGAAACCAATCTGAACCGAGTTAGTAAACTTCTTTTCAGTGACATTTAAGAGTGTCTGCCCATTGTGAAATGTTGCTGGTGTCGGGATACTGGATGCATGCAGCTCTTTTATTTTTGCTAACCCCAGGCAACTTGTTTGCTGTATGGTGTCTTTCAGAAAAACATATTTGTAAAGGGATAGAGCATCCTCTAAATAAAGCTTCCCTACACTGTATTTGCCAATCACGAGTTCCCCCAAACACTCTTCAAATCATCAGAGTTTTTCCAAAATTCATAGCCCTCAATGGCCTGCTGGGAAAGAAAGGAATCTGAATAGATTAATTTTATGTTGGTTAGCAAAACAATTCTCACTTTAGAAGGAGGTGATTTAAAGTAACATGACTCTGCATTTTTAGCATCATGCCCAGAAAAATATGCAAACTTTTCTACATACATTTTGGAACTCCCCACTAGAGGAGTCAGACAATGCTCCTCTTGTATTTAACTAAAAACTGATCTCAGGGTACTAGCTCGGTGCAGAAAGAGATGTCCATAATGGTGGTAACAAAGTATTTCCCCATAACTCACTGTATTCATGTATACATCTTCACTTTCAATTACAGCATAATATTTTAGTTAAAAAAGCATGGAGTCAACTGTTTTAACATTCCAATCATCAGAAACAACCCCAGGTGTAATAATATAGTTAATAGAAACTTTAAAGGTATAAAGAATTTGACCTCAGTAGGACCAAATATATCATATGGTACTTTATCCCACCCAGTCCCATCAGGAATTGGAACAGCTGAAATATTCACAAGGGACAAGGCTTTTCAAACCTTATAGGAAGAAAGGTAAGGTGTCAACACCTCCTCCATCAGTTCAACAGCAGAGCACTGAGGAATATAGTGACCATTTCTCAATAAAAAGAAAACTATGACAAACCCAATCCAAAGCAGGAAGGCAAGCAGTGTCAGTGATATCCACAGCCATGGATGAACCAAATAATTGTTTTTAAGCTAGTTATAAAGCTTATGTGCTAGTGAAGAAGGTGCTGTTTCAGCTGCAGAGACATTTAAAGAGAAATTGTCAATGTTGACAAAATAACCAGAAGCTGTTCGTACATAGGCAGGAACCGGTGCAGAACTGGTAGAAGGATCAGATGGTGGTGGTTCAAAATAAACAATGTAATCCGTCTGTGTTGAATTGGAATAGTAGAGATCCATAGTTTGGATGTTTCTTGTCGGTGAAGTGGTGGCAGGAAGTCGCAGAAGTTCATTCGCCGCCCTCATCAAGCTCACAACTGTTGCATTGATACTTGTAGAAGCATTATTCAGTGCCTGAAGAAGTATATCCCATTGGGTAGTGAGGGAGGCTAGTGAACTACCCAGGAATCTTTGTGGTCTACTCTGCAGGATCAGCCAAATGGTGCAAGTTGACATTTTCAATTGAAACAAAACAGTTTTATTTAGAACCAGGCAGCAGTGTTATGCTGACAGTTCTGGTACCATGTAGTCCCAGTATTGGAACCAGTGTTCTACAGGATGGGCCAAACTCCTTTTTACAGCAATCGTTTTCTCTTACTAGATCCCCAACTTTAGGAAAACAGCTGGTAGATGTTCTTGGCAAATCCATCATTCTGAAGGTGGCAGCATAGGCAGATTAATTTTCATCACAGACACATTAATTTATGTAAAATGGTGTTTCTGCCACCACCGTGCCAAGGCCATCAAGATCTGGGACATACATAGGTATCCCAAATAGGACCTCATGAGGGGTATGACCTCCCAAGGACCTTCTAGGCAGATTATTTAGTGCTTTCTGGACCATGTATAAGTGATTAATCCAACTACAACCAGAATCTAATGCTCTTGCTGTTAAGGATTGCTTGAAGTCTTGGTTCTTCCACTCAGCAGAAGAATTTCCCTCAGAATGTTATAGAGACAAGAAATGGAGTTGAACACCCATTGTTGCCATGGCATCCCTGAATGCCGTAGAGGCAAAGGCAGGGCCCAAGTCTGAGTGGAATGCTGCAACCACATATGTCCCAATGAAGACTTTCAAATCTTTAGTATCAGTTCAGGTGTCAGCTGATCATTGTGGCAATACCCATGGGAATCTAGAACACGGGTCAGCAGTGACTAAGATTTATTTGTATGCAGCATAAGGTTGTAATGTACTGTAGTGGTCCAGGTGTACACTTTGTAGTGGTTTGCTGTACACTAGGAGGGGTGTCTGCGGTGGATGGTTGATGATGGACTCTTTTGAATATTTCAACTCGTTCAGGCGCCATTGATGTAAGTAATCATTGTAGGACTGGACACAGTAGAATGACTCACACACAAGTAACGTGGACTGTTCAGGAGTCTTAAGCTCTGCAAGCTGTTCAGTGCAGTCCCCTAGGGTCTGCATGTCAGTATGTTGAGGGTGAATGTACCATCCCTCATTTCTCCACTAACTACTGCGCAAGAAGCAGAGTACTGGTGGTTTGCACCTACAGCTGGTTGTGCTGAACCATCAATGTAAATGATTGTTCTGTATTGATCAAGAGGCATGATGTTAGAGGGCATGGGGTACTCTAGTTCATGCTGTAGAAATTCTTGGGGCTGTAGTTTGGGGTTAAAACATAATCACCATCAGTGGCAGTCAAGGGGGTTGCTCACTGAATTCAACGTGAATGTAATGCTTTCGCATATGCAACACTATCTTTGGTAACGGCCTCAAGGGCTGACACCGAGGTAAGGACACTAATGCGTTCCATGGGGCAAGTGGCCTCTCCCCTATAGCAGCCATCTGTTTAGTAGTCAGTACTTTTTCTGTTGGTGCAAATCTTTTTTCTGCATTGGCGTTCAAGTGTGATTCATATGTTATGGGTATCACTTCACCCTCATTAAATGTGAACCCAATGGCACCAAGAAATATTCTGATGACTAGATTCACTTTTTTGTCACATGTCCTATTTTAAAACTCTGAGTACACGTGTATGTTCTGGTGTACAGTGTTTGCTTGAAAAGTGTGGACAAATTAAATCATAAAGTGGTTTTATGCATTATGTATAATCTGGAATTGATGTTCTGCAAAATTAAAGAAACCCAGTAATAGCTGCAGATTCTTGATGGTGTTTAGAGGTTGAAGTTGAGCGCACTTTTCGAGAAAGTGCGGGGCTAAGCTTTTGGCTTCATCCAATAATTTGTATCCTAAAAATAGGACACTAAGGAAAGAAATTTTGGTTCTCTTTAAGGTAAATTTGTAGCCTCAGGTAGCAATTCCTAAAATGATGCAATCTGCCCGGGCAACTGCGTATTGAGGCCGGCATCCGTAAGGTAAATGTCATCGACATAAGACAATGCCTTGGGATCAATATCATGTAATATTGATATTACATGGCCAGAAATTACCCAAGGGCTGTTGTTGTACCCTTGAAGTAAGTGATAAAAATGCCGCTGATAGCCTACAGTGCTGAAGGCCCTTAGATCTTGGTTTTCATGTGCTAGATTTCGGCAGACAACCCAACTGGAAATGTCCAAGGTTGCTTTGTATTTTTTTCGCACTATATTGTTGAGTACTGTGTGCATTTTGGATTGCAAATGCGTGTGTATGACTTTATATGTTTGTAATCTAAGGCTATTCCATATGAATGGTCTGATTTTTCATTGCAGAGACACAGGTTTCTGCTACTCCCTGGTACTCAAGGTGCTTTAACTTCATGTTTAATTAGATATGGAGGCTGGGTCTGTGGAGTAGATCTAATTGGTATTACAAGGTAGGGGAATCTCTATTCCACACTACATGGTTGCAATACAGTGCAGTTGCTTGTGCCAAAGCCCAATCAGCAGCATTGGCTTCCTTTACTACGTCTAGAACCAGGATTGAGAACGAAAGCAAAATGACACCTCCTCTTTTGGGAGCATGCAGACAAATTTCTGCCAACAAAATATCATAATTTAGTCTTAATGTCCTCCAGAAGAATCATTTAAAAGTGTGCTGTATATCTCCCTTAATCTGTATACCATGTCGGGTGAGGAGATGTGCCTGTCCAGTGACTCGACTTCAAGGAAGTCGTTAATCAGTGTCACATCCAGAAGATCTATAAGACTTATTGTGACATCTGCCATGCTGTTAGCAGAGTCACTGCCCACATCCTGTTCTTCAACAATGTTCTCAGTACAAGTGGCATCTTTAATTGAAATTGCTGCCACCTTTCTTTTTTTAAATTGGGAATTGCTGTGGAAGTTTCTCTTCCTTTTTTGTGAACTGTTGTGAGCACGTTTTCTGCTTCACATAGTTGCTTGTATATTCTGAGTATCCTCCTCTGTCACTTTGTTTATCCTGTGCGTCCTAGAAAGAACAAGATTGGTGACTGTCAGTATATTGATATCTATCCTGTGTTTTTAAAGTTTCCCAATTCCTATGGTTTTAACTTTTTTCTGAGGTCTCAAGTTGTGGAGATTCTCCTCTCTGTATTCTTCTATCTTTATTTTGTTTTTGTTTATCCCAGTGTTTTTAAGAGCTCACTTGAGGTTGCTCAGTATCCTCCTTAATGGAAGTACTCTGTAATTGAAGTTTAGTTGGTCTGGCCCCCAGACAATCTATACTTATACTAGTATGTTTCAGAAATAATCTTTGGCAGCTCGAGCTCCTGGCCCCACTGAGGAACCTCCTGAAGCCACTGGCACATTGTCAATGCTGCTGCTTCCCCTTTAATATTGCTTAAAATTAATGAGGCCAATGTGTCACATTATTGCATCAGTTTCATTCCAGTGCTGAGGCTGCCCTGTGTTCATTTTGAATGTGTTTCAATACTTCTGGTAAAATCACAAGTGTGGGTGTACCATGTGTAGTAGTTTATAATGCAACAAAGACTGTGCCTCAAGTGGCACAGTCCTCAATTAACAGAACCATTCCAAATGGCAAGCACATTGTGAGAATTCTATGTTTATCTTGGGGTACCATGTGGGGAAACACTGCTTCCAGCTTGTTTGTTCTTTGCACAACCCAGAATGGAATCTTCTTCTGCTCAGTGGGCTCTTTTCCCATTATTGAATGGACAGTTTGTGGATTTATCCAAACTAGCCACCAATTGATTTGTAGATGGAGTAGACCTCACTGGGGCAATGTTTAAGTCCACATTATGAATAGTATTAATCGTCTATATATTGCTCCTAGCTCATTGTATAATGTGCGTACTTCAGCTACTGGCAGAGGTTGTACATTCAGGATGTGGTATATAGGTGGACAATGTTCGCCATGTTGGACCGTCATTGCTTTAAGGAGCTAACCTAACAGGCTGCATTACATGTGAAAGAGTGTTGTTAAACTAGTACTGGTGTTCCTGATAATCTAGAGGTGTTTTTAAATATTGGTATGCTCTATACTGTAATGTACATTCACTTTTCTATATGTATGAAATGTGCTAGAATCAGTGTTTATTTCTGAGAAGATGGCTCATGAGTAGAATATTTCTGTTCTGTAACCATCTTGAGATTCAACTACTAATGCGACATCCCTGTCCTCATTTGTTAGTCCATTACCAAAAAGAAGCAGTGTGGCAGGTTGTCTACAGTTCTTTCGAATACTTACTGATTGTGCCATATTAAAGAATCTGTATTATAGTCAGTAACACCAGTGGGGGAATCCTTTTAAGGTTGACGCTTGAATAAACTGCAACCTAGTTAGGTGCTCCCTATTCAGCAAAGGAGGATTTTCCCTAAGACTACAGATGTCTCTGTATAATGGTACTTAAGGTACCTTTAGTGTGTGTGAGGCAGAGATACTCAGGGGACATGTATAATCAGTGCCACAATAATGTTGGCAGTGTTGTGTCGTAGGACTCCCGTTAATGGAATAAGACTGCTGGATTAGGGGCAGCAGCACCACTGTTTGTGGGTGACTGAATCAATCCCACACTGCCCTGACAGCTGTCGGCCCAACCTTTTCTTTTAGCTAGCAGCCCCTCACCCAAACCAAAAGAAAGGGTGATTTATGGCAGCCTGAAACATGACACTCAGTGGCTTCTCAGGGGAAATCGTGGTCAACAAGTGACACCCCTTTCTCTCAGCAAAAAAGGTCTCCTACACACATAAACAAAGAAAAGATGCAGGATGGTTTATAAAACATTTATTGAAAAGACTGCAATCTACGATAAAATTTATGAGCTGCAATTATTAGGGCAATGAGACATAACAGGAATAGAATGGCAGTGACCAGTGAGAAGAAAATAAACAGTCCCAACATATTGGAATAACATACTTAGAAGAATTCTACCTAACCCCTAACTCCTAAGCAAGCTCAAAATGGTGATAGCCCAATCTGTCTGTACTCCAGAAGCTAGCCTGGCTGATGAAGGGTGATACCCTCAACCGGTCTCATGTTTCTGGTCCAGGGAGGACCTGGCCTGGCAGTTTGGGCTGGACTGTTCCCTTGAGGAACAGGGTCAAGACTGATTTGCATATGACTGGGACCCAACTAGGTTGGCTGGTGAGCAAAAGATTGATGGATTAAACCCAGATCTGTGATTGGGGGTGAGTGGTTGAAAGGTTTCAGCACTCCATCCATCATCCTTTTTTGTTGCTAAAGTTGTCCTATGTAGGAAGGGTATGCCAAGACATGGCTCCCTTGCTCACTGTGCCACTGGATTCAAGTTGGCTGATGAAAGGTGATACCCTGAAAGTGGTTCCCAGATGCTTGTTTCTGGTCCAGGGAAAACCTAGTCTGGAAGTTCACGCTGGACTGTTCGCATAGGGAACAGGGTCAAGACTGATTTGTATATGGCTGGTTCCCAACTAGCGTGGTATGATGAGAAAAAGAATGATGGATTAAACCCAGATCTGTGACCGGGGGTAAGTGGTTGAAATGTTTCAGCACTCTGTCCATCATCCTTTTGTATTGCTCAAGCTATTGAAGAGCCATGCATGCAAGGAGCAGGAGGATGAGGGCCAGGTGGAGTAGGACCTGATTGAAGAGGACTACAGACATCAGGACCTAAAGGACAATGGCCAGTATATCCATGAACCAGAGATAAGCAAGACAGAGGTTAGGAAGAACGAGGGGGCAGTACCAAGGGCACCCAGAAGACCAGAGCAGAAGAACTAGGTACTTAAAGTATCATGACCAGAAGGATGTAAACAGGGCTAAGACCGTCATGACAATAAGGGCCTAGAGGACCAGGGCTCAGTTTACCAAACGGTATAGAGCAATCATTACAAGTACCAGGACAAGGATAAAAAGGATCTGATGTAAGAAGGCCAGCGAACAGCATCTGGAAGACCAAGTGAAATGGACAGTGACAGACAGGAGGACCAGGACAATAATGACCAGGTTCAGGAGGATCCAAACAAGGAGAACCTGGATCAAGAGGACCTGGGTCAATAGCTGTATTACTGATAGGACTAAATGAACAAAGAACAGATCCAGGAGAGCAAGGACAAACCAAACCAGGAGGACAAAGGCTAAGAGTGCCAGCATACAAGAAACCAGATGGACAAGGACCTGAGGTACCAGGGCTAGGAGGTTGATGATGAGGAGAACCAGGACAAGGTGACTAGGACCAAAAGGACCTCAAGAGAACGTGACCCAATGTAGGATCCAGTAAGTCTCATAATGGCCAAAAGGCAAAGTTTATGATAACAAGCACAACAGGACAAAAAGGACCAGGATGACCAGGACCAGGGAGACCAAGACTAGGATAGCAGGTGGGCCAGGTCTAGAAGAAATAGGTCCAGGAGAACCCAACTGACTGGAACAGGACCAAAAGGTTCAGGGAGAATGGGTACAGAGTTTCAAGGAGGACAAAGACTATGTAAAACAAGAATAGCATGACCTTGACCAGGAGTGCTAGGTAGCTGAGACAAGGGCTACAGGCAGCCAGAGTCAGAAGCAAAGTTCTAAGAGGACAGTGAAACAAAGAATTGAGGAGATAAGGAAGATCAGGGCAAAGAGCATCAGGACCAGGGTGAGGAGGAAAAGAAGGATCAGGATAATCAGGACCATGGTCATCAGGACCAGAATAACCAGAGCCCGGATGTCCAGGCCACAGATCTAGGAACAGGATGGTCAGGAGGAGGAGGCCCAGATAAAGGAGGACCATGGTGAGTTTATGTAGCACAATCAGGGCCAAGAGGTTCAGGACCTGATCTGGGAAGACAAGATCCAGGCCGGGCCAATTGGACCATGGGAAAGATATGCAAGGAAGACCAGGGGGTCAGTACCAAGAAAACCAGGAAGACCAGGATCAGAGAAAAGAGGATTAGAAGGACCAGTACTATGAGGACCAGAAGAGGCTTAAGAGTGCCAGGGTCACCATAACTACAGTACCAGTCCCCAGAGTACCACACATGGCATAGAAATACCAGGGGGCACCCGGACCAGGGTGAGGAAGATCAGGAGGACCAGAACAGCTGGAGCCAGGAAGACTAAGGGGATTTGACCTGGATGTCCAGGAGGACCAAGACCAAAATAACAAGGCTCAGAAGGACCCAACAAAGAGGACCAGGACCAAGAGGTCCCAGACCATTGGATGCAGTGCCAGATGGACCATTAGGAAAAGGCACAGAGCCAAGAGAACAAGGATGATCCAAAGCAGGAAGACAAGATCTAAGTGGGCAAGGCCCAAGAGGACAAAGACACAAGAGGCCAGGTAGACCAAGGGGGCCAACAGGAGCAGGAACTGATGTACTGGGAATCAGATGCACAGGGTGAGAAGGGTCAGAAGGACCAAGTTAAATGAACGATGGTCAAGAGGATCAGGAAAGAAAAGAAAGCGCTCGGAGGAGTTGGTCTGAAATGGCCAGGATGGCCAAAAGTAGCAGAGCCAAGAGAATTAGTTGTACAAAGACCTAAACAAGGAGCTCCAGACAAAAAAGGAACAAGTCTAGTGGGCACAAAAAGAGGAAGAGAACATGGAATGTGAGGACAAGGAATAGAAAGACCATTGCAAGGCAAACCAGACTGAGAGTGGGGAAGACTAGAATAACAGGATGTGAAGAAAAAAGAGGATATGGCCAGGCAACCAAAGCCAATAAGACAAGACCTAAGAGGACTAGGGCAATGAGGACCAGAAGAACCACAAAACCAAGGGGGGGGGGAAGCTCATTTCACAGAGATCCAGGATATAAGGATCTAGAATAACAGGACAAACAGGACAAACAGGACATGGGTGAGGAGGAAATGGAGGACCAGGACAAGGAAAGCCAGGATGTCAGGAGCCATGACAACCACGCTGGGTGGTGAAGAACAGGATGACCTGGATGTTGAAGATCAGCATAACATGAACAAGTTAGTCTAAGATGACAATGAGCAGGAGGACCATGGCCAATACTGTCATAACATAACATGTTGGAATAGGATCCTGAGAGAAAGTCAGGCTAGGAGTAGGTAGACTAGGGACATTAACATGCACCGGAGAGGGAGGATTAGGTGGACTCGCAGAATCAGGTGGAGCAATAGAACTAGGGTATTAGGACCAGGATGGCAAGGATCAGAGGAACCAGGACAAACAGACACACAAGGACCAATGGCACCAGACTATGACCAGAATGACCAGGCCCAGCCCTAGAGGACCTAATAAGGAGGACCAGGACCAGTAAAGCCAGTAGAAGGTGGACCACCAGGGGGCAAGGACCAGGGCAAGGAGAATCAGGATGACTGAAGCCAGGAAGACAAGGAGTGCCAGCCCTAAAAGATCCAGGACAACACGTCTAGGTAGATAAGGATCCAGCAGACCAGCAGACCAACAGGATCAAGATGAGGATCAGTAGTACCAGGATCAGGAGGCCCAGGAAGGGCTCAAGCAAGGATGAGCCACAAGCAGAACCAAGCCCTCCAGATTCAGAAAACCAGGCTGACCAGAACTAGTTAGACCAGGGCCAGGATGAGGATCAGTAGAACCAAAATAACCCAGAAAAGGAGGACTTGGAATAGGACTAGGAGGAGGGCCAACGCGGAAAGGAACAGAAGAACCGAAAAGTGAAGGAAGAAACCAGGAGCAGGAATACACCTATGCTACAGCCTATGCCACATGTATTAGGATATTCCTTTTGCAAATGGGTTTTAGTCATGCTTGTTATACTGCTGACCACTAGAAACCCCCCTCTTCAGTCAACGTATAGAACTAATAAGTATTTGCTGAAAAATCAAAGCATGCAAAGTGTATAAAAAGTCGGGACTGTTACACCCTGACCTGTGTCTAGAAGATGTAGTCTGATGCTGGCAGAGTAGTCTGAGGGTGGACCTGAGGGTACAGGGACTAAACTTAACAGAGGAGTTTAAAGGGGGATGAGTGAAAATAAGTGTGGTCTGTGAAAGATGGCAGAAAGAATTTCAGACATTCAGATGACAGAAGTCATGAAAAATGATAAATGGCCAATGCAGGGGTCAAAAAGAAGCTCAAGATCATGAGAAGGCTCTGAGGAGGAGAAGAGGGAGTGGTGGAAGCTCCAGATAGACCATCTCCCATGGCCCGAAGAGTGATCCTGTGTGACTCCCAGATCTTGTGCTGACATTCCCTGTGTCTGCATGTGAGTTGGGTATGTAACAAGGGTCAGATTTACAAAGCAGTTATGCAATGCAAGGCAGTAATACAACTTTCTGGACTGTACTAAGTGACAGGAAGAGAGCAAAAATGTGTCATATTACTAAGATATGATACATTTTTGCTCTTTCCTTGTGCTGGTACAATGTCTCCTACGATTTTGTTGCAATCCCAGGTTTACTCACCTTAGTAAATCTAGAATTGCATCAAAATCTCTGAGTGGATACATGGGCATCCCCTTGTTTCATCCATGGAATGCCCTCTCAATGCAGGGTAGCGCAAGACACTGACTTGAGCGGCCTTGCGTTTCTCTTGACTGACTAAGTCATGCCGAGGCATGCATGGTGGCACTTCATCGTTTAGTAAATCCCTTTTAAGAATTTGCTTTCCCTTGCATCACCATGTATAATGCAAGAACAATGTAAGTCCATAGTAAATCAGGCCCAACGTGCATAGTAGTAAGACTCTGTGTGACAAACGTCTTAGAGCACGGATCAGTGGGATGCATTTTGTATGACATGACATAAAAATAGATATAACTTCCCTATACAGTGGGCGTGTATTGACTGCATCCTTGTCGATAGAGGGTGAAGGCCTAGAACTGAAGTGATGAAGAATGGAGAACAGTCTACCCAAAAAAGTCCTGTGAGGTGCTTTTTAACAAAGGGCTGCTGATTAGTTCTTTCTGAGTGACTGCATAGGGTAGGTGTTAGATGTAAGAGATAGGTCATAGGTATCTCTTGTTAAAGGTAACAAAGTTTCTAAGCAGGGATGGCCAGACATGGGTGCTGTGCTCACTGTACTACTGGAATCAAGCCATAATAAAGGCAAAACTGTACCACTGGAATCCAGCCATAATAAAGGAAAAACTGATCCTGGGTTGCCTGTTTTCCTCTTCAAGCAGGTCTTGACCTGGCAGTTCGGGCTGGACTGTTCTTATTGGAGCAGGATCAAGACTGATTTGGATATGGCTGTGTCCAAACTGAGGTGGCATGCTGGGAAAAGACAGTGGATTGGGATGTGGTCCGAGCAATTGCCTGTAGCTGAGATTAATTCTAGCATACCATCCATCACTTTGTTATTGCTGTAGTTGCTGCCATTTTGTCTGTACCTGATGACTACTCAGAAAGGCTGATGACAACCTGATGCTGAGATCTCATGCTTATCGTGTCCCTGTTTTGGATACTTCTACTTCGAGCAAGCACTATTGCTGCTGCTGTGAGAGCAATCACTTAGCACAGTGGTTCCCAACCTGTGGTCCGCGGACCCCCTGGGGTCCGCGGACCCCCTGGGGTCCGTGACACACTGCCAGGGGGTCCGCAGGCCTGGGCTGGGAGGAAGGCACTTCTCCAGCTGGGGCCTCTGACAAACACAAGCGTGCATGTTTTCATATTTATTACTTCCTTTGTTGAGCAGTTTTAAACGCACTGCAAAGCTCCTTGTACTACAAAAATAAAAGCGTCAAGCTAACTCAAGTGATTAATGTATCTGCTGAGATGGGAGTTTTGTGCAGTGGCAGTTTTGACTCAAAGGTAGCGCAAATGGTTAATATGCCTGCTGCAAAGGACGTGTATCATGCAAGAAACAGTATTTTATGTGTGTGGCACAGTGGGTTACTGCTTGTTTTTTTCACAGAGATTCTTTTGTTACTGTGTAGTAATCGCAATCTAGCACAGTGAGCTGTGAACTGCCATTAAAGAGCTGCATGCAAACCGCATGGCACAAATTAGAAAGTTGTTTTTTTCCTAGTCTTTCATTTTCCTTGTGCTGCTAAAAAAAGGTTTGCTTTGTAGAAATACATTCTTATTGCTAACTCAGTGCTTCATTTATGCTTCTTGTTGCCTAGGCTTGCTCTTCTGCCTCAAGCATTTGCTGCGAGCAGAAGACACATATGGGAAAGACGGAGGAAGAGAAAAACGAAAAAGCATCACAAAGGGAGAAAGAAGAAAGCTGCAAAGTGAGCTGAAGTGGTAGGGAGTGGCTTTATTTGGATTGAAGAAGTCCGAGATGGCTTCAGGATGACGCTGCCTCAGTATTCCGTGTTCCCACATTTAATTGCAGCAGCCACGTGTTTAAGAGGAGGGCTTTGGGCACCGGCATGTTTTTAATTACAAATTAAGCACTGTGCTAAAGTAATCACTAATCACTGTGCTGTGTTCTGAATCCTAAGTTTGTGCTTCTCTGGACCAAGCACTCTTAGAAAATGAAGTACATGTGACAGAGAGGCTAGGAAGAGATGAGAGGCCCTTATGGCTTTACTTCCTTTTCCCTTAACTTATTTATGTGAAAAAGCTTTCTCAGATCTTGCATACCTAGAAAATAAAAACAGAAATCGCTCCGGAAATGTAGAATCTGACCTGAGGATTCACCTTTCCTAAATAAAACAAAACATTGAAAAGGTAGTTGCCAAAATGCAGCACCAACCTTCCCAATAAAATTCGATTTTTGCATATTTTTTCAATATAAAATAATTTTATCTTTAGTAATGTGAGTATTTGTTTGGTGTGTACTTGTTATATTTTTTGCGAGTTATTGATTTAATGTTTGAAAATTAAATTGTACAAATTGCTGGGGGTCCCTGGCTTCCAGTAATGATTCATTGGGGGTCCACAGGAGTCAAAAGGTTGGGAACCCCTGACTTAGCACATAGGCTGAGTCTGAGTGAAAGTCAGAAAATGATATTTGAAAGAAAAACATCTCAAATCAGTCCTGAAACCTCAACAGTGCACCCAAATTCTGTGCTGGAAAATTAGTATTAAGGTGGAATTGATAAAGTATCCATCAGTAGGTTACAAGAGTGGAGGTAACAAAGTGTCCCTGTATATTAAATGTCTTATTTCTCACAATATTTGCAATGAGGTCAATGAATAAAAGTCTCTGTGAATTTCTTTTCTTCTGTGTCTTTGATCCTATATGTTTTTTTCTAATTTACTGGGGAAATTCATTTGTATACCAATACCATTCAGTTTAATCAATTATAGTACCATTCCTTTGGTTGTGGCTTCTCAACAGAATACTTCCTCTCTGGCCCAACATTATATGGGAGTCAAAGGGAGGCCTTTATACTATCTAACCTATTTAGAGTAAAACCTGACTGCAAGATAGGAAAAAAATAATGACCCCATTAGCCTAGGAGAAAGCTCCCAGTGTGTGTGACCATTAGGTTTGTTTGTTTTTCAAAACCAAACTCCTCCTTTAAACATTTGCTAGTGGTCATCATGTCTAACTCTACTAACTTTCAAATGTTTCCTGCATAGACAAGAACTGCCATAACAGCAGTTCCTCCCAATGTAGAGAGTTGTCCACATGGCCAGTAGACAACTCTTAATGTGGCAGGTGGATGTCCCTCAGGATGATGGAAGTATTGTTCTCTGCCAACCCAATGGAGATAACTCCATCTTCTGAACTCTAAATCAAGCAATAGTTTTTTCTTACTTCTGTCATGACATTAAAATGAAGCCTCTCAATTATCCTCTTTTAGTTATGTCATAAGCAGCCCTATTCAATTGTTTCTATTTTGATAAAATCACCCTACATATTACATGTCTCTGCGTTATTAGGGTACATTTAATTTCCAATTCTATTTCTGGGTTTTGCTTTTACAAATCATTGTTTTCATTTGTTTCAGTCTGTTTTGATCATCTGAACTGAACCAGAATTAATCATTGTAGCATGCACTGCTTTACTGCAAAATAAAGGGGTGTTCTCATAGCATGGAGCCTTTTGGTAATCTAAATCATGTGCCCTTGTACATTCCAAAACCTTGGAGGGTAAGAATAAGTAAATAGCTTCAGAAGAGTAAACAGCTTTAACTAGTCTTGCAAAGGTACTAATTGTTATACCTGGCATCCTTGGTGTGGTCTTCCCTATCTTTTTTTGCCTCTGCTTTCCATGTCTTGACTGTATGCAGAACTCTGTGTTTGCTGTTTTTGGTACTCTGGACACTTTACCACTGCTGACCAGTGCTAAAGTGTAAGTGTCTTTGTTTAAAACATATGTGTAATTGGCTTTGCCATGATTGACACATTTGATTTACGAGTAAGTCCCTAGTAAAGGGCACTAGAGGTGTCCAGGGTTTGTAAATCAAATGCTACTAGTGGGGCTGCAGCACTGGTTGTGCCACCCACATTAGTAGTCCTGTAAACATGACTCAGACCTGCCACTCCACTGTCTGCAGTTTTAAATTGCCAATTCGACTTGGTAAGTGTACCCATTTCCCAGGCCTAAACCTTCCCTTTTATACATGTAATGCCCCCCTAAGGTAGGCCTTAGGTAGCCTTAGGGAGGCCCATGTGAAGGGTGCAGTGCATGGTAAAGGTGGGACATGTACTGATGTGTTTTACATGTCCTAACAGTGAAATATTGCTAAATTCAGTTTCCACTGGAGTGGAGGGAGGAGTGGTCACTTACACCTGAATGGGCTGTGTCTGCCCTCAAACAATGCAGTCTCCAACCCTCTGGCGTGTGTCTGGGGCCTGGCCTGGGCAAGGCAGAATCCTGTAAACAACAGAGACTCCCCTTTGAAGTTTGCCTACTTCAAAGGCAGAAACAGGTATAAGTATTGGACCAAAACCCCCAGACTTTAGATCACTTCTGGAACCAAGAGGAATCTCTGCCAAGGAGAAGAGCTGAGGAGAAGTGTTGCCCCGGCCTGTGACTGTGCTTTGCTGGGCTATCTTGTAGTTGCTGCTTCCGCTTGTGAAAGAGGATAGACTTGACTTTGTTGTGTGCATTCCTGCTTGAAGAAGAATCTCCAACTGAGTTTGCCTCCTGTTTTGAAGTCTCAAGGTCATCAAAGACTTCCTCTGCCAGCACCTGGACTCTCTGCTGAGAATCCTGCCCTGACAAGTGGTGCCCTATCTAGTGCTTGGGCCTTTGAAATGTGCAGAACAAAAGATGAAATTCACGCACAGAACGCCGTGCAGGGAAATTTTGGACGCACCATCTGCAACACGGTTGATAAACGAAGAGCCACCTGCTTCACAGCACGAATCGATGCTCCACCTGCATTGCAGCTGGAGAAATGTCACAACACCCGCTTGCAGCTGCTGATAACGACACAGACCCCATGCAGTGCAGTTTTCTTACTCGTGTGACGGAATTTCTCCTGCATCGTCCCTGGGCGTCACAGTCATCGTGAATCGATGCAGATCCAAGGTGCCCCATCTGGAAATCGATGCATTGCTCTCCTACGAGGGAGAAAAACGATGCATCGATGACCCGACCGGAGAAGGAAATGACACACGGCCTCACTAGCGAGTAAGAAAATCGACGCATCGCTGACGTTTCCAAAGCACGGTCGCCAGTGCTGCTTTATTTTTGATGCAAACCAGATACTTTGTGTAAAATCCATGTTTCCCTTGAGTAAGAGTGAGATTCTTATTCTTTTGAAAATTCATATTTTGACTTATGTATGCTGTATTTTTGTTGTTTTGGTCTTGTTTGATTAAGATAAATATTACCTATTTTTCTAAACTGGTGTGGTGTCCATTTTGTAGTGTTTTCACTGTATTACTCTGTGTGTTGGTACGAATACTTTACACATTGTTTCTGATATAAGCTTGAGCAAGCCACCAAGTTCGTAAGCAGGGGTTAGTCCCTGCTTGAACAGGGTGCAAACTAACTGCCAACCAGAGACCCCATTTCTAACACTAGTCATCTTTATCATTAGTCTCATCTGCAGGTAAATATAAAGGGGTAGGCCCACAAGACAGCTCCATAGAGGGCTTTCTAAGTTACAACGTCTGGGCCACAGTGTAATGGGGTGGCATTCTTTGACATGACTAGCAAAATAACTTAGACACATTCAAACATTTTTGGCCTTTAGAGCTATAAGTGAGTGCCTGCATCTAGTTTTAGGACTAAGAGCCTCATGTCGCAAATTCACAAGGTTTGTGATCTTTTTATGAGTTGGAAATTTCTAGTAAAATGACTTTTGCAGTAATTTCTAAAATACACATATGAGGGTTCATAAAAGGGTTTCCTCCCTCCCCTTTCCAATTCAGAAAGGAAGTTATTGATAGTTTGTGACTTAAACTGCTGTAACAAACCATTGATGACCCATCAGCCCCCAAGTTGAAGTGGTAACTAATTTGCAATGGGGAAGGGATCCCCTTAGGACAGCATGTTGGCAGCCTTGGGGAGACTGTTTCCAATACCCACTTGGTAAATAGTGAATTATTTCTGCTATTTGAATGGCTTCAGTTGAAACAGTGCAGGGTCTCTGCTGTTTAGCCAGCTGAACAGCGCAGAATCATTCAGCCAGTAGCTGGGTAAATATTTAACGTTTTCCTGCCATTTGCACAGCTTTCAGAGGAACAGTGTAAAATCTCTATTATTTAACCAGCGGCTGGCTAGATAGGGAAGTCTTTCTGCTATTTGCACAGCTACCAGCCACACAGTGCGAAGTCTCAACTCCTTAGTCAGCATCTGGGTAAATATTTACATTTTCCTGCCATTTGTATGGCTGCCAACCAGACAATGTAGAATATGTACTATTTAATCAGTGGCCATGTAAATAGTGAAGTTTTTCTGCTATTTAAATGGCCGCCAGGTGAACAAATCAGAATTCTTACTGTTTAGCTAGTGGCTAGGTAAATAGAGAATATTTTCTGCTATTTGCATGGCTGCTTTCCAAACAGTACAGAATCTCTACTGTTTGGCCAGTGACTAGGCAAATAATTAAGTTTTTCCACTATTTGCACCCTTGCGTTTAGAATCTATCCTATTTCACCAGTAGCTGTGTAATTAGTGAAGGTTCTCTGCCAAATAGAAAATACTTTCTACTATTTAACCAGCGGCCAAGTAAATAGCAGAAAAAAATCACTATTTACCCGGCAGCTAGGTAAACAGATGCAACCTTTGCCTTATGTTTCAATCTTTTCCATCTGAACTTTTAGATCACCTCAGGGATCATTCAATACACTCAAAAATGCTTTTATTAGACAAACTGCATCATATTGGTGAAGAAGAACCACACAAATGAAGCTAACTGGTGTCCCCTTATGAAAAACAGGCTGATCCATACTGCAAGAGACCCAGGTCATTAGGAACACTAGTTCCTAGAGCACCACCAGGAACAGTAGTTTTTTTTCATTGTATGCACTGTCCTCTTTTTGCCTTCCCTCAAATCGAAAAATATTTCACTTTAGCAATTTTGCTTTCATTACCTCTAAAGGAATGCCCTCAGAATCAGACTGTGACTGAAATCCCTTCTTGATTTTTTCCCCAGGTATCCTTCTTCTTGTGTGTGTTCTAAGGTGAGCTCAGGGAGGACAAAAACCTCCTGCTTAGCAGGAGGGCAAAAGCTCGCTTGATCTCGATTTTCAGTATGAATACATACCGTGAAAGCAGGGCCTCACAATCCTTTTCACTTTTTGGGTTTCAAGCAGGAGGTGTCAGAAAAGTTACCACATGGATAAGTGGCTTGTAGCAGCCAAGCATTCATAGTGGCGTCGCTTTTTGATCCTTCGATGTCGGCTTTTTGTATCATTGTGAAGCAGAATTCACCAAGCGTTGGATTGCTCACCCACAAAGTCTGCTTTCAATATATTCTTAAATGTTGCATGAATAGTCTTCAGAAGCTAACTTCTCAGATCTCTGTCATTGACCCTTTGAGGTTTTACTCAGAGTAAGTAAAGTTAACTTGGAAATCACTTCTCAAGTCTATTGAATATAAGAGTGCAATATCAACAACACCAACAATGGTGCTTCAAATCCTTTCTAATTTCAATCACCAAATGTCTAAGATCACCAGTACTTAAGTCAGTGCTTAATTTGAGCAAGTGGTTTTTAGTGCTCAGCATCGGTACTTAATTGTCAACACCCGCACTTGTGACAGTCTAGTAGGGGCAATATGTGATGCAAGCTGCAGTGGCCCACTGACGAGGGCATTGGCACTTCTTGTTTTACAAATTAGGCACTGGCTTAATTTGAGCTGGTGGTTGTAGATGGTAGACACATGCACTTATTTTTGTGGAATGGCACTTATTGTTCCTCATCAGAGTTTGACCCAGAGCAAAAGAGAGAAAAACACACAAAGGAGAAAGAACGAGGAGGAGTAATACATCAAACAACAGGAACATGAAGGAGTGAGCTAAAGAGACAGGATAGTGATTAAGGAAGCATTAAGCTGAATTAAGACTACTCAGCCTTGGTATTCAGCACAGCAACATACAAAAGCGCCAGTTATGTATTTCTGAGCAAAGGTTTGGGCACTGGCACTTAGGCCCTCATTACAACCCTGGCGGTCGGTGTTAAAGCGGAGGTAATACCGCAAACAGGCCGGCAGAAAAAAAAATGGGATTACGACTGTGGCGGAAACCACCAACATAGACAGTCACTTTAACACTCCGACCGCCACGGCGGTAGAAACAAACACTGCGGCGGTAACCGCCAACAGACAGGCGTAAGACAATGTTCCGCCCACCGTATTTCAAGAGGCCTATCCGCCACCTTTCCCGGGGCGGAACCAACGCTATCAAAAGCACGGCGGAAACAGTACACAGAATGGAAAACACTCACCTCTCGACACCCAACGAGGAACCAGGACGCCATGGAGCCCGAACTTCGGGTGTTGCCCACGTTGGTTTATCTCCTCTTCTACCAGGAGTACGAACGGCATTGGCGGCTAATACGGTGCGTACTGCACCTACAACACAGGGGAGGGGAGAGGAAAGAGAGTGACACACACAGGCGACACGCAACACCCCCACCCTCACCCTCACACACAACAACATACAAACAAATACATGCAGCAACATTACATATACACCCCTCACCCCCTGGAGGAACGCAAGGACAAAAGGAAATTAATGTAACAATTGTAATCATTAAAAATCCAGTTGTCAAAATTCAGTATATACAAATATGTACACCAACTACACTAGTCCGGATAGTGTACCAATCATTGTCCGTGGACCACTGGGCCCAAAGTGCATGGGCGAAGCCCACACATGATACCTGACTGGAAACGGTGAGAACACTGCTAGGGCATCAGATCGAAAATACACAGGCACCTGGAGGGGGGGGGGGCACCTCAGCCTGATGAACGCACAACACCACTGCTGTACGAGGGGGCTCCATGCCCATTGCTGTATCCTGGGGAGTGCAAAGCCACAGTCTCTCAAGTCTCTCCAGTGGGTGGTTTGCCCACTGCTTTCTCCTGGGGAGTGCAAAGCCACAGTCTCTCAAGTGGATAACAGTCTCCACTGGTTCTGGAGGGGGCCTGGTGCCCAGAGTGCTTCATCCTGCCAATCACTGAGGTAGTGGAGGTATCTCTCCACTGGTTCTGGAGGGGGCCTAGTGCCCAGAGTGCTACACGTGCAGTGTAGCCAGTACAATTCCCTCACCTGGGTGTGCGTGCCACGAGATTAGCGAGGTTCAGGTAGCATGATACGCCATGGAGGCAGCAACATAACCCACACTGCTGTGGCTCCGCATTCCACCTGCAGGTGCAAACAGTGATGGAAGTCATGCCTCATGGAAGCTGCCCAGGGTCCACAAACTCACCTCCAGCCTCAGACGACTGACCACTGGGGATGGTAGCCATGTCAGCAGTGGTGGCAGTGTTCGAGGATGCCACGGGGCTGGTGGCGGTGCTTACGGCGGTGTCTGTGGCGGCGGTGATTGCGGCGGTGTCTGTGGCGGGCGTGCTGGTGGTGGTGCATGGGTCAGCACCTGCTGAGGGACAAAGCAGGATGTCTCCTGCAGCCTCGGACGGCTTCCCACTGGGGAAGAGGCTGGGGACTGTCGCTGAGGCTGTAGACGTGCTGGGGCAGTGCAGGTGGCGGTGCAGGTGGCGGTTGTGGTGGCGGGCAGCTTGCAGTGTTCGCCGCCGTACAGGTTGGCGTGGTCGTGGACAGAAGGTGTGACACTGGTCCCTCAGTCGGTGCCACCATGCCCTCTCCTGACCTGCTCTTCTGCTTTTGGCCCTTCCCCACCTTTGATGGTGCCGCAGTTGTCTTCCCACTGTCCCCTTTTGTTTTTGCTGAGCCCTTGGTGGCTGGTAGTTTTGGCTTCTCCTTCCGGGATGTGGGCACCTTTTTCACCTTGGCAGGTGGCGGAATGTCCCTACCCTTGCTACGTGGCACACTGGCAACCCTGATGGGTGGCGCACTCGATGACCCCGCAGTTGCTGGCACCACTCTGCCTGGGGATTTGGTGGCTGAGGTGCTAGGCTGGGACCTGGAAAGCCTGGCCATAGGGGAAGTACGGGGGAGGGAAGAGGTCAAAGCTTGACAGGAAAAGTTTTTTAGACACACTGGGACAGGAAGATGGAGGGGGTTTGGGAGTGGAGGTAGAGGTAGTGGTTGTAGGAGGTGTACTTCTGCTGGATTTGGGTGAAGGTGCATGGGCCGGAGGCTGTTGTGAGGTTGATGTCTGTTGGGTGGGTGTGTGCCTGCGTTTGTGTACTTTAGGAGGAGGCTCACTGGACACTGGGGATGTGTGAATGGCAGTGGGTGGTGAGTGCACGTGAGCGGTGTGTGGGGATGGGCGTGCTGGTGATGGAGGTAGTGGCTGAGGATGTAGTGCATACAGGTGTGAGTGGAGACAAGGCAGGGAGGGAGGAGGAGGACGTGGAGGAGGGGGACACAGTGGAGGCAGTGGATGCTGCTGTGTCTGCATGGGGATGGTGCTTGTGTGAGTGCCTGTGGGATGTGTTGTGCTTATGTTTGCCATATCCACTCTTGTGGGTTGATGTGTGTGCATGCTGGTCTGATGGTGTGCTTGGGATAGGCTGAGGTACAGGGGATTGGGTCTGGGTGGAGGAAGTTGGAGGAGGGAGGCTGGACACAGGGACAATTGCTGCCACCAGTGCTGAGGCCAGAGCCTGAAATGCTCTCTGCTGGGCTGCCTGGCCAGAATGAATGCCCTCCAGGTATGCATTTGTTTGTTGAAAATGCCTTTCTACACCCTGGATGGCATTCACAATGGTAGATTGCCTAACAGTGAGAGATCTCAGGAGGTCAATAGCCTCCTCACTGAGGGCAGCAGGGCTGACTGGGGCAGGGCCTGAGGTGCCTGGGGCGAAGGAGATGCCCACCCTCCTGGGTGAGCGGGCATGGGACACACGCTGAGGGGCTGCTGGGAGGACGATGCTGGTACGGGGGTTGCGGCTCTACCTGTTGATGCAGTGGGCACAGAGGTGCCTGCCACCACAAGGGAGCTCCCATCAGAGGAGGTGTCGCTGTCACTGCTGTCTGCTCCTGTCCCTGCCGTGGAGCTCCCATCACCCTCTGTTTCACTGGTGTCTTCAGACTCCGTTGCTTCACCCTCCAGGGCCAAGTGGGTTGCAGCTCCCTCCAGCTCTGGTGCCATGGCTCCTCCGCCTGATGATGCTATTGCACACTAGAACAGGGAGACCCCAAAAAGGGGGGGAGACAGAAGAAAGACATGTTCAGTGCATGCAACACCACTACCCTTGGCGGACACAACACACATGGAGCAGCCCTCTGCACTACGCCATGCACTGACAGTTCCTAGAAATTTCAGCTGACCATGGGCTACGAGGCCTTAGACCAATTGCTGCACACCTGGAAGTCACAGGAGCCTGACTAGGTGTAGATGGCTCTTACCACTGGTGGGGTTGGGATGCCACATAGCCTGCCTCACAAGGGACCTTGCCTACCAAGTTTGCCCTGGCCTAGGGGAACCCACTGCCCACCTCCCCCACCCAGACACCTCGTAATGCGTGCGGAGTCACGGAATGAGAGTGTACTCACCCCCTTGTGGCTGCTGTGATGCCCTCAGGCACCCATCCAACTCCGGATAGGCCACCGCCAGGATCCGGAACATCAGGGGGGGTCATGGTGCGACTGGCACCCCTCCCCGTTCGGAGGCCATCCCCAGCTGGGCCTCTGCCGTCTTCTTGCTCCAGCGGCGCATGTCTTCTCATCTTTTACGGCAGAGGGTGCTCCGTCTGTGGTAGACCTCCAGGGTCTGGACATCTTTGGCGATGGCACACCAAATACCCTTCTTCTGGTGGGCGCTGACCTAGAGGAATGGTACAGGGGGAAAGAAAATTACTTACCCGTCCGGACCGTCATACTCATTGCCCACCAGTTCCCACCCATACCTTGACGCACATACACTCACCATCTGCACAAGCAGGCCTCAGCCCCCCGTGTATCTTCCATCAACACCACTCAAAACAGGCATTGCCAATGCAGCATGCTACCAGTGTATTCACCTGTTTGTCTGGAGGACCGTACAGTTGCGTGTACTGGGGAGGACCCCATCCACTAGTTTCTCCAACTCCTCCGAAGTGAAGGCAGGGGCCCTTTCCCCAGACACTGTAGCCATCGTCACTTCCAGACACCATTTACAGCAGCACTTGCAGTGTAGGTCCTCTCCTGTTGAAGGTCAGGTATCAAGTGAGTGAAAAGACAGAAAATGGCGGTCACGTCCACGGCCGTGCGTACTGTCACCACCGGCGTACATCGTCATTGGCTCCTGGGACCGATAGGGCCCAATGTTAACCAATGCAGAATTGCGCTGTGGTCTTCGACCGCCCACCGCGACGGTGTACAACGCCAGCGCAGTTACCTCATATCCCCTCGTCCCACCTTACAGGTCAGGTAGCCGCCATTTTAGGAGGCCACATGGGATGAATGTTAAGTGCATCACACCTATCTGGGCCGGGAATATAGACAGATACCGCCACATTGCAGATTAATAACGTTTCTGCAAATGACAAATTGTGATACCTCAGTGTTGGATGACTCTGCTTGCTATTCTCCTCCACAGGGCACGTCTGCTGGGGCAGGTGATGAGATGGCGGCATCCTCCAGTGTACAGACCCCTGGTGGACCTGTCGACAATGGAAGAGAGACACATCCTAGTCACATACAGGCTTGATCGTGCAACAATCCTGGAACTGTGTGCCAAGTTGGATCCAGACCTGATTTCAGCTATCCGCCATCCCACAGGAATCCCCCCTCTAGTGCAGGTTCTGTCTGTACTCCATTTCCTGGCCAGTGGGTCTTTTCAAACAGCATTGGCCATGGCATCAGGGATGTCCCAGCCAATGTTCTCTAATGTGTTGTCCAGAGTATTATCTGCCCTGCTGAAACACATGTGCAGCTACATCGTTTTCCCTCAGGTGGAGGATTTGCCCAAAGTGAAAGGTGACTTCTGTGCCCTGGGACATAACTCCAACATCATTGGTGCCATTGATGGGACACATATGGCATTTGTACCCTCCTGCAGGAATGAACAGGTGTATAGAAACCGGAAGAGCTACCATTCAATGAATGTGCAGATGGTGTGTTTGGCAGACCAGTACATCTCCCATGTCAATGCCAAGTATCCTGGCTCTGTAAATGACACTTACATTTTGAGGAATAGCAGCATGTGATGGGGCAACTCCAGAGGCACCATGTGTGGCTAATAGGTGAGGTCAAGGTCCCAATACAGTTGACATAGGTGTCTGGGTATGGGGCTGTCCCAAGGGTTAATGTGTGTCTAACAGATATCCCATGACATTTGCAGGTGACTCTGGTTACCCCAACTTGTCATGGCTACTGACCTCAGTGAGGAATCCCAGGACAAGGGCAGAGGAATGCTACAATGAGGCACATGGGCGAACTAGGAGGGAGATTGAACGCACCTTCGGCCTCCTGAAGTCCAGATTCCGGTGCCTCCATCTGACAGGTGGCTCCCAATACTACTCACCAAAGAAGGTGTGCCAGATAATCGTGGCCTGCTGTATGCTGCACAACCTGGCTTTGCGATGGCAGGTGCCTTTTCTGCAGGATGATGGGCCAGATGATGGTCTTGTGGCAGCTGTGGAGCCTGTAGACAGTGAAGAAGAGGAGGCAGAAGAAGAGGATATCGACAACCGAAACATCATCATGCAATACTTCCAGTGAGACACAGGTAAGAAGATGTAACTGCTTCCCACATCTCATACTGTTGTTTGAGCTAGCATAAGTCTGTCATTTTCACTCAGTGTATGGAGCCTGACTTGTCACTTTGACTTTCCATTTCACAGATCTGGGTCCCACTTTGTGCCCTCTGCTCAGTTAACTCCTGGCCTACAGCTGTGTTACATTGGCATGTGAACAAGTGCATTGACATTGATATATTCCATAGTTATTGCAATTATACATTTGTGAAAGCACAGACTGACTCCAGATTGTTTTGTGATTGAAGTGTGTTTATTCCTGTGCAAATAAGTGGAGGTGGGTTGTAAAATGGGCTGGGGTGATGGTGGAGGAATGTCCATGGCAGAGTCCAGTCTATTTGTTTCACAGTTGCATTGTCCAAAGGGGCATAGGAAGTGGAGCAATGGCAGTTTAAGGATGGACAGGGTGACATAGTGGGACAGAAGGGTGACAATCAGGGGGGGTCTCATTTCCTGGCGGGGGCTTGGCAATGTTCTCTGTCTTGTTCCTGGAACTCAGGGACCGTTTGCGGGGTGGTTCTCCATCTGCAGGGGGTGGAGTGCTGGTGTCCTGTTGTTCCTGTGGCGGTGCCTCCTGTCCACTAGCGCCAGCGGAGATGGAGGGCTGTTCATTGTCCAGGCTAGTGTCAGAGGCCCCTCGTTGTGCCACTGTATCCCTCCTGGTGTTGAGAAGGTCTGCCAGCACCCCTGCAATGGTGACCAGGGTGGTGTTAATGGACTTCAAGCCCTCCCTAATCCCAGGTAGTGTTCCTCCTGCAGCAGCTGGGTCTCCTAAAACTTGGCCAGTACCGTTGCCATGGTCTCCTGGGAATGATGGTAAGCTCCCATGATGTTGGAGAGTGCCTCGTGGAGTATCGGTTCCCTGGGCCTGTCCCCCCCTGTGGCACAGCACTCCTCCCAGTTTCCCTGTTATCCTGTGCCTCTGTCCCCTGAACTGTGTGCCCACTGCCACTGCCCCCAGGTCCCTGATCATCCTGTGTTAGTAGGGTTGCCTGAGTTCCTTGTAGTGGTGGACACACTGCTGATTGACGTGTCCTGGGGACAGAGGGATGGGCGCGCTGGGTGGGTGCTGTGCTGGTGTTTCCTGAGGGGGAGGCTCTGTGGTGGCTTGTGACAGTGGCAGGGGAACCGACTGTCCCGAGGTCCCAGATGGGCCGGGCTGGTCATCTTGATCCAGGCGTGCAGAGCTGCTGTCATCACTGTGGGCCTCTTCTGTGGGGGGACTGGATATGTCTGGCACCTCCTGTTCGGTGACGTTGGGTAGGGGTCCTGTTGGGGTGTAAATGTATAGTTATTGTATCTGTGTGTGCCATCGTGTACATTGGGTGAGTGACCCTCTACTCCAGTGCTTGCATTATTGGCTTGGTCCTTGTGTGATTGGTGATTTTGGGGCATGAGTGAGTCTCTGTACTGGACATGCTTTGGTGATGGGTGTCCATGCATTGGTGTTACATGCAGGGCTTGGTTTTGGAATGTGTGGGTTGTGTTGGTGGGGTATCTGTGGGTTGTTGGGGTGATGGGTGTGAGGGTAAGTGCGGGAGTATGTGATGGCATGCAGGTGGGGTGGGGGATAAGGTAGTAAAGATTTACCTTACCAGAGTCCAGTCCTCCTGCTACTCCTGCGAGGCCCTCAGGATGCAGTATTGCCAAGACTTGCTCCTCCCATGTTGTTAGTTGTGGGGGAGGAGGTGGAGGTTCACCGCCAGTCCTCTGTACAGCAATTTGGTGTCTGGATATGACGGAACGCACCTTCCCCCGTAGTTCGTTCCACCTCTTCCTGATGTCATCCCGTGTTCTTGGATGCTGTCCCACTGCGTTTACCCTGTCGACAATTCTCCGCCACAACTCCATCTTCCTTGCAATGAATGTCTGCTGCACCTGTGATCCGAATAGCTGTGGCTCTACCCGGATGATTTCCTCAACCATTACCCTGAGCTCCTCATCAGAGAACCTGGTCTGTCTTTGAGGTGCCATGATGTGGTGTGGGTGATGTGTGAGGTGGTGTCTGTTGTGATGTGTGAGGGGATGTGTTGGTGTGTGTTGTTTGAGGTGCGTGGATGTTGTGTAGGTGTTGTGTGTCTGTGGATGCTGGTGTTGATTTTGGTAGTGTCTCTCTCTGGCCTGCTTTCAAATTTCTGGTAGTAAGGGTTTGTGGATAATGTTGGGTGTGTTTTTTATATTGGATTGGGTGTGTGGGAGTGGTGTGAGTATGTGTAGCAGGTGTGTGTATTTTTAATTGTCCAATGTGGTTGTGTTTTGTTAGTGTGTGTGTATTTTGAGCGCGGCAGTGTGTACCGCCAATGGTTTACTGCGGTTGAATGACCGCTGCGTTGATTCGTGGGTCGTGATAGTGTGGGCGTATGCTTGTTGGCGTGACGGTGTCGGCTTTGGTATCGCCAGTTTATCACTGACCTTTGGTGTGGCAAACTTGTGTGAGTGTCTGTATTGTGGCGGATTCCGAGCTGTGGGTCGTAATACCTGTAGCGGGTTTCCGTGGCCGCAGCGGTATGTTGGCGGTCTTCTGCACGGCAGTAAGCGGGATTTACCACCAGGGTAGTAATGAGGGCCTTATTCTTTTATAAATTAAACACTGCAGTCCATCAGTCCTAAACCTAGCTCCTGTTTTGGTCCGCCTCAAAAGAGTGCATTGGAAACTATTCTATGTTCACAGATTTAAACCTGACAAACTCAAAGTGTCATTTAAACCCTTCCATGCTGAAGACAGCCGGGAGCTGTCCGCAGCTACGGTGCTTGTGTGCTGAGGATGGCCCCCGGCTGTCCTCTGCACATAAGGAGGAAATCCCTCTGATGCTGGCACCAAAGGGATTCCCTTGGTAGGGAACAAGTTCCCTATCTCCTGAGGCTGTTTGTTTACCTTCATTGAATTGACAATCAGCATGCATGTTGCGCTGACGTCATTTCAATGAAAACGAAAGTGAAATGAACCAGTCGGTTCATTTCACTTTCCCTGCCTCAGTGCTCATGAGTCTATCTCAGCCCCCCAAGCACCAAGGGAGAGTGGAGAAGTATTGTTAGAAAGGAGAGAACCTCCCCTTTCCAAAGGTATCCATCCCTAGAGGATCCCTGCTTGGGGATGACCTCAGGAGGGTGATCCCCAAGCAGGGATCCACCCACTAGACACCACAGCGGGGGCGGCCCCATGGGCAAGGGCTTTTGCTCCCAAATTAAGTGTTTGGGACAATTCAGTCTTTCTGTCTCCCCCAGAGTTCAGATAAGCCCCTGATCTGCTCCCTCCCTCGAGTGGGGGGTGAGGCACACTAGGCACCAGGGACTTTTTTTAAATTAATGCATAGGAATTGGGGGCAGCCCAAAATGTGCATGCCAATGCCCCCACCCACCCCCAAATCTGTAATCAGCCTTTCTGCTGCCCCAAGGGGAGATGGGGGGAATAGTCCCTGATCTGCCCTCCCAGGGCGCAGAAACCCTACTAGGCACCAGGGATTGAGTTTTCTTTTCAAACTTTGGGGTCGGGCTCTCCCAAAATGGGCATGCCAGTGCCCCCCAATTGCCCCCCAAAATGTAAACAGCCTTTCTGCCCACCCCCACGGGAAGATGGGGGCAATAACCCTTGATCTGCCCCCCTCAGAGGGCAGAAAGCGCTGTAGTTACCACGGACTTTCTTTGGTAATGTATAGGGGTGAGGAGCTGCTCAAAATAAGTATGGCAATGCCCCCACTCATCCACAAATATGTAAAAAGTCTTACTTCCCCTCCAGGGGGCAGATGGGGGCAATAGCCCCCAATGGGGTCACAAAGCCCTCTAGGTACAAGGGATTACTTTGGGATGAGAGGGCTGCCCAAAATGGGCTTACCAATGCCCCCAACCCACCAAAATATGTAAACAGTCCTTCTGCCCCCTGATCTGCTCCTCCAGGGCGTGAGCAGAGAGTCACTAGGCACCAGGGAATATTGTTTTTTTTCAAACTTTGGGGTGGGGCCATTGCCCCCACCTGCTCTAAACATGTAAACAGCCTTTCTGCCACCCCTCATGGGGTGGGTGGAGATTAGTACCCTTGAACACCCACTAGATACCAGAGAAGATTTTTTTTTATAAAAGAGTGGTGGGGGTTTGGCCATGCCCCCAACCCAAATAAATGGGGCCAAGTCTTTCTGCCCCCTGGGGAGCAGATGGGTAATTAACACGATCCGCCCCAGGAGGGGACGGAAAGTCCACTAGATGCCAGGAAACTGAACAAAAAAAGTTAGAGGGTGGCGAGCTGCCCACCACTATAAACATGGTTATGAAGGGGGTGTAGGACAGTACCATCTTTCTTGGCATGTTACCCCCAATTTTACATATATGTCAGTATGTTTTTCCCTGTCTCACTGGGATCCTGCTGCCAGGACCCCAGTGCTCATAGTTTGTGGCCTAAATATGTATGCCTGTGTAGTGCCTAATTGTGTCACTGGGGCTCTGCTAATCAAAACCTCAGACCTCATGCTCTCGCTGCCTTTAAATTTGTCACTATAGGCTAGTGACTGCATTTGCCAATTTCAAATGGAATACTGGACCCCCCTTATAAGTCCCTAGTTTATGGTACTTAGGTACCCAGGGCATTGGGGTTCCAGGAGATCCATATGGGCTGCAGCATTTCTTTTGCCACCCATAGGGAGCTCAGACAAACCCTTACAGAGGACTGCCATTGCAGTTATTTCACAGCCATTTTCACTGCACTTAAGTAACTTATAAGTCACCTATATGTCTAACTTTCACTTGATGAAGGTTAGGTGCAAAGTTACTAAGGGGCATATTTATACTCTGTTTGCGCCGGATTTGCGTTTTTTTTACGCAAATGCGACGCAAAACGAACTCCATATTTATACTTTGGAGTTAGACCCGTCTAGCGCCAAAGATCTTGGAGTTTGCGTCATTTTTTAGCGTGGACACCTTCCTTGCGTTAATGATATGCAAGGTAGGCGTTCCCTTCTAAAAAATTACTCAGAGGCATGTGCGCCGTATTTACACTCCCGGGCAAAAATGACGCCCGGGAGTGGGTGGGTCAAAAAAAATGACGTCCAGCCGCTTTAGCGTCATTTTTTAACGCCTGGTCAGGGCAGGCGTTAAGGGACCTGTGGGCTCGGAGGGAGCCCAGAGGTGCCCTCCCATGCCCCCAGGGACACCCCCTGCCACCCTTGCCCACCCCAGGAGGATGCCCAAGGATGGAGGGACCCATCCCAGGGAACTTAAGGTAAGTTCAGGTAAGTTATTATTATTTTTTTTTTGTTGTTGCATAGGGGGGCCTGATTTGTGCCCCCCTACATGCCACTATGCCCAATGACCATGCTGTAGTGCTTTCCTCTTATCTAGTTTCTAAGCACTAACATAACACAACAGAAATGCACTTCTGAGGTCAAAGAAGACTTTTATTGTTGTTAATTCTTCCCCAACCACATTATTTTATTTATGACGAATTAGTAGCTTTCAAGTCCGCGTTAATCAAACAAAATATATCAGTTTGCAATATACACAGCAGGTTATATTTATAAGATATTGAATGCAAAGCAAAACAAATACTTCACCGTGTGGGAACTATCTACAGCTTCATCTTTCTAAGGTCTGCAAGCTGATGACCCCTGTCAGCCGGGAGAAAGAGAGATTCATCTACCCACACGGGATTGCTGGCAGCCTGCGCCAAGCTCCAGCACGAGGTCCGGCAGATTCGAATCTGACTCTCTGCAGCCTGTGTCATTCGTTACAAAGGTGTGCCCCCTCCTCTCAGACCTGGGAAACTGAGCAAGCCTTTTGGAGACTGGCCAGGTCTCCAAGACTACTCCTGTTCCCAAGCTCAAGCGAAGAAAAAACAACACCCATGTACTCTCTCTTATCATGTCTAGTCTACTGTGAGAAAAACATCTTGGTTCTCTGGTGCAAAAACACAGCTTGGAAAAATACAGCTTGGATTCTCAACTGCAATGTCTAACTCCACGTTAAAGGCAATAGGCAGCTAACCTAAGTATCAAATGCAATGTCTAGTGTCATGTCAAAGCCAATAGGCATCTAAGCTGAATACAAAATGCAATGTCTTATATCATGTCAAAGCCCATAGGCAGCTGAGCTGAATATAAAATGCAATGTATAATATCATGTCAAAGCCAATAGGCAGCTGAGCTGAATATAAAATGTAATATATGATATCATGTCAAAGCCAATAGGCAGCTGAGCTGAATACAAAATGCAATATATGATATCATGTTAAAGCCAATAGGCAGCGGAGCTGAATACAAAATGTAATATATGATATCATGTCAAAGCCAATAGGCAGTATATCTAATAGCATGTCAAAGTCAATAGGCAGCTAAACTGAATACATCATGTCAAAGCCAATAGGAATGCAATGTCAAAGCCAATAGGCGGCTAGACTGGATACAGCATGTCAAAGCCAATAGGCAGAATACAGAATGTAATGACTAATGCAATGTCAAAGCCCATAGGCGGCTCAACTGAATACAGAAAGTAATGGCTAATGCCATGTCAAAGCCAATAGGCAGAATACAGACTAATGCAATGTCAAAGCCCATAGGCGGCTAAACTGAACAAAACATACCATGTGCTACTGGTGAACATTGAGCAACTAATATGCGCAGTGGTGAAACACAAAGTCATTGGTCAAAACAAACTTTATCAAATGGCAGTACATTCCGCCCTTTGACCAATGAATTTTTGTTTCACATATCTCTTGTGTCAAACCAAAAACAAAAAACATCAGCACAAAAAAAAAACATTATCAGCAAATCAAATTTCAATGATCAAAGCAATCCCTGTAAAGCAATAGAAGTGAATTAACACATTGATCTCACAACCTTTCACATCAGATACATCTACATAGAAAAGACTGGGCAATTTTTATACTCTGAATGAGTCTCTAATTCAATAGTGTTAGCAATTTGATGTGGCATGAGTTCTGCTCATGTAAAGAGGCACGGTCCACCTGAAAGGTTTGCTGGAAGATAAGCAAAAGTCAGAGTTCCATATGAGAGGGAGAAAAAAAAAAACACTGCTTAGTTCCAGTGGAAGAATGCAATCAAACAAGTTGAACTTGAACTGAAGGCGCAGTTTGCGCAAAATGGATCCATGGTGCTGGCACTTTACTCAGCCAGGTTCAGGTTGGGGATTCGGTCCCTTCCCCGACCCCACACGCACACACCGGAAGGGGGACCACACAGCACACTCAGGGACAGTGGCGAAACGTGGTAGGATCTGCAAAAGAAACAAGTATGACTTTTCTTGCAAATAACATTTTTCATTTAAACTGAACCCTTCCTCTTTCTTTCCCTGTTTTATAATCAGCAGGACGTTTTTGGGGCCCTTTGTTATATTCTCTGCAGGTTCTGGAGGGTCACTTGGGGCTTCAGCCCACACACCAGCACTGAGGTTTTTATCTGCTGCGCCACAGCTTCCCTTTTCTTGCACTGTCAGAAGTGCTGGGGCAGACTCATTCTTTACCAAACCTCCATTCACTGCATTTTTGTCAAGTTGGGCCATTCTGTCTCCAATTTGTATGAATGAATCAGATTCTTTTCTAGGTATCAGCATAATTTCGATTTTTCCTTGGTAATTTGCAGCAATCACTTTCCCTAAAACCTGATCAATTTGCCCTTTCTGTTCTGGTAACTTTCCTCTCCCCAACTGCTCTGTGACTGCTTTCATGACAGATTGCTTTTGTGCGTGCTGCACAGTTTTTATCAAAACTAGGGGAATGTGCATCTCTCTCATCTCTGCCCACCTGTAAGTGGCTTTTTCTCTCAGCTGTTCACATTTCTGGGGCACCCACTTAGCCATCCCCACTAAGGCAGAATTCTGGGTGAACACTTCTCTCTCTGAATTTTTCTCATTAACATCTGCAAGGTAATTGAACCAGTTAGGTACAAGCCATATGTAAAAACAAACAGCTAAAACATTATCAAAGAACCAAAAATCAGCGTAAAAATGACACATCTCACGTAGCTCTTGCTTTAAAATCTGACACACATTATACAACGCTGTTCCTTCTAAGGTGCCAGAAAACAACATTTCAGTCAATGAATCATTAGTAAAACAAACATGCTTTTTATCTTCAGTAGACACGAATTCAAATGGTGCACACAATTTCATTGATAACTCTTTTACCTGTGGTACTCTAGCCCTGTCTTGCAAGTACCAGATCCATTGTATGATTCTAGCTAGGGGCACTATTTTCTTTCCTTGTTCTTGAGTTACATGTACATAAGTATTTCCTTCTTGCACTGCGCAGAAACCTAAAGTCTGCATTATTTCATTTGCCAAATCACAAGCGCGCAGCTGCATATAATATTTCACAGTGACCATTTACAAAAGTGTTAGGATTTCACTCAAATGAAGGCTATTCTTTTTCCAAAAATCAAACAAGCTAATGAAAGTCGGCTCTTGCTCTAAAATCTTTAGTTTTACTTGTGCATTTTGCAACGGTAACTCGTAAATCACATTCTGGTCTCTCTCGTGTTATCCTGCATTTTGTCTGCCAAAAACCCTGGCTCACACGGAAACTCAGTGCAGCTCGGAGCTGTCTTAACCCCCTCATTACTGGAATGGGACAAGAAAGATTCTTCAAAAACAGCCCTTTTATAACTTTCAGTCGGGCTAATTTGCTCACGTAAATTCCTATTTTCATGTTCCAACTTCCTACATTTCTCCTGCATTTCTCTGTAAGCAGATAAAGGTATCCAGACCTTTCTGTCATCATTACTTCCAAAACACACGTTTTCTACATATGTACAAGCATTATCAGGCATTTTAGCTACACATGCATTTTCTTCTGTAATTCCCCAAACAGAAAACAATTCACAGTTTTTCTTAGCACCATCAGGCAGTTCATCAACACATGTATTCTCAGACATGGTCTGCCGTGCTACTGTGATTCCCCAAACAGAAAACAATTTCTGTAATTCTCCAAACAACAAAAAAACAATTACACTTTTAAAGTGTGCACTTAGAAATCTACCAACTCGTCAATACCCTCTTAATCACCTCTTAATGACCGACACCCCACTTCTGGTACCAATTGTAGTGCTTTCCTCTTATCTAGTTTCTAAGCACTAACATAACACAACAGAAATGCACTTCTGAGGTCAAAGAAGACTTTTATTGTTGTTAATTCTTCCCCAACCACAATATTTTATGTATGACGAATTAGTAGCTTTCAAGTCCGCGTTAATCAAACAAAATATATCAGTTTGCAATATACACAGCAGGTTATATTTATAAGATATTGAATGCAAAGCAAAACAAATACTTCACCGTGTGGGAACTATCTACAGCTTCATCTTTCTAAGGTCTGCAAGCTGATGACCCCTGTCAGCCGCGAGAAAGAGAGATTCATCTACCCACACGGGATTGCTGGCAGCCTGCGCCAAGCTCCAGCACGAGGTCCGGCAGATTCGAATCTGACTCTCTGCAGCCTGTGTCATTCGTTACAAAGGTGTGCCCCCTCCTCTCAGACCTGGGAAACTGAGCAAGCCTTTTGGAGACTGGCCAGGTCTCCAAGACTACTCCTGTTCCCAAGTACAAGCGAAGAAAAAACAACACCCATGTACTCTCTCTTATCATGTCTAGTCTACTGTGAGAAAAACATCTTGGTTCTCTGGTGCAAAAACACAGCTTGGAAAAATACAGCTTGGATTCTCAACTGCAATGTTTAACTCCACGTTAAAGGCAATAGGCAGCTAACCTAAGTATCAAATGCAATGTCTAGTGTCATGTCAAAGCCAATAGGCATCTAAGCTGAATACAAAATGCAATGTCTTATATCATGTCAAAGCCCATAGGCAGCTGAGCTGAATATAAAATGCAATGTATAATATCATGTCAAAGCCAATAGGCAGCTGAGCTGAATATAAAATGTAATATATGATATCATGTCAAAGCCAATAGGCAGCTGAGCTGAATACAAAATGCAATATATGATATCATGTCAAAGCCAATAGGCAGCGGAGCTGAATACAAAATGTAATATATGATATCATGTCAAAGCCAATAGGCAGTATATCTAATAGCATGTCAAAGTCAATAGGCAGCTAAACTGAATACATCATGTCAAAGCCAATAGGAATGCAATGTCAAAGCCAATAGGCGGCTAGACTGGATACAGCATGTCAAAGCCAATAGGCAGAATACAGAATGTAATGACTAATGCAATGTCAAAGCCCATAGGCGGCTCAACTGAATACAGAAAGTAATGGCTAATGCCATGTCAAAGCCAATAGGCAGAATACAGACTAATGCAATGTCAAAGCCCATACGCGGCTAAACTGAACAAAACATACCATGTGCTACTGGTGAACATTGAGCAACTAATATGCGCAGTGGTGAAACACAAAGTCATTGGTCAAAACAAACTTTATCAAATGGCAGTACACATGCTCAGGGGACAGAAGTCCCCTGGCATGGCCATTGGGCAAGGGGGCATGACTCCTGTCTGTGCTAAGACAGGAGTCATTTCAATGGGGGTTGGGAGTCAAAAAAATGGCGCAAATCGGGTTGAGGCGAAAATTTTGCCTCAGCCTGACTTGCCCCATTTTTTGACGCCCAAGCTCCATTTTCCCATACGCCGGCGCTGCCTGGTGTAAGTCATTTTTTTTTACGCACACCAGTCAGCTCCGCCGGCTAACGTCATTCCATAAATAAGGCGCCCGCATGGCGCTTTGGAATGGCGTTAGCCGGCGTTAAATTTTTTGACGCACAACTACGTTGGCGCAGTTGTGCGCCAAAAAGTATAAATACGGCCCTAAGTGTGATGGCACCCATGCACTAGCAAAGGTGTCCCCACATAGTTCAGGGCCATTTCCCTGGACCTTGTAAGTGCGGAGACACCGTTACACGTGTGCACTACGTATAGGTCAATACCTATATGTAGCTTCACAATGGTAACTCCAAATATGGCCATGCAACATGTCTAAGATCATGGAATTGTCCCACCCATTCCAAATCTAGTATTGAGGAGCCAATCCCATGCATCCTGGGGGCTCTTCAATGGACCCCCAGTACTGCCAAACCAGCTCTCTGAGGCTTGCACTGCAGCTACGCCTGCTGCCACCTCACAGACAGGGTTCTGCCCTCCTGGGGTCTGGGCAGCCCAGTCCCAGGAAGGCAGAACAAAGCATTTCCTCTGAGAGCAGGGTGTTACACCCTCTCCCTTTGGACGTAGGTGTTACAGGCTGGGGAGGGGTAGCCTCCCCCAGCCTCTGGAAATGCTTTGAAGGGCACAAATGGTGCCCTCCTTGCATAAGCCAGTCTACACCAGTTTAGGGAACCCCAGTCCCTGCTCTGGTGCGGAACTGGACAAAGGAAAGGGGATTGACCTCTCCCCTGTCCATTGCCACCCCAGGGGTGGTGCCCAGAGCTCCTCCAGTGTGTCTCAGACCTCTGCCATCTTGTTTTCAGAGGTGTGAGGACACTCTGGAAGCCTCTGAGTGGCCAATGCCAACAGGTGACGTCAGAGACCCTTCCTGTTAGGTGCATACCTGGGTAGGTAGCCAATCCTCCTCTCAGGGCTATTTAGGGTCTCTCCTGTGGGCTTCTCATCAGATTACGCCTTGCAAGAATCCATCAGGACTCCTCTGCACTTCTCTCTTCGCCTTTTGCCAAGGATCGACCGCTGACAGCTCCAGGACACCTGCAAAACTGCAACAAAGTAGCCAGAAGACTACCAGCGACATTGTAGCGCCTAATCCTGGAGGCTTTCTCAACTGTTTCCTGTTGGTGCATGCTCTGGGGGCTGCCTGCCTTCACCCTGCATTGGAAGCCACAAAGAAATCTCCTGCGGGTCGACGGAATCTAACCCCCTGCTCCAGGAGGCACCAAACTACAGCTTCACCGGTACTTTGGGTCCCCTCTCATCCTGATGAGTGTGGCCCCTGGAACACAGGTGGTGGACCCAAGTGACCCCGACTGTCCAGTGGTCCAACTGTCTATATTTGGAGGAGGTAAGACCTTGCCTCCCCTCCCCACACAGTAATTCTGACCCTGCGTAATCTGCAGCTACAAGTGCTTCTGTGCACATTTTCAGGAAATCCTGCATGCACAGCTGAGCCTAGGTCCCCAGCACTCTGTCCCGTGATGCTCAACTCCCTGAGTTGACCTATGGTGTTGTGGGACCTCTCTTTGCAGTGTTGAGACAACCGCTGTGTTCAGTCTTCTTGAACCCATGTTCATGGACTCCTGTGGGTGCTTCCCTCCTTCCAGCAGGCTCTCTACATTGCTGAGGACCCCCTCTGTCTCCTCTCCTGAGTGGCAACATCCTGGTCCTTCCTGGGCCCCGGCAGCACCCTTTTTCTTTAACCGCGACTCTTGCAGGTACAAAGGCTTGTTTGTGGTATTTTTCCAAGGAAACAACTCTGCATCCTCCAGCACGCCGTGGGACATCTTCTGCAGAAAACAGAATCTCCTACCACCTTTCATTGGTGCAAAACCAGCATCTTCTTCCAACCGGAGGCAGTCATTTGGCACCTTCATCCGGGGTTTAGTGGGCTCCTGCCCCCCCCGGACACTTTAGCGACTCTTGGACTTGGTCCCCTTCCTTTACAGGTCTTCAGGTCCAGGAATCCATCTTCAGTGCTTTGCAGTCTGTTGTGGTTCTTGCAAAATCCTTTATCACAACTTTAGTGTGTTTTGGGGGAAATAGTAGCACTTTACTCCTGCTTTCCTGGGTCGTGGGTGGGGTCTCCTTTACACCCTTGGTGTTTTCTCACACTCCCAGTGACCCTCTACACACTACACTTGCCTAGGGGTGCATTCGTGGTTCGCATTCAACTTACCTAGTATATGGTTTGTGTTGCCCCTAGGCCTATTGCATCCTATTGTGTTTTACAGTGTTTGCACTACTTTCTGACTGTTTTATTTACTTGATTTGATGATTTGTGTATATTTTGTGTACGTTACTTACCTCCTAAAGAAGTATATCCACTGAGATATTTTTGGCACTTTGTCACTAAAGTAATCTACCTTTATTTTCAGTAACTATGAGTATTGTCTTTCTTATGATATAGTACCTATATGATATAAGTTTTATTGCATGAGCTTTGCATGTCTCCTAGTTCAGCCTTGGCTGCTCTGCTATAGCTACCTATATCAGCCTAAGCTGCTAGAACACTACTACACTCTACTAATAAGGGATAACTGGACCTGGTATAAGGTGTAAATACCATTGGTACCCACTACAAGCCAGGTTTAAGGTGTAAGTACCATTGGTACCCACTACAAGCCAGGCAGCCTCCTACAGGGGGTAACAGACTTTCAGCACCCCCTGCGGACTAAAGAATCTCATCCCAATGGCAAGCAAGAGGACTTTTGGTATTTGATTTTACATATGGGTGACCATGTTCTTATCCACAATGCCCTGCAAACCTCCAACTTTGCCTGAAGTCACACATTTTCCCTACATTTTTGTGATGGAAATTTCTAGAATCTGCAGGAATCCACAAAATTCCTGCCACCCAGCACTGCCACATCTGTATGGATAAAAAAATCTTCCCCACTTGCGTGGATAACTAAAGCAGAGTCATTCTAAAAAGCTTGAAAAAAAACCTGCCCTTTCAGACCTGTTTTGATTCCCTCTCAATTTCTACACATGTTTGGCCCTTCCATGTCGCAGGCACTTTGTCCTCCTACACAAGTGAGATATACTTTTTATTGAGACACCGGGGGAATGCTGGGTGGTAGGAAATTTATGCCGATGCGGTCTTCCCACACAGAAATGTGAGAAAACTGTGATTTTCTAGCTAAATTTGAAGTTTCCAGGGGATTTAGGGAATCCAAGCAAGTCACACCTCCCTGGACTCTCTTAGGTGTCCGATTTTCAGAAATATCTTGGTTTGGTAGGTTTCCCTTGTTGGCTGCCGAGCCCGAGACCAAAAACACAGATGGCCCCTTGCAAAAACAAGTCATTTTGTGATAAATAGTTTTGATGTCTCCAAAATACATTTTGGGGCCCTCCCTGTTGTGGGCAATAGGCCTATCCACACAAGTGAGGTACCAGTTTTATCAAGAGACTTGGGGGAATGATAGGTGGAAGGACGTTTGTGGCTCTCCTCAGATGCCAGAACTTTTCATCACAGAAATGTGCGGCAAATTTATTTTTAGACACATTTTGAGGGTTGCAAGTGATCCTGGGTGGCGGAATCTGGTGAGAGCCAAACAAGTAATCCCATCCTGAATTTCCCTGGGTGTCTAGTTTTTAAAAATGTACAGGTTTGCTAGGTTTCCCTGAGTGCCAGCTGAGCTAGATTCAAAAATCCACAGTTACGCACTTTGCAAAAAACATCTGTTTTCAGTGGAAAAAAGGTAATGTGTCCATGCTATGTTTTGGGGCATTTCATGTCACAGGCATTAGGCCTACCCACACAAGTGAGGTAACATTTTTATTGAGAGACTTGGGGAAATGTTGGGTGGAAGGAAGTTTGTGGCTCCCCTCAGGTGTCACAACTTTGAACCACAGAAATGTGAGGAAAATGTGTTTTTAGACAAATTGTGAGGTTTGCTAAGGATTCTGGGTGGAAACATGTTGTAAACTCCACAAAAGTCACCTCATCCTGGATTCCTCTAGGTGTCTAGTTTTCACAAATGTTCAGGTTTGCTAGGTTTCCCTAGGCGCCCGCTGAGCTACAGATAGAAATCCACAGCTAGGCACTTTGCAAAAATGTGCCAGTTTTCAGTGGACAAATGTGATGTCTATGTTGCGTTTTGGGTCAATTCCTGTTGTGGGTACTAGGCCTACCCACACAAGTGAGGTACCATTTGTATCAGGAGACTTGGGGGGATGCTGAGTGCAAGGAATTTTGTCACGTTGCAAAAAAAATCTGTTTTCAGTGGAAAAATGTAATGTGCCCACACTGCGTTTTGGGGCTTTTCGTGAAAAAAATAGTTTTTTAAACAAAATTTTGAGATTTGCAAAGGATTGTGGGTGACAGAACCTAGTGCGAGCCCCACAAGTCACCCAATCCTGGTTTTCCCTAGGTGTCTAGTTTTAAAAAATGTACGGGTTTGCTAGGTTTCCCTAAGTGCTGGCTGAGCTACAGCCCCAAATCCTCAGCTAGGCACTTTGCAAAAAACGCGTCCGTTTCCAGTGGAAAAATGTGATGTGTCCATGTTGCATTTTGGGTGTTTCCAGTTGCAGGCACAAAGTCTACCCTCACAAGTGAGGTACCATTTTTATTGGGAGACATGGACAACACAAAATTGCACAACAAGTGATTTAACAATGCTAGTATGGGTACCCCCAATTTCAGAGAAGTGCAAATGACCACTGCTTCTAAACTTCATATCTTGAGCCATTTCAGAAATACATAGGTTTCCTTGATACCTATTTTTCACTCTTTATATTTTACCAAATGAATTGCTGACCCAGTATACAATGAAAACCCATTGCAAGGTGCTGCTTATTTACTAGCTCTGGCTACCTTGGATCCTTGGTGAACCTACAAATCCTATATAACCCCAAAACCAGAAAGGTCCAGGGGATGTAACAGTATATTGCTTTTGAAAATCTGCCATGGCTGGAAAAAGTTGCAGAAGAAAATATAGACAGAAATGGTGGGTTTTTTCAACTCAATTTCAATATTTTTTTATTTCAAATGTTACTTCCTGTAAGAAAAGCTTGAAGGATCTACCTAAATGACCCCTTGCTGAATTTAGAATTTTGTCAAGAGTTCAGAAATGTATAGCTTTCTAGGATCCGCCATTGGCTTTATACCCATTTCTGTCACTAACTGGAAAGAGATTGAAAGCACAATGTGCTTTTCCGATTCTAGTCTGCCTGTTCCTGAAAGCTGGAAAGATGGTGATTTTAACACTGAAAGCCCTTCATCGATGCCATTTACAGAGAAAAGAACAAATGCTTTCTTCTGCAGCACATTTTCCCATTTTTCCCAACAAAACAAACTGTAACTGTATTTTGGCAAATTTCTCAGTCCCCACCAGGAAATCTACAAATCCTGGGTACTTTAAGAATCCCCAGAATATTGGAAAAAAGGATGCAAATTTGGCTTCAATAGCTTATGTGGACAAAACATTATGAAGGCCTAAGCGTGAACTACCACCAATAGCCAAAAAAAAAGGATTAATACAGAAGGGGGAAAAGGCTTAGCAGTGAAGGGGTTAAAAAACTAGCAAGATTGTGTGGGAAAACACAACCACTGTGAGCAACTTGCATGTCTTCCTAGTAGTAGGGCCTGAAAGGGGCCAGAAAAAAGAACACATGGTTCTACATACTATACCACACTGGGCAGACATTTAGCAAGCAAGAAAAAACTAACTGCAAAACAGATGCAACAAATACAGGTTTTATTCGGAAATAGATTTACCTCATTGCACAAGTTCACATCATGCTTATCTTATTCCAAATGCAGTCAAACAGCCACTCAGTAAACATAAACATGTTTAAGTAGAAAATCGTGTTTTCTTCAACCCTTTTAATAAATACTATCTTCATCATTATGTATACTCGGCAAAGAAGAGATTAAACCAGGCACATAGTTGTCTCAGGTAAATCCCTGAATGAAGGAGTTTTTAGAGTCTAGTATGTTTGTTTGTTAATTCTAGAGATATCCTATGCATTGTTATACTCTCTGCCCTTTTTACTGTAGCTGCTGACAGCGTGGAATAGGAGAACTTAGTGGCATTTTTACAAGGCCTGTGCACCACCTGAGAGTCACCTTTTTGATGCTCCTGTCGTGCAGAGTGCAGACCAATATCTATGAGGTCACGCAAAGCCACTTAACATGGCTTTTCAAAGCCTCATAAATATGGAGTAATGCAAGGCAGTGCAAATCACTGTGTTACCTTGGTCTGCTTTTGGGGGCATTCCATGGGTGTTGCAGTGGCTTTTCCCATGCAACACCCATGGGTTTTAATGCATTCCCAGATTTACAAAGGCTATGTGAACCTGGGAATGCGTCAAAACCATATGATTCCCCAGAGGAGGCTTAACAAGGAGAAATATATTTATTTCTCCTTGTTTTTTCCTCTCCCTATGTTTTCTGCATTCTGCAGCACACACAGAAAGAGGAAAATATCTCCATGGATTGTTTTTGTGCAGGAAGGTGGTCCTTCCTACACAAAAACAATCCTGCATGCAACACAGGCACCCTTGCACTATGATGCACAGGTGCCTGCATTGGTGTCAAGCAGCCAAAAGGGTGCCAGTGCAGGGGGACAGAACAGAAATGCACAGTAGTTTCTAAATATGATGCATTTCTGCCCTTTCCCTGTGGTGCAGGACAGCACAGCAAGGTAATTTTCTGCACTGCCCTGCCCCACTATTCTTGTAAGTATACCCCTCAATGCATAAGGTTAGTATCTTGTTCCTGGTCATTGGAATTTGGATCATGTGCCAAACATGTGATGGTCCACTTCGGAATATGGTCATTGAGAGACCACTCATGGTATCTGATAGGCATCCCAAGGCTACACACCTTTATGCCCCCGGGGCTCTTTGCATAATACTGTCCCATGTAAGAGAAGACTACACAGGCCTCAACTTACAGAAATGTGAAGTAGACACAATCCACAGTGATGCACAAAGAGGTACATTCTTTTTCCCCTGCATTTGCAAGACTAAATCGAGAATCCAAGATCATTGTGATCCACCAGCAGATTTTGGCTAATGTTGAGCAAAGATCAGTGTTCACTATATAGCTCGGTGTGGATAGCACTGTGCTGATCCAATGCTTAAAAACGTTGCTAGATAAACAGACATTTGAGGTGAGCAAATCTAGAGTGTCGCTGGTGTTGCAGATTGCTCCTTACTAGAGCTGCTTTCCACCTAAACTTGGGAACTACCCAGAGTTCTCTATTCTCTTTTGCATAATTTGTGTCACTCTAACCCTGAAAGGGATTTGTTTTGACTTCTACTGGGTGCTCCCTTGTGTCTGGACAAAGTTAAACCTCTCTGATGAGCTCTAATGAGAGCGAAACACGTGTCAGGGGTTGCTTTTACTCATTCCAGGTTGGCTTGGACGGTATTTTACCAGTCCAAAGCTGTAATACTGTGCCTGGAGTGGTAAATGGCTTTTGTCATTTTACAACTTGGCAAGGTTGACATTGTGTCAAACCTATACTTAAAGACTTTGCTACTATCTAGCTCGATGTGGGTAGCACTGTGCTGATCCAGTGCTTAAAAACTTTGCTAGATAAACAGACATTTGAGGTGAGCAAATCTAGAGTGTTGCTGGTGTTGCAGAGTGCTCCTTACTAGTGCTGCTCTCCACCTAAACTTGGGAACTACCCGGAGTTCTCTATTCTCTTTTGCATGTATATATATATATATATATATATATGGTTTTATGTGAGTAAATTCAGAACTTAACTATAACATTCCTATACCTCAGATTTTTTTGTGAATTTCTGTTTTTTTAATTTGATTTCCTAACTACAAAGTCCCTGTGACCTTTGTTTTTTCAGTGAATTTCTATGTTTTTTAAGGTAAAGTAATTTAAATTACTATATATTAATCCTGTAGTCAGGCCCTGCTGCCAACACCCTATAACCACCCCACACTGCATACTGCCCTTGCCAATGCACGGCGGGTGTGTGCTGCCGGGCCTGTCTTTGTGTGAGAATAGGTGTGAGAGGGTGTCTCTGGGTTTGAGAGTGAGTGTGAGAGCATCTATGTGCATGTGAGAGTGTCTGTCTGGGTATGAGAGTAGGTGTGAGAGAGTGTCTCTCGGTGTGAGAGTGAGTGTAAGAGTGTCTCTGTGAGTGGGTGTGTGAGTGTGTGGGTCTGTGAGTGGGTGGGTGAGAGTCTGAGTGGGACCGTGAATGGGTACGGGAATGTCTGAGTGGCTCTGTGAGTGGGTGTTTGAGTTCTAAGTGGGTCTGTGAGTGATTGTATAAGTCTCTGAGTGGGTCTGTGAGTGGGTGTGTGAGTGTCTGAGTGGGTCTGTGAGTGGGTATGTGAGTCTATGAGAGGGTCTGTTAAGGAGTGTTTGAGTGGGTCTGTATGTGGGTGCACGAGTGACTAGGTCTGTGAGTGGGTGCATTAGTGTCTATGTGGATCTGCGAGTGGGTGGGTGAGTGTCTGAGTAAGTCTGTGAGTGGGTTCATGAGTCTCTGAGTGCATCTCTGAGTGAGTGCAGGAGCTTCTGGGTGGATTTGTGAGTGGGTGCATAAGTGTCTAAGTGGGTCTGTGAGTGGGTGCATGAGTCTCAGGTTGGGTCTGTGAGTGGGTGGGTGTATATCTAAGTGGTCTATGAGTGGGTGCATGATTGTCTTAGTGAGTGTCTGAGTGTGTCTGTGAATGGGTGTGTGAGTGTCTGTGTTGGTGTGTCAGTAGCTGTGTGAGTGATTCAGCCACAAAGGGATCTCACCTGCCCTTTTATCCAACAAGAATGCACAGTTTAGCACAAAATATCTACCCAAGTGAAGTACTTTCTTCCTTCTTGGGTAAATGTCCAGTATGTATTCTATACTAAAGCTGAATAGGGGAGCACAATGAAGTGTCACCAGGACCTTGTTTGCTTAATGGGAAGATGATTGTTCCTGGGGCGTCTTTATCTAAACATTTGTAATAATATGAATCCTCCTATAAAGAGGCCAATGAGGCTACAAAGAAGTAAATCTCCACCAAACCAGTGTCCTTCCTGTTATCTAAATGTCATAAATGCTTCATTGTTTTGTGGAGAAGCCTTCAAATCCCTCGGCATCAAGAACCTGCCACCAAAATCGGCAACAAGTGCACTGGGGAGCCATTTGGTAAGCTGTTCGTCATCCTGGCAAAAGACAGGAAGACCTTTTCACTTCAAAGGTGGACAGTGTGGGACCAAGTGGGCAGAGCTTCCAGTGATTTGCACATTTGCATACTTGTGACAATTTATTATAGGGAGAACCATGGACTCTGCTCTCACCAGGAGAGGACAAGAAAGAACCCACTCGTCACAGTCACATACAGATTGCTCCCCAATAGATCAGCAATGCATTCACCTCTACGAAGGATTTTAGATCATTTTTCAATATGGAATCACCTAGTAAACACACTTAATAGAAGAGGGCCCCCCTCATCAGGCTGATTCCGGCCCCTGGTACCCCATCCCTGGGACCCAGCCATGTCTACTGGGTGCCCCCAAGGCACTCAAGGCCTCATTACAAGTTTGGCAGTCTGACGTTAAGACCACCACAGTGGAGGCAGCCAAAAGACTGCCATGTTGGCAGTCATACAGACCACCTAACCCTAGTCAAAATGTTAACACTTCCAGGACTCTGGAGGGCAGGAAAGAGGTGGTTCCACCACCAGCACAGCCAGCCTGTCAAAAATCCTATGAACCAATTACGGCCCCACAAAACACAATAGCGGTTCTCCTATGGCAGGAAACCAATGGGGGTGCGAACTGCGGAGGTTGGTGGTCTATTCAGCAATAAATCACACCACATTGAATAGTCTGAATTCCCAACACCTGACACACATCTACATATCTAACACACCTACAAACTGCACTACTAAACACACCCCTTCACACCCCACAATCGATTGCATCAAAAACACCATATACAGCAAGATAGATGCCGCACACAGAAATTAGGAACAATAGAATAGGCACCCCTTATCACTCAAAATACCACTCATCACACACCTGCACATCATACATATGACACCATTATTTTCCACACATCAGACACCACCCGTCACCCACTCACAAAATAGCACCCACATCCCATCACCCATTTTTTTTCCTTATCATGTTGTCCACCAATACCATGTCCCCACAAAAAAACATCCACGTTTCACAGACAATGAGTTGGGGGTCATGGTGGATGAAATCATCAGAGTGGAGCCACACCTATTTGGCGCACAAGTCCACCAAACCTATATTGCCAGGAAAATGGAGATGTGGCAAAATATAGTCAACAGGGTAAATTCTAGAGGCAGCTATCCATGCTGGGATGACATCAGGAAGAGGTGGAATGACCTCAGGAGGTAGGTACATTCCATGGGCGCCAGGCACCAGCTGGCAGACCTCAAGACTTGCAGTGGGCCTCCCACCTCCTCCCCCAATGTTCACATCATGGGAGGAGAAGGTCTTGGACATCCTGCATCCCAAGGGCTTGACAGGAATTCCTGGGGAGTTGAGTCAGGTAAGTCACAACACTTGAAATAAGTTGTGTCTTGCATGCTAACTGATCACCTTTTGAAGTCTTAGCAGCCAAAACAATCACCACCCCTGTGTCCAACTGTCCAGATACCACATGTCAACTAAACTCACCTGGGGGCAAAGTGTCTGTGTATGGCGGGGGTAGTACAGGGACTGACAACACTACAGCTCCCAGCAGGCACTGTTCTACCAGAACAGTGTACCAAACTGAAAATAGCCTTGCATGTCAACTACACAATCAACTAAATCCACCTGAGTGATCCACAATATTACAGTCTACGGCACTGACAGCAATGCCATTGGCATCTTCTAGTACAATACCACCAACACACAGCTACAGCTGTGTCCAATGCTAAAATGGCCCTTTTAGCTCCCATCACCCGTTGACTTATCTTGGAGTAACACACATATCTGCTGTGTTCTTTACTAGGTGTAACCTGATAAATATGGCCAGATACATTGGTTACCCCTAAGCTGATGTACAGGTCACTGTCCACTTCACATTCTGCAGCTGTTTGGTGTTTCAATACTGTACTATTGCTAAGTAGGAGCTAGCATGGACAATATTAAGCTACACAGCAGACAAGATATGTGTCTATCAACAGACATCCAACTGTCAAACTAATCTGGAATCCTGTAGCAAGGAATTCCCACGATCCCATATAGCTCTACCCAGATTTGAAAGCAGGTGTCACTGTCAAATCAGGGAATCAAGCTACAACTTTCTGTATATTGCTCAATGCATTTCTACTTGTCAAAGTTTGATACCACATGTTGCATTACAATGTGTAACTGTCTGTTCCACTTCTTCAATAGATCATCTACCCATTGTGACCAGGAAGAGGACACCTGAGACAGCCACTCCCCCCTGGATAAAGCCCTCAGCAAGGAGAACACCCCTGGAAGTGAAGACATTGAGGAGAGTGGCCCATTTGGGACACCTTGTCAGTCTACAACTGTCAGCCTCCCCCTGCCTACATCGGCCCCTCTCAGCCCTGTTGCGTCTACATCCCAAGCATCCATTCACCCCCAAACCTGTGTTGCAAGGACAGTAAATACCATCAGGTGCCCCCACTACAGGTACATGAGTCACCAATAGAAAACCCTGACAATGAAGTACCTAGCACCAGTGGTAGAAAGCAACATTTGCTAAGGGCACAGGCACATGGGGGTAGGGTGCATGAGAGGGATGGTGTAGGTCAGTGGGTTGAGGCTCCTAGGGATACAACTGGCCAGGACACCATCTCCCAAGTCCTGGGAGCCTACCAAGAGTCCCAAGGGGTGATGGGCCAAGCACTTGCCATGATAGGGGCGATTAAGTAGCTGCAGAGAGACAGCCACCAGGAGGTCATGCAAAAGTGGGAGGCCCCCATTCCCAACATGGCCTCCCTAACAGGTGCTGAGAGACATTAATACCACCCTGAGTAGGTTATGTCTTCAACAGCAGACCCCTTCCATTGGTCATGTAACATCAGCCCCATGTACATCTGTGGCAGCCAGTGGAATGGAGACAAGGGGAAGGACATGCCTCAGGCACCCCAGCCTCTGTAGCTGAAGAACACCCCCACAAATGTGGGCATCCATCAAAACATACAGGAGGAGGAGATGCCAAGACTTCAACCACTACCAGGAAGTAATACTCTACTCATTTGTTCCCCTTGTGTGTTACAGCTACACCCTGTTGACCGTGTTACAACCACTATCTATTTTCCAACTGCACAAGAACACCAGACTTAAGACTTCATGGGGCATATTTAAGAGCCCCTGGTGCCATTCTAACACCACATTAGTGTAATTCCTGTTATGCTAATGTGGCGTTTAAAGGCCAGAAATGCTGTACCATATTTACAAAGTCGCATATGCATGATTATGGTGTATGTAAGCCAGGCATAATGTATGCAAAGAAGGTGTTCCCCCGTTAGGAGGGCTGAAAAAATGGCGCAAGGAAATCTAAGAGATTTTCTTTGCATCATTTGTTTCGGCACTTTTAATGCCTGCTCAGAGCAGGCATTAAAAGAGGAATGCCTTTGATGACAATGTTGCCCTATGTACTTTGCAGGAGTAGCTCCATAAATCTGGCGCTACTCCTGCAGAGTACATCAATAGTGTAAAGAAAATGATGCTCTTGCCCCCTACCCTGCGCCATGGTGCGCTGTATTTTGAATACGGTGCACACATGGTGCGCGGTAGGGGGGGCACTAAGGGGTACACTTTTCATAAGTATGTCTCCAAATGTTGTAGCAGCTACTCTGATGATTTCAGTCACCATGACTGAGCCCTTCACTGTGTGCACTTAATAATTTAAACCCCATTCCTTAAATATCCATGCACACTTGTAAATAAGCACAACTAAACCACATATCATAATTGAGAGTCATTTTTCAGCTATTTTGAACAGTTAACTGAAATTTGTTGCTTACACATGATATTCACATATGTACTAAGGGGCATATTTATACTCTGTTTGCGCCAAATGTGCGTCAAAAATTTTGACGCACAATCGGCGCAGACCCTGCCCCATATTTATACTTTGACGTCCGACCCGGCGGGCGTCAAAATCCCACCATGTGCGTCATCTTTTGGAAGGGGGAACCAGCCTTGGGTTAATTATATGCAAGGTAGGCGTTCCCTTCCCAAAAATTACTTTAAGGCCTGTGCCCCATATTTATACTCTGACGTCATTTTGACGCACAGGAGGGGGTGGGCCTTAAAAAACGGCGCACAGCCTGATGGGCGCCGTTTTTTAACGCCTGGGTCAGGGTAGGCGTTAAGGGACCTGTGGGCTCGGAAGGATCCCAGAGGTGCCCTCCCCTGCCCGCAGGGACACCCCCTGCCACCCTTGCCCACCCCAGGAGGACCCCCAAGGATGGAGGGACCCATCCCAGGGAAGCAAAGGTAAGTTCGGGTAAGTATTTTTTTCCGATTTATTTTGTGGCATAGGGGGGCCTGATTTGGGCCCCCCTACATGCCACTATGCCCAATGACCATGCCCAGGGGACATAAGTCCCCTGGGCATGGCCATTGGGCAAGGGGGCATGACTCCTGTCTTTGCTAAGACAGGAGTCATGTCAATGGAGGTTGGGCGTCAAAAAAAATGGCGCAAATCCGGTTTGAGGCCTGAATTTTGCCTCAGACCTGACTTGCCCCATTTTTTGACACACAACCCCCATTTTCCCATAGGCCGGCGCTGCCTGGTGTGAGTAATTTTTTTTTACGCACACCAGTCCGCAGCGCCGGCTAACGTCATTCCATAAATAAGGCGCCCGCATGGCACGTTGGAATGGCGTTAGCCAGCGGTAAAAATTTTGACGCACAACTGCTCACATCTCACATGTACTGTTGAATCTAGTTCTGATATAGGTACATTTTTACAAATGGATACACTACTAATCCCATTTATTGCACTTTCCTGCACATAGGTTGACAACATGCCAAATTTCACACAGTGCAGTGCAGCTTCCCAATATAATGCTCCAGCAGAGGCGTGAATAACAGGCACCCTGCAGAAAAAATGAAGTTAGGAACATGTCAGTCTTTGTCTATAAAAATAGGCAAACAGATTGATTTAATTAGTCATCAGCTAAAGCCTTATCTCACTCCCATACCATACCACTCTAATGTGCATCTCTCATGATACTGACAGAGGTCAGTACATCTGTCCTCAGTCATTGAACCTCCCACTTACCATGGTCAGGTATCTGTAAGCATGCTACTCACCTGTGTCAGTATTGACAAACATGCACAGTGGCCTACAAGTAGGTAACACAGTGACTGCTAAATGCAAATTAAATAGCAGCATCATCAAACCAATGAGAAGGTAGAGGTTATGGATTTCACAGGATGACATGTTTCAGATACATAAGATCACACATTTGACACATGTAGACCCAAATAGCATGGCACACAGGATGAATGTTGTGAGAAGCTGGCATGGTTTGGAGTGGGTACCAGAGGTACTTACACCTTATACCAGGTCCAGTGATCCACCTTAGTGAATGTAGGCAGTGTTTAGCAGCTTAGGCTGTCTAGAGGTAGCTGTAGCACAGCAACCTAGGCTGAACTAGGAGACATGCAAATTCTTGCAATACCACTATAGTCACCCAGTACTTATACACAAGAAAGACAAAACTCAGTGTGACCAAAAATAAAGGTACTTTATTTTAGTCACACGAGGCCAAAAATATATTAGAGGCTATACTCCCTTTGGAGGTAAGTATTATACACAATATATGCATTAGTAACCAAAATCAGGTAAGTCAACAGTCATAAAATAGTGCAAACAGTGAAAAACACAATAGGTTGCAATGGGCCTAGGGGCAACACAAACCATATACTAAAATAGTGTAATGCGAATGCCGGTTCCCCTCCTAACAAGGGTAGTGTGTAGAGGGGCACTGGGAGTGTAAGAAAGAACCAAACATAAGTAAAATACCCCACACCAGAGCCCAGGAAAACAGGAGTAAAGTACACCAAGTTTCCTCAGAACACACTAGAAGTTGTGGTAACGGATTATGCAAAAACCAAGTAAGACTGCAAGACACCAACGATGGATTCCTGGACCTGAAGACCTGCAGAGAGAGGAGACCAAGTCCAGAAGTCGATGAAGATTCCAGGAAGAACAGGAGACCCTGCTAACCCGAATGAAGGTGCAAGAGTGCATTCTCCGGTTGGAAGAAAAAGTCAGAAATGCACCAAAGAAGACAGCTGCGGGTTCCTGCTTGGTGCAAGAGATGGCCCACGTTGAGTCGTTGGATGCAGGCTGCTTTTCGTCATTGGATTCTTTCAACAAACCTTTACTCACACAAATATTGCGGTTGGCGGAAAAAGCGCTACCTGGGCCCAGGAGGGACCTGGGTGTCTCAACTTGGACTAAGGATACAGAGGGGTGCTCTCAGCACTTTAGAGAGCCCTCAGAAGACCAGGTAGCACCCACAGGAGTCCCAGAATACGGGGACAAAGGAGTTGCAAAATACAGTCATCGCAGCACCACACAAAGGGATCCTACGCCACCGGAGAACAACTCAGGAAGCTGAGCATCGCAGGATAGCGTGCTGGGGATGTGGGCTACGCTGTGCACAAAGGATTTCTGGAAGAAGCACACAGATGCCTTTGGAGCTGCAGAACACGCAGTGCATAGGGGTACTGTCTGGCTCTGGGAGGCAGGCCCTTACCTCCACCAAATTTGGACAGCTGGACCTTTGGACAGTCAGGACCACTTTGGTCTACCATCTGTGTTCCAGGTATCACGCTCATCGACAGGAGAGGAGTCCCAGAGTACCGGTTGTCATTGCAGAGAGGTGCCTGCTGAAGCAGGGAAGTGACTCCGTCACTCCAGGGGAGATTCCTTCGGTCCTTCTGGTGCAGAATGAAGACAGGCAGTCCTCAAAGCATGCACAACCTGGAAACTGGAGCTGAAGTTACAGAGTTGCAGTAGCCTTTTTGAATACTTTGTTGCTGTTACAGTGTTCCTGGAGCAGTCTGCGGTTGATCCGACGGTCAGAAGCTGAAGTAGAGGATGCACAGGAGAAACCCTAAATAGCCCTGAGAGGGGGATTAGTCACCTAACCAGTTAAGCACCTATCAGGAGGAATCTCTGATGTCACCAGCTGGCACTGGCCACTCAGATGCTCCCAGAGTTCTCTGACCATCCTGAAACAAAATGGTAGAACCCAGGGGCACTCTGGAGGAGCTCTGGGCACCACCCCCGGGGTGGTGATGGGCAGAGGAGTGGTCACTCCCCTTTCCTTTGTATAGGTTCACGAGCAGTGCCTGGGGGTCCCTGAACCGGTGTAGACTGGATTATGCAAGGAAGGCACTGTTTGTGCCCTTCGAAGCATTTCCAGAGGCTTTGGATAGCCCTCCCATGTCTGTAACACCTATTTCCAATGGGAGAGGGTGTAACACCTCACTCCTAAAGAAAATGCATTATTTAGCCTTCCTGGGATGGAGCTGGTCAATCCCCAGGAGGGTAAAAACCTGTCTGTGAGGTGGCAGCAGCTGGGGCTGCAGTGGAAACCTCAGAGAGCTGGTCAGGCAGTACTGGTGGTCCATATTGGAGCCCCCAAGGTGAATGGAATTCCCCCCCCCTTACCAGAATCGGATTGGGGTTACAAATTTCTCAATCTTAGACACCTCACATGGCCATATTCAGAGCTACCATTGTGAAGCTACATATATGTATTGACATATATGTAGAGCATGCTTATAATGTCCCCGCACTCACGAAGTCTGGGAAATTGGTCCTGGATAACGTGGGGGCACCTTTGCTAGTGCAAGGGTGCCCACACACACGGTAACTTTGCACCTAGCCTTCAGTAACTGAAGGTTAGAGATATAGGTGACATAGGTTACCTGATGCCATGAAAATAGCTGTGAAATAGTGTTTGTACTAGTTTGCTCAGGCTCTAGTGGCAGTCCTGAAGGAGTGTTTGTATGAGCTACTTATGGGTGACAAAAGAAATGCTGCAGCCCATAAGGATTTCCTGGAACCCCAATGCCCTGGGTACCTAGGTACAATATACCAGGGACTTATAAGGGGGGGTCCAGTGTGCCAATCTGGATTGGAATATGAGTCACTATGCTGTAGGGACAAATTTGGGAACAGAGAGAGCCAGCTGGTTAGCAGAACTTCAGTGACACAGTCAAGCATAATGACAACACAGTAAAACACACTGGCATATAGGTCACACACTTTGAGCACTGACTACCATCCCACTGTCCTGACAGCCTGGGCTTGAAACTTATACGCCACCAATGTGATATCATACAGTACCTGGATCTATCCGTGTTCACTTCACATGTCAGACCTGAAAATGCCATCTGTCTGTGACACAATTCAGAATTGACGACATGAGGATGACCTCCTGTAGAAATCAGCAAAGTATAAAAGTGATACAAAAGATATAGGCAGATAATGGTAATGGAGACCTGTAAAGACATGTCCCAAATACAAAAGTAACACTGATTGTGCAGTGTGACAAACATGAACAAAGGCGATCATCACGATATTCACAACTCCAAGTACAATTTGGCAAGCACACATGAGCTATGTACTGCTAAGCAACTAATGAGCTATCTGATAGTTATACAAAGACCCTTCACAAACATCTCTTAGCCCCTCAATAACCCACTGAGTCAAGTATGTAACAGAACAGCACATATCTACAGTCAGTTGACATACTGATTTATGAGATCTGCCCGTCTGCCTCCCCCTTCACCCTCATCACAGTCATCCTCACATGGTATGTCTGCATTCTCACCCACCAGAACTGCTGGCTCTCCCTCATCTGGTATATATGGGATCTGACGTCTCAGGGCGAGGTTGTGGATCATGCAGCAGGCAACAAGGATGTGTCACACTTTGGCGGGTGAGTAGAGGAGGGCTCCTCCAGATTATCAATGCAATGAAATCTAGCCTTTAATTGCCCAAAGGTCCTCTCCACAACACGCCTTGTCCTTCAGTGGGCCTCATTGAAGCAAACTTCCCCTGGCATGTTTGGGTACCTCACTGGTGAATAGCAACCAGGGACTGTTTGGGTACCCAGAATCCCCTCTAAGGATCATTATATTCGTGCAAAAATAAATATTTCACAAATCTTACATTTGGCAGCAGACATAAGATACTACATATATCACTTACCAACCAGCCAGGACTTGTCTGTGTACTGTTGTGTCATCAGCAGTGGGATATTGCTATTCCGCATGATGAAGGCATCATGAACTGAACCCAGGTACTTTGTACATACTTGGGTAATATAGAGGTCCGCCAAACAGACTATTTGCATATTTAAGGAGTATAAGTTCTTCTTGTTCCGATACACCTGTTCATTGCCATTTGGGAGAACCAATGTTGCATGGGTAACATCAATGGCTCCCACCACATGAGGGATGTGTGCCAAGGCATAAAAATCTGCCTTCACATGGGCCAAATCATCACATTGTGGAAATCTGATGTTGCTGTCCAGGTGTTTTAATAATGCAGAGACTACATACTACAAGACCAGACTGAATATAGGGTGGGACATGCTGACAGTTAGGGCCATAATATTCTGAAAGGACGCTTTGGCTCGGATTTGCAGCACTGACATGACTTGTACAGTAGGTTGTATGCTATTTGGATGACAAATGACAGGCATAAGATTTGACTCCAACTGACGACACAGATCCATGATTGTCTGTCTATTCAGGTGGTAGATTTGGATGACATGTCGATCCTCCATGATCTGCAGGTCTGCTAGTGGACGGTACAGTCAAGGTTGTCTGACCCTTCTCGTTCGAGGGTAGCTAGGTGAAGGAATACAGGAAGGTATGTCCATCAGTCATTGTGTCCATTGTAAGTATGAATCCACATATGTCACACATGATGCGTGAACATGGCATATGAAATAGTTAAACATGCAACACAGGACATACCTAGGAAAATAATGGCTTACTGCTGCAATGTCATCCCCTTACCTCAATTATGGCCGGGAAATGGATACACATGTCACTGAAAGTCTTAGTGATAATTATATTCTTATCATGTTTCACATATGATAGACACTATTTCCATCTATCCAATTGCCACGAGGGTACAGACCATGCCACTTATGACACATAACTCACATATCATGTATCTCACAACATGTATATTAAATCAGAATTTAAGTAATTGGTTGCTCAAATCCAGCATTGAAAACTATGGTGTAGATATGTTTCTGACCTTGTGACACATCTTTAGTTTAACTTTTCTGACCATCGAAGGACCTTAAAATGGCAACTGCATGACCTACTATACTGGACATTAGGAAATGACCTACGTCTGCCGGTGGAAGTCGTCATGGTGGTAGGCGGATACTACCCGAGTGGATATTGCCATTGGAACACGTTGCTGTTTTTGGCCGTCTTGGGTGGACCTGACCGCCATTTCATATTTTATCTCTCACTTTGCTCCTGATACTGCTGCTAGCAAGACCTCCACGACTTGAGTTGCTGTGTACTTTTTCTGGGAGTAATCATGCTATGTCCTACAGGTGATAGGGTCCATGCCTTCTCACCCAAAGAGTTTGAAAAGCTGGTGAAGGAGATCCTACCCCTGTATGGACAGCTCTATAGTGCACCAGAGGAGCAGGTAAGTGCACTATGTGCACAAACATTTCCTCAGCCTAACTATACTTTGTGAAACTAAGCAAAGGATGATGGGCAATGTGTCTGATTGTGTCCTTGAATTCTGTAGGGTGCCAACGTTGTGATAGAATGGGATGAGTTCCTGGTCTTGTACTTACATTTTATGTCAAATTGTGAGTCCTGAGACATTGTGGAGAGTGTTTGAAGTATGTTCCTTGACCCACCTTGTAACTGTTGCTCAAAGCTAGTGGAGTTGGATTACCAGACTCCTCCTGAAAAAGCATATTTGCAAATGTGTTTGCTGTCTGGTCATATGTGATAACATGACAGCTGGTGCTAGAGATGCATGCTGTCTGCCTATTTCTACCTCACATCTGGCCTGACTGCCTATGCTCACCTATCAGTAGAGGGGATGTTAAAGACAGTCTGTGTTTGGCATGTTGTACTAACCAGTTATAACCCTGCCCGTTGTAGTATGGTATATGTGGAAATGGCATACTTTTTTATGTATGTCATCTATGGAGGTCAACGCCATCAGAAAAAGGGAATTTGGTGTGCCATTGCTAAGAAAGTGCGGATCCTGGGGGTCCATAGCTGGAAGATTGCACACTGTTGGAAGAGGTGGGAGGACCTGATACGTTGGCCCGGAAGACAGCAGAGGTCCAGCTGGGGATGTCCTTCCAATGAGGATAGGGTGCCCATTTTGTCAGTAGCCTACCCTGAGTTGGATGTGTGTTTGAAGGCAGCATAGCAGCAGGGAGTAAGTACAGATCTAACTCATGTTGGTCCCTTTACCCGGTGATTGAATGAGGGAACGGAATGCTGGCTCTGACAATATGGTAAGTGCAAAGTGTCACAGAGTTCCTGTGTACACATTGATGTTCTGTAGCCATCTATAGCACACGTGTGTGCACATACAAACATATTTAGAGGCATGTTACTCAACTTTGTTGTTCCCTCAGTACAATAGTATATAATGAGGCACATATGACGGTGTCATATGTGTACCACTATACAGCATTTTCTAATTTGGTGATAGTTAATACCCACTAACAGGTCAATCCTCCCAATGTCATGGTGGTAAGGTGTGTAGGGTCTTGACCACTACCCTCTGCAATGTCTCAAAATTAATGTATACGTACAACATAAAGTCAGACATATTTTATTCATCACTAGTTTTCTAATGTGCTCTGATAATTCTAATGCTTTCTGATAAGTGACAGCAGCATGTGAGGCTGTGATGTCCATCTGACATGTCACATGGCCTACAAGGTTAACATATTTACTCCTGTTAAAAGGCAATCCCTCTTGGTAGGTGAGGGATGTACGTAGACATTTGTGATGCCTCAACACAGTAAAAACCATGCATGTTGGATACTATTGAGCTGTTCCAACATTTCTATGGGCCTATATATATATATATATCAGAAGCTAAGAATGTTACAACCTTGCTAATGTTCTGTTAGTGGAAGTTGGCAAACAGCATTGATCTTGGGCATACTTTTGTAGGCATAACACATAGGCAATGGTAGCCTTTCCACAGTTACATTCTTGACAGATATGTATCAACATCATGTATCATTTGAAAGTTTCAGGGAAGATTCAACATTCAACAAATAGTTATGCATACATGCGGTTTCTATGAAAGATGTGGCACATGAGTCCTTGCTGTATGGGAGCCTAATGTTGGCATTGATACCTATGTGGTGCAGGTGCAGTAGTTCACATACACGTGTGAGCAGTAATGTAAGTGTGTGTGGGCTTGTAGCTTGCATCATGGTATGTGTACCTGTCATATTAGCAACATATGCTTTGGCCCAGAGAATCCTCCACAGACAGATATAAGGCTTGCCATGTCTCATGTGTGTGTAGAGATGTACCCACTCAGTCAGTGGCACAATGACGTACTAATTGCATGATGAGGTAGGTCTGCTTGTCATCTTTCTGCACAGTTGTGTTGCCCATATTTCTGGTAAACTCTTTTTGAAATCTTGTTGTTGTGTTTGGGACAGAGGTCAGAGCTATCTTGGCTCTTACTTGACTGTTGATGCTTAGTGTCTGAAGTCCAATGACCTAGATGACTTGGTCCACATTGTATTTTCAATCCTTGGTTTCATCACTATTGGTGCATGTGTGTGTGACATGTGTTCTCAGTCCTTTTCCTTAATGTACAATGTATGGCAGTCTGAGTTGTTGCAGGTTTGCATATGCCCATTGTGTATGGTTTTAAGTATGTGAAATGAAGGAGGTTTGGCTTGCCTACACTAGGCTTGCTTACCTTTACTTTACAACAGGTATCATAGCCTGGTACATGACACCAGAGTGAAATATTTGTATGGGTTGAGTGTGTGTTTGTGATCAGTGTTAAGCAATTTCACATTCCTAAACTATTGCTTCATTGGTGCTTGACCATGTTGTTGTGGATAGGGAACCTGTTTCATGTGGCAAAGTCACCTTGTAATGGTATGGTCAGTGTGATTGGTCTACTTCACTTGTGGTGTTGTAAGTGTTGGTTAGGTAGCTTAGCTGCTGTTTAACAATGTTCATATTGAATGACATACATCATATTTTGTTGTGACATGATGTTGGCACTTCACTGTTACTACCTAGGGGTGTGGGTGAACAGAATGTAATGTTACTTATGTGTACTCTATGATGGAATTGTTACCTTGTGAATGTGATGACCTTACCTGACTTTCTGTTTTTCAGCATCAGCACTGGCAGGTGAAGGAGATAGAACACAGCTGAGTGGGAAAGTTTCTGGCTATAGGACCTCCAGTCACAAGAACACAGACAGCGAGGGACCCAATGGCCCAGAGGGTGAAGGGAGTAACACGGGGAGACTGGATTCAGTACATCTTCTTCTGAATCCTTTTCCAGTGGCCACTCCTTAGAGTGGCGGACCCATCAGAGACCACCCCAGTGCCATCTCTGTTTGCCACCCTCCATTCTAACACCGTCCTCCCTGTAGTGCCCCACTAAGTTGGCTGTGCCTTCCCATCCAAGAGGGTGGGCATCTCCTTTGCCACAGGCACCTCTGTCTCTGTTAGCCCAGCTGCCCCAGGGAGGAGGCTATTGACCTACTGAGGTCGATCTCTTTGGGTCAGTCGACCATCATGAATGCCATCAAGGAACTGGCAACTCAAATCCAACAGACCAATGTATTTCTGGAGGGCATTCACGGTGCACTGGCTGGTCTACAGAGATCATTTTAGGCTCTGGCCTCCACACTGACGGCAGCCAGTCACCCTTATTTTACTGTTCCCCCTCCACCTTCCTCTTCTTAGTTCAAATCCCCCTTCTTCGACCCAGCCAAAGTACACAAACAGGCATGCATCCACCTCAACATCCAAGGGTACAGCAGACAAACATAAGCACCACAAGACACACCACCGGGGCACACACACAGACAACATCCGCAAACACAGCAACAGTCATGACATGCCCTTTCACACCCACCACCCCCAGCAACACATACACAACACCTGGCACACCTGCAGACACCACACCTACATTCAGTGATCCAGCCACCTCACCTATCCTACCTGTAGACAGCATTTTAGCAGACCCTCAGACATCCACCCCAGTCACCACACTTGCAGACACCACAACCGCTGACACACCTACATGCCTTCTGTCTTCTGCTCTGTCCTCCATCTTTTTCTTTGTACCTCTGCCGTCCTCTCTCTGTCCATCTCCCTTCGCTTTTCTGCTCCTCCCTCTGGTAGCCATCTTCCTCCGGCTCTGCTCTTCTCCTGTGTCCCTCTCTTCCTCTCCACCGCACTTTCCTCGTGTTCTGCTCTTCCTCTGTGTCCCGCTCCACTTCTTCACCGCATTTTCTTCCTGCTCCGCTCTTCCTCTGTGTTCTTCTCTTCTATCTCTCCCTCCTCACCGCGTTTTTCTTCCTGCTCTGCTCTGCTCTTCCTCTGTGTTATTCTCTTCTTTCTCTTCTTCCTCACCGCGTTTTTCCTCGTGCTCTGCTCCTCTTCTGTGTTCTTCTCTTCCTCTGCACCCCATCCTGCGTGTTCTTTTCTTCATCTGTGTTCTTCTCTTCTTCTGCACCCCATCCTGCGTGTTCTCTTCTTCATCTGTGTTCTTCTCTTCTTCTGCACCCCATCCTGCGTGTTCTTTTCTTCATCTGTGTTCTTCTGTGCTCTTCTCCTCCTCTGCACCCCGTCCTTGCGTGTTCTTTTCTTCTTTTCTTCATCTGTGTTCTTCTGTGCTCTTCTCCTCCTCTGCACCCCATCCTGCGTGTTCTTTTCTTCATCTGTGTTCTTCTGTGCTCTTCTCCTCCTCTGCACCCCGTCCTTGCATGTTCTTTTCTTCTTTTCTTCATCTGTGTTCTTCTGTGCTCTTCTCCTCCTCTGCACCCCATCCTGCGTGCTCTTTTCTTCTTCTGTGCTCCTCTCCCCTCTTCTTCTGTGGTCTTCTCCTCTTCTCCTGGACTCTTCTCTCCTCTTCCTCTGGACTCTTCTCTCCTCTTCTTCTGGACTTGTCTCTCCTCTTCTTCCGGACTCTTCTCTCCTCCGCTTCTGTGGTCTTCTCCTCTTCTTCTGGACTCGTCTCTCCTCTTCTTCAGTGGTCTTCTCTCCTTCCTCTTCTATTCCTCTCCTCTTTTCTTCCTGACTCCTCTCCTCCTCTGTAATCCCCCCTTCCCTATCTTCTTTCCCTTCCCCTCTACCTGACCCCCCCACCCCCTGCTCCCATTCGTCGCCCCCCTCTCGCCTCCCGCCCCCAGCTAACCCCTTCCCCCCTCCTCCCTCTTATGGCGGCCGCTGCGCGGCAGAATTAGCGACCCTTGACCCTAGGGTAGGTCGCTTCCCCCGCCGCTGCAGCTCCACCTACCCAGGGTCCTGCCACCTCCCAGCAAGACCAGCTAAACGGTAAGTACTCCCCCCGCCCAGCCCCTCGCCCAGCCCCTTGTTACTCACCTCTGTTTTTCTGAACTTCTGTCTTCTGCTCTGTCCTCCATCTTTTTCTTCATACCTCTGCTGTCCTCTCTCTGTCCATCTCCCTTCGCTTTTCTGCTCCTCCCTCTGGTAGCCATCTTCCTCCGGCTCTGCTCTTCTCCTGTGCCCTCTCTTCCTCCCCACCGCACTTTCCTCGTGTTCTGCTCTTCCTCTGTGTCCCGCTCCTCTTCTTCACCGCATTTTCTTCCTGCTCTGCTCTTCCTCTGTGTTCTTCTCTTCTATCTCTCCCTCCTCACTGCGTTTTCTTCCTGCTCTGCTCTTCCTCTGTGTTATTCTCTTCTTTCTCTTCTTCCTCACCGCGTTTTTCCTCGTGCTCTGCTCCTCTTCTGTGTTCTTCTCTTCCTCTGCACCCATCCTGCGTGTTCTTTTCTTCATCTGTGTTCTTCTGTGCTCTTCTTCTCCTCTGCACCCCGTCCTTGCGTGTTCTTTTCTTCTTTTCTTCATCTGTGTGCTTCTGTGCTCTTCTCCTCCTCTGCACCCCATCCTGCGTGTTCTTTTCTTCATCTGTGTTCTTCTGTGCTCTTCTCCTCCTCTGCACCCCGTCCTTGCATGTTCTTTTCTTCTTTTCTTCATCTGTGTTCTCCTGTGCTCTTCTCCTCCTCTGCACCCCATCCTGCGTGCTCTTTTCTTCTTCTGTGCTCCTCTCCCCTCTTCTTCTGTGGTCTTCTCCTCTTCTCCTGGACTCTTCTCTCCTCTTCCTCTGGACTCTTCTCTCCTCTTCTTCTGGACTCGTCTCTCCTGTTCTTCCGGACTCTTCTCTCCTCCGCTTCTGTGGTCTCCTCTTCTTCTGGACCCGTCTCTCCTCTTCTTCTGTGGTCTTCTCTCCTTCCTCTTCTATTCCTCTCTTCTTTTCTTCTTTTCTTCCTGACTCCTCTCCTCCTCTGTAATCCCCCCGTCCCTATCTTCTTTCCCTTCCCCTCTACCTGACCCCCCGCCCTCTGCTCTCCCGCTCGGCCCCGCCTCACCTGCTCCCATTCGTCGCCCCGCCTCCCGCCCCCAGCTAACCCCTCCCCCCTCCTCCCTCTTATGGCGGCCGCTGCGCGGCAGAGTTAGCGACCCTTGACCCTAGGGTAGGTCGCTTCCCCCGCCGCTGCAGCTCCACCTGCCCAGGCTCCTGCCACTTCCCAGCAAGACCAGCTAAACCGTAAGTACTCCCCCCGCCCAGCCCCTCGTTACAGGAAATATTTTTACCCTGAAGAAATCCTTTCCCCTAGTCTCATCGATGTTGAGGGTGTTCAAAGTGCATTCTAACAGTGGAATGAGATTTTCTTCTGCCTCTGAAAGGAGGAAATCTCAGCCCATTTAGTGTGTGAATGGGCCATACCCACAAACTCTCAAGTTTGTCAATGCTCCCCAATTTTCAGGGCCGCTCCCATCTAAGAAATACCACACCCCTGTGGTAGGATTTTACTTCAAAATATTACGTCACTGTGGGATACTTTTGTGCATGACAAAACTGATTTACAATTGCAATGTCATGGTTTGTTAATAAATTGCACTGGTAGATCAGGACATTTTCTCATTTCCAGTGTTAAAATGTATGGTGTTTCAAAAATATCCCTGAATCTAAGGTATAGTTTACCAGGGGTGGGTGGTAAACTCCTCTCCGCTGATGGAGTTAGCAGAGTTTGTCTACTTCACGCTCCCCTTACAGTGCATGTTCAGCGACAACCTTGCCAACCGCTGTGTGGTGGAATTAACCGGCGCCCCTCTCCAGACAACCATCACCCAGTCACCTGTGTTTGTCCATCATGCGTGTGCCCATGTTTCCTCTGGGTGCTCATCACCAGGCCTAATGAAATGCTCATAAGCCATATTCTCCATGGTAACAGCTTAGACCATCATGTGGGATGTAATGGTGTGCTATCTGCCTAACCCTTGACAAGTAAAGATCTTGCACTGTGCATGCGTGCCTCACAGGCACTTGGGTGCAACGGCCATGATGGAAAGGGAATGCGATCTGAAAGTACATGTGTGCACCTGGAGAGTCCCAGCACAGAGTGCGGTGGATGTTCTGTTCTGGGACTGTCCCGGCACATGCATGTACTTTCAGATCGCATTTCATTTCCATCATGGCTATGGCACCTGAGTGCTTTTGAGGCATGCAAGCAGAATGCAAGAACTTTACTTGTGGCCCAGGGTGCACAGGATGGAGAAAGGGAGGATCCAGGACACAGAAACCGTGCTCAATGGACTGCAGGAGCCCTCCCCCTGGAGACCTTTTGCTGTAGAGCTGTAGAAAAAGGTCTCAGTTGAGGGAGAGGGTACTAAGGGGCATAATCTCAGCAACATCTCTAACACCCACAGTCTCTGAAGATCGTGATGAAGGCACTGGACATTCAATCAATCAATCAATCAGAAGACTTATAAAGCGCACTAACCCAATAGGGTCTCAAGTCGCTGGTGGGGGGGGAGTTACTGGTCGTAAAGCCATGTCTTTATTTGTATCCTGAAAGATAGTAGGTCTTGGGTCTGGCGAAGGTGAAGTGGTAGGGAGTTCCAGGTCTTGGCGGCCAGGTGGAGGAAGGATCTTCCTCCGGCGGTGGTGCGGCGGATGCGGAGAACGGAAGCGAGGGCGAGGCTGGCGGAGCGAAGGTTGCGGGTGGGGGTGTGGAAGGTGAGCCTTTCGTTGAGGTAGGCTGGACCTGTGTTGTGGAGGGCCTTGTGTGCATGGATGAGGAGTTTGAAGGTCATCCTCTTTGGTACTGGTAGTCAGTGCAAGTCTTTGAGGTGGGGGGTGATCTGGTAGCAGCCTGGGACATCCAGAACGAGTCGGGCAGATGCGTTCTGGATTCTCTGCAGCTTTGCTTGGAGTTTGGTTGTTGTACCTGCATATAGGGTGTTTCCATAGTCCAGTTGGCTGCTGACCAGGGCGTGGGTGACAGTTTTCCTGGTTTCTACGGGAATCCACTTGAAGATTATTGTGCGAGTTCTTGCTGCTGACTGTAGTTTTGCAGCGAGTGGAGGGGGAGGCTAAGACTGCTGAGCTGATGCCACGTACACTGAGAGACAGCATCCCGGGAGGGATTGGATCCCACCACTGGATCTGTAGTACTCCCTAACTTGCATACTAATTTTCCCTCTGTGATCTTTCCCATTCTGCAACGTCCACCCCCGTCACTCTGCACTTCCAGGCAGATACAGTAACACCCCCTCCAGTTTTATCTATGTCCTCCTGGGATGCTGTTACCCACAGTCACAACAAAAAGCCCTTACATGGCAAGTAATGTCACTGGCTACTGAGAGACCCCCGGTTCTACAGTGCCTACAGCTTCTCCCACATCTTCCATATCAGCAGTGGCTTATGTTGGAGTGTGTTTTTCAAAAGCAATATTAACATGAAAAGCTTGAAATATATTGTGTGATGAAGCTGCATAGAAAATGTGTTAACATTAAAAATAATGCAGATGTTTGAAATGTGCCCACGGGGAGTGGCTACTAATGTATACGAAGACTAATGAAATTTATTAATGCTGAATTTAATTTGTACTAATGTTCTGAATTTATATTGATATATCGTCATTAAAATCATGTATTAAGAGTTGTTTATTAAATCATTAGGCCTTAGCTTAGTGAGGGTCTGGGCCTAGCTGCCTGGTCTCATATTAAACTGTATTTTCTAAACGTGCATTGTGCTGTTTTCCTGAAGGACACGAAGCTGTACTTTTCCAGAAGTTAGATGTGTGCAGCCACAGTAAATTCTTTCTCATGAGACTCGACTTGCTCAAGGAGACATTCTTGCTGAATGCAACAGTGTAATTCGTAACAGGTGCAAGGCTGTCTGGAGTACGAGAAAACAATGGGGACACTGACTAGAGCATAAACTGTAACTTTTCTTACCTGACATTCCAACCGACGTCAATAACAAGGGCTAATCAGCTGCATGAGAACTGTGGTTTGTGGAAAAATCTGGTGAAATGCGTGGAAAATTATTGGATGGAGATAACGATGCACCAAATTATTATCCAATGAGGAATTATGGGCTAATTAGGTAGTTTTTATTTAACCGCACGACCCAAGGAGTAAGGGGGCCATTCCTTTTGAGACTTTGCTGTTTATTCTTTCTGTTACTTTGAACCATCCTCTACTTACCTGATACTTACTTCTCCTCCATATGAGGGAAGAGTCCTATTCCCTAGCTATGCTGTATTGAGACTTTGCCCTGTCCTATCCCTGCTGATGATGAATTGACTGATGTCCTGAGGACAACGACTGACACTGTTTGCTGATCTGTTTGATTGGTAACTATCTGATGCAAAAATTTTAATTGTCTGTTTGCCTTTTCTTTCTAGGTACCAACTGCTCTTTTGATAGAGGCCATAGTTTAGATGTTTTTCTAAATTCGTGTTCACTAAAATGTTTTGCATGAAGTCCAACATGCTAATGCTAATTTGAGGTTAGTTAAGGCGCTCACAAATTATCCAATGCAAATAGACAAATAACTGAATTCTTGCTTTGTTGAATCATGTACTAATGAGACTCTACTAAGTTGATATATATATATATATATATATATATATATATATATATATATATATATATATTAATGATGTGTTTATGTACTAAATGATAATCTATGCATTGATTAAGTTGTGTTCTGATTGCCAGATAATAGTGGTTTTGATTAGCTTATTGCTATTGAGACTAATAAACCTGATATTAGATTGTAACAAATAGGGAAATAAATCTCCTAACACTTAACTAAACTGGTGTGGTTATTCATGACTGCAAGGTCATGGTGTGTTCAACTATTAATTCTTATTAAATGTTATTGATTAACTTGTTGATTAGTTACTGTGAATATTGATTGGGCTATTGATCTACTGATTTGTGATGTCAAAAAAACACCTTGTACTGGGAAGTCCCGGAACGTGGTCCAAAGGTTCATTACCTAGGCGTGTCTCCTTGTAAGTTTACTTATCAAGGTTCTGAGGGCTATCACTTCCACTCTCCCCTCATGCTGGACTTCAGCCCCACCGCACTGTGGCAGAGTTAGCTGCCTGGGCACGACTCCATATTCAAGTGCTGATTCCTTCCGCTTCATAGAATCTCGCAGAGCCTTCATTTAACTCCGCGGAATTCCACGGAGTGTAACTCCACAAGTTCCGCCCAACCCTAGTTTATATAAATAGATTGCAATTCCTTTAAAATGTGACTTACTCTTATTGGATGTACCCAGGTTCTTGAGCGCTTGCCTACTGCTGGGCATTTACTTTGTGCTGCTTTAACTGTCAGGTTCAGGCAGGCTTTTACTAACGCGGAGATCATGCGCCTGCAGTTTTCTCACCCAGTTATTGACATTTATGTGCCAGATTGTCCCTGAAATTCACCGGCTTCTCGTCCTTCAGTAGCTCCTTGAATATTAATATTTCCCATTCCTGCCGCTCCCTGGTCATAGGTTCACATCATTAACGGATCTGTCTTTTCGCTTGTCTTGTAAAGGTTCAGGGCATCCAATTATTAGTTACATCATCCTCACCAGGGCTGTTAGTCATATGTGCTATTTATGCCATCTGTCAGCTTCACTGGAGAGAGATGTCTGAATCTAAAGCTGTAAGCTTCCGCTGTACCGCTGCAGTATTCTCATCTGCAGATTGTTGCAGTCCAAGCTTTGCACGAAGGCACTGGCTGCAGGAAAATGTAAACAGAGCGCAGCGTTCTGACTGACGACACGAGCTGGTGAAAGCATGACCTAAATATACCAAAAAACTGTACGGTGTTTACTTGAGAATCCAGAACTGAATTTGTACACTATCTCTGCTATGTCGTGTATGGAAGTAACCTGGGGCCCACGGACTCCTGTGAGTCCGTGACTAATATCAAATTTTACTCCTCAATCCTATAATCTGTAGTTTCATTTAAAAGAATAACACCCAAACCCCCCTCTTTTATTTTTTTGGGAGGGAGTTGCTCCCAAGTCCCCCATTTTTAGTAAAAACCCACTATCTTCCTTTACCTCAACCCACCCCTGAACCATAACAGATCATTTCCCCTTTAACTCTACCCACCCCTTAGCTCTAAAATCACCATTTACCTCTTCCAGTCCCTTAACCCTAAAATCGAGCCGTACCTTTCTTTACCTATGCCCACCCATTTGCTCTAAAATCACTTGTAACTTCCTTTACTTCTCCATAACCTAAACTCCAAAATAACCGTGGCCCCCCTTTATAGCTACCTCCCCCTAAACCCTCAAATGTACCTCTACCTATCAACCCTAAAATCAACTAACCCCTAAACCTTAAAATCACACTTACCTCCGTTACCCCTACCCACCCTTTAACCCTAAAAAACACTTAACCTGTGGAGTAGCGGCGTGCAGAATAAAAGCATGAGGAGGAAAGGCACACGACGAGTAAATTCTGAGGAGAAAAGCCTATGTTGATGAAAAAACGTAGAGGGAACGTTAAATATCTCCGTGACTTCTACTCAGAGGGCTCCGGACTGTTTAGAAAACTAAATGATATTTGCAAATTATCAAAATATAAATACATCAAAGAAAGAACATTGAAGATTGCATTTTTGAAAAGCTATGTATATGTGAAGAAATTATATATTGGAGACTGAAAATAAGCAGGTATGCCTACGCTTAATTGCAAATACTGGCAACAGAATCAAGTAAGGATATTTAGTGACTTTAATTGAAGAACTGATAAGCGCTGGCAAAAAGAGAGCTCCATTAGGAATAAACAAGACAAAGTGGCATTCTAAAGTGTAGAATATTGCTTCCTCTATTAGAAGCAAAGTCAAATTTTGAACAGCCCCCACATTCCAATCACATTTTTTTGTGTATTTTTCGTCGTCAATAAAAAACATCTATATTTGTTTACTAGACTATTTTGTATTATTTGAGGGGCAGATCATCGAAATCTTTGAAGATAGGATCCTGGGCATCAGGTATTGATTCGGAGGAGAATACAAGAAGTAAAGAGGTTAAGAGGGCTGGTGTATGGTGTTTAGGCCTGAGCAAACATCAGGGCACCATGGGGCTAAACGTAGCTATAGAAACATTTAATTGACTTATTTTTTCACACCCATTGGGATTGTGTAAGCAAGTCTGACCCTCTCCAGTAAGATTTGAGTGGAAGAGAGTTCTACTATGAAGATTTTTTTCAATGTGTCCAAACAGTTCACATTTAACAGCACACATTTTTTATTTATAAATGTTAAAGTGCATAGGTCTGGCAGGCAGGTCTTAAGAGAAAGACAAGAAATATTTCAGTCCCTCAGGGTCTGACATAGTACCCTAGTGCATTATTTCTCTACAACAGCGAGTTGTTTATGTCCCTGCTACATAACTGTGTGACCTTCCTCGAGGGCTGACTTTGGAGCTCAGTGGTCTCGGGATTAGTTATCGCACCAGGCCCTGAAAACCACTACTTGTTCTGCAGCCTGCTCGGGGTTCCAATGTCTCCTAATGTTTGTCCAGCTCTTCTAGTTATTGTACACTACTCAGATAGCTGTGTATGGCTTCAGGTTCATGTTAACCTAAATGCCACAGAACCACAATACCAAAGATCAAACCACATTTCGAGGTTGTTATCAGTTATCTTCAATGGAAGCTCATATAAGGGGAACGATGTAACAATAGATCTATCAATCCTTAACTGGATTAGATCCCCATCAGTTAGTAAGTACATATGTGCACCTGTACCATAATTGTGGGTGCACTTGTTCTGACAGATGTAATTAATGGTAGATTTATCATTCTTTCATGCAGTGCAATGCTGCAAGTCAACTTGCTGCGTTGCATGAAAGGGCAGGAATGTGCTCTGTTTACCAGTATATGGTGCTTTCGTGTCCTTTTCTTCCACTGGCACACTTTTGGCTGCCTAGCACCAAAGCAGGCATCCTGGAGGCATGGTGCAAGGGTGCCTGTGTCATAGGCAGGATTGTTTTTGTTGCAATAGGGTGTTCTGAGAGACATTTTTCATCTTTCTATCTGTGCTGCAAAATGCAGCACAAGTAGAAAGAGGGAAAACAAGGAGAAATAAATATATTTCTCCTCATTACTCCTTGCCTGGGGAGGCGTAGCATTTTTACGCGTTCCCAGGTATACCACTAATGGTAAATCTGGGAATGTACCAAATCTATGAGCAGATGCGTAGGAACCTCCACGTTCCACCCATGGAACGCCTCCCTGCAGCAGAGCAACACAAGGCAGCGATTTGTGCTGCCTTGCATTGCTCCCAATTTACCAAGCCCTGCAGGACCATGCAAGGAGGCATTCGTGGCTTGATAAATCTTACTTAGATTTTGTTTTGCCCTTGGACCCCCTTGTGTGGCACAAGACTGACACAAACTTTGCTAAATATGGGCCTTAATTTGTAAAAAGAACATAAGTGGCTGGGCCCACTTTTTAGATATAGTGCAATAGAGTAGCTGTCTGGAGACGTATTGTTACCAATACTTCAAAATATACACAGAGTGAATTTTCTCACAACCTAGAGAAGTTTTTTCGCTATCACCCCAGGCTTCCACATTTTTTGCCTATCATTCTGTCTTCTAAAACATACTTCCTTCATAATTAACTATTTTATGTTTGAAAAAGTACAGTCAGTCATCACACCGACTATCAAGCTGAATTCTTTAACTCTTTCATTCAATCTATACAGAAAACATCACTTCGTTTTCCCAGACATAGGCAAAGCCTAAATGGCTAACTTTAATGTGCTACGCAACCTTGGTGCATGAAACGCGGGGAAACGACGTTTGTGAATGTCTACGTTTACATGTGTTACACAGTAAAAGCCAAGCCCTTTTGTTTTGGCAATTGTTGTTTTCTTAAGACGCCATCACCAACATCACCCACTGAGAGCACCATCCACTGCAACTTCCAGCTCTCCCAATTGTCATTTCATTCAGAGCTGGCACCATGGAGCTTGCTATCATACATGCAATTAGGATTCTAGTGTACCCAGTCTCAGAGCTCGCCTACTCCCTGGCACTAGCTATAAGTCATTCATTTGAGGAGTTATTGACAGCTCCCCCAACCCCCTTTCCATTACCTCTCTTTGATGCCAGAGCTCCTGGAATCGATATCTACTTTCCATTCACCTATACATAGCGTAATTTAATTTAGAGGCTCCCATAAATTAAGAATGTTCTAAAATCTGTGTTTTTATCACAGGCCTTAGTGATTTATTTAAATTAAAAACTGAACTAAAAATGTCTTGCAGTGGATGGATTGTGAGGTGTAGTAGGGTTTGTGCTAAAGGAGTCATCGTGGGCAGATCACTTTATCTATGATTGCTAGCACGGCACTCAGCTAAAGACTCATGAATTCACTTATGGGTTTTCATTTTACAAACCATTGCTTTAAGGTATGTTGGATCAGTTGCTTCAGTGGAAAAATACAACGAGCATTTGCAATGCAATGGGTCTCGCGTTTTCTCGAGTTAGAGCTATTAGCTTTGTAAACTCCTAACCGGACTTTTCGTGCCTCATAAAATGAAAAGTAAAACAGTTTCACATAAGCGAGCCGATTCACAGCGCATCGGCCCATTAGCACCAGCGAGAAGAGAAACACAAAAGGAAAAAGAAGTTTGCTTGCAGTCAAATTTATCAGCAAAAGTGCAATTAGCCATGTAACAGGGAGGATGGTCAAGGCGGTAACAAAACCTCCCCAAGAAGGGACCCAATGTCATCAAAATGTTTGAAAGGCAAGCCCACGAATGAGTGGTACTGATGGGCGTGAGGTGGGCATGGTACAGCCCAGATACAAACCAACACATCGGAAAAGCAGCGCTTGCGGCTGCCATGCTTCACCTAAAAGCCACAAGTCCCAGAATACGATTTATTTAATTAAAATTTTGTTTATTCCTTGTGCTCTTATATTGCAAAATCACTGCTAACCATCTAATCGCAAAGGCAGCCTTGTGAAACAAAAAAACTAAGACCCAGATTTATACTTTTTTTTGCGCCGAATTTGCGTCATTTGTTTACGCAAAAGCGGGGCAAACAAAATATAATTGTACTTTGTAAGTTTGCACCGCTTTTGGCGTCAAAAAACGACGCAAATGCGGCACAAAAAAAAGTATAAAAATGAGCCTAAATAGGTAAACCTTTTATGTCATTCCATGGTAGATCGCAGATAACTTTCACACCATCTTACAAAATAAAAAGCTTTGTTTCGAACTCCCTAAGCTGTGAAAGAAAGTTCACAGTTTGTGGGACCAGTACCAGGACAAGGCCCTGAAACAAGCAAGCACTTGAAAAGCCAAATAGTTCTCGTCTTTCAATGGCTTTGCCCGACCCTTTGTTTCGCCCATGATGTTTTACATCAGCAGGGAGAAAAAATACTTGTTTGCTAATGTGGAACAGCATTGCCGACAAAAAAAAACTAGCAGCGATATCGTGATGACAAAAACAAGTGCTTGCATCACAACTTATTCGAACAAAAGTGTCATGGCAGGGAGGTGATTCTTTTTTATATTTTTTAATATACCATTCTAAGAGCAGCAAATTGAAATTTCTGAGCAAAAACATACCAAAGGAAATGTAGAGGCACAGTCTCAAACTACAGTTTTGGTGCTTTTTAAAAAAATGAAAAACATTTTTTTCAGAAAAAGGTTGATATTGGTAGGAGTGGGAAAGCAATGGGGAGCAAGAGTGGGAGAGCATGGTAAAGTCCTTGATTGATGGGTGCTGCAGAAAACAAATAGGGTGAGACAGCAACGGAAACGCTGGGGGGATTTGAAAAATAAAAAAAGCAAAAAATGTCCCACAGGGAAGGATGGGCAACGCAGAGGATGTACTAAGGCGGAAGAAGGAGCACCACTAAGAGCATGGGGTGGGTGGGGTTTGAGAAAGGGTTCAGCACACTACGGAAAGAGCAAGAATACACATGCACTCCAATGAAGTACTAAAGGCAAAAGAAAAAAGTAGTTTCCAAAGTGTAAGCTGTTGAAAGATACAAATCAACCAGTCATAAAGATGGCAAAGAAATTATGGTACAAGAGAGAAAAATGCATCAGGAGGAAGGAAAGGCATCAAATAAGATGCTAGTAAATGAGATAGACATGAAAACAAACCAGTTATTATCCAAGACCACGATACAAATTGGATTACTGCACAATGCGCCTGCATCAGTAAATAGCTAAAACCTATCAGTTGGTGAGATCTAACCATTAATGATCCACTTAGTTTGGCACTCATAAATGGTATAGTACCAGGACATTACGTTTTACCTGTGTCCAGCAAAATATTCTGGCCAGATAATTGACTACCAGGATACCATGATGATATACATACTGCATGCAGGAATACTGACACTCTGAGTGCAGTTACAGCAGCCTTTCATTTAAGTGCCTTCATGCTCTTTTGACCGGTTCCTGATGCTTTCCAGCTGCACTACATCCTTGCTCACAAAACAGAGGTGCATTTTAAAACCGCAACATATGTGCATACATCATTTTAGACACAGAAAACTTGGTCACTTTTATCGATTTTACATCACACTATAATTTTACAGCACACTTGATGTTTCTTTGAAATATTTCCACCTATAATAAAAAAGTGATCGCTTTTTCCACATTATCACGTTTTCTACTTTCCTTTTCTGAAATTGCTCAATAAAGTGCAACAAATATGCAGTGGGCATACCTTTATATCACTTTTCCAATTCCCTTGCTAGGTAATGCAAAAATAGCAGAAGCAATTATGTTCTAAAAGTTTTTTAGAACAGTATATACTTAGCATTTTGCACTTAAAAATCAAATTCATCCTTAAATCAGTGCAATACTGTCATACAGACTATATACTTGTGCTGAATGTGTTGTTATTCTTAGTATGTTTTCTCTAAACATAAGTGACTAGTGCATAATTAAAGTGCATAATATTAAACATTCTAAAACCAACATCTTTTAAATATCAACAGTTACCTACATCTTTAACATTTCAAACGATCTTGAAAGGGAGGGAACATGTTTAACTGCAACCATATTTTCTTCTTCTGTAGGTGGGTATGTAAATCTTCCTCAATATTTAGTCCTCCTGAGGTTATGGTGTTCAATTCAATTATATAACTTGACTCTAACTGCCAGAGACTCTTTTCTCTGTTACCTCCCTCTAATACTTTTCACCACAGCATATACCACAAAGTATGTTAAGCCTTTAACATCATTATTATGCCTCTCTTCAAAGTGACGGGCCCCTGGGTATGATCTATCTTTATACTTAATTGCCCTCTAATGCTGTAATATTCTTTTATGAACAGGCAGCATTGTGCTGCCAACATATTTCAGTTCACAGGGGCAATTTAAGACCTAGATTGCAACAATTGTCATACAATTATAGTATCCTTTTATCTTCCTTCTTGTTTAAGAGAACGGTAATTCACACTTCTTTTTATTTGGGCCGTTCTGCCATACTTTGCATTTTCCACACTTTTTTAAACCTCTGATATTGTCAAGCCAATTATCCTTCTATTTGCATTCTGGTGAACTCTTCTCGAGCTCATCCCTCATGGCTCTAGCGCATCTGAAGTTTAAACCTTGTCTCCTTGGAGCTTCCTTCCCTATTACTGGGTCATTCCTAATTAAGTGCCAGTGTTTATGCCTATTTTTCAGATCACTCCTTCCTGTTTGTTAAAGGTAGTTATTAGTCTGAATTGAGACCATCCTGTTTGTGGTGGCTTATCTTTCCCCCTCTCAAATGTTAACTCTTCTCTAGTTTTCAATCTTGCCATGTTTTTTGCCTCTTCTAAGTTCTTCTGTGTGTATCCTCTCTCCCTGAGTCTATGTTTTGTATCTCTCAGAGCCTTCTCCTCTTCATGAACTTTACTGTAATTTCTTCTAACTCTAAGGCTTTCACCATATGGGATACTTCTTATTTCACTTTGAGGGTGAAAACTAGTTGTGTGCATCAGTGTGTTGCCCACTGTCAGTTTTCTGTAGAGCTTCATCTCGAGTTTTCCTTCCTTAATATATACCATTAGGTCTGAGAAATTAACTTCTTTCTTAATCACTGGGCTAGTGACTTGGAGGTTCAATGTGTCATGACTGATATTTCCACAAACAATTTAGCATCTTAATTTTCACCCCTCCATATTTCAAACACGTTGTAAATAAACCTACGCCAGTGTACTACATTCTGTGCCCACTCACCATAAAAATCCATTTGGATCACCAGCTCCCACCAGCCCATAAGCAAATTAGAATCACTGGTGCTAAAACAGGTACCCATTGCTGCGACTCTAATTTGATGAAACAATTCTTTATTAAATAAGAAACAATTATTTTCCAGACATCTATGTGTCATAGTTAGTAGCATTCTAGTGTGGTTCCTCAGTTTCAGTGGTTTGGTATTCACAAAGTAATTAATTGTCCTCAGCCCATCCTCATGTCTTGCACTACTGTATAATGGGGTTACATCTATGGTCATCCGCACAAAGGCTTCTTCACAGGGAATATCAAACACCTTTTTCAAAAAATCCCCATTGTCTTTTGTATATGAAGGTAGACTCATCACAAAATCCCTTAAAACAAAGTCTATGGGGGTCATTACAACATTGCCGCCCGCCAAGTTGTAACCGCCTTGCGGCCGCCAATGCAGCCACACTCCCGCGGTGCCCATTATGACATCCCCGCTGGGCCGGTGGGCGGAAACAGAGTTTCCCGCCGCCGGACCAGCGGGGATGTGGGCCGCAACATGGGAGCCGGCTCCAAATGGAGCCGGCGGTGTTACGGCTGTACGACGGGTGCAGTTGCACCCGTCGCGCTTTTCACTGTCTGCTATGCAGACAGTGAAAAGATGCACGGGGCCCTGTCAGGGGGCCCCTGCACTGCCCATGCCAGTGGCATGGGCAGTGCAGGGGCCCCCAGGGGCCAGGCGACTCCCCGTACTGCCAGCCTTTTCCTGGCGGTTCAAACTGCCAGGAAAAGGCTGGCGGTAGGGGGACTCGTAATCCCCTGCCCTGGCGGATTATCACCGCCGGGGCAAATGTGGCAGGAAACCCCTCTGAAGCACCGCCAGCCTGTTGGCGGTGCTTCAGCCAAAACAGCCTTGACAGTCTTGGACCGCCAGGGTTGCAATGAGGGCCAGAGTCTTTAGACGTATTCTCAAAAGCGATAAAAGACTGGTGTTTTAGCATTTTCAATATATAAATAATGGCTTTCTTCATAAGTTAGCAGCCCTTGGGCATACCTTTCTAATAACTCAGCATTGGACTGGATCTTAACATCGTTTAATGCATTGCTAGATACTCTCCCATAGCATTGAACATTATTTAACTGCTTATAGCCTTCTATTAAATATTTGTCCAAAGGCCAAAGGGCCAGATTGCCCCCTTTGTCCGAGTGTAGGAGGATGGCTGTCTATATAGTGTACGAAAATGACATGCACTGGGCAGAGAGTCCAAGCAACCCCACCTTAGGATCTAGGGGTAAGAAGCGGATCACCTAATGCTCTGTTTTTGTGGAAGTGTGGGCGAGCAGTTAGTCTTGTCTTAGAGATGTGCTAAGCATTTTTGTACTCGCAGTATCAATAAACGTGGACACACACTCAGAAGAATAACTCAAGACCAACTTACAAAACTACTTCAGATTTTTGTAAAAATGATTAAGACCAAGATCATCAAAATCAGTTTAGTACATTTTAAGTTATAATTTTTCAAAGTTTAGAAAATATATGCATTTTGTGCATATTTACGCACCCTGGGAATTAAGTTGCATATAAAATCATGCCATGCTCTCACAAGTGTCACCTTCTATTTTTAGGTGGACGTTGTCAAGATGTACTGTGGGCCAGCTGGAGAAGTTTGGGCAGTTCTTGGTTTAGGCAGGAGCAGCAGCTTAAAGTCTTCGAGCTGGTGCAGAACCGAGAAGAGGACTACTTGGAAACACACTGCACAGATGGACTTAAAGGTAAGTCGAGGGGAGCCTCTTGGAGTGTGGAGGTCACAAGGGGTTATGGACCCCTAGAGCACAGCTGGTTTTCTGATACAGGGGCAACGGAGGCCGGGTGCAGTGCAGATATGCCAGCCAGGAGTTGTGTGTCAGGGAGTCTTTGGAGCCAGGAGCAGGTCACTTGGAAGGTTGCGTATGTGTCAGCAGGGTCACTCTGGGGGGTGGCTCTTGGGTGTCCTGAGGTCCCTCAACTGTGGCTTGCTTCTGGGCTTTGAAGACTTCAGAGTAAACTTTCTTTCTTAGTGTCTGACATTGGGAGTTCAATATCGCGGGTTTTGGCACGTCTCAAGCCCTGAAAGTTGCACTGCTACCAAACTTAGAACACTGGTAGGTTCTGTTCTTCAGGATGGTTGGGTGGATTTTGGTCAGGCTGCTATTTCTGGCTTGTTGGTCAGCGGCTAGTCAGTGAACTGGACTTCACTGGTTTCCTGCTTGCAGGTTGCAGGTGAGTGATGCCTTCACTCAGAGACAGGTTCTTGGCAATTTGCAGAAGGCTGGAGGTGCTTTGAGTTTTTTAAAGTCCTCCAGATTTCCAGGCTACACCTCAGCAGAAATTGTTGAGTCCTAGGAGCAGCAGGCAGGGTTTGGCACCTTTCACCTTGTGCAGCAAGACTTCTCTTTTCATGTGTTGCATCTTGTTTGTTCCTGGTGCTCTTGTGTCTATCGAGTCTGATCTGTAGGTCTAGGGATGCCCACTAAATACTGCATTTAGTGGAAATTAGGGGGGAGCCAATGGGCCACCTACCTTAGGCTGGCTATACCCACTAAGAGTCCACTTCCTGTGGGAAGGGGGTACATCCCTTACCCTGATAGGCTATTTTCCTGCCATCCAAGATGGAGGAAAATTCAATGGAGTGGTCAACTCACCTGCCACACCTGAGGGGTGGTGCAGGCTGGGGGTGGCACTCCTCCCACTCTGGCTAGGGTGTCCAACCTGTTTTCAAAGTGAGGGGAAAACCATTGGGCAGCAATCTGCTGCTAGCAGCAGAGGTGAGATTTCAAAAGTGGTAAAGCCTATGAAGCTGACCACTGGTGCAGGGTGCCTGCCTGGTTTAGGAGGTGTAACACCTTCACCCAGGAAAGTCTTTGTGTTCTGGCTCCTGAGAGCAGAGGTTCCCACCCCAGAAGTCCAGGCATCTGTCTGGTGGTAGTTTCAAAGAAAGGGAGCACACTGCCTACACTCCAGCAACACAGTATGACTCCAAAGCATCATGGTAAATGCAGTCTAATTCGTAGTCCATTCAAAAAGTAATAAAGTCTTTCACGTCTGTAGGTGCAGCAAGTGCTGTATATCCCTGTACACATGTTTCTTGGTATAGCCTGTCATCAGCAGGGAGCAGCATGGTGTAAGGGCTTGCTTGCAATTCCGCCAAATGTCTTCTCAGGTTTGAGTACCACTTATGACGCACAGGTGCCTCCCAAGGCTGTTCAGCCGTGGCTCAAGGGAGCCATCAATAAGACAGTTTCTAAGACAGGAGCACACTGCCTACACTCCAGGCACAAAGTATGACCCCCAAAGCATCATGGTAAATGTAGTTGAATTCATAGTCCACTCAAAAAGTAATAAAGTCTTTCACCTCGGTAGGTGCAGCAAGTGCTGGATATCCCTGTACACGTGTTTCTTGGTTTAGCCCATCATCAGCAGGGAGCAGCATGGTATAGGGGCTTGCTTGAAATGCCACCAAATGGCTTCTCAGGTTTAATTACCACTTATAACTGATGGTTAAGAATATTAATAACACATCCATTGCTTTGCCAGAACTATTATTAGATATACGAGGCACTAGAAACGCTGATTTGCAAAACAGGGAAGCTATTGACTAATTGCTTCTGAAGCATGAACATGGCTGCTCAGAATTTGAAGGAATGTTTTGTTTCAACCTGTTAGATCATTCTAAATCTATCCAGTCTCACAACAAGGCTTTGCATGAATTGGTGGAGGGAGTGAAGCAAGATGTCGCCAAAGCGTTGTGGGACTGGCTCTTTTAGTGGCTCATAGATTTTGGTCAACTTCGTTCTATTTTAGGTGGAATACATATAGTAATTTGTATTATAATCATGCCATATTGCTGTGGGCAGTTCAAACTGTATGTTATGAAAGTCAGTGGTCAAAGGGTTGAGTTTAATGCTATGTGTATTTAATCACCGACTCCATCTTGACCATTGACTCCATTTTGTGCACTGCTTCAGATGGGGTCACAGCAGACCAGGGTTTTTCCAAAAAGTGCTTGTTTATCACACAGAACGTGTTTTTGCTTTTCTCACCAGAACAGTGTCTTACTGTGTTGAAACACATTATGAGGGATACAGAAAAGATAAGAGAGTACCAAGCTGGGAATGTTTTTATCAGAGAAAGGTACAGCTCTGTCTCTGGAATGCGCATTGGGGCCTGTCCAGTTCTTTTGCATGTTTTCAACACAGACTAAATACAGCCAGTGTATGATTTTGTAATAGAGGGGAGGGTGTTCTAGAATGCTCTCCTAGCTTGTTTAAGATATAAAAGACTGGGGGACTTGGCGCTAAGACTGGAACTCACCTGTGGAGCGGACGTGCTGCCCGATGAGAATTTTGATCCCATGTGTAGTCTCCTGCCTTGGCCATCAGAGGGTTCCCCAGTCGTTGTGCTGGCTAGAATGACAGATTTACCCCCATGGTGATGCATTTTAACTTTTGATTATTTAGCATAGATAGATAGATAGATAGATTCACAATTGATGCATTGCACATCTCTGTCTGTGATTGTTTAACTGCTATAATTCTTCTTGCATATACATGTTTTACTTCATTTTAGTCAAATGCTTATTTTCACATATTTGTGCTTTTATTTGATATCTGGGAAATGCCTTAATAAATTCATTACTCAGACTAATATTGCTGCATTCTTTTGCACATAGTTTCCTCTTAGTTTAAGCAAGAGCAATACAGTGTGTCAGTGGTTTCTTGGATCTGTGAGTGAGTGTATGAAAGGATGTGTGAGCGAGTGTGTGAGTGTGTAAATGGGTGTGTGAGTGGGAGTGGGAGTGTGTGAAGACGTGTGTGAGTGTATGTGTAAGTGGCTGTGTGGGTCTGCGGATGGGTGTGTGAGTGCCTTGGTGGGTATGTAGCTGGGTTTGTGAGGGTCTGGGTAGGTGTGTGAGTGCTTGTATGGGTCTGTGACTGGGTGTGTGAGTGGTTTCATGGGTCTTTGAGTGAGGTGTGTGTGAATGGGTGTGTGTAGTGTTTGTGTGTGAATGGTTATGTGAAGAGATGTGTGAGTCTGTAAGTGAGTGGTTACATGGGTGTATGAGTGGGTGTGTTGTGTGTGAGCAGGTGTTTGAGTGGCTGCCTGGTTCTGCGAGTGAGTGGTTTTGTGGGACTGTAAGTGGGTGCATGAGTGGCTTTTGGATGTGTGAGTGGGTGTGTGAGTGATTTTGTGGGTCTGTTAGTGAGTTGGTGTGTGAGTGTGTGTGTGTGAGTGTGAACGGATGTGTGACTGGGTGTGTGAGTGACTGTGTGGTATGTCTGTAACTGGGTGTGTAAGTGGATTCAAAGGACTGTGAGTGGGGTGTGAATGTGTGACTGGGTGTATTGGTTTGTGTGTAAGTGTGTGAATGGGTGTACGTATGGGTGTGTGAGTGGGTGTGTTAGCTGCTGTGTGGGGGTGTGAGTGGGTATGTGAGTGGTTTCATGGGTCTGTGGGTAGGTGTGCAAGTGTGTGAACGGATGTTTGACCAGGAATGTGAGTGACTGTGTAAGTCTGTGAGTGGGTATTTAAGAGGTTTCGTTGGTCTGTAAGTGGATGTGTGAGTGACTGTGTGAGTAGATGTGTGAATTGCTGTGTGGGCCTATGACTGGATGTGTGAGTGGTTTCTTGGGTCTGTGGAGTGAGTGTTTGAATCAGTGTGTGAGTGTGTGAATGGGTATGTGAATGGTATGTAAGTGACTGTGGATCTGTGATTGGGTGTGTGAGTGCTTAGTTGGGTTTGTGCATGGGTGTGTGAGTGGTTGAGTGGGTGTGTGAGTGAGTGGCTCTGTGGGTCTGTGACTGGGTGTGTGAGTTGTTTCATGGGTCTTTGAGTGGGTGTGTGAGTGCGTGAATGGGTGTGTGAGTGGCTGTGTAGGTCTGTGAGATGGTAGTGTTTTTAATGGGGATAAGGATCTGCAGATCTGCTGTGGAATTACATGGGGTAACTCAAGGTTTTGCAGATCCTCTGATGCCCAAAAACATTTTTTGAACAATTCCTTGCCCTTGAGTGCTTCCTCAGAGGCCCCTCTATCACTCCCTGGGGACTGAAAAATCTGTATAGTGACACAAACAAAAAACACAAAGGGAAGAACTTCCAACAAAAAAAATATAAAAATTGGAGTATACAATTTAGAAGCAGAATGACTGTGTGATCAGCAATTCGGTGTGGGAAAGGGCTTCTTTTGACAAGATAGTGCCTACTGTTTGCCTAGAGAATGATGTGGTTTTAAACTGTAAGTGCCCTAGGCCAGATCTCTTTTCCCAAAACTGTACTATGCCTGGCACTTCAGCCACTCTTATAAGCCCCTAGTAAATAGTACCCCTAGTACCTATAGCATGGGTACGGAAGAGGGCCCTCTAGAGCTGCAGTACAAATTGTGCCACTCTGAGATGCCCCACACCAGCCTCATGCAGACTGCCATTGCAAGTGCATGACAAGGTGCATCTAAATGTTGGAAACCTGACATGGCACTCACCAAGAGTACCATTGCCACTAATACTACACGCAGTATTGGTAAGTCACCTCTCTGGCAGACATTACAGCCCTAAAGCAGTGTGCACTATAATGCATGTGAGGGCATATGTGTGCATGAGTAAATATGCTCTTACTGTGTCTTTGCAAAATCTAATGACATAGTAAGTGTACAACAAGCCATAGCAAATGCATATGCTGGACACGTGCCATAATAGGTTCCCCAGCTCCATGATCGCCTCCCTGAATACTGGGTTGTTTGGTATCAAACAACTCAGAATATTAAACCCACACTGATGCCATTGTTAGATTTATTTTAAATTGTACGCAGAGGGCACATTAGAGGTGTCCCCTGCAGAACCTAACAGCCCTGGCATGGCTGCTGACTGTTTTTTACCAGTCTGCTACCACTAGAGAGATAGTTTCAAAGAAAGAGAGCACACTGCCTACACTCCAGCATCAAAGTATGACCCCAAAGCATCATGGTAAATGCAGTTGAATTCGTAGTCCATTTAAAAAGTAATAAAGTCGAACACAATACCACACATCGGGGGACAAGACGGCTGCATAGCGCCGCAGCCATGAGCTTCCGGTTTCTGGCCGGCGCGCGTCTGGAGACGCCAGCGATGTGCGCGAACGCCTGTCACTTCGCAGTTGTACCTACTCCGCGGGCCTAGCCCTCAGCGTGTTGCAGGGCGGCGCGGAGAGGCTAAAAACGCCACGGAAAGGTTTGGTGCCTCGGGCATTAAGCCCTGGGCAGAGGCTGCTCAGGTTTTTTTGCAGGGGAGACGTGGGCTGGCTCTCTGCCACCACCTGGAGGCTCCTGTTTCCACAGCTTTTTTTACTTGGAGGAGTGAGGCAGTGAACAGATTTCAGCTTCGTGGCAAAACTCCGGCTAGCACGGTAGGAGAGGACTCGTACATGACGCCAGTGAAGTTAAGGGTCCGGGGTGTCAGCAGTGGCCCATCACTGGCGTCAAAGCAGCAGCAGCATTTTATCAGGGGGAGTAGTGGACCCCCTTGTGAGGGTTCTGTTGGAGCAGCAATAGTACTTGGTCAGGAGGGGCTTTGTAAGAGAAAAAAGAGGGGGGCCATAAAAACTAAAAAAGAGAGCTCTTTGGTTCATCCACAGTTAGAGGCAAAACTGGTGGGCAGGCACTGCATTAAACCGGGCGATCCTGGCAAGGTTTCTAGCGTTCAAGGTCACCTATCAGGAACAGGTAGCCTGGTGTCCACTCTTATGCCCTTTTTAAAAAGGACTACACGCAGCTCTGAAATGCAGTCCTCACAAAGTTCTGAGTTATCTTCTCTCTCCCCGGCCTCTCTTGCTCCCCTTTCTGGGGAGATGTCAGGCAACGAAGAGGTAACACATCTTTCATTGGTGGAGTATGGCGGCACTCAGGGCTCCACAATGATTAAGGTAGTGGAGACGGGCCCACCCCCCAGGATTCCGCCGTGCAGAACCTGTCAATATCATTATCAGAGGAGATTAGGGGCAAATTTGAGATATCTGAAAATAACCAGGCAAAAATTTGTGAATCTTGTGTTGCATTGCAATGTAAACTTAATGCACTGGCGGAGAGGATGAGCAAGCTGGAGACGGCTGTTTCAGAGCAGGAGGCCTGAGTGCTTTCTAACGCCCAAGATATTTCCCAGTTGACACATAAGAGCGGGATGTTTCAGGAGAAGCTGGAATCTTTGGAGAATGGTTTATGGAGGAATAACCTTAGGTTACTGAACGTCCCCAAAGGGCTGGAAGGGGATAACATTAAAGATTATGTAATGACGCTGTTTAAGAATTTCTTCCCTCTATGGATCATTTAAAGATGGAAGAGGATATCCAGAGAATTGATCGTGATCCCTTTAGGAGAAAGCCCGATAGGAAGACTCCTAGGAAATTCTTGTTAACTTTGGTACTTACACCATCAAGGAGAAAATATTATCAGAGGCCCTAAAGGCGGGCAGCTTCTCAATGGGTGATTGGTCGCTTAAGATACGCTCAGACCTTTCTAGGGTAACGCTTGACAGGCAATGGGAGTTGGGGAAGTACATGCAGGAGCTCAGGTCTTTTGGTGCCACGGTTCAAATGAGATTTCCTGCATTTCTGAAGATTATGTGGAACAACACTATGTTCACTATCAGAGACCCTGCGGATGTTCGGGCTTTACTTGATAAGATGAAGTCTTCAGGTTGATGGCTTGCTCTTTTGGTTTTGCTTTACTGTCAAGTCGGCTGGAAACCAAGCTCAAATGGGTGGTTGTATTCACCTAATTAGAAGGCATGGGAGGGTACCCCGCTGGGGATGGGTGGATGAGGTTTATTGGAATTGTTGGTTGGTGGGTTGCTAGCACTAGGAATGTGGTGTGGGGGGGCTTGGGGATTATGCAGTTTTTTGAAAAAAGTCCTCAAGAATGTGGCATGTGGCTGTGTGAGGGATTTTGTGTTATTTTTCATGTTTTTCATGCTTTTCATGTTTTTCATGTTTATGATCTTTCTTTTTTTTCTTCTGGTCTCCTCTTTGATTAATGGCTAGTCGAAATAAGGTGTTGATAACATATTTATCCAGGGATGTTAATGGTCGGCGGGTTCCAGGGAGGAGGAAGAGAATATTTGAGTTTTTGAAAAGGATAGAAGAAGAGGTGATTATTTTACAGGAAACTCACCTATTAGAAGCAGAATGGAAAGAGTTTCTTAAATATTTGAATTGGGTGGGATTTTGCGCATGTACTAATCAATCTTGTGTTGTGAAGGGGGTGGCAATTCTCATCAAGAAGTCGGTTACTATGAATGTTGCAAAAGTCATAAAGGTTTCTAAAGGTATGTGGTTGATTGTGGAGGTTGCCCTATATGGGTTTTGGTTTACCATTGCTGGGTATTATGGGCCCAATATTGATGACCCCACACCATTTCAAGATCTTTACAGCCATCTTCTGGCTGCTAAGTACCCGATTTTAGTGGGGGGGGGACTTTAATATTTTATTAGAACCCATTTTAGATAAATCCACGATAAGACCCACTGTGAATTCACCCCAAAATCGGCGGTGTATAAATCATGGAATGTTAGGTCTCGGCCTGATAGATATTTGGTATCAGAAAGGTGGGGTAGGATCGTGGTTTACATGTACCAACAAAAAGTATTGCCATTGCTCCAGGATAGACTTTTTTTTATTACAGCAACATTTGAGGGACATGGTTAGATCAGTAACTCATGCACCGGCGCGTCTCTCGGACCATTCAGCTGTCAGAATGCAGGTTCTTCTTAAAAAATTTCCATCCATCCCTATGAGGACAGTCAATCGTGCTCTTTTCCTGGACACAGTGATAGTAGAGGGCCTGAGGAGGGACACTAGAGAATTTTTTGAGTTTAATTATTGATCTACTACACTGCAGTTACAGTGGGATGCTTATAAAGCATTCATTAGAGGTAGGTTAGTCGATTTGGCCAATTGGTATTATCGGGAAGACAAGAATCAGCTTAAACAACCAGAGTTTCAGGTCGCCTCCTTGCAGGAGGCTACTCAAAGAGTTGTAGAGAGCCAGCTGGGCTCTCTGAATGCTCAGCTGGAGAGGGCCAAAAAGGATTTGGGGTTATATCTTGAGAAGAAAATTAGAAAGTCGTGGGAATGTAGTAGGTTTGCTCACTATGAGTACACGGAAGGTTGTGGGAAGCTTTTGGCTTGGAAGACAAAAACAGATCGCTCCAGGAATTTTGTTTCCTCCATTAGATCAGAGGTTACTGGAGCTCTAGCTACAACTGAATCTGAGATAGAGGAGGCATTTATAGGTTTTTTTCAGAACCTTTATACTGAAGACCTGCACGTTTCCGAATCGTCAGCAAGAGCTTATTTGGATGCCCTTCATCTTCCTCAGTTGTCTGAGGAGGATCAGCTACAGTTGGTTAGGGAGATAGATGGTGGGGAAGTTCGGGCTGCAATTCAGAACTTAAAGAATGCGAAGGCTCCAGGCCCTGATGGTTTGCCTAATGAATTATATCGTAACTTATGTGAGGAGTTAACTCCATTCCTGACAGAATTGTTCAATCTTCTCCTACAGGAAGAGGCTGTTATGCCTAAATCCTGGGATGAGGCGGTTATTACTCTCCTTCTGAAGCCAGGGAAAGATCCAGTTTCCTGTAGTTCATACAGGCCTATTTCTCTGTTGAATTCGGATTGTAAGATTTATACCCATATTTTGTCCAAAAGGCTTCAGGATGTGATTTGTAGATTGATACACGTGGATCAGAAGGGATTTGGTAGAGGTAGACAGTTGCATGAGTTAACCCATGATTTGATGGGTGCGGTGGATTTGGCGGTTTCTGAAAAAGTCCCCCTATCGGTCCATACCTTTGATGCCGCCAAAGCTTTTGATCGCGGTAACTGGCGCTTTTTGCAATGCGTTATGGAGGGCTTTCGGCTGGGTTCTAAATTTATTGGGACTATTCAGGCTATATACAAGGACTCGTTCGCTAGTATTTTGATAAATGATAGGATCTCCCCTAGATTTAGGATTGAGAGAGGGACGCGTCAGGGTTGTCCCCTGTCTCCCCTTCTCTTTGATCTATATATTGAGCCTTTGGCTGTGACAATTAGAGCAGATATTGATATACCTTCTTTTAAGTGTTTGGGTTGGGAAAAAAAGGTAGCCTTGTAAGCGGACGTTCTTATGATTTATACTGGCCATCTGCCACTTGTTTTTCCTAGAATCCTGCAATGTTTAAAAGACTTTGGTGAATTGTCAGGTTATTCTGTTAATCCTGAGAAAACTGAAATAATGTGCTGGAACACCACCTATAATAGCCCTTTAGGTAAGCAGCAGATTAGATATTTGGGGGTTCAAGTTATTTCTGACTTGAACGATCTAGCATGCTTCAATTTGAAAAGCTTTGTAAGGAGACTCGTGCTTTGCTTAAGACCTGGGCTGGGCTTCCCTTATCTTTTATAGGGAGAGTTAATGTTCTTAACATGATTATTCTTCCCAAATTTACTTTTCTGTGTATTGCTATTCATCTGGAATTTAAGAAAAGTTGGTTTAAAAAGATACAAGCAGATTTAATTTCTTTTGTATGGTCCTCCAGAGGGGTTAGGATCGCTTGGCATGTGTTATGCAGGCCTAAGGGTAAAAGAAAAATTGCTGCTCCAGACTTCTATAAATATTATTTGGCTTTTCATTTGAAGAATGTTCGGTCTTTACTTCGTGACAGTTCTGAATACACTTTTTTGTGGGGTGCATTGACTCAAGAGCTTTCAGCGGCTGGTAGTTTCTTCTTGTATAAGTTTGGTCATCCCAAATTAAAAATTTTTTTTTAGGGAAACTTCTTAAAGATGCTGATAGAGTCTGGTGGCTGGCTCGGCAAGCACTAGGTATTCATTATTACAGTTTTTGGGCCCCGATTTGGGAATCGCCTGGCACTCCCGAATTCCTTTTAGATAAATTGGCTCTTCCATTAAAGGGTATAATGAGATGGGGAAAAATAATGGAGGAGTCTAGGGTGCTATCCTGGTTTAGGCTCGGGGAGCTAACAGATTATAGGCATTCCAAGTTTAAATACTTGCAGTTATTGAGTTGGGTGGCTTCCCTTCAAGAGGAGGGGGCACTAAGAACTACTGGGAGGAGAGGCTATTAACAGGTTTAGTTCATAAAGAGATTTCTGTCTGGTATCGGGCGTTGCTTGAAGCCTCGGACTCAGAGGCCTCCCTCCCAGAGAAGAAGTGCGGAAGTGCCTTGCCAGCCCCAGATATAGTGCAGATTTCTTCATTTTCCATGCTTTGGTCGGTAACTAGATCAGCTGCTCTGCAGAAGAATCATTTGTATACAACCCACAGGATTTACTGGTCACCCCAGAGGTAAACTGCTCAGGGGAAGGTAAAAAAGAAGTGCCCACGTTGTGCGGCGCCTAATGCAGATGACATACACATGTTTTGGAGTTGCCCTAACCTTTTTTCTTTTTGGTTCCCGATTAATGGCTTTCTTAAACAGGTTATTTGCATGGACGTGGAAGTGACTCCTGTATTAGTGTTTTTTGGGTACCTCATGGGACTCCAAGTTGTCTAGGTCATATAAGGGTATGATGTTTCTACTGATGCTGCTGGCTAGAAGGCAAATATGTTTAAATTGGGTTAAATCCACATCTCCGAACATACGTGATTGGTTTGCATCTGTTAATTATTTTTGTGATTTGGAATAAATGGGCCCGCTGTGCAACAGAGATGAATGTTGGGCCATTTGGGAGAACTTTGTGCAAACTGTTACCTCAGACGTATTGTCCAATGATTATTACCACCTCCTTTTGTCCTCTTCCTCGCCCCGCTCTCATCTAGTGGCTGGCTGCTGGTTGGTGGTCTTGCAGGTCACGAGTCTCGGTACCGGCAAGGAGAGGTGAATGGCTGCGTTTGCTCAGGTCGGATCCGTTTATATTGGATCGCCTTACGAGACGCAGGTTGATGACCCTCACATAGCAGGGTGGGATTCTCCCTTCTTTATTATTATGAGGACGAAGAAAAAAAAAGAATAATAAAGTTTTTCAGCTCCGTAGGTGCAGCAAGTGCTGTTGATCCCTGTACACGTGTTTCTGGGATTAGCCCGTCATCAGCAGGGAGTAACATGGTATGGGGCTTGCCGCCAAATGTCTTCTCAGGTATAAGTACCACTCATGGCGCACTTCGTAGTCCATTCAAAAAGTAATAAAGTCTTTCACCTCTGTATAGGGGCTTGTTTGAAAATGTATGCCATGAAAGACTTCAATACTTTTTGAATGGACTACGAATTCAACTGCATTTACCATGATGCTTTGGGGTGATACTTTGTTGCTGGAGTGTAGGCAGTGTGCTTCCTTTCTTTGAAACTGTCTTAGTGACGGCTCCCTTGATCCACGGCTGATGAGTTTGTTAATAACTCAAGTATTATCAACAGCTAAAACTGGAACTGCTACCATAGAAAAACCTAAGCATACATATTCTGATTAAGATAATAACTGTACTTCAGAGTCACAGTCTTCACTTAGTTGAACTGTTTCCCTTGTGTTTCGCGTATGTAATACAGCGTGTAGTGCAAACATCATGAGTGCTAGCTGTGTGAATGCACACGGCCCTCCAGTTATAATTGCAGGGATGTAGGTGAATGGGACATTTTCACAAGAAAATAACCATCCTACAGGTAACTTGACATGCTTAATGTGACTAGTAGCTGACCCTATATTCATGGTTTTATTTAAAATTTTACACATTTCATCACTTCTTCGTTTGCTTAATACTCTTGAGGAGACCCCGTTGTCATTTCAAGGCACATTTGAGCCAACTTTCAGATTTGTTAAGAGTTACTTGTTAGATTGTAGCAAACATCGCCGGCAGTAAAATTGTAAGTGATCACCTGTCTTAGGTTGTCCCATTTCTACTGTGTAGTTTCTTGGCGAAACCGGCAATACTCATGGTGAGTAAAATTAGTCAGTACATCACTTTCTTCCACCTCTCCATCAGCATTGGTGCCATTGAATATTTGCAGCAGATCACTGGTGGGAGATGGGATAATGACTAAGCATGTGGAAGTTATGTCAAAGGTGCTTTTGATATTCGTCATGCAGAAGTCTGACCTGTTCAAGATGGTCTGAGCCAAGTATATCCAAAAGTTCCCAAGCAGGTGCAACAACGGTGTCAGTCAGCCCTGTCGATCACTTCACTTACTTCGGAGCTGGAGGTTTTCAGTCCCTCCCAATCCCACTTGGACATGTCCAACAAGCTCCATGAAGTACAGTCAGCACAAAGACACCTTGTAGTATGGTCTGTAAAGGAGACAGGTATGATAATTCTCGCAACTAACATTTATCAGCTGGTACATGGTCCAATTTTTCTTGTCCTGGTTTCATGACTAGCAGAATGTTGTTTTTTCCCTTTGCTATGATTTCTACGGGTTTTGGGGGATGTTTTGGGGATTCTGCCAACACCATGGCACCGGGAGTTTTGTCAACTGAACCAAAGTCTCCCTTCCCACGCACCGTACGAAGGGCCGGGCAGTCCCCTTTGCAACCACTCCTCCATACACTGGAATAATCACAATTTGAGCAATTCTGTCTCCAGCTTGTATTATCAAATCAGCTTCTCCACTATAACAAGGAGTTCATTCTCTGAATCAATCCTACAACTTGTGGATAGTATGGAATTTGATAAATCCACTCTACATTGTGTTGTGAACAATAGTCTTGCACCAACTTACATTTATTTGTGAACCGTTGTCACTCTGGATTTGAAGTGGAACCCTGTAGTACAACATCAACAGGTCTAGTGTCTTGATTGTGTTGAACCGAGTAGCATGTTTACATAGAAACATGATTAAATAGTCAGGATAAGTATTCATCACTGTGCAGGCATATTGACACCTGCGACTATTTGGTAGTGGTCCAATGTAATCAATCTGCCATATCTACTCTTGCAACTTTCCTGTCCCTAACTGACCTCTGAACAGATCTCTGTTGCAAATGTTGACAAATAGAATATTACATGATAACTGTTTTGATCACATCTAGTGGAATGTGCATTCCTCTAATCTCTGCCCACCTGTTAGTGGCCTTCTCTCCCAGATGTCTGCATTCTTAGCGAGCCCATTTAGCCATCCCCACCAAGTCAGAGTCCTGTGTGGCCACAGTGCACAATCATGAGGTCTGGATGGTATCAATCTACAATGCTTTCGACCAAAGGCACCAATTGATGCCACTTTAACCCTCTATAGCCAACCCACGTAATGTCTACAGTAGATAAACCTAGGTCCATGTTAAAGCCATTCTTTTTAGTCCCCTTTCCGAAAACCCTAAACTATGGCCTCCAATTCACATTCTGACCATTTTGGAGAGCAGCAGGAGAAGCACACAGGAAAAGACTGCAGCAGAATAAGTCATATTTAAAGATGAAAGGCAGTTAAAATGGATAGCAGCACCTAAAATTTAAACAAACATATTGAATGGGTGGTGGAGATGTGAAGGGATCTACAATTAGATGGTGATTTTAAGGAAAAAGTAACTAACTCTATGATTGGCTTTGGAAAAATAAAAAAAGGCTATGTTGTTTATGCTCGGAATTGCATGCAGTCAGCCACACCAGCTACTGGTAATGCAAAGCTAGTATGCTGTTGAGAAAAAGATTTGTGAACCTTTCTCTTACTGGTAGGCAGAGACTATTGGAAACATGGTTACTATGGAAAAAGAGCTATAGGAGTGGGCAGCCAGGAAACAAAAGAGACTGCAGTATGAAACTGAAAAGCTGAGTGGTGTCCATAAACTGCTCAGTAGGGAGTGTATGTCTTGTAAATGGCAATATTTGAGAACAAATAAATATTATCAGGCAGATTGTTAAATGCTTTTAAGGCCTTTTGTGTGGATCCAGCCAAAAAAAACTACCAATTTGGGCTTCTTTACAGAAAACTTGGAAAGGGTTCAAAATAGTGACCATTGAGAAGTGGTAAAACAAAAATAAAAGATGAAAGGAACTTTGTGATTTATGAAGTATGGGTGTATGACTGAGAGCACAGTGAGAAGGATAGCCATTATTGGTACCTTTGTACCGAGAGAGGAAGAGAACTGAGAGATTTCTGACTTGCGATTTCCAGTGTAAAACAGATATGAAAACATATTAAAATAAAAGTTGGACAACAACAGACAATTTACAGGTATGTTAATTAAGATGCACTGTGAAAAAGTATATTTAAAAAACTATAAGTGTACATAAGCTAAAAGAAAATGTGTCATTGTTAGAAATGGGATCTTTGGTTTGCAGTCAGGTTACCCCCTGTCCAAGCAATGACCCTCACTCTAGTCAGGGCAAAGGAGAAACACGCCTGGTTAACTCCTACTCACCCACTTGGTAGCTTGGAAGAAGCAGGAGCTAAGTATCAAGTATTTGTACCAACACAAACAGTAATAAAAGGAAAACGCCACTATGTGGACACCACACCAGTTTAGAATAATAGGCAATATTTATCTAAATCAAACAGGACTAAAAAACAAAGATCTAACATAGTCAAGATATGAATTTTCAAAAGAATAAGAGTCGTACTCCATAGAAAACAATAGAAATGTTGATTTTACAGAAAGGACCGGGTTTGCTTAAAAAAACAAACTGCACAGGTGAGTTTGCGTTAGAATAGTCAGCAAAGCGTTGATTCCTTGCTCGCAAGTGAGGCTATCTGTCATTTCTTCTCTGGTCGAGTAGACAATGTATCATTTTTCTCCCTCGCAAGCGAGCGATGTGTCGATTTCCAGACATGGCACCTCTGATCCGTGCAGGTTCATAAGGACTTTGATGCCCAGCAACAATACGTGTGAAATCCGGTTGCATGGTGTTAGAAAACCACGCTGCATGGGGTTTGTGTCGTTCAGCACACAAAAGCGGGTGTTGCGTCACTTCTCTTGCCACGATGCATCAATCTCCCCTCCGCGATGAGGGGAAGCATCAATTTCAGCTGCGAAGCGGGTGGCACGTCATTTATCAGCTGCGTTGAAGATGGTACGTTGAAAATGTCCCCGAAGGACATTCTGTGCATATATTTCAGTCCTTGTTCTGCCAACTTCACCTTTCAAGGGCCCAGGGACTGGATAGGGTACCACTTGGCAGGGCAGGAGTCTCAGCAGAGAGTCAAGGTGCTGGCAGAGCAAGCCTTTGATGGCCCTGAGACTTCAGAACAGGAGGCAAGCTCAGTTCAAGCCCTTGGAGAGTCTTCTCAAGCAGAAATGCACAACAACATCAAGTCTTTGACCCCTTTCACAGGCAGAAGCTGTAACTGCAGGATAGCCCAAAAAAGCAGTCACAGGGGCAGCACGTCTCCTCAGCTCTTCAGCTCTTCTCCTTGGCAGAGGTTCCTCTTGAATCCAAAAGTGATCTTGAAGAAATGCCAAGTCTGGGTGTTGGGTCCACTACTTATACCTTTTTCTGCCTTTAAAGTAGGCAAACCTCAAAGGAAAGTCTCTGTTGTTTACAGGATCCCGCCTCACCCACGGCAGACCCCAGACACACACACCAGCGAGTTGGAGACGGCATTGTGTGAGAGCAGGCACAGCCCATTCAGGGGTAAGTGACCACTCCTCCCTCCACTCCAGCTCAGGTGGCTCATCAGGATATGCAGGCTACACCCCAGCTCCCTTTGTGTCACTGTATAGAAGAGATTCAGATACAGTTTAACTGTAAGTCTAACCCAGACAGTGAAGCCATAAACATGCAGAGTCACAGAATGGTTTAAGCACTAAAACAATGCCTACTTTCTAAAAGTGGCATTTTCAAACTAACAATCTAAAAAACAACTTCACTAACAGATGTATTTTAAATTGTGAGTTCAGAGACATCAAACTCCATATTTCTATTTGCTCTGTCTGCTCTCAAAGGAAAACTGCACTTTAAGAATATTTAAAAACAACCCTCATGTTAACCTATGAGAGAGATAAGCCTTTGAACAGTGAAAAACTAATTTTAGCAGAATTTTACTGTTAGGACATGTAGAACCACATAAGTACATGTCCCACCTTTATCATACACTGCACCCTGCCCATGGGCCTACCTAGGACCTACCTTACATGTGTGAAAATGGAAGGTTTGGGCCTGGCAAGTGGGCACACTTGCCAGGTCAAATTGGCAGTTTAAAACTGCACACACAGACACTGCAGTGGCAGGTCTGAGACATGTTTACAGGGCTACTCATGTGGGTGGCACAACCAGTGCTTCAGACCCAATAGTAGCATTTGATTTACAGGCCCTGGGCACTTCTAGTGCACTTTACTAGGGACTTAACATTAAATCAAATATGCCAATAATGGAAAAGCCAATTACACATACACTTTACAACGGAACACCTGCACTTTAGCACTCGTCATCAGTGATAAAGTGCACAGAGTACCAAAAACAGCAAAAACAGAGTCCAGCACTCAGTCAAAACATGGGGAGCAGATGCAAAAAAGAAATGGGGCGACCACGCCAAGGATGCCAGGTCTAACCGTCATTTATAGACACTACAGTAAAAGGCAAAAGGGAAGGGAAGTTAGATGTGAACATGAACTAAAACATGTAGTGAGCAGCAAAGGCGGAAGAGGAATTAGTATATTGATAAGAAAGTTGTTTTAAGGCATTATGAATGAGTGTGTTTGAAATTAGACATGGGTGCTTGCTTATAGCATGCAATTTAATAGTATGCAATATGTATACACTCACACAGTCAGGGAGGCACTTACACACACAGTTACACTCCCTCAAAAGTATTTATGTACCCACCACACATATAGCTAGACAGTGACTGACACTCTCAGTCACACCCATAAAAGCATTTACACATCTATTTACTCATCTGTACTTCCACTTACATACTCATTCACATGCAGGCACTGTCACACCTACTCAAAGCCCTATCCAGTTATTTATGTACTGAGCACTCAGACACACGCTTACACACCTATACTCCCAGTTATACTTCCAGTCACTCATCAATACAGCCACTCACATATATATTAACAAACCCACAGAGGTACTCACACACCCTGTCATACAGTGACAGAGGCACTGACACATCCTCTCACACACTCGTACAGAACCTATGTATCCACCAGTAACAGAGCTACTTGCATTAACAGTTACACACCCAAACGCCCACTAACACAGTCAGTTACAAATCCATACAGTCACTAACATACCCATTTAGACACCCATACAGTCACTAACACACCAGGTCACACACCAACACAGCTTCCTGCACATCCAGTGACATCCCACAAAAGCACTGACATATACACTCAACCACTCACACCCAGTCACCCACCCATACAGCCACTCATACACACATTTATACACCCTTACTGAGACACTTACCAAGTCACTTGCACACCGACATAACCACCTATATAGCTACACACTTGTAATCAAATAGTATGTAGTGTAAAGTTATATCTATTCTATATTTGCTTTTCAGATATCTTTGTAATGCCAAGGAAGACAGAAAGGAGACAAAACAGAAGAAAGAGTATTATCTGCTTAAAAGTGAGAGTAAAAAAGGTCATAATGTGGCGAACATACCAGAAAAAGAGAACTAATAAGTTTGTGAAAACAATATATGGGAAAATGCAAAATGTGGAAAAAGTTTCAAATAAAAAGCGAGGTTTGAAATCAATTCACAACGGAGAAGAAGTAAGTCACATTGAAAGTGAAAAATGTTATAAAAAACACCTAATTTAACAAGGAGGTAGAAACAATTTAAATATATATGAATGAGAATGTTTAGAAGTAGGGTAATACAGAATTTGGTACAAAACATGAAGTGGAAAAGGGCAGCACTGAAGCAATAACAGTCTATTGGGTGTGTGGTTGATAAAGTGTTCGTCCTGAAATGCAAACTATTTATCTTGATACAAACTGAATGAAAACACTAGATAATGTTGGAAAAGGTTGTAGGCACAGTACAGTAACATTTGATGGAATAGCCCAACAGCAGGACACCGAGGAGGGGAGCAACATGGCGTCGGCGTCAGCGTAACTGCGTTCTTGCAGTTCCGCCCACCAGGGGAGCCGAAGGATCGGCGGTCGAGGCGTCCGTGGTGAAGCAGCCTGACACGCTGCGAGCTTCCCGCGGGAGCGGTTTGCTTCCTCTCCCGCGGTTGTACTCGCAGCGGGGAGTGTAATCGCGGTGGCCGCGGCGAATGAAAACGGGCAGATAGAGGCCGAATCTCGGCCCGTCTTTATTATTCACTCTCCCCCGCGATCCAGCGGGGGGGGGAGGAGGGCGGCGGCGGCCGAAGTGATTATGGCAGCGAAAGGCAACTGAAACCGGGCCGAGGGTGGTGTGCCGGTCGTTTTGCCTTCTTTTTTCTTTGTTTGGTTTTCTTTACCCCGCATGGAAGAAAGTGTGGAGCCACATTGAGCCACTGGCGTTTGGGGTAAGATTGCACGGATAAGGCTGCACAAAGCTTGACAAAGCTTGACAGTCTCTTTGCAAGAAGGCATATGGGGCATATGGGGCGGAGAGGCTTCCCTTCCTCCCCCCCCCCTTTTTTTTTCTCTTTGGAAGATTATACTTGAAGCTGCAAAGGACTTAGGAGTAAAGGACTACCAGGATTAAAAACTCTGCTTTTATCTGGAGGAGCAGAAGGGCGAATTTAGGAAGAGACCAAGAAGATCAAGAAGAAAAGCAGACAGGACAAGGACAAGGACAAAGGACAAGAGCTCGGCTGGAGGGGAAAGGAGGGAAGAAAAGAAGAAAAAGGGGGGGAAAAAAACAATAAACAGGAGAAAACAAACAGGTGGAGAGCCAGGTGTACTCTACTACTCAACTACTGCGGTAAGAGGGGGAGAGGTAAAATATTGGACAGAGGGGAGCGGTTTGAGGGGGGGGAAAAAAAGAGAGAAGGGGGAGAGTGAATATTTGAGAACTCTGATGCTGGTATTAAGTGTGCAAGATGATTTCGGTCGACATTTATATACCCCCTTATGGCTTTGGAAAAACTTGACAAAACAAATAATAGTAGATACAGCTTTAGTGTCGTCTGGGGTAAAAGGACTATTTAGGCTGTTGGCACATGCATTAAAAACTAAGATGCCTCCCAAACCCTTCCGGAATTTAGGAGAAAAGATGGAAGGGGTGAAAGTGACTCGGGCTGGTCGCGGCAAAGGAGAGCAAACGGGATCAAACAAACGCCTGACGACAGCGGTGGCTAAACCGGCTGTGGAAAATGTGTTGAGAGGTGTCAAGACAAGTGAGAGTAGTATTACCACTCCCCCCACCGAAATAAAGGTCAAGGGCAAAAGTCAATCTACTATCACAACGTTTCTTGAAGGAGGGGCACAGGATATGCGGCCGGTACATTTTACCCTCCCCTCTGAGAGTAAGGTGGTTGGGACAGAACCCCCTCCGAGCAGTAGTAGTAGTAGTATAAGTGGATGTATTACGAACAACGATCCCTCTGTGAAACTTAAGCAAGGCATACCAGAGTCAGAAGACAGTCAGAGGGAGGTAAGGGAAAAAATTTCTGGCTCCTATACAGAGATTAAGCAGCCTCAGGCACAACATCTCGACTGGTCTGAGCAATTGGAATATCGAGATGGGGAAGGAGGTGCGTCTATATTAAAATCTACAACAGAAGAAGAGAATTTTGCATAAGAGTTTCGCAAATACTAAAACTTTGGGCAAAACAGCAGGAAAAGTCTCTCAATTGGCGGAATGGGGAAAGGATAATAGTGATAAATTTTATTCTTTGACAGAAGAGTCTGATCTCAGTAGTGGTGATCACAGTCTTGGCGGATCTGAGGACAGTGAAACGTCGGAGACGGAAGATAAAACCTCAAGCAACGAACCTACAGTGCGACAGCTGCATCGACAGCGTAAATTGGTCAAAGCACGGCCTTGCGCTCAGGGGTCCTCAGGAAACCCGTCATCCACGGGCGGTAAGAATTTAAAATGGGACTATGCAGGTATTGGACTCACAGATTCCTCATCTATAACTTTAACTAACCAGGGCTCAGCTAAGGGCAATAAGGAATCAGATATTGGCCCTCTTACTTATAGCCCACCCGCGCCGGGGGCTGAGGCAGGAATGTTGCAGTCAATTTACAACTCAATCAAAGAGTTGCAAACAGAAACAAGGATCGAAAGTCGACGTGCAAGGGTTGCCACGAAGAGATTACAGGGAACAGTTCGTAAAGTGGCCAAATCATGTACAGAAATTGGGACTAAGCTATCCTTAATGGAAGAAAGGATCATAACGGTCGAGGAGGATGTTGTTAATCTTAAAGAACAGAATACTATGAGGGATGAACAATTGACAGATGTAATGTGGAAATTGGAAGATTTTGAAAACAGGCAAAGAAGGAATAATCTCCGAATTCTGGGCATACCGGAAGGGCTAGAAGGAACTAATATACGGACATATATGATCAATTTTTTGCGTGGTGCTTTTCCGGAGCTGGGGAATTGGAGCTGGGAGAATGAACTGCAGCGTGTACATAGGTTCCCACTAAACCGGCGGGAGGGGGGCCAACGTGCAGATTCCAAATATCCCAGAGCAATTTTAGTGTATTTTGGGAATTATTTATTGCGACAGGAGATCTTGGATAAAACCCGCCCAAATACCCCTCGCACTGTGGATGGGGTGACTTTTTTCACTCGACCTGATTTTTGTCATGCTACTGTTGAACGGAGATGGCGGCTCGGACAACTTATTAAACCAGTTCTAGAAAAAGGCGGGGAAGCGTATTTGCTGGCCCCGGCTCGCCTCAAAATAATATTGAATGGGAAAACAGAGATATTCACGTCAGAAATTAAAGCAAAAGAATATGTGAGGGGGGCCAGATAACGAAATAGAGTTTCTTGGTCAGCAAAAGTGCTCCGGTAACTGGTGGGTGGGTTCGCACTTTCACGACGCCAACATTCAGACCATGAGTGGTCTGATTGCTCTACAGGATGGGGGGCCAGTCTCAGGGAGGAAGTTAATACGGGAGGGGGGTGGGAGGGACTGGTCCAGGGAGGGGAGGGGAGGGAGGAAGGATGGCGGTTGGGGAGGGGGAAAGGGGGGAGGGGTCGGGGAGGAAGAGAAGAAGGATAGGCAAGGGAGGGAAAGGATGGAAAACGAGGGAGTAAAAAGGAAAGGGAAGGAAGTAGGAGTGCAACAAGGGAAGCAACTGATAGCAGGGGCAGGAGAGACAAAAGGAGGGGAGCAAATTGAGTGGAAAATTCAAGATAAAGCACAGTCAGATATGAAAATCTGGGAGGACAAAAAGAGAGAAAGAAAGCCTAAAATAGAAAATGGCTAGACTTCGAATCGCTTCAGTTAATATTTGTGGGTTAAATGACTCTCGTAAAAGAAGTAGAGTAGTGGAGGAATTTAAAACTTTTAAAGCAGACATTTACTGTTTACAGGAGACATATGTGGAATATAGGAATGTCGGAATTCTGGGTACACTTGGTATGAAAGTAATTGCCCGAACAGAACAAGAGGTTAGAACTAAAGGGGTTGCGATATTAGATCGGACTAATAAATTAAATTTTGGTAGGCAAAAGGCAGATAGGGGAGGAAGATGGGTAATTGTAGAGTGTAGTTATGGACATGGTAGCTTTACACTCTGTTCCGTATACAGCACGGTCACGGATGACCCAATAGTTTTAGATACCCTGGCTATAGAATTAATAGGATGGGCTCCCCCGTATGTTCTTTGTGGCGATTGTAATTTGAATGGATCCTGGGAGGGACTACAGGATGTTTTAGTGCCTACAAAGAAATACCAAGGGCGGAAACCGCGAGTATATAATGCAATGGTCGCTATTCAGAAAGAACTAGAATTAGTGGACGCATGGGTGAGATTATGTAAGCCAGATCCTGGATATACCTATTACTCCGCCCCGCATATGAAAGTAGCACGACTCGACTATTTTCTGGTTTCCCCAGTACTATTAAACCAGGGTCAGATGGAGTTATATCCGCGGGTGGTTTCAGATCATAATCCCCTAGTACTAGAATTGGAGTTAGACGGGTTGGAACAAAAGGAGAGGAGATGGACATTTGAAAGAGGGCTTCTTAGGGACCCGGAATATTGTACGCATATGAGTAAGTGGATAGCCGAATTTCTGGGGTTTAACCAAGGGACAGCTCCGGTAGAGATAGTCTGGGACACTTTAAAAGCTGGAATACGTGGTGAAACATTGTGTTTTAGTATAAAAAAGCAAAAAAGTACCCAAAACAGAGTAAAAGATCTTCAAATGAAACTGAGGGTATTGGAAAGACAGTTGGTTGTGGCGATAGAAACAGGGAGTGATGTTAAAAAGGTTCAGGAGGAAGTGGTAATAGCTAAAGCCGCAATTAACGAAACTATGACTCAAAGAATAGCAGAGAAATATCTTGCGCAGCGTTCATTAGGATACGAGTATGGAGAAAAATCCGGGCGTTTATTAGCAATACGGGCAAGCCAGAAAATAGCATCCGGGACTATTAGAGAGATTAAAGATTGGCAAGGACAAATGGTTGTAGAAGTGGATCAAATTAGGAGGGTTTTCCACAGATATTATACGGAATTGTATGATGACGCATCTATATACTCGGATGAAGAAATATTGAGATTTTTAACCCCCATTAAAGTTAATAAATTATCGGAGAGTGATACTTCATATCTAGGGGAACAAATAGATATCTCGGAAATTGACAAAGCACTGGGGGATTTAGCCACGGGTAAAGCTACAGGCCCCGATTCAATTCCTTTAGAGTTTTATAAAACATTTAAAGCCATATTGCTTCCGGTAATGATAGAACTGTTTATTCAGGTACAGAATGGAGGGGCAATTCCACCATTATGGGATACGGCTAATATAGTAATGTTTTTGAAGAAAGGGAAACTCGCATCAAACCCGGCGTCATACAGGCCAATTACACTAATCAATAGCGACACTAAAATATATTCAAAGATATTAGCCGCTCGACTATCTCTTGTGATCAGGAAGATAGTTTTTCCTAGTCAGCATGGGTTTGTGCCAGGAAGAGATACTACCGATCATATCCGAAAAGTTATTGCACTTTTGGACGCTACAGAAGTGGCCCAGGAGCCGATGGCAGTTGCATTATTAGATGCGGAAAAGGCGTTTGACCGGGTGAGCTGGAAGTATTTATGGCATGTAATGGAGTATTATGGGTTAGGGAAGAAATTTATTGCAGCAATAAGGGCTCTATATAGATCACCGGTAGTCAAAATACAACTAATGGGGGGACAATCGGAGAGTGTCCAGGTTAAGAGAGGTACTAGACAGGGATGTCCATGCTCTCCGCTCCTGTTTGCTGTTTATATAGATCCCTTGCTTAGACAGATTGAAGATAACAGCAAGATTCCACCAATTCATAGGCAGGGATGGGATATAAAAGTTCTAGCATATGCAGATGATATTGCTATACTAACTCCCACCCCTGATCCGGCATTGAGAGAGGTTGAAAAGGTGTCAATGAAGTTCGGAAGATTTTCTGGATATCGTCTAAACAGAGATAAAACACAGATATTGATTAATCAATACACCAGCACTCAGGATACACGAAGGGTCGACCATGCAGTATATTTGGGAATAGATATCACGCCACAAGTAGGAGAAATTGTTAAGTTAAATCTGGATCCCATACTTGCTAAAGCAAGACAAGATATGTGCAGATGGAATAATTTACATTTAACCATCATGGGGAGGTGTAATATGGTAAAAATGATTTTCCTCTCTAAGCTGTTGTATTTGTTCCGGGCTGTACCATTGAGCTTTACTAACTCGAGATTTAAAGAGATAGATAGAGTGGTTATGAGATTTATCTGGGCATATGGTAAATGCAGAAGAGCAAGTAAATTCATGTCACTTTCCCGAGAAAGGGGGGGGGTGGTCTTTGCCGAATATAAAATTATACCAAATGGCGGCAGCCTTTCAGTATATGCGCCCTTTATGGGGTTCTAAAAAAGGAGGGATTCCAGAAGAGGATAGTCCTAATATATATGAGCTGCAGATGGGTGCAACAGCTAATGGATGTTTGGTAACTTTTCATGAGCCCGGGTACTATAAGAAAACTCGATATAAGGTATTGGAGGCGGCCTATAAGTGCTGGCGGTCATGGTATAAAAAGAAAGGTTTTGGTAGATATAATTGTTATACCATGATCAAAAAGAACCCATTGCTCCCCGACATATTCAAGGATAAATGTATGGCAAGCTGGGTTTCGGCAGGTATAGAGAGGTTGGGGAATCTCTTTGATAACTCGGGGGTTAAGGCATTTGTCGATCTACAGAAGTGTTATGGTTTAGAGCGTAGGGATTTTTTTAAATACCTTCAGATACGAGATTTCCTTTTAAGAAAAACAGGAGGGGTGCAGGGATTTAGGAGCGTTCAACTGCTGGATGATATTGTGACTAATCCTAATATATCAATCAGGTCAATCTATCGATTATTAATGTTAGAACAGCCCGATGATTTAGAGAAGAATTGTGAAAAGTGGAGTAGGAAACTGGAAGACGGGAGTAAAATCTTTCTAAGGTCATTAGAATTGGGACACACTATTCTACTCTCTTCCTCCCTCCAAGCACAACATTATAAAACTGTGTTTGATTTGTATCATACCCCAGCTCATCTTGTTAAATGGGGCAGTTTATTGGGAACCAGCTGTCCAAGATGTAGAATGTATGGAATAGATATTGTACACATGATGGCTACATGCGGGGAATTGAAGGATCTGAAGGAAGGCATTCAATCTGTATTGAAAGAAGTCCTGGGATTTGATCTAATCCTAACCCCCGAGGTAATGGTTTTAGGGGTGTTGGGTGATACGGACAATCTTTATGAAGCATTTATATTTGTGGCTATGGCAGTATTTCGATTATGTATAGCATCCGCCTGGCTCAATGTCCGACCCCCGACTTGGCAACAATGGTTGGCCAGATTATTGTCAGTGTATTATTTGGAAACAGCATTGTATGAAAGGAAAGGGAAATATGCGAGGAGGAAAGGGAAGGTAATATGGGGGGCATTTCAGGATTGGATTTTTGCTCATAATGTTTAAATGTTTAAACCAAAATGGTATGTCACCATTTAAGAGATGGACATTTGTCTTCCAAAGGTTTATCCCCCGCTGGGTGTTATTTGCTTTATTTTCTTATTTGTATTTGTTGTATGATACCTTTCCAATAAAAAGAAAAAAAAAAAAAAAGAAAACACTAGATAAAACAGCATTGTCTATGAAGAAAATAAGCCAAAAAAATGGTTACTAATAAAAGTAACTTTTGCAAAAGTTTCAAAGGAGAAAGGAAGCATACGTCAAGTACTGAGGCTTTCTTTATTGAAGAAAGCTACTTACGAAAGAATTTACTAGTGACTGCATTTGAAAGAAATGGCTGATTCTATGTAGTAAAGATGGTAAACACATTACAAAAGAGGAGACGGTTCCAAGAAATGTAGAGGAAGATATTGTTGAAGAGGTACAAGGAAGGCCCCACCGTATAAATGGGACTGCAGTAGTATTTGTAGTGTTCATCTGTAATCAATTGATATATTAAGACATTTTCATCGTCAATTTCCAGAAAGAAATTTGAAGTGAAAACTGCAATGTTGCAAGCATTAAATCCATGAAAAGTAAATAAATATTCTAATTAACATTCTTTGGGATTTCTATCCAGGAAAGTATGAACAAGAACTTTTCATCATTTTAGAATGTTGCCTGTCCAGCACTCAAAAATGTGAAATTTGGATACAAGACTTTACCTTGTAAAAAGTTGTGCATTGTGTGTGGAAGATTTGAACAAAACACTTTTGTATGGTACCGTATCAGAGGTTGAACATGTTTGCAAAGATATTGATTTACATTTCTTTGGTCCTGAAGTGCAGTCTGGGCAAAATGAGGAGTTCATGTGTGAAGGAAGAAAAATACAGATATTAATATGGATAACTTTAGAGGAGAAATAGAAAAGTTTATTGAAGTTTCTACAGAGAAACCACACTGTGTTTGTATTTGTTTTCAGTGCACTACAAAAGCCAAATTCGAAATGTTGACTTATCTTTGAAGACCGAAGAAGAAAACAAAGACAATTGGCTAGAATTTGCAGTGTATTTATTTGTGGAGGAAGGTTTTTAATTGATATGACAAATTAGAGGATAATAAAATGCCTGTCAAAGCCATACACAATAAGTTAGAGGTGCTTGAAATTCCAAAGGAACTGCAACACCTGAATGTTTATGAAGGAATAATCTTACATTCTACATGCCATTTTCAATCAATAGTTCATATGGAACAAAAGAGGTAAAGGAGGTAAATAACCACCCACAGATCTTCAGAAAGGGCTTAAAGGTAGAGTTGTGTATTTATCTTCAAATATTTTAAATATTGAAACTGTGTGTGTAGAGAGAGATTTGGAAGAACCGCTTTTTATTCTAGTGCATGGTGTGCCCACGAAAAACAAAAAAATGTGTCAGGAACTAGTGGATTTAAATAGGGTGAACAAAGCTACATTGTATCTTAAAGAGAATAATGTGTACTATAAATATGTAGTTGTTGCCTAGGGTTGGGCGGTGAACTCCGCTGTGCTCTCGAAGTTTGCAGAGTTTTTCCCACTCTGCGATCCACTTAGAGTGCAGAGTTCTGAAAAACTCAATGGAGCGGAGTTATTTTTCTTTTTGCACTCACCAACATTAGGTTGGCAAGCATGAGCGAGGAAAATCTTACTTCAGACCACCTCCCAGTGAGAATTCTCAACGTGGGCGGTCGCAGATGGTTGCTACTGCTCGCATTGAGAAACCTTCCATTCACATTGCGGAAGCTGCTGTGTGAGTAGAAAATCTGTTATAGCAGCAGAAAAGAAGCAGCCCCATCTTGCACTGCATGTTGTGGACTTTGCTCTGATTTTCCAGCGTGGGAAAAATACCCAGCGCTAAAAATCAGCATGTAAGGTGCGACCTGATGGCTAGCAAAACTCGGCGAACTCCAGCTAGGCCTAATGTTGTCGCACATGGAAGTTGCATGGAGGAAGAAATAGTTTGAAAAAGTGGATAGAAGTGGATCTGAAGAAGGTTATGGGGAATGTATTCAACTGTATCAGATGAAACAAGCTAAAGGAGTTTCAATAAGCATGTGGGAAAAAAATTCAGAAGTTCCATGGTTTTCTCAACTAGTTCCAACTAGAGTATGCGGACAGTGTGATGACCACCCTGTACAAATACCTTCAGCTGAGTAGAGGTCAACAAGATTATTTTCAGAGGACTCTAGATTTTGAAAAGTATTCCATATGTATTCTTTTGAAGGTGATTAGTTGGGATTATAATATGCTGTTAACCATATCCTTAAGAAAGTAGTTAATGTACAAAATATGGGGGTCATTCTGACCCCCGCCGGCGGCGGTAGCCGCCGGCCTGGCTGGGCCCGCCAGAAGACCGTCCCGCGGTCAGAAGACCGCGGCGGTCATTCTGGGTTTCCCACTGGGCTGGCGGGCGACTTCCAAAAGGCCGCCCGCCAGCCCAGTGGGAAACACCCTTCAACGAGGAAGCCGGCTCCGAATGGAGCCGGCGGAGTGGAAGGTGTGCGACGGGTGCAGTGGCACCCGTCGCGAATTTCAGTGTCTGCAAAGCAGACACTGAAATTCAAAGTGGGGCCCTCTTACGGGGGCCCCTGCAGTGCCCATGCCATTGGCATGGGCACTGCAGGGGCCCCCAGGGGCCCCACGACACCCCTCGCCGCCATCCTGTTCCTGGCAGTCGGAACCGCCAGGAACAGGATGGCGGTGAGGGGGTCGGAATCCCCCATGGCGGCGCAGCAAGCTGCGCCGCCATGGGGGATTCCCAGGGCAGCAGAAAACCGGCGGGACACCGCCGGTTTTCCTGTTCTGACCGCGGCCAAACCACCGCGGTCAGAATGCCCTGCGGGGCACCGCCAGCCTGTTGGCGGTGCTCCCGCCGGCCCCGGCGGTCCTTGACCGCCGGGGTCAGAATGACCCCCTATGTCTACAAATTACTTTGTACAAAATATTCAAAGATCAGAAGCTTGAGTACAATTTGGTAGATTTGATGGTATGCCAGCATGCAACCAATGAATATTGGTATTGTCATCATGGTGAGCTCAAGTGTATGCTGCAAAATGTAGGTGCACCAACTTGGTTTGGTAATACTGAGTTGTGCAGAGTATGCATGGTATGACTTACAAGCATTTTTGGAAGAAGTAAACTCTAACATTAACGGCATTGGATTGAAGGCACAAGAGCACTTTGTTTCTTGGATCCAGCAAATGTTTGCAGTTACATTAACCACAGATTTCATGATATGAGCTCTTTCATCTGAAGCAGAAAAAAAATCCACCTCTAGGGGAGGTTAATGATTTCTTTTGGCAAAAAGAGTGCCATATTCATATGCTGTTGTGGGTAAGAGATACACCTACATTTGTAACAGACACAGATGAGTTTTTACTTTCTTTCACAGAACAGTATATTATATGTAGAATTCTAAAAGACACTGAGGAAAAAAGCCTAAAGCAGCCAGCACTGTGTTTCCAATCTCATTGAAGTGGAAAGTACTGTTGGCAGAAATACAGAGCAAAAGGACATTATACACTAAGGTGGTCATTACGACCCCGGCGGTCGGAGACCGCCAGGGGTAATGTAGCGTCCGTACCGCCAACAGGCTGGCGGTACGGAGGCCCTCATTGCGACCGCGGCGGTAGCGCCGCGGTCGCACCGCCGGGGCCGGCGGTTTCCCGCCATTTTAGCCCCGGCAGTAATAATCCGCCAGGGCAGCGCTGCAAGCAGCGCTGCCCTGGGGATTATGACATCCCTACCGCCAGCCTGTTTCTGGCGGTTTGCACCGCCAGGAAGAGGCTGGCGGTAAGGGGTGTCCTGGAGCCCCTGGGGGCCCCTGCACTGCCCATGCCACTGGCATGGGCAGTGCAGGGGTCCCCTAACAGTGCCCCGGCCAGCTTTTCACTGTCTGCATGGCAGACAGTGAAAAGCGCGACGGGTGCAACTGCACCCGTCGCACGGCCGCAACACCGCCGGCTCCATTAGGAGCCGGCTCCTATGTTGCGGCCTCATCCCCGCTGGGCCGGCAGGCGCAAACTTGGTTTGTGCCCGCCGGCCCAGCGGGAATGTCATAATGGGGGCCGCGCGAGTGCGGCCGCATTGGCGGGCGCACAGCGGTTACCGCCTGGCGGGCGGCGGTAGCCGCCCGCCAAGGTCGTAATGACCCCCTAAATGTTCTAAAACCTGCTATTTAAAAAAGAAAAGTGAACAGTTTTATGTCTGCAGTGAGACATACACTTATTCATACATCACCCAAAAAAACACCTACAACCTCAGGAGAACATGGGCTTTGAAATATATTAATGACTACAATCCTGTCATTTTATATGGATATCAAATTGTGGCTGACACCTCTATAGCTGTTGCTCATTATGTTACTTCATACATAACAAAATCTGAGAAAAAGGACATGAAAGATGTGTCTGAATAGATGTCTGCTAAAAAAATCTCTAACAAACACTTGTACAGATTCAGGCCCATATTTATACTTTTTGACGCAAACCAGCGCTGGCGCTGGTGTGCGTAATTTTTTTAACCGCCGGTTAACGCCATTCCTACGCGGCATGCGGGTGCCTTATTTAAGGAATGGCGTTAGGCAGCGCTGCGGACTGGTCAGAGTAAAATAAATTACTCAAACCAGGCAGCACCGGCGTAGGGGGAAATGGGGGTTGTGTGTCAAAAAATGGTGCAAGTCAGGTTTGAGGCAAAAATCATGCCTCAAACCAGACTTGCGCCATTTTTTGATGCACAACCCCCATTGAAATTACTCCTGTCTTGGCAAAGACAGGAGTCAGGCCCCCTTGCCCAATGGCCATGCCCAGGGGACTTCTGTCTCCTGGGCATGGTCATTGGGCACAGTGGCATGTGGGGGGGGGGGGGAAATTAGGCCCCCCTATGCCACTTTAAAAAAAAAATACTTACCTCTACTTACCTGTACGTACCTGGGATGGGTCCCCCCATCCATGGGTGTCCTCCAGGGGTGGGCGAGGGTGGCAGGGGGTGTCCCTGGGGGCAGGGAAGGGCACCTCTCCATGGAAGTGAGCCCACAAGTCCCTTAACGCCAGCCCTCACCCAGGTGTTAAAAAACAGCGCACATTAGGCTGTGTGCCGTTTCTTAAGACCCGCCCCCTCCTGTGCGTCAAAATGACGCAGGAGTATAAATAAGGCGCACAAGCCTTAAAGTCATTTTTTGGGCGGGAACGCCTACCTTGCATATCATTAACGCAAGGCAGTTTCCCGCATCCAAAAAATGACGCACACAGAGGAATTTTGACGTCCGCGGGCGTCAAAGTTTAAATATGGTGCACAGTTTGCGCCGAATGTGCGTCAAAGTTTTTGACGCACATTCAGCACAAACAGAGTATAAATATGCACCACAGTTTGAAAATGCTTCTACACAAAGAAATTAGATCATATGGATGCTGTGATTGGTAGAGTTGTGGTAGTTTAAATTCTAAGTAGAAAGGAATTGTTTATGTGAGTCTAGGCCTAGCATTAACTCAAAAGAGTTTTTAAATCTTTTCCAAAAAATCTATATCCTGCCAAAATTGAGCCAGATAGTACAGACATTGTAAAAACAAATATGTGTGACACTTACTATCCAAAAAAGAGTGTACATCTGGAAATTGTTTGTCTCCATGAAGTACTCTGGTAGTACTACACATATAGAAACAATGTGATAGTAAATGTACATGAAAGTAAGTTTGCAATAGTTGTTTGTAATGGGTGCTTGTTATGACCTAAAAACGGCAGTCTAATTAACCATAGAAAACTGAGCTTCCAGACTGCTGGTACAGAATATTTCTATTTTGCACTATTTGGCACCTTTACAGCTGGTTACACCTTGTTGTTGTGGAATAGAATGACTCGGAGAGTTACACTGCTATGATGACTCTTTAAATGCTGCAAGGGATGGCATTGATAGCTAGGTTTTTCCAAACTATTTAAAATGTAGCATGATGAAATTAAACAGGAAGGTGCAATTGCTGCTGTGGCATTTAAGGCGAGTTCACAAAGCAGACAAAGTTCAGGTCCTCTAAGTCGGAACCCATTTGGACAGCCAATACTTGAAAATCAGGCTGCTATTGCAATGACTGAGATGGAGACTGCAATGAATCAATCAAGGGAGGAAACAATTGATTTGGCAGATTTAGTTGCATGGCTAAATGATGAGGAAATGGTGAAAGTTGATCATGGACTGCTCCAGGACAAGAAAGAGTCTGCATGCTCAACATTTAAACCTATACTGTTCTGTGGCAGAAGTCAAGGTGGTTCTAGTAAAAGTTTCTTAATACAAATGTAACTGCTTTTCTATAGAAGACTACAAACTGCAATTTATCATGTGCAGCTAGAGCACCTTCTGGACTGACTGCACACAATATTAAAAGTATTACTTTACATTGACTTTTGAAGCTGTCTGTGGAACATGACCAAAATGGAATAACAAAAGTTATTCCTGAAGCTTGTCATGAAGTGTCATGAGTGTTGAAAACGTTTAAGCTTTTAATCATTGATGAGGTGAGCATGGTTTCAAACTTAATGCTGGCCTTTGTACATTTAAGAATGCAAGAAGTTCTGAGAATGGATTATGGTTTTCTATCTGGCAGCAATCATTTGATTGTTTTTGGAGAGTTCCTGAAACTTTCTCCTGTGAAGGGTCAGTCTTGTTGAAAAACACATTTGTATGATGAAACTAGGAATTATTTTTGAAGCATTTGAAATGGAATATTTAGTTAAATTGTGATGACAAAGAATTAGGTTCTGATTTAGATTTTGACAGAGAGGTTACGCCATCATAATGGTGATAGATATCCCGTCCCTTGAGATCTAAATCCCATTGTTTTCTATGGGATTTAGATTTTGGAGAATGGGATGTCTGTCACCATTGTGACGGAGTAACCCCCCCAACTAAATTTAAATCTGACATTGAATATGGTAATATTTTGAAAGATATTAGAGTAGGTGTTCATTCAAAAGATTTCATTCTAAATGTATTCAACAATGAAGACAGCACCAGAACTAATGTTCAGTATTATACAGTGTAATTTACTGTGTGCTTAATGCCTACATTTGAGGAGTGCATCTTCCAACAATTAATTGCTGCAACTGGAGAAAGAGGACATTTTTTAACTGAAGGCAATAGATAAAATGGAAACCAGGGTGTCACTATATTTCTAAATGAAAAGTTAAAAGCAAACTGTACTCATTAGAAAAATCTGTTTCAAGAACTGCAGGATTGGAGAAAAGTTTAAGTCTATGCAAAAACTGTAGGGTGATTTTGCGCTGAAATTTAAATGTTGAAGAAGGTTTGGTTAGTGGCGAAATGGTTAAAGTTGTTGATTTTATGAATTTTTCCTAACAGGAATGCAGTGGAATACCCTATTATTGCATTGGATCGGATTTAGAATGAAAAGCACTTTGGACAATCTACTGCATGTTTTTTGCTTGTTAAACATTTATATGTTAGATGGAAACAGATTCCAATTTCTCCAGCATATGCTATTACTATTCATAAATCAAAAGGCTTAAGTTTAGATGCAGCATTTATTAATATTGATAGTCTAGTTTTTAAGGAAAATATGTCATATATAGGGGTGGGCAGAACTTGCAGAGTTTAACTCCATGGAATTCTGTGGAGTTATATAAAAACTCCACGACATTCCACAGAGTTGCATTCACCACTTTAATTACTGACTAACCATGAGATCACAATCTCCTCATGGGTTCACCAGCACCCTCTCATCCCTTCAATGTAGGTTCCAAGAGCACCTTAAAAAAAGATAAGGACAGCGGAAAGCAAATGGTTCCAACTGGAAATATTCACAGGGACATACATACTTAGAAATGCCCAACATAGTGGAATAATAGAATCAGCATTGGAAAGTGCTGTGAATCTACAAAATAAATGGCATATCTGAACTACACAAACACTGGCAATGTTAACACAAGCATGGCTATCAATGTCACTGTTCACTGTTTTGCGCAACAACCCAGTGAACTTCAATTTACACACTGGCCTTTTGCAGTGAACAACTTAAGATTTGTGTTCTAAACTGGTGGGCAGAAAGAGCGCAATGTATGCATGACAATGCACCTTTCCTGTTGCAGTGATGTCCATTGCCCAGATTGCAGTCCATACATTCACCACACACTTGAATGCATAATCAGCATCTCGGGTTGTACCTGTATTATGCCTCTACACTCGTGGCCATAGCCACCAAGGCCAAGTATGGGAAGAACCTCTTTTCGGCTCCCATCCACTTCTCTTCACCTGCCAGAGTTCCTAGGGATGCGGGAATAGTTAGTATCGCCGCAATATGCAGGAGGTGGCAGAGCAGGGGAAGCATCTGGAGGCTTCTTTTTACCCCATTAATTGCTGTCTGCTCTGTCGCTGCTGCTTTCAGGAGGGCTCATACAGACACACAGTAGTGTAGAGACTCACAAAGCAGCATTGTTCACACTCACCAGCATTTTTCACCCTTGCGCCCCCACACACCCTGAACAATATCAGACCCCGTCTTGCAGTGCCCTGACTGCCAGCACCACAATGTGCCTAACGTGTTTCAGAGTCAACTCCTTGGGAGTACAATATTTATTGGGCCCAATGGCTGGCATAAGAAAGCAAGCAAGCTGCAACCTCAGCTGACTGCTTTTAAATGCTAGAAGACAGCAAGAGCGCACACTCCCCACACGTACAATATGTTTAACATGTTATTGCATTTGTTGTTTCTAAACATAACAGTACCGCCAACTAAAAAAGGATGGCTATGGACAAAGTCGCTGTTGGACTTCACAGCCAATCACCACTTCAGAATTGTCTGTGGCGTGCTAGGATTGGTTAAGGTGTTCCTACTGCTATAATCCTTGCTCACCCTAATGACATCAGTAGCATGCCCCACTCAAAGGCTATTCCCGGAATTATGTTTAGCTTTAGGGTTGGTTGTTATGAGACCCAGAAGTGCTAAAATTACAGACAAGTGATAGCCAGTTGAAAGACATGTAACAAGGGGTGGGTGGTAAACTCCACCACGTGGCATGTTGGTGGAGTTTTTGCCAAAGTCCGAACTTCAAACAGAGAGCAGAGTGGGCAAAACTCTGTGAACTCCACCTGTGGAGCGGAGTTTACCACCCACTCCTGGTCATATGTAGATTTTCCCAGAGTTAGGACATTGTCTGGTTTGTGTCTAGATGAATTCAATGAGATGAGACTAAACACAGATGCAAGATGTGTTAAAAAATACAAACAATTCCAGTCTATAAGAAGTGTTCTATCAGTCCAAAGCAGAACATTTTAAATTTAAAGCAGTGTAGTGATGTCATTGCAAAAAAAACACACAAAAAAAAATGAAAGAGAAGAGGAAGTTGTTAAGAAACAAACAATTGAAAATGAGGGAGATATTGTTGATTATCAATTGTCAATCCACTCTGGTGTGAACTGTTATGCTGATGTTGTGGAAAATGTTTGGTTTGCAATACCTTGTGTTGTAGATGCAATTCAAGAGAAACAACAGAAGGTATTGTGTTCTATACTGTGTGTTTCGTTGAACGATCTGCATAGTGAGAGAAAAATACTTTCTCCATCAGTAATTTGAGACACTGTAATCATATATAGTGGATCTGTACAGTTTACTCAAAATACTCAAGAGGATTCACCTGAGTTTTCTGTGGTGATGGTCGCTGTTTAAGAAGAGGAAATACCTTTGAGCTATTTGGACCTAGTTACTTGTGGCATCATGCATGTGAAGATTGGTCATACACATCAGCTACACAAATAAAATTGAAGTGTTTTATTTGTTTAACAGTACTAGATTTCAAAAGTGTGACTTTTGAGAAATTATTGAAAAAAGCTAAACAAAATAATGTATGTCCAAATTGTCGAACAGATGTTGTGTCGACTTTACATATAGCAAGAACTGAGAAATATGTCATTTTAATGCTACAATGAAGCAGAGCAGATGGCAGTAAGATACTGAGATTACTAACTTTAAAGCAGGACACATATCTAGTTCTGGTAAAACATGCACCACTATTGCTATCATTTTTCATGAAGAAGTTCGCATTAGATCTGTTCATTTTACTGTCTATCTAAAAAGAAGAAGTGGGTGGACAGAACGTAATTAGTAGAACATTGAATTAAGACAAAGTTTGCCTTGGAAGTTATCAAATTCCTACCTTTTGTTTTTAGAATCAAAATTCTAAAGAGAGTCACAGATATACAAGTGGAATAGTCTAGTTATTGTAGATGCATTATCAGGATTAATGACATCATGCAGCCTAGCAAGAATAATGTCTTCATACAGCTTTGTCTATGCAAGCGTACCTTATATTTCTAGCAGTATTATTGTAGCACTTCTAATGATGAAGTGCTCATTTTCAGCATATAATTATTTGGTTTAGTAGTGCATGTAAAAATAAAACGATTGTTTAAAAAGGTGTAGTGAGTGCAATGCAGTGTTGCTTATTTACAGTGACATACTGTGCAGTTGTGAGGGGTTTTTGTACAGTCTGTATGATTGTGTTTTCCTTATTGTTCAAGGATGAATCTTTATACAGTGCACCATTTATATTGTATAAGTTTAAAATCTGTGAACAGACCCTCACAGCCACTCGCACACCGAATCACTCACATACTCATACATTCTTTGGCACACTCACAAATCCATTCAGACACCTATTCATACACTCACACACCCACTAACATACCCAAACAACCACTCATATACCCACTGACAGACCCACACAGTCACTCACACACCCACTCACATAAACACTCATGCACTCACACACCCACTTACACACCCACACAGCTACTCATGGAACCACTCATTGACATACACTCATGGAACCATACAGTCACTCACAAATCTACCTAGACACTGAAAACCACTCACACACCCACTCATGGATCCACATAGCCACTCATATATCCACTCACACAACCTTTCACACACCCAATCAGAAACCCACAAAACCACTATCTCACCCACTCACAGACCTATACAACCACACACACATACTTTCACACACCCACTCACATATTCATTCACACACTCACATACCCACTCACAGACCCATTCACACACTAACATACTCACAGACCCACAAAACCACTACCACACCCATTCACAGACCCACACATTCACACACTCATACACCGACTTATACTCTCACTGATATGCTCACACAGCCACTTACACACCTATACATACATTTATACATCTACTCACACAAACCCCCAAACCACTGTCACACCTCCTCTCAGAGCCACGAAGCCACTCACACATCAACTCATACACACAATTACACACTCACACACCCACTGCCATACTCATTTACAAATTCGCACAGCCACTCACACAACCACACACACACTCACACAACCATACAGCCACGCACACACCCATTCACAGACCCACAAAGCCACATGCACAGTCATTCATACACCCACACATTCTATCACATACTCACTCATGCACTCATTCACACACCCACTAACATACTCATTTACACACACACACAACCTCTAACGTACCCATTGACACACTTACACACCCACTCACAAATCTATAAAACCACTACTAGTCTGACTCAAAGACCCACACACCCACTCAAACACCTGGTCACATACTCATTCACACACTCACCTACTCACAGACTTACAAAACCACCACCACACCCATTCACTGACCGATACAGCCACTCATCCACTCAGACACTTATTGACACACCCACTCAAATACCCATTCATACACTCACATGCCCACAAAAACTCTCAATGACACACTCACACATCCACTCACATCAATTCACAAATTTACACAACCACTCACACAACCACTTTCACACCTCCTCTCAGATCCACACAGCCACTCACACATCAACTCATACACCCAATCACACCCTCACACACCCACTATCGTACCCATTCACCCACACACAGCCACTCACAGATGCACACACACACTTTCACACCCAATCACATGCTCATACACCATTCACAGACACACAAACCCACTCACACACCTACTCATAGACCCATACATTCACTCACACACCCACTCATATACCCACTCATTCACACACACACACTTACACACCCACACACCCACTCATATAGTTACTCACAAACCCACTTACAGACCCACAATGCCAATCACACACCCACTCCCACACCCATTGACATACTCACACACGCAAATACACACACCTACAAACCACTACCACACCTACTCACAGACCCATATAGCTACTCACACACCCACTCACACACCCATTAATACACACACACACTCCCACTGACACATTCACACATTTACACATCCACTCACACACCCAAAATACCACAATCACACCTCCTCACAGACCAATGTAGCCACTCACACACCCATTCACACACTCACACCCGCTCTCATACCCATTCACACATTTACACAGCAACTCATATGCTCACACAGCCACTCACACACCTGTATACACACTTAGACACCCACTCATAGGCCCACAAAACCACTCACACATCCACTCACGGACCTACACAGTCACTAACACACCCACTCACACCCCCGCTCAGGTATTCACACACCCACACAGCCACTCACACACCCATTTACACACCTATAAAGATACTCACACACCCACTTACAGATCCCCAACTAGGCCTGGATGGAGTTTGCAGAGTTCCGTGAACTAACCGAAAAATTCATGGAGTTCCGTAAGCGGTGGAGTGTATTAGATTGTGCTGTTCGTGCTGATTTTTAGCACCAGGTGTTTGTCCCATGCTGTAAAATCAGCATAAATGGCACCATGCTCAACGCTAGAGGGAGCTGCTTCTTTACTGATGCTTGAGTAGATTTTCTACTTGAGTGGCAGCTCCTTCAATGTGAACGTAAGGTTTCTCAATGTAAGTAGAAGCGACCATCCGTGACCGCCTGTCAGAGTCACCAGATCCTCGGGGTCTGTGCACGTTCCCAACACGTCCACCACTGAACAGCTCCAAGACTCTGATAGATAAATCACAGAGACTGAGAGAGTTCAAGAGGGCAAGAGGGGATTAGGAAGGGAACAGCTGGGAAGGAGACCTGTAGTAAGAAAAAGGTTAGAACACACAATATGAAAATTATATCTCCTGAAATCAATACTAGACTATGATTCTAAGCCTAGTCACTGTGAAAACATGAACAATCTAAGAGTTGAGTTTAAAATGACTAAGTTTCAAGATGGCCGGATACCTGTAAGGGAATCAAGATGAATTAAATGAGAACTTTCTTATTCAAGTACTTTCCTTTACATGAGAGTCAGAAAAAACATTCTGACTAAATTTTAAACCAGTCATATAAATCCTGTTTTGAGAATGTATACTAGGACCATACAATATTGCATCTAGAAACTCTGGCCTTCTGTGTACTCTTAAATGTTTCAACACAAATTGCGCATATTGCAGATATATATATATATATATATATATATATATATATATATATATATAGTAAACACCATAAAAGGATTGTGCACCATGAATAACACAATATGGATTCAGGAAACAAATCACATAACTTGTCAACTCGAATATTACATAATAAATATCTTAGAATAGTGGCATACAATAAACAACATGAAATAAACTCGAGGAGAGAATCGTGCGTCTTGCCGATTCGAGTGTCACCATGTAAAATACCAAGAAATGGTAGCACGCAATGAATATCAAAGTCAAATCATCATTAATCGAATTGCGCGTCTTGCCGATTCGTAAAACACGATGTAAATGTCAAGAAATAACAGCTCACAATAAATAACAAGATCAAGGTACAATGAAACGAATCGCACTTCTTTTGCCGATTCTTAAGCCACCATGTAAATGTCAAGAAATGGTAGCGCGCAATGAACAACAAAGTTAAATCCTCATGAAACGAGTTGCGCGTCTTGCCAATTCGTAAAACATTATGTAAATGTCAAGAAATAGTAGCGCTCAATCGACAACTATGTTTAAACACCATAAAACGAATCGCGCGTCTTGCCGATTCTTAAGCCACCATGCCATTGTCAAGAAATGGTAGCACGCAATGAATAACAAAGTCAAACCTTTATGAAACAAATCGCGCTTCTTGCCTATTTGTAAACTACCATATAAATGTCAAGAAATGGTAGCGAGCAAGTAATCTGTTACTCATTTAAGAATTAAAACAAGAATATGAAAATTCTCAATAACGGTGTCGGAACAGTGCAACCACCATCTTACCACCTGGAACAATGATCACCAATGAAGGATGAAGGGCAAGAAGCCTGGAAGATCCAAATAGGCCTCCGGGACAGGAGCTCAGGAAGAAGCTGCTGCTCTGCACCGGGACCTCTGAATAGTGAGCACTGGGAGTTGGGCTGGCTCTCTTTTATAGTCTTGGCCCAGCCCAGAACCACGCCCAGGCATGTTGCAGGGAAAGTCTCTGGAAGGCCCTGGAAAGGGGCCACACCCTAAAACACTCTGAAAACCTGCAGCAATACATTGCAAAGGAACAGTATTTGTAAACATATTAAAAATAAGTTTTCAGGATTGAACTCTGCAATGCAAAAGGTTAAACCACAACATATTAGCACAATGCATAAATTACGTTGTTTTGAGAGTGCTGGGTTTTTGCATTTTTGTCGCCAATAGAGCGCGTACTGCTCTGGTGTTGACAGTACTTCCCTCTCCCAGACACGCTCTAGGGCCTGGTTTGCTTGGATTAAGAAGATGAAAGCGTCTCACAAGTACTGGAGCATGAACATCAGATGCGGAAACCCATGAGTAACTTTCAGGACCATAACCTTTCCATGAGATTAAGTACCATAGATTACGCCCTCTCAGTTTAGAATCCAACACTTTCTTGACTTCGTATTCTTCTTCCCCTTGTACTAGAATAGGAGCTGGATGAGGGTGGACCTTTTGGACTGCCTTTTTCAAGAGGGAAGTGTGGAACACTGGATGAATCCGTAAGGATCTGGGCAATTGTAGTTTATAGGTCACCGGATTAATTTGCTGAAGGACAGTATAAGGACCTATGAATTTGGGGTTAAACATGTGCTTCTTCTTGAAGTCTATATGTTTTGTGGAAAGCCACACTTTGTCACCTGGTTGATATTGCGGTCCCTCAAAATGTTTCTTGTCATAATGCCTTTTATGTTTTTGTTTGGCTTTTTCTAAATGCTGTTGAATCAGTTTCTGGGTTTGATGTAAATGCTGGATGGTTTCTGACACAGCTGGAGTAAGAGAACTTTCTTGAGGAATTGTGATGGGCAAGGTGTCAGGATGATAGCCAAATAAACCAAAAAAGGGTGTAACGCCAATAGAAGTGTGGAATGAATTATTGTAACCTAACTCAGCTAACCAGAGCATAGATGTCCAAGAATGAAGTGCCTTTTCAGCGTAGGCACGTAGGTATTGTTTCAAAGTCTGATTTAGTCTCTCCGTTTGAGCATCTGTTTGAGGATGGTGACTAGTAGATAGCGTAGATGTCACTTGGAGTGTTTTACACCATCTCTTCCAGAAAATTGGAGGAAAATTGTGACCCCCGATCGGAGATGATAACCTTTGGCAGTCCATGATAACGAACCACTCTGTTCAGTAAAATAATTGCCAATTCACTAGAAGTGGGCAATTTTTTACAGGCAATGAAATGTCCATATTTCGTGAGACTATCTACTACCACCAGAATTACTGAATGCTGTTGAACCACTGGCAGACCGGTAATAAAGTCTAAAGAATTGTGCTCCCATGGACGACTTGGGGTTGGAAGTGGATGTAACAACCCTTTTGGTTTTGATTAACTTGTTTTAATGCGAGCCATTAGGGTAGGCCACCAAACATAGCATTGGATCAGTTCAAGAGTTTTAGGAGTACCTGGGTGACCTGCCGTAGGTATAACATGCAACCAATGAAACACTATCTTGAGAAGTTTGGTAGTGGGTACGAACAAACGAGCGTCATGAAAGGGTAAGCCTTGCTTGATTGACCTTTTGGGATCTGCTTGGGCCCATGTTTGCCATTTTTCAACAGTGAAAGAGTTGCGGATTTCTTCAAAGAAATCTTCAGTTTTTATGATACATAGAACCTTGTCAGGAGCAATGATAGCTCTGGAGCCCTGAAATGCAGGCAACGTGGTAGACTCTTGATGGGACAAGGCGTCAGCCTTGCGATTATCTTTACCAGGCCGGAAGGTTACTATAAAATCTAATTTGGCAAAAAAAAGCATCCAGCGTAATTGCCGAGGGGTCAAAAGTCTGGCGGATCTCATGAATTGAAGATTACGATGATCAGTATATACTGTGACAGTGTATTTGGCACCCAACAAATGATGTCTCCATTCTTTAAAGGCGTCACGAATCGCCAGAAGCTCTTTTTCAGCAATGACATAGTTTTGTTCGGCTTCATTCAACTTCCGAGACATATAAGCTACAGGATGAAGTTGACCAGTGTCTTTATTTCGTTGTGATAAGACGGCTCCTATTGCTACATCTGAAGCATCAGCTTCCACTATGAAAGGTTGATTTGCATCAGGATGAGTCAAGACTGGGGCAGTGGAGAAAGCTTCCTTCAAAGTCGAGAAGGCTTGATCAGCTTCTGGGGACCATACAAACTTTTCTTTCTTTCTTAGTAGCTTAGTGATTGGAGCCACTGTCTGGGAGAAATGATTTAAGAACCTCCGGTAAAAATTTGCAAACCCTAGGAAACATTGTACATCACGAACAGTCTTTGGGGTGGGCCAATCAGATACGGCTTTTACTTTCTTTTCTGCCATCACCATACCTTGAGGGGCAAGAATAACCCCTAAAAACTCAACTGTGGTAACATGAAACTCACACTTGGTTAGTTTGCAATATAAATGGTGTTTTCAAAGGGCTGCAAGAATTTTCTTGACATGTTGGACATGTTCGTTTTCATTGTCTGAGTAGATCAAAATGTCATCGATGTAGACTATTGCAAATATGTTGAGGTACTCTCTAAGAACGTCATTCAAGAAAAATTGAAATTCTGCTGGAGCATTACATAGACCAAAAGGCATGACGGTGTATTAAAAAAGGCCATGTCTTGTCTTGAACGCTGTTTTCCATTCGTCACCCTCTCTCATTCTGACCAAATGATAAGCACCTCGAAGGTCAAGCTTCAAGTAGTTTTTTGCTCTCTTTACTTGTTCCAATAAGACCGGAATTAGGAGTAAAGGATATTTATTCTTGATGGTGACTTTGTTCAAACCCCTATAGTCGATGCAAGATCGAAGTTCTCCATTAGCTTTTGAAACAAAAAACAAAGGTGAAGCTGCAGGAGACTTAGAGGGGCGAATTAAGCCATTCTCCAAAAATTGATCTAGGTATTTTCGTAAATGTTGATTTTCATGTTCTGACAGGGCATATACACGACAGTTGGGAAGTATCGCACCTGGGGCTAGATTAATTTGACAGTCATAAGATCTATGAGGAGGTAGAGTCTCTGCTCCTTTCTCATCAAATACATCTTTGTAAGATGAATACTGTTTGGGCAGCTGAATTTCTTTCTCCGCGGCAGTAGCTATGTAAGAGTTGCAAACTTTTGGTACCTGAATCTTTTGGAGACATTGTTCGTTACATAGCGCAGATGAGAACACGATTTTTCGTTCTGCCCAATTGATCTCCGGATTGTGATGAATTAACCATGGCAAGCCGAGGATAATCCCATATTGGGGAGCATGGATCACGTCAAGGATGATTTTCTCTTTATGTTTCTTTCTTTGATTCTTATCTTCACAAATCATCGACAAGGGGATAGTCTGAAGAGTTACCGGACCTCCAGTCAAGAGTTTTCCATCGACTGCCTGGATGATTTCTGGGGTCTTCTTTTCAATACATGGGATCCCCCATGCACAAACCAATTGGACATCAACAAAGTTCCCAGCACCCCAGAATCGACTAGAGCTTTTTTGAAATAGATCTTTTTCTTGACCTGAACTCTTATTTCCAGTTTAAGATGTCTAGATTGTGAAGGGTCCACGGTGACACCCAAGAACAACCCTTCTCTGCATCTTGGGTGTTTTAGTTTTCCAACTCGACTGGTGCATTGGCTGCGACCTTCTGAACTGGACCTTGCTTGTTCTTTGGTTTGATTGGACAATCTTTGGCAAAATGACCTTTTCGCCCACAATAAAGACATTGTCCATTTTTTCTGCATAGGTCCTTTTCATCTTTGGTCAAAGGTCTTCCGATGGTTCCAATTTCCATTGGTTCTGGCGTTCTTTCTTTCGGAGTTCTTGAGTCTCTGTTATCATGAACGCGCCATGAATATTTTTCAATCTTTTTGCGCGTTCCTTTACGTTCTGCTAAACGATGATCAAGTCTCAAGACAAGATTTATTAATTCTTGACAGTCTGTAGGTTGTGGGTCGATTTGCGCTAAGATATCTTTTAGTTCCTCTTTGAGTCCTTTGTAAAACAAGACCACTTGTTTTTCTTCAGGCCAGGATGTCTCGGCAACCAGCTGGTTAAAGTTGGCTAAATACGACACTAGGTCTTGATTCCCTTGGCGTAAATCTAATAATTCATGATCTGCTGACAGTGTTACAGTTCTACGATCAAAAACTCTCTCAAATTCACAAACAAAATTTCTCCAGTTGTACAACAAGGGACTATTTTTACGCACAAGAGGAATTGCCCAAGTAGCTGCATTCCCAGACAGATATGATAACAAGAAAGCTACTTTGGACTGGGCATCGGGGAAAGTATTTGGTCTGCAGGTGAAGTGTAGTTCCACTTGAACCAGGAAAGATTGCGCTTTCAAAGGGTCACCTAAGAAACGTTCTGGGGGAGCTAAAGGAATTGCAGAAGGAACATTTAGGGAAATCTGATTACTTCCAGAAGCCTGAGAAGAAGTACCTGGCCAAGACACACCTGTGGGACTTTGTTCCTTCTTCTCTACCTCATCTTGCAACTGACTCACTCTCTCTGCAAAGCTAGTTGTCAATTCTTTGGATGATACCACCTCTGCTTGGAGCTGGGTGATAGCCTTGACTAACTCGTCTAGCGTGGCCATGCAGAGAACATACACAAGCCAGGCGGATAATAATTCGTGGGCTCACTATTCTGTCAGAGTCACCAGATCCTCGGGGTCTGTGCACGTTCCCAACACGTCCACCACTTAACAGCTCCAAGACTCTGATAGATAAATCACAGAGACTGAGAAAGTTCAAGAGGGGAAGAGGGGATTAGGAAGGGAACAGCTGGGAAGGAGACCTGTAGTAAGAAAAAGGTTAGAACACACGATATGAAAATTATATCTCCTGAAATCAATACTAGACTATGATTCTAAGCCTAGTCACTCTGAAAACATGAACAATCTAAGAGTTAAGTTTAAAATGACTAAGTTTCAAGATGGCCGGATACCTGTAAGGGAATCAAGATGAATTAAATGAAAACTTTCTTATTCAAGTACTTTCCTTTACATGAGAATCAGAAAAAACATTCTGACTAAATTTTAAACCAGTCATATAAATCCTGTTTTGAGAATGTATACTAGGACCATACAATATTGCATCTAGAAACTCTGGCCTTCTGTGTACTCTTAAATGTTTCAACACAAATTGCACATATTGCAGATATATATATATATATATATATATATATAGTAAACACCATAAAAGGATTGTGCACCATGAATAACACAATATGGATTCAGGAAACAAATCACATAACTTGTCAACTCGAATATTACATCATAAATATCTTAGAATAGTGGCATACAATAAACAACATGAAATAAACTCGAGGAGAGAATCGTGCGTCTTGCCGATTTGAGTGTCACCATGTAAAATACCAAGAAATGGTAGCACGCAATGAATATCAAAGTCAAATCATCATTAATCGAATTGCGCGTCTTGCCGATTCGTAAAACACGATGTAAATGTCAAGAAATAACAGCTCACAATAAATAACAAGATCAAGGTACAATGAAACGAATCGCGCTTCTTTTGCCGATTCTTAAGCCACCATGTAAATGTCAAGAAATGGTAGCGCGCAATGAACAACAAAGTTAAATCCTCATGAAACGAGTTTTGCGTCTTGCCAATTCGTAACACATCATGTAAATGTCAAGAAATAGTAGCGCGCAATGGACAACAATATTTAAACACCATAAAACGAATCGCGCGTCTTGCCGATTCTTAAGCCACCATGCCAATGTCAAGAAATGGTAGCACGCAATGAATAACAATGTCAAACCTTTATGAAACAAATTGCGCATCTTGCCTATTTGTAAACTACCATATAAATGTCAAGAAATGGTAGCGCGCAAGTAATCTGTTACTCATTTAAGAATTAAACCAAGAATATGAAAATTCTCAATAACGGAGTCGGAACAGTACAAACACCGTCTTACCGCCTGGAACAATGATCACCAATGAAGGATGAAGGGCAAGAAGACTGGAAGATCCAAATAGGCCGCCGGGACAGGAGCTCAGGAAGAAGCTGCTGCTCTGCACCGGGACCTCTGAATAGTGAGCACTGGGAGTTGGGCTGGCTCTCTTTTATAGAGTCTTGGCCCAGCCCAGAACAACGCCCAGGAGTGTTGCAGGGAAAGTCTCTGGAAGGCCCTGGAAAGGGGCCACACCCTAAAACACTCTGAAAACCTGCAGCAATACATTGCAAAGGAACAGTATTTGTAAGCATATTAAAAATAAGTTTTCAGGATTGAACTCTGCAATGCAAAAGGTTAAACCACAACATATCAGCACAATGCATAAATTACATTGTTCCGAGAGTGCTGGGTTTTTGCAGTTTTGTCGCCAATAGAGCGCGTACTGCTCTGGTGTTGACACTGCCCGTGTTGAGAAATCTCACCGGTAAGTGGTCTTGAGTAAGGTTTTCCTGGGTTACGGTCGCCAACTTAATGTTTGCGAGGCAGGCAAGGAAAATACTCCGCTATGCAGAGTTTTTTGCAGCTCTGCACTCTAAACAGAGCGCGGAGTGGGAAAACCACCACAAAGTCCGCGAGCGGAGCGGAGCGGAGTTCACTGCCAAACCCCTACCCCCAATACCACTAAACCACTCACACGCTCATTCATAAACTAAACCCACACATCTACTCACACACCCACTCATGCACCCATTCACAGGCACACCCACCCACCACCACACCCATTGACACACTCACACACACACACCCATTTACACACTCACAGACCCACTCACATGTCCACAAAACCACTATCACACTGACTCACAGACCCTCAAAGCCACTCACGCACCCAGGCACAAACCCATTTACACATCCACACGCTCACTCACAGACCCACAAAACCACTACCACACCCACTCACAGATCCGCACTGCCACTCACACACCCTTTCAAACACCCATTCACACACACCCACTCACACTCCCATTCACATACTAACAAACCCAGTCACACTCCGACTGACAAATTCACACACCCATTCACACATTTACAAATCCACTCATACTCCCACAAAATCACTATCACACCTCTTCACAGACCCACACAGACAATCACACATTCAAACAATCAATCAGTCAGGAATTTGTAAAGTGCACTACTCACCCATGAGGGTCTCATGGTGCTGAGGTGGAAAGGGGTAAAGGAGGGGGTGATGCTACTTCTCGAACAGGCAGGTCTTGAGAAGTTTCCTGAAGGTAAGGAGGTCTTTGGTCTGACGCAGGTGGGTGTGAAGAGTGTTCCACGTCTTGGCGGTGAGGTGTGAGAATGATCTGCCACCGGTTGTAGTTCTGCAGATGCGTGGGACAGTTGCGAGGGTGAGGTCGGGGGAGCCGAGATGCCGGGTCGGGGTGTAGACAGAGAGCCATCTGTTGAGGTATTCTGGTCCAGTGTTGTGCAGTGCTTTGTGAGTGTGGGTGAGGAGCTTGAAGGTGATTCTCTTGTTGACCGGGAACAATTGCAGGGCTCTCAGATGGCCTGTGATCTGGCAGTGGTGGGAGATGTCCAAGATGAGGCACGTGGAGTCGTTCTGGATGCTCTGCAGTCTCTTCTGGAGTTTGGCCATGGTTCCCGCGTAGAGGGCATTGCCGTAGTCCAGTTTGCTGCTTACGAGGGCTTGGGTGACTGTTCTTCTGGTTTCGGTGGGGATCCATTTGTAGATCTTTCGGAGCATGCAGAGGGTGTTGAAGCAGGAGGAGGAGATTGCGTTGACGTGCTGGGTCATGGATAATATTGAATCCAAGATGAATCCTAGGTTGTATGCGTGTTCGGTGGGAATCAGAGCGGCTCCGAGAGTGGCAGGCCACCAGGAGTCATCCAATGCAGAGGGGGGAGCCGAAGATGAGGACTTCCGTCTTGTCAGAATTGAGTTTGAGGCAGCTGTTCTTCATCCATTCGGCGATGGCCTTCATTCCTTTGGGGAGGCTGGTCTTGGCTGAGTCCTTGGTGAGGGAGAGGATCAGCTGGGTATCGTCAGCATATGAGATGATGTTGAGCTTGTGAGATCGGGCGGTGTTAGTGAGTGGGGCCATGTAGACATTGAAGAGGGTCAGGCTGAGGGACGAACCCTGGGATATGCCACAGATGATTTTGGTGTCCTCCAAGCAGAATGGAGGGAGGTGGACTCTCTGGGTTCTGCCAGTGAGAAAGGAGGTGACCCAGTCCAGGGCACTGTCATGGATTCCTGCATTGCTGAGGCGTGAGCGTAGGGTGTGGTGGCAGATGGTGTCGAACGCGGCCGAGAGGTCCAGGAGGATGAGGGCCGTGGTTTTGCCATTGTCCAGTATGGTTCTGATGTCATCTGTGACGGCAATGAGGGCAGTTTCGGTACTGTGGTTGCTGTGGAATCCGGATTGGGAAGGGTGCAGTTCTTCTCGAGGAAGCAGGTTAGTTGTCTGTTGATTGCCTTCTCAATGACTTTTGCGGGGAAGGGGAGCAGAGAGCTAGGCCAGAAGTTCTAGAGGTCCTTCTGGTCTGCCTTGGGTTTTTTGAGGAGGTCGTTGATCTCAGTGTGTTTCCAGCTCTCCGGGAATGTGGCAGACTCGAAGGAGCTGTTGATGATTTTCCGTAGTTGGGGTACGATGACGGAGCTTGCTTTGTTGAGGATGTGGTGAGGGCAGGGGTCAGATGGTGAGCCGGAGTGGATGGTGTTCATGATTTCAATGGTGTCGCCGTCGTTGACGGGGGTCCAGGAGAGCAGGAGGTTGGCCGGAGGTGAATCTGTGGTGTTGGTGGTTGCCGGGGGGGTCTGGGATCTGAAGCTGTCGAGGATGTCTGCAATCTTGCAGTGAAGTAGGAGGCTAGGGAGTCACAGAGGTCTTGGGATGGTGGGATGTCATTGGTGATGGAGCTGGGGTTGGAGAGTTCCTTCACGATGTTGAAGAGCTCCTTGTGGCTGTGTGCATTGTTGTTGATTTGGTCTTTGAAGATGGTTCTCTTGGTGGTACGAATGAGTTAGTGGTGTCTGCTGATGGCGTTTTTGAATGCTGTGTGGTTGTCCAGTGTTTGATCTTGGAGCCACATTCTTTGAAGTCTACGGCAGGTTTGCTTAGATTCATGGAGGTCGGCGGTAATCCAAAATGCCCTTCTGTTGGTGCATCTGTTGGAGGGATTCTTGATCGGGGCAAGAGTATTGGCACAGGTGTCGATCCATTGCCTGAAGTTGCGGCCAGCTGCGTGGGTTCCAGGAAAGGGTCGCGATAAGTTTGTCTTCGGTGACCTTGTTCCAGCTGAGGTTGGGGATCCACTGTGGGTGGTGGTGTGTTGTTGGTTTCTTGAAAGAGAAGTGGATGCAGTGGTGATCTGTCCAGTGGAGTTCGGTGGTGTGGCTGAAGGAGACGTGATTTCTGATGGAGAAAAAAGGGTTGAGTGTGTGTCCTGCGGAGTGGGTCGGTGTCGTGACGAGCTGTTTGAGGCTGAGGTTGGAGAGGTTGTCAAGCAGGGTGGCGGTGTTGTTGTCATTGGTGTTCTTGAGGTGGAAGTTTAAGTCCCCATGGAGTTTGTACTCAGTGGATGCGAGAGCGTGCGTGCTGATAACGTCGGAGATGGAGTCGCTGAACTGCTGTTGGGGGCCCTTTGGATAAGGGTCCCTCGGAGGGTGGTGTGTAGGGTCGGTTTAGATCTGGAAGTGCTTGTGGTGTCTTTGGTGCTGATCGCGATCCTGAGGGTGTTCTTGTGGATGATGGCGATGCCTCCTCCTGCTTTGTTGGAGGGGTCCCTTGTGGGTGATGGGTGATATTGTAGCCGTCCGGTATGGCTATGGCAATGTCAGGCGCTGAGGAGGGGTTCATCCAGGTCTCGGTCAGGAAGGCGACGTCTGGGGAGGCTGAGTCGAGTAGATTCAATATCTCTACTGCATGCTTGTGGACAGAGTGGGTGTTGAGGAGGATGTATCTGAAATGGTTGCGTCCTGCCTTGGTGGGTGGGTCGTTGGTGTGGAGGCTGGTGAAGGTGCAGTTCCAGAAGGAGAAGGGTCCACAGCTGGTCTGAGGGAAGGCTTGAAGGCAGGTTGGAGAGTGGCCGGTGTTGAGGGCGCGGAGGGTGGTGGCATCGTAGTGAAGAAGTGTGTGGTGGTGGCGTGGGGGACGAGAGCCAGAGGTTCTGGCCCTGGGCGCTGTCCAGGTGCAGACGGGCTTTCCTTTGGCAGCCCATTAAGTGGGGGGACGAGAGGACAGCTGGGAGGCCGGGATGAAAATCAGCTTGAAAAAGGGGACAAGGCCACGGGGGCAGCAGCAGTGGGAGTGCGGCGAGAGAGAGAGAGGAGGGGGGCCACAGGGGCAGCAGCGGCGTGGGAAAGAGAGAGGGGGTGAGCGAACCGAGAGACAGAAAGCAGAGTGAAAAAACGGGGAAGAGTGAAAGCGAAGCAAAAAGGAGCACAAAAAAAGGACAGACACAGAAGTGAAAGCAGCACGGAGAGCAAAGAAGAAAATAGGAGGAGCGAGGTAGAGGGCAAAAGGAGCACAACAAGGGACAGACACAAAAGTGAAATCAGAATGGAGAGCAAAGCATAAAATAGTAGGAGAGAGGCTGAGGACAAAAGGAGCGCAACAAGGGACAGACACAGAAGTGAAAGCAGACCAAAGAGCAAAGCAGAAAATAGGAGGAGAGAGGCAGAGGGCAGCCTAGTAGGAAAGCAGAGCTCTCCCACTAGACACCAGGGATGTGGTGCAAACAGAAGCCTGCGGGTGGAGGAGGGCCTCAAACTCCTGACAGGGGTCATGAGTTCAGAGGAGCGAGGGATGAGGGCTCTACTGACCAGGTGGAGCCACAGGAGGCAGAACAGTGCACTGACCAGGTCAATGTTATTGCCACAATGACTTACTCATCTACTCACACACCCATGCAGCCATGCACACACCCTCTTACAGACCCACAAACCACTCACACACCCTTTGACACACTCACACAACCACTCACAAACCCATTTACACACTCTCACTCCTACTGGCTCACTCACAAAACCACTACCACACTGAATCAAAGAGCCACTTAACCACTCACACACCCATTCACACACTCTCATTCAAAGACACACAAAAACACTACCACACCCACTCACAGACCCACATTGCCACTTACACACCCACTCACACACCCATTCACACACTTACGTAGACTCCCACTGACACACTCACACAGCCACCCACACACCCAATCACACATTTCCACAGCCACTCACACACCCACAAAACAACTAACATGCCTCCACACAGACCCATGCAGCCACTCACATTCATTCACACACTCACATATCCACTCTCATACCCTCTCACACATTCACACCCACACAACCACTCACACACCCATACAACCACTTACACACCCACTTAGGAACACACAAACCACTCACACACCCACTCGCAGACCTAGAGAGTCACTCACACACCCACTCATGCACTCACACACCACTTACACATTCACACAGCCACTTACACAGCCACTTACATATCCATTCAGTTACTCACACCCACTTACAGACCCCCATATCCACTATCACACACACACCAGTTCACACACCCACTCACACACTCATTGACACACTCACACATTCACTCACACTCCCATTTACACACTCACACACCAACAAAACCACTACCACACCAACTCAAACACCCACACGTCCACTGACACACTGTCACACACCCATTCAAAATCTCACATACATACTCACTGACCCATAAAACCACTACCACATCTACTTACAGACCCACACAGTCACTGACATGCCACTCACAGACCCATTTACACAATCACATGCCTTCTCACACATCCACTGACAGACTCACACACACACCCATTCACACACCAACACACCCTATCACGAACCCACAAAACAACTACCACACCGATGCGCAAATCCACACACCAACTCACACACCCAGTCACACACAAATCCACAAACTCACTCACCCACTCACAGATCCACACAACCACTACCAAAACCACACACTGACCCACACAGGCCCTTACAGATCAAATCACATACCCATTCACATACTCATCTACCAACTATCATACCCATAAAACCACTCACACACCCACTCACAGACCCACACAGACACTCACACACCCATCCACACACACAGGCACCCATTCTTATACCCATTAACTCACAGACACACACACTCACACACCCACTCACACACCACCTCACACTGCCACTCACACAGTCACTCACACACTTACACATTCACTCCCACTCCCACAAAACCACTACTGCATATCATCAGAGAACCACACAGCCACTTACATGCCCATTCATGCACCCATTCACACACTCTCATTCAAAGACACACAAAAACACTACCACACCCACTCACAGACCCACATTGCCACTTACACACCCACTCACACACCCATTCACACACTTACGTAGACTCCCACTGACACACTCACACAGCCACCCACACACCCAATCACACATTTCCACAGCCACTCACACACCCACAAAACAACTAACATGCCTCCACACAGACCCATGCAGCCACTCACATTCATTCACACACTCACATATCCACTCTCATACCCTCTCACACATTCACACCCACACAACCACTCACACACCCATACAACCACTTACACACCCACTTAGGAACACACAAACCACTCACACACCCACTCGCAGACCTAGAGAGTCACTCACACACCCACTCATGCACTCACACACCACTTACACATTCACACAGCCACTTACACAGCCACTTACATATCCATTCAGTTACTCACACCCACTTACAGACCCCCATATCCACTATCACACACACACCAGTTCACACACCCACTCACACACTCATTGACACACTCACACATTCACTCACACTCCCATTTACACACTCACACACCAACAAAACCACTACCACACCAACTCAAACACCCACACGTCCACTGACACACTGTCACACACCCATTCAAAATCTCACATACATACTCACTGACCCATAAAACCACTACCACATCTACTTACAGACCCACACAGTCACTGACATGCCACTCACAGACCCATTTACACAATCACATGCCTTCTCACACATCCACTGACAGACTCACACACACACCCATTCACACACCAACACACCCTATCACGAACCCACAAAACAACTACCACACCGATGCGCAAATCCACACACCAACTCACACACCCAGTCACACACAAATCCACAAACTCACTCACCCACTCACAGATCCACACAACCACTACCAAAACCACACACTGACCCACACAGGCCCTTACAGATCAAATCACATACCCATTCACATACTCATCTACCAACTATCATACCCATAAAACCACTCACACACCCACTCACAGACCCACACAGACACTCACACACCCATCCACACACACAGGCACCCATTCTTATACCCATTAACTCACAGACACACACACTCACACACCCACTCACACACCACCTCACACTGCCACTCACACAGTCACTCACACACTTACACATTCACTCCCACTCCCACAAAACCACTACTGCATATCATCAGAGAACCACACAGCCACTTACATGCCCATTCATGCACCCATTCACACACTAACACAGCCATCTCACACTCTTTCACTCACACACCTTATACAGCCACTCAAACACCCAATCACAGACCCACAAAACCACTCAAATACCTACTTACAGACCCATACAGTCACTCACACACCCACTTATAGTCCCACAAAACCACTCACATTTCTGCTCATAGACTCACACAACCACTCACACACCTAATCACACACCCACTCACAGACCCATACAATAACTCACACATCCACTCAAACACCCATACAGCCACTCACCCAGCCACTTACAGACCCACAGACCCACTCACAGAACCTCTCAGCCACTGACACGCCCACTCACACACCTACTTACACACTGACACACTCACTTACACACCCGTACAGTTATTCATACATTGACAGACAGGCATACCTTTATTCAGGCTAGCTAGACCATAGAACTAAAACATCAACAGGTGCTGCAAAAAGTATGATCATTAAATAAGCCCTAAAAAACATAAAAACATGCAGATAAAATCAAAGGTTAAATGGTGAAACTCATTGCATGTTTACATTAGCCCTCTGCTTAATGGCACGTTGAATATAAACAGCAATTAAAAACAGATTTTTACAGTTGGCAATACATGAAAACAGTTCTGCTGTATTGGATGTTAGCCTTTTTTTAAATAGGTAAACAATAATGTTTTCTCAGTGTCAAGTAAAATTGGCGAAAAACATAAAGGCCCATATTTATACTTGCTTTGCTCCGGATTAGCGTCATTTTATTTTACACTAATCCGGTGCAAACTTAACACCATATTGATACTTTGACGCTAGACCCGTCTAATGTCAAAATATCACAGTGTGCACCATTTTCTGGATGCGTGAAACCGCCTTGAGTCAATGAGATGCAAGGTAGGCGCGTTCCCGTACAAAAAAATGATTTAAACACCTGTGCGCCATATTTATCCAACCGTTCAAAAATGGCACACGTCTGTTAGGTGGAGCCGGAAGATGGCGCAAATCCCAATTTGCGCCAAAGTTTAACGCCTGGGTCAGAGCAGGCATTAAAATGGGGCAAACACACCACTACTTAAGGAAAAACCACACAAGCAGCAACATGGAGGTGATACTCATGCAGCATGCACGAAGACGCAGAGCACAGGAGCAACAGCAGCAGCTACCACCACACCAACATGGACCCCAAAGGCAACGCAGAAGGCAGGAGAGGATATTCAGGACCAGGTCAACCCTTCATGGCCTCAAGGAGCATGACATCATCCTGAGGTACAGACTAAACTGGCAAGCCATACAGCAGCAGCTGCGCAACATTGAGCCACAGTTGGCACCCAGCTTGCAGACACCCCACAACATTCCACCGGAGACCAAGCTGCTAGCTGTCCTGAACATGTTGGCAAGTGGCTCTTTTCAAACCACTGGTGCCCTGGTTGCCGGGATCTCACAGCCCTCATTCTCTGCCTTCCTTCTCAAGGTACTTGATGCCATCATCTCCCTCACACCCTGCCACATCAGCTTCCCCAACACACAACAGAAGCAGCAGGAGACCAAACAGGGGTTTTATCAAATTCAGGGCTTCACGCACGTGCTTGGTGCCATTGACTGCACACGTGTCCGGATTGTGCCACTTGATGCAACCGAGCACCTATACCGCAACAGGAAGCACACACACTCCATCAATCTGCAGGCCATTGTAGATCACAGTGGATTGTTCACCAACATCATGGCAAAGTATCCTGGGAGTGTACATGATTCATTCATCTTCCACCACAGCACCATCAATCGGCACTTCCAGGATGGACGATATGGCAATGGCCTACTTGTTGGTAAGTACAGAAACCTTACATATTTACACACAGAACAGCAACACTGTGGGACACCCAACACATACACCACTACATTACGTGGCCAGGAAGACACTAAGGTGTAACACTGGTAGTCATGTTTGATATCCTGACCCAATGGGATATACACCTATGGACAAAAGACGGATGCAAATAACAATAGATGGCACTCTAGAGCCACATGGGACCAATTTAAAACCACACAGTGACAATGGCAATGAAATGGCCTTAACTGGCAGTACAACTTGGAAGATGAACCTTTCAAAATCACATCAATAACACTCAATCCCATACCCTTTCAAGCAATACGTCCTGTGTAAGGGGTCTGTAATGTGTGTTGCTGCAGGTCAAACACCATGAGACACATATCATGATGACACAGACTCTAATGAAGGTGATATGGAATTATTGAGGCAGTGCCAACATCTCACATCACTCCTGGGGTGACATTGCCAGCTAGTAATAAGGAAGTGGACTGTGCTATGAAAACATGTGGATGTGACACTAATGCAAAGTGCACACTGCTACACATACAGATTGAGACAGTTCCCCATATATATATAACAGATGCACAGGCAGATGGACCTTCCTACACTAAACCTTCACCCCCCACAACCAAGTTAGCCAGCTCACCTGGAGCAAGTTCAGTAGTGTAGGTACACATTTGCACATGAGCCAATTCAGTGAGGACACAAAAATAGGTTTGCATAGAACTTGTCACACATGGGATAGTTGTGCATTGTCAATTGTGAACACTTCAGTGCTGCCAATTTATGGAGATGTGTTGTACATTGTCACCTAGCCAAATCAAAGGGCCTCACTTTTGCATTTCGACTGCAATTATATATGTTGACTTAGATGGGATGTTCAGGCCATATAGTGCGACCATGTTACCACCACAGTGGAATCGATTGTGTGTGTGGAAGTATCATGTCACCTCCAGTGAAGGCACACGGACAGTTCTTTCACATTACATAATGCATGGAAGATACACACTGAACACTAAGTTTCTAAATATAACACTGATATCATGTCAATCAGCCAAACACCAGTTTTGATAGTCAAACAACGCAATGCAGAAAGAACATCACAGAAGCCTAGGAACCCACACTATACCACAAACACAGATGAGTGACAGGCGACACAAGATAACAACTGCCATGCAAAGTGACAATCATGGTGCAACCAATAACTAAATACTTACCCTCATTTTCTCTTTCAGCTGATCAGGGTCAGGGGATCCAGCCATGGATCATGACCCCAATTGCCAACCCAAACACAGCAGCAGAGTGTGCCTATAATGAGGCATATCGTAGGACACGCACCATAGTTGAGCGGGCTTTTGGCATCCTGAAGTCCAGATTCAGGTGCCTGGACATCACCGGAGGCAGCCTCCTATATTCCCCTGAAATGGTCTGCAAGATCATTTTGACCTGTGCCATCCTGCACAACATTTGTGTGAGGAGGAAGATTCCCCTCTATGAAGCGGATCAACAAAGGCCTGAAGAGGATGAAGAGCCGGTGAAAATGAGGGGGAACATCCAAACACAGCTGTAGGATTGCGTCGGAGACAATACATCGTACAAAACTTCTTCTAAGTATGGTCACCATCACCACTTTGTTATCATATGTAATTAAACACCTGACTTCATCACTCAATCATGCTCTGGGTAATTATTTATGCATCACATGATCCCTAGGAATCATAATCAGAGTTTAGCCTCATGGAGCATTGCAGAAATACAAATTTGAATACTGAAAAAGCCACATCACATTTGATGGTTATGAATGTACAGCAAATATCACACACAGTGTGAATGACATATATCCTGTCTATTTCACATTTGAAGGGCAATATCAGAGGACCACAGCTATGAGACACATCCATGTTGCCAACATGGTCCATTGCAGCATATGACACACAACTAAGACACCATCAATCATAAGGTAAAAAAGTGCTTTATACATGAGGCAGTGGATGTGCAATTGCATTGGTAACAGGAATGTATGACCAGACCCTTGACAGCAGTAAGTGTGACATCAGCTATCTCTGCAAGGAGCATGTGTGACAAGAAGTGCATCAACCCTGAAAATTAATAGCACAAGTGCCCGAGGTATGACAAGCATTGATCACAAGACATGCCATCCGCAGTCCATCCCAGGTAATAAGTCTTGCCACTGCCATGTTTTAAGTCTCTCCCCACCCTTCTCTAGGGGGTGCTGTAAATGGACTATCTGTACCCTGAGAATCTTCATCTACACACACCCAGACTCCCATTCTGACTCCTGTGTGCTTCCCTCTTCAGTATGGCATGCCATAGTCATAGTTCAGCAGTCTGTATGGATTTCAGGTCCGATAATGCACTGCCTGGTAGTCGGTATGACCTGTAATCAGCTGTCCATTGCTTCCCATGTGAAAGGTCCAGTTGGCCCTTTGAACTTGATTCTCAACTCCAGGACTTGTGAGTGACTGAGGGTGCACACACCTGTGAGCACTTCCATGCAGACCAGCCATTTGAACCTGCCCTGCCATTGTTGCTGCCTGGAACTGCTTAGAAGCTACAGTTTTCTGAATCTCCTTGTTGTGCATAGGCGTACAAATCACATGTGTACCAGAGCCCTTGGGGGACTGTGTAACAGTGCAGACTACAGCAGAAACTGTTTTGTTCCCACAGTGGTGTTCCTGCTTGTCCCAGTCAGAGTCTGCTCACTGTGTATTTGCCTTATTCATGTTTGTTCCTGACAGAGCCTGCATCGTGTTAGCCAGACTGCATCCAGTCTTTGCATTAACCATAGTGGTTCCCTGTGGCTACATTTCTCTCATAGTTGCTTTCAATGCCCTCTCTTTCCTCCTGGGGTATTGTGTCTGGTAGGTCGACGATGAATCCTCAAATGTACAGTATAGTTTAATCAGTTCACTTATCGTACTCTGTTCTGGGACATGTATTCTAATAGCCTAGCCAGCCCCCATCCCTTGTCTGGTTTTGCATGTATTCATTAGTGCCAAACAGTGACAGTGTGCTATGGCTGTATGCATGGATTTTGTACGGTGTCTACAGCACAACAAACAAAGGTTGCTAATGTGTATGTAAGGACAAAACATGTTTGTGCCCTGACGGTCCAGACACAGATTCACTTCTGCTCCCACCATCTGATGGGGCTTGTGTGGCGACTAGCCGTGAGATTAATCAGCACAGAGGCACTGATGTTCCCTGTTGCAGTGGGAATTTTAAAGCCCACCCTGTGTACAATTGTTGTGATGAAACCTGCCTGTTTCCTATTGCTGATCCATAACGTATTTGATCACACCAAGATTGCTGTTGTCAGCCTTATAAAAGGCCTGCAGTGCCAACTCTGGAATATCCCCTTGCGTGCTGTTAGTTGATCTTTGGCTTTTGGTCAATTCTGAATTAAAGGATACTCTGTTAATTCAAGGGTGGCTCCACAGACTCATGACTAGACCTGCACGTAACTGTGACAACATGGAGGCCAATAGTGACACAGGGTACACATGGCCACACACTTGAACTGTACACCTTTTTTAAATGAACCACTGGAAATATGTGAACACATGCAGCATGGTCAGCTGGTCCTCCACAGCCACAGGAGAAACATAGGTCATTTACATGACACAAACTGTGGTGTACATAACAATTTTAGGATTGGATTTGAGACTCTGTGTCCCAAACACTGTACCTATCTAGCATGTTCAAATGATGGACTCATGGGTAGTATACACACAAGTGACCATGATGTGGCATCCAACATTTCATTACATGTGAGGGGTAACATTTCTGACATAGCCATTATCAACCATCTACAATCTATCCTGTGTATAGTTTGTCATGGGAAATGTTTTGTCCCCAAAGTCAAGGAAGTACACACAGCATAAGATGCAACAGATATAACAAACACATATCATGACTGATGTACCTCAATGAATGGCATCTGATGGTTATGCACATTGATAACACATTCATACATGCACACTACGCCAAAATGTTCTTGTGACACTCCCACAGAGGCACAAAATATTTTGAACATCCAATTCACAGACATAACCACACAGGCTATGAGTCTATTTGTTTAGTTGCATAGCCTTGCTGTCCCCTATTGAGGCAACACCTGCTCAAACTAGAAAATACCAATTATATTTCCAAAGTTTGTGCTGCTGTTGCATCAGTTAAGAGAGCTAATCCTTCACAACAACATGAGTATCATAGGCTGCAGTTGTATTGTCTGCCACATGTGCCCAAACAGTAGAACACACACTCCTATCTTTGTATAGTTATAGGGTGCATGCTTGTAAAAAAATAGAAAAATTACACCAACACAGTTTAAGACAGATTTTTTTACGCAAATACGTAAAAAAAGACACATATGTGTCAAAATATAACACATATGCGTTAAAAAATGGCGCTCACACACATTATACATCAATGGGTCCCTAGCGTTAATTCCAACACTGCACCCCAGGAAATCGGTTATCCATTTAAAATGTATTGATCCTTGAATACAGGGGATTTTTCATGCATAGGCGTCAAAAAATATTGATGCAAACCCCGTAAGCGTCATAAAATTACACGCAAAACACAAAAGACAGCCCGCAATTGAGACGGGAAGTGATGCAATAGGATATCCTGTTTACAGAAATGGTACAGTGAATGTACTTTCACTTTCACTTTGCAGTCTTTGATTATTCTAGACTGTGTGGCTGTGTCTTGAGTTGTCTCTGTGAATATTGTGAATTTGTCTCCTGTGTGCTATTGCTATTGTATTTTGGTGTTTTGTAAGTGTCTGTGTTAATCTGTGTAAGTGTATTTTGGTCATTTATTGTGATTAGATTTTTCTTTTTACTGTTGGGAGTGTGCTTGTGGGTATTGTTAGTTGGGATATTGTTGGGCTGTGTGTGAGTTAGTTAAGTTTCCTTTACCTACCTCCTTTCCCTGTTTTTCCCTCTTTACCTTTTTCTCCCCTATTTTTCTTCATATTTTTTGGAAGGCCACATCTGGGGCGAATGGGCGAGGAGGAGCTAGGGGCGTTTGTGTGGCTGGTGTGCCACTTCCTCCCCCTGATGTTGGAGGCTGGGTGCCGGGTGATCCAGGGTTATCACACTAAGGCAAGGAGGCTCAGGTGGGCAAAGGTCCTGTTCCACCTAATAAGAGTATTTAACAGCCAGCGCAACGACCACCAGTTGAAGCATCGCTGGGCTGACCAGGTGGCCCGAGAGCAGGACCTTCTGGACCATCTGGGTGTGGTGATTGGTGACCCTGTTGATGAGTACAAATTTGACTAATGTGTATAGTACAATGCTCTGGAGTGACAGTAGCAGATTTTGTGACACGCTGCATGCAATGTTTGTGGACATGTGGAATGCAAGTTGATCAAACTGTGGCCCTGATTTTTACAAATTTTGCAATCCATTATCGTCATTTGTTGATGCAAAAGCTACGCAAACTTACAAAAGACAAATTTATATTGTAAATTAGTGCCGCTTTGGCGTCAATGGATGATGGTAATGCGGCACAAAAACAATTACGAATCAGGGCCTGTGAGTGTACCAGGAATGGGATGTATTTCACATGCTAATACAAGGAACCACTGTAGTCCCCAGTTTTTTTAAACCATGTCTGAACAGTATTCATGGCCATACGTGCAAAGCTCTTCCTAACCTCTGCTAATATCTTAGACCGATATTTATATATTGTTTGTGCTGCATTTGCATTATTTCTGGATGCAAAAGTATAGCACACTTGCTACAATCAAATTTATTTTGCTAATTTCCATATCTGTAGTGTCAACAAATGAAGCAAATGTAACACAAAAAAAGACACAACTGGCCCTAAGTTCATTGTTTCTGTGTGTTTACGTCTGGACAGAAAATCTTTCACATGGCCAAACCCAATTGTGCCAGGATGCTGCCAGATTGCAGTAGCACAACACAGGTTCATCTTGTGGCTTTTCAGAGTAGGCATTGAAATCCTATCATTGAGTAGCAGGGCCCAACAACATTTTTGGCTTAGGCTCAATTGCTGGTACTGAGCTAGTGCAGTTACCATCTGTGTCACTTTATAGCCAAACAATTTTGTAAAGTGAATGGCTCATCATGGGATCCCTGCTCTTTGTGAATGCATGGTGACAAACTATTTATTAGCATGATGTTGTGCAGGAGACCGCTGACTGCTTCCATTATACCATTTAAGTGACAAAATAGGTTGTTATTTAACTTTTGGTACACCCCTGCTGATATAGTACATTATATGTACAATTATAAACTTCTCAGTATGAAGGCTATCACAGACATGATGGTATGCTAAGATCAGCAAGTCAGCATTCCTGTGAGTGCCGCCATTCCCAAGGTGCATTCAAATAGAGACCTACCTCATCCTGATTGCAGAATTAGGACATTTGCTAACCCATATTTTAATTAGCGGACAGTGTCAGTTCGGTTGTACTTTCACTGATCACCCAACTTGGCAATTCTAAGTTAATGAATCTGTCAAAGTGTGATTTACAATACCTAATATAGGTACACAGGGCCCAGAGTAACACATTTCGGCCCATATTTATACCTATTTAGCACCACATTTGCACCCCTTTTTTGAGGTAAAATAGGCACAAACTTTCAAAATAAAATTTTATTTTCTAAGTTTGCGCCGCTTTTGCGTAAAAAAATGACACAAATGCGGTGATAAAAAAGTATAAATATGGGCCTTCATGTGGAACGACTACACCTGTGCCCATGCATTCTTTCACGGATGATCAAATTAGACACTGTCAGCATACATCTTTTTCTTGTTGAGAATCAGATAAGTGGCCAATCCATGTTTAGCGTAACATTGTCATCAAGTAACACACAGGATCCCTGCCATCATGTTGTCATAGGGGGCATATACTGCTCTGGGTACACTGCCAATGTGGCATATGTAACCTACATACAACACTGGCATACATATAATGGACCACTCAAAGCACAATAATTCCTGAATGCAAATCAACCCACATGAGCATCACACAGTTACTCATTGTCCCTTGATGCACAAGCGACAATACCTGAGTCACTGGTAATGCAGGCACCAGGAATGTGGCATTGCATGTGTCTCACAATTACAAATGATGAAATGGAGTACCCTCTGGAATGAACTAAGCACAAAATTGAGTATTCATGTTTGGCACCACATGATTGTTAGAGCCAGTGCATGTGTGTATATGTGTGTCTATCACTCACTGAAGTGACAGTGTCAATGCATGTTTGCAGTAGTATGTCTGTTGGGGTGTCTACACACAGTGTTTTGTTGTTCCAAGTTTTGTACAGTGAGCAGAAATTGAGCACATATCACCCTTCCATGTTTTACTGCTGGACCAGCACCCTACACAATTGGTGAAGTTGCTCGATTTGCGGACCCAGACGTATCCAGTAAGTGTTAATATGCTTGTCCTGTGTTGTGTTTGCAGCTGTTGTGTGATTGACTCCTGTGTGTTGGACTCATTGCAAGGTATGATGTGCTGGCACGTGATCTGATATGTGACTTGACTGGAGGTTGACATTTTGTTCCATGATAGAGTTAGACATTCTGCGGCAGAGAGTCATATATTGGGAGTCGAGTGCTGCGCAATAGGCATGGGCAGGTGAACAAGGTTATTTGTTGCTACACGTATGCCAGTCATCAATTTTGAGGTGGCCAGTGTCATAATTTAGTCAGCAAGTCATACTCTAATTTACACAGACCAGTGATTAATACGTTTTACACACAGACTTGTGCATCCCTGTTAAGTAATGAACATCTAGGACTGTATGGGTGACTTTCCCGCAGCATCTAGCTCCACATGTTGTACTCCATTTACATGACAATTCAGTGAAATGTCATAGGCGTGCATGCAGGTCAAGGCCAGATGGGTGCTTGCATCAATGTGCATAATTTTGGAAAGGTGTCAGTGAGATCTAATGATGTTGACAATTGTCCGCAATTAGAAAAAAAAATGTAGCTGTGATTGTCCAATGGTTGACTCAGTCCTAGTTGGTAGTCCCCCTTTCCTGTGGTGGACTGACTAAACCCATGGACAGCTGTCCAAAGCTTCGTGGTTGTCCTTGATGTTTGAAAGTATGTGTTGCATGTCCATCCCCCCAGAGGCACAGGGTTAGGGCTAGAACATATGTATTGCTAGGTGTGATGATCACAGTGTAGATGACAGACAGTAATTCAAGCATTCTTGTGTTCCAAACTACAATGCCCCCTCATGATTACCAACGGCATACCGTCCTGGCAGTTCCATATACAAATCACAGGTCTTGTGTGACTTGATTTTGATCCTGAAGATAGTTATTAGTCGGCCTGGCACATGTTGAGTACTTGCTATTAGTTATGTGACTAATAGCAGTACAAATAGGCACAGATCATTTAATTAGGTACACACCTTGTTGTGCATTGCTGTGCTGTTAGATAGTTGATGGGTAGGGTGTGTTGGCATGTCATTCCTCAGGGACATTCTATCATCTATACTGTGATTTGGACTGTATGTGCTATTTTTGATGAAGTGTTAGAAGATCATCTGTAGATGTATCACACAATGATGTCACTAATGTTGGGCTGTCTCTATTTTTACAGCTGCCAATATGAATGCCCAGGAGATATGGGATTTTCAGAGGCGGGCAGTGCGGTACCGCCACATACTCAATGTGGAGGCTGGGCTCCGCAATATAGCACGGAGACATCGCCATGAGAGAGCCACAGGGGTATGGAAGGCATTTGCCCAAGGGGGACCAGCATTGCCCACAACTGCCACCACCACCACAGCTCAGACCACAGTGGCCCCAGGGATGACAGCCACTCCAACAGGTCCCTCAACCTTGTCAGCCCAGGGCCCACAAGCAGCACCTCCTGCACCTCTCCCTCCAACCACATCATCAGCATCAGCACCAGCTTCTACAAGTGGTACCCAGACAACCCCAGCTGCTTTAGTGGACATTACAGAATTCCAGACACTAAAACGTGACATGCAACGTATGTTGCGCCGGATGGACAGGCTGCAGCAGGAGGTAGCCCGCAATAGCAGGACACTGCGGGGTATTAAGAAGATCCTGCGGAGGGCCAATTTGTGACTTTTGGATCCTCACCCATGATTCCCTGCCCTCCCTCCTCTTTCCTCGTTCTTTTCTTTAATGGGTTGAGGGGGCTTAGTGTTAGGTTAGAGTAGGCTGTTAGTGTAGTTAGAATAAGTGGGCTGGGGGTGGAGGGTGTTATATTATTACATGTTTTTTTGTGGGTGGGTGGGTCGGTGGGGGATGATGTTGGGTTTATGTGTATAAAAAAAAAAATATAAAAAAAAATACAAAAAAATATATATTTGTTCAGGATAAGTTAGTATGTGTTTAGTTTAGTATACGTTGTCCTACACGTGTCCTGTCATATAAGGGAGGTGTGGGGTTGATGTTTACAGTGTTTAGTTAAATGTGGTAAGTAAGTTTAGCTTAGGGTAGTTAGGGCCAGTTGTGGTAATGTATAGTTAAGATAGATTAGGTTAGTTAAGGTGTTTACCCTAGTTTAAGTTTCCTTTAATACTGATATAATAAAGTTTTAGGTACTCCTTTACAGTATGTGTCATATGCTTGGGGATCAGGGTCTTTGCATGGGTGTACAGTGTCAATTTAGTATTTGCATTTGTGTTGCATCCTGCATCCAAATCCCATTCTTGACATGGTTATTCCCACTTCCAAATGAGCTGTCACATTGGCATCTATAACAAAGCTACTTCTCTATGCATCTGCCATCCATTGCACCCACCACTCGAGGTAACTATGGTTCCCAATGTTTTGTAAAGGTTGGTGGGTTTTTAAATCTGTCATCGTTTGATTCCTGTGGTGGAATCTTGGGCACTGTGGGACGTCTTCCTGCAGCCTGATGTTCATGTGAACCCTGATAAGCTGTAATGTGCATAAGTGGTGTTATAATCTTATGAAGTTCTGTATACATAACTCACACCTATCATTTATTACATTGTACTCCCTGTTACATAATTGCCCATAAACTCTTGCACATCCAGTCCTGCTGTATGGTGTGTGTGTATGAATAAAGTTTATAGTCAGATGTCATATACATAATGATTGTCTTGAAGGGAATGTCGGCCACATTGAGTTTCATCTTGTACATACTTTGGAGCTGACATTTTCAGTTCTACACAGCATTATACTGTTTGTGATCCTTTAACTTCAGAAATAAGCCTAAGGAAACACAGATGATGATGAAATCCAGACCCCAGTTATCAGCCCATATTCTTTCTACACTGTTGTATTGACATTCTGTGGCCATTGACGTGTTACATACTTCACAAATCTCCTACACAGTTGATGTGTCACATTACACAGAGACAAAGTGTTTGTGTAAGTGCTATTTATTTTAAAGTTCTGTAGTGCAATATTTACATAGTCCAGGATTGCAAGTCCATTAGTGTGACGCCTTCTATTGTGACGGAATACAAGTGCAATGGTGAGGGACATGTCATTGGACATGCTGTGGTGAAGTGCCATTCAGTGCAGAGGACCATGAATTGCCAATGAGGTAGTGAGAGACAATTGCAGTGCGTAGTGGTAAGGTAAACAGTGTGCTGGAGAACAGTGCATGTTAGCAACTGTAGCAAGACTGGCATGTTAACAAGCACAGGACGTAGGAAATCAGTGCCCATGTGACATGGACTTGTGCTACCGGGTACTCCTACGGGTGAAGGTAATCGTTTCCACGTCTTCATCTTCTGATGTTTGTGTCGTCTCCTCTGCCCTTGGTGGTGGTGGATTTGAAGGGGCAACACACATCTCAGGGTTTGAAGATGTGGATTCAGAATTCCTGGTAGCTGTCAACTGTGGGGCTTAAGGGAATTACTGCAGCAAGGAGGAGCTGCTGGTTCTTGAGTATAGCAGCTACATCACTGTGGTAGGCAGCCAGGTCAGCCCCGAGGGGGTCATGATTGCATTCTTGCACGCAGTGAAAGGTTTGGGATGCCAGGTGTTGTGGCAACTCCCTAACTGCTGTGGTGAAATCCCTCACACAGTGTTGTAGTCCTTGCAGTAGGGATTGTTGTGCTTGCATGGCTGCTGACTGTTCTGCAGATCACATTGTGCACATGCACATCCCCTCAAGGCTGGTTGACATATTTTGCATCCCCACCCGCACCTCCTTGGCCAGCTCCCGCTGTACTCCTACTACTGTCCTCTCCAAGGTGGTACCAGTGTCATTAGAGTCTCAGCTGGTTTGGAGCTAGCAGGTCATACTATTGGGGTGCTGGGTGGGTCTTCTGTGATGGCTGCTGCATCTGTGTTCCTCCTTGCGACTGAAGGTGGGGTCTGGAGGGTTCCAAGGACATATTGGAGTGTTTGCTGGCTAATGTTTGTCAGCTCGTCATCCATGTCATCAGGGAAGTCCAGGACAGGCATATCCACAGGAGAGCAGTCGTCCTCTGCAATGAGATATTGTACAATTAGTGTGTCTGTGTTGTGGCAGTTGTAATGTGATGTCACTGACTTCCTATTAGTGAGACATTGTAATCTTGATTCCTGTTCATTGTTCCTGTCATTAATATTAGCATTCTCACAGGCCTATACCTGCATGTCACATATAGTGTGGGCTGTTTGGGGAATTACCTGCGTCACATCCTCTAGGTGTAGGTTCTGTCCAAATTGTGTGTTGCCACCTTCTTGTCCTACTCAACCCTCCCTCTACTTCCATTAGCATGGTGAGGCCTTGCAATGGCTGTGGGTGTTCTGATGCCACTTGCACCACACTTAACAATATGGGACTGACCCAGTCTCTGATATTTCACATACACCTGTACGTTGCTGAGACCATGCACATACTATGTATAGCATTGGCATGGAACGATACAGGTTTCAGCATTAGTAGTGTGTCATGTTGATGTTTGCAAATTTGTGCTACATTGGGTTGCACTGATGGGCCTGGCAGTGTTCCATTTCCTCTTATGACTGTGAGGGTGTGTTTAACTAGCTAGACACATATGTCCGTCCCCTCAATGCTGTTGTCTTAGCAGTATGACAGTTGGGGTGTTGCAAGGTGGCATTGCAGCTATTGTAACACAAGCAGAGGGTGGACTCTGGAATGGACAGCATGGGTATGACATTACTGCTGTGTACTTCATAATGTAAGTAACAATACCTGATGTTTATTGTGCCTATAGACATGAGCATTTGACAGAATTTACACTTTGTTAGGAATTACAGGGGATTGATAACATCGTCATCCTGAACCCCCTATTTTGGGTGTGTTTGATCCATGGGCACCTAACTGCCATTTGCTACTTGACCAGCACACACAGTACAGGTGGTAGTGGCAACTGTTGTCAATGGTATATGCCACTTGCAGATATGGCCTGAGACTGGAAATTGAGCCCTAGTCCATGTTGTGACAATACCAGCTGTCCTGTGACAGCAGGCCAGTTTTACCCTCTACACTACCCTCCTGGACTGGCTTGGCCTTTCCAATAGCCTTGGCATGGCAGAGTTCCCCCAGGCAAAGGTTGTTGGTGTACTGTTTATCCTGTCCACAATTTTTTGCCAAATTGCCTCTCTCCTCCCAATTGGCAATTTTGAGTTGACAAAAAGTTGATGCTGGTGTTCTGTCACCTCTTTCACCAGTATTTCCTGTTCCTCTTTTCTGAAATGACATTTTCTTTTCTTCTTCTCCCTCTCCTGGGTCTTGCCTGGGTCATCCCGGCTGGTTCCTGGTCGATTGGGGTCTCCCTGGGGTGTCTCCTGGCTTCTGGGATCCATTTTGGGGCTCCTTAGCACTGTTTATTGTGTTTGTGCTGCTTTTTGATGCTATTGCGGGGAAAAATGGCGCATATCCGGTTTGCGACATCGTAAGCCAGATTAGAGTCATTTTCTCTGCATTAACGTTGTTTTGCTTTACGATGTGGCGCAATGGTTAGTGTAAACATTTTTTACTCTAACACATGGTTTGCACCACAGAGCATCAAAGTATAAATTTGACGCCCGGGTGGCGCAAAGAAATGGCATTAGCCGGCGTTAAACTTTTTGACGCAAAACTGCGATGGTGCAGTTTTGCGTCAAAAAGTATAAATATGGCCCAAAGTGTATTGTCCTTTGTGCAGAACAATCATCACAGGGAGATACAGGTCAATTCATGAAATAGGAGGCCTAAAGGGAGAGCACAACTAAAAAGTGCACTGTACGTAGTCTGAGGCTTACTAGCAGGAACCTGCGGTACTGGCTTCACATCCATGATAAATACATTTCAATACCACTGTTGTTGAAAATCCCCATATATGCCTGGACAGTTGGCTTACCTGCCTCCCTCTGCACTCAATCATCCAGACAGTCAGCTAAAAAGGCATTCTTCAAAAAACTAAAGTAACATGCTATTAGGGTGCTGGGGGAGCTAAACAATTCTTCCCTACCCAGGCTCAGTCAGGCGTTGTGAATATACCTTATCAAAGGAATGTTTCAACATTGACCAAGTTTCAGACAATCAGCACGCACAGCCCAATTGAAGGAGGTTTGACTCGATGTCCATATCTTGATCCACAGAAGGAGGGGTTGCATTTTTTAATAAAATCATTAATATACCCTATTCCTACCTTAAAGTGCCATATGACAGAACTGGTGGTTTAGGGACAGCTAATGAGTAGTCTTTTAATAAAAGCATTCTTGATTCTTTCTAGCCCCCCTCTTCACCAATGCCGCAGACCCCCACCCCGTTAGAGGCAACAGCACAGCATTTGGCTTTATAGATTGCTACAAGTTCCCTACTGGACTTTTTCCTATTCTGTTTGTAAAATTAAGAACTTCCAACTTCAGAGAAAGCAGCAGCTCTGCAGGTCTTCAGTGGGCCCTGTGTAAAATGTTTGTCAAAAGGGAATGCCTAGATAGGAGAATACGGGCACAGTACTAACTTTATTACCATTGACTATTGAAAATTGAGCTTTCATCTGTCCTGGCATCAAAGATCATAACATGTGTTTTGGCCTGATTCACTTTGAGGTCCAGACTCGACAGAGACCGATAGCTGTCCTGGTAATAAGGACAGTATCCTCAGGGTACATTAAGGGAAGAATGCTACAATCCCCTACATGAGGACAGTCCTCCCCGAGCTCTAGTAGATCTTCTTTCAGGCCATTAACATATAATGAGAAAAGGGAAAGGGCCAGGTCACAGCCCTAGTGTACTCCCCTAGTGAGACTAAAAGGAGGTGTGGTCTCCGCCCCACCACCTCTCAAACCATTTCTCACACTGTCAGAGACTGCATCATGGAGTTACCTGAGGAAGTTAATACACTGGCCCCCCCATATCTGACATAGTGCTCCACAAGTTAGTTCCATTCATGGAATCAAAAGCGGAGCTAAGGTCCATAAATGCCAGATACAGCTTACCCTTTTTGTCCACAGTGTATTAGTTTATTAGAAGGTACAGACTGAGAGACTGCTTGACTGTTACCAGTATGGGGCGGAAGGCAAACTGAAATGTCAAAAGAACTTTAAGTTCATTGGCCCAGGTCTGTAATCATTCGAATATGATATCCCCCATATTTTAGCCATCAAATTAATCAGGGAAATGGGACAATAGAATAGTGGATATCCTCTACAGCCCTTTTTAAAAATTGGTACAATAAAAGAATGAGATCATGTCTTTGACTGGCCTGTGGCTAGAGCAGCATTGAGAATGTTAGTCCGGAGTGGGGGCCTACAGTGAAGTGTTGCCTAAAACAAGTCTGAGGAGATCCCATCTGGACCAGGGGCTCTCCACACTCGGCAACTGGCTACTACCAACAAAACCTCTAGCAGTTAAATTTCCGTAGCTGCGTAGAATGTGACTAAAGGCCAGGAGGGTCTAGAAGAGCCTGGGGTGGACTGGAGCACATTGTGAAAAACCGAGCCTGGGGGGGGAATATCCCTCACATCAGGGTCAGCATAGAGTTTTGTAAAATGAGTCACCAAAATATCAGAAGGAATTATAGTCTTTTTAATTTTCAAAATAGTTGTGATTGACTGTCCCCTTAAAAGTCTTTGCTATCTCTCAATCTCTCTAATTGTATTCTTTCTGACTCTGTGGGTATTTCTCTACAGTGCCTTAGAGTGTCACACCATATCCTGATCTCTAGAGGATTTCTTAAGGACCAACAGTAATTGGTTGTGGGCCTTAATGCAGTCAGCATCAAACCACTTGATAGGCTTCCTCTTACCTAATTAACCTTGGACTGATTCTTAAATCCCCCCTCTGTTTTTAGAATTCAACAAAGGTAGGGGTTTGCTCAGAGTATCTGGGCAAAAAAGAGGTATGACTTGAAACTTCCAATAGTCTATGATCACTTAGGAGCAAGCCAGTGAGGCTATAATCCACCCCTTCCAGTCCACCAGTGTCACTGAGAACAGAATTAAATCAAGATGACTAGGAATGCCCCTCCCGACAAAAGTGGGCATGTTGATAGGTGCTGGGGTAAGGGGTCGTATGAGAAATTAAGGTTTAATTTTGCCAAGAGTAAGTTGAATTCATCCACAATGGGACACAGTGGGACAATGAACAAAATGAGTAATAGAATCCCCAGCCTCATCCACCAGCCCACAAGCATTAACTGTAGAGCACTGGTGGGTCACAAATTAAAATCCCCTAAAATCACCACCACGTATCTCCCTTGCATATCCCCAGTGCAGTTGTCAAAGTCCTTAGGCAGTGAGTGAGCCAGGCCCACCTTGGCAGTATCGAAAAAAATTATTATAAACATTAACTAGCAGCTCTTGGCTTGACAAGCCAATACCAAAATTAGCAGCATGTACGCAAAGCCACAGCTTGACCATATAACCCGGGCAGAGAATACCAGGGAGATGAAGGTGATGAGACAACCCTTGACCCTCCTATGGTGCTGGGATTGGCTAGTGTAAAATAAGTAGCAGACCCATCCATGAATGTAGTCAGTGAGCCATGCCTCTAGTAGGCAGATAACAGTAAAACGTGTGACAAATGCATACTAGTCATTGCTCCCCCACTTGCTTGCCAAGCCAGCCACATTCCATGAGGCAATCAATAATGGCACTGTTTTACTTCTTCCCATGCCCGGGCAGAGGGTAGGGGGGTCATTGGCAGCTGAAGGGAGCAAAGAACCTGCATCGGACCTTGGCTGCCTTCTCACCTCCTGCAAGATGCATGGGTCAAAGGGGGTCTCTGCGTCAGTGAGTCAATCCATCAAGTACTGCTGTGAAATTGGTGCAAACCTGTGAGAGGTGGGGACAGGAAACCTAGGCAACAGCGAACCAATCAGATCAGTCAGGGTTTATAAAAATATCCAAGGAAGACTGCCTCAATGTCTGCTGTAGATGGCCTGGAAAAATTTAACTTGATCAAAATATCTTTACCCGCCATTCAATCTTCATAATTTATGATGATACAGTCGGTATTTATCAGGTTTTGGAGTGTTGCCCACTCATGGTACTCTGCGAATTAGAATAATTTGGTTATGGAGTAACTGAGGCCCTCCCAGTCTGCCATTAGTCCAATGAGCCACTTTATTAATCAGTGGGTTGTAGTCTTTGTTTGAGATTTGGAAGTGGTTTTCAATTTTTTGGGTGTTTTTATAAAAATAAATTATAACAAACTGTAAGTATAAAAAATAAATTGGAGAAACTCACAGGACTTGTGCCTGCACAAATACCTTTTATTGCACACTCTGAAATAGGAAGTGATCTTGAGCATCCTGGTTCTACAGCACCAATTGTTGCAGTTATATCAGCAGGAGCCAGGTCTCTTGTAGCAAGCAGCACTGCAGTAGTTGATATGAATGCCTCTGCTGCAACTCTCTGGATTTCCGCTTCCGCCGTTTGCCTGGGTGGATGGTACGCAGATGTTTCAGCATGCTGCTCATGCCTTGCGAGCATTTTTTCTTTGTCCCTCCTGAGAGTTCTTTATTGCAAAGCATGCATATAACCACCTGCGCTATTATCTTCTTTTCTCCTGTTGTATCGAGAAGGGGTTTCAAGCAATAGATGACTTCCTTTTCAGCAGTTCACCTTCCTTTTGTTCGTGCTGCTCTTCCTCCGCCTCTTTTTCTACTGCTGATGCCGCCTTTTTGAAGTTTACAAAAAAAACACAAAAAAAGATGGAGCCCCAACTGTTCTGCAAAGGTGTGAACACTAAGGGGACATACCCAAAGAAGAAGAAATGGGAAGGAACATCCAGTAGAAGAGGTTGGCAGGTGTTCCAATCAATTAAATTAATTTGTTGCTGTATCACATGGTATTTGCAGATCAGTCAATGGCAGAGCTGACACGCCACCACTAATCTGGAAATATTTATTAAAACTATCTCATGTGCTAGAATTACTTACATATATACGTTTCTGTGTTATTTTACTAAATCACTTACTTCAAACATCAATTTTAGTCTGGATCTGTGGTTCCCCTGTGGAGCCCAGAATAGGAAGTAATCATGGGTTGGGCTTGTGGTGCATCCGGAATCCAAATTGTTTTTTATAAGACACAATTTTTGTTTAAAAAAACATTTCTAGATCAAAATGACTTAAGAAACCTAAGGTTAAAGTAATGTTATAGTGAAATATGTTTCATAAATATATGTTTTTTTGTTTTAAAAACCCTGCAAATTCACTGTTAAAAATGAAAGCTTACAGGGACTTTATAGTTAGGGAATGTCACTAAAAGTCCATAGAAATTCACTGTAAAAAACAGAGGTTAAAGAGGCATTATAGTTAGGAAATAGAATTAAAAAAACCTTTGGAAATTCACAGAAAATACGAAGGTTACAGGGACACTAGTTAGGCTTACATTTTAAACACACAAACCCATAGAAATTCAGTGGTTATAGTTACCTGAGCTAACTTTAACTTACGCCCCTGCAATGCCCTGCTTATGACCCCACATGTTAAATAGTGTCTTTTTTTACAAGTGTTGCATAGAGTGTCGACTGTTCTTAGTAGATTCCTTTGAATACTCTGTGGTGTATTTCTCATGAGAGTTTTATCATTTGCAAACAGTGTGATATAGAATGAACTCTTTCAAAGAATAAACACTGTTTATAGTACTCAGATATCAACTTCATTTCTTCATGTCTAGCAAACATTTCATACAGAATACAGATTAAAGCTGTCTGTAGTAGACCATTTGTTTTGGAACTGACATTGATTAGTTTGGCTTTTACTCAATGGTTGTATGGAGATTTAACACTGTACTCAATGAGGTTTTCCCATATATCTGTGGTCGATTGTTTATGTGAACTATGCTACTTGTAAAGTGTATATTGTATGGTCAATGTTGCATATAGTACTTTTCAACATCTAAGTGAGTTGTATCTGTGATGGCACTAGTAATTGCTTATATTCTCCTGCGCTATATTGCATTTAGGCTTTAATGCCATAATAATTTGTAGAGCAATATGGGTGTAAGTGATGCTTGGATAATGTCATCAGTGATATCATCAATGATGTCATTTGAGATGTCATAGAACATGTTGTGAGTTATGTCATATATGAGGTCATAAGCAGTGCCTGGCGCGGCACAAGTTATAGTTAGAATGCTGCTAACTATAACTTGTGAATTTCTGTGTTTTTTTTTAATTCAAAACATTAACATAGTCACTGAGAAATTCACCTAATTATTACATTACTTTACACTCTACTTTTTCAGTGAATTTCTAAGGTTTCTTTTCAATTAAAACAGATATATTTTATTTCACCTAACTATAATATAACATTAACCTTTGTATATATATATATATATATATATACATACATATATGTACATAAATATATATACACATTCTGGGGGTCATTATGACCCTGGCAGAGAGTGTCAATGTGGCGGTATGACCGCCAACAGGCTGGTGGTACATACCGCCACTATGAGATTGGTGAGTTGGCTGCAGCCAACCCGCCACTTCTCCACTCATACCGCTGTCGAAGTAAGCCTCAGCAAGGCCTACTAGTGCAAGGGGTTCGCCCTTCTCTGCACAAAGTCCTTAGACCATATAGGAACAAGTTGCCACAGAAACTGAAATAAAAGACAAAGTTTATTAAACCTCATGAGGTGGTACTACAGTTCAAACAGCACCCTTCGGTAATGTTTGAAGTAGCACATTGAACTAAGAGAGCATGGTCTTTTTATACCCACACAGGGGCTAAAAGAAGGTGGTACAACTATAGAGGCAAGACTTACATACATATAAGGTCATATGGAAATGCACAGTCGACAGGTAGGAGGGGCTAACAGTTTTCAAGGACTAGTTGACACATTACTGTCTGTTACTGATTACTAACAGCTGCAGATCTTACTGGGCATGTGCGAAAGTGGGAGATGCTAAATATAACTTGTCACTAGACAGATTTTCAAGAGTAGTTAACAGAAAGGTAGGACAGAGCACATGGCGAGCACATGGCAGAGAAAACGGCTGCCATGAATACAAAATGGATTCTGCGAAATGTTCACAATAGTTGCTAAATAAAGATGTCTTCTGCTAATGCTTAATCTAATCGCTATTAAATTAGAACAGACGACCCTTTCAGCATTAGCTGAAGACATTCGTCTTTCTGGGATAATCTAAATATTCATCTTGTATATTTATGCTCATCATTTCAGCTATTTCCTTATCTAACATGTGTTGTGCTTTCATTTCTGTAATATTTCTTTTGGTAGGCATACAAGCAGTAATACACATGGAGCAGAACATTGGACCACACTGAATACAGATACAGCATGTGAAAAATATTGCAATCATTACACACAGGATAGTCAGTAGCTTCCAGCCCCAAGCGGAAACAAGAGCCCAAAACCATCCAGAAAAAGTCCAAGTACCATTTCTGTGTGGATTTCTGCAGCAATTTTATGCAATTTAGATATTGCATCATAAACTGAAGGTGAGTGATCTTGAATAAAAACGCAGCAACTACTACCGATGATGCGACATGCACCACCTCGATCAGCTAATATCACATCTAGTACCATACGATTTTCGAGCGCTACAATCCTGGCAATTTGGAGCTCCTCAGTAATATTCCCAAGTGCCAGAGATGCCTGATTGGACACAGCTTCCACAACCCTAGTCAATCGTCTCACTTTCCTACTGTTTAATGCAGCACCCACAAAGGAGAACAACCCTAAATTAAAGTCAACATATTGTTGCAGGATAGTGTCCGTTTGGTCTACCTCATTTGTACTTATTGTCCTTTTATATCTATTTTTAGTGATGTCATTGAACAGTTTAAAATCTCGGTGATATGATGCAGGGGCCAAAAACACAGGGGTTAATAGAAAAGATACATTACACCCACCTGACCACCCAACAGGTAGTTGGTAATATCCACAGTTACCACAAACAAAATATGTATTATGTGAAGCTGTAAAACTACTATTATTTACACCCTCAACATTTACAATCAAGGTACAATCGCTTATCCCCACTGGAATTCGCCCAATGCTACGTATACATAAATCTGCTTTAGTTTTGTAACAGAAATCACAAACTGTTCTTTCTTGTCAGAGTCTCTTATATTTGTGAAGACATATGGTATTGAAACATTGTCCGGTTGATACTCTTCCCATTCCCATTTAGTTCCTTTGGCTTGGGGATACCCATCTTTGTCTTGGTAGCATACTTTATTAAGGCGAAAAAGAAGTCCGCCCTCTGTACGTTTTCCAGATGCAAACAAAGCGTATACCAAGCTTGACAAGAACCATTGTGTGAAAAAGGAAGAGGAATGAAAGGTGTTCCTCCTTTCTTTTGATGTGCAGGTATCATTCCACATACCCAACAGTTAGTAGTATTTGTAGCATTATGAGTATGATGCAACATCTGAATGAAAGTATTATTGAAGTACGATTGACAGTGCTTTTGCTCCTGATAGGGAAGCGTAAAGTAATAGTGATCCTCTGGTACTGGAGTAGTGGCAACAAAAAACTCACGAGCTTGAGCCTTCTTTTCAACAAACCAGGTGATTATTGCTATAACCACCAAAACAGCAACAAACCCCATAGTACTAATGATTAGTTTGTTATTCATTTTAACAACAGTGATAATCGAACCTTTCAGAAATTAATTAAAAACAATAGTTGGAGCTCTTATGCCTGGGCAGCCGCTGATTTCTTCACCACGGGCCAAGACGGGTGTCACTACTCTAATGCATGGCTGATCCCCGCCCTTGCCACATTGGCTCTCCGTTTCACTAACCCAGGGCGGTAGCTCAACCAGTTTTCTCCAGCACTATGGGGTCTTTCCCCGGTCTCAAATTACATCGCAACACTCCAGAAATCGTATGGTCCGGGAAGAACTCCGCAGATTCGTCAGGTGATATAGCACGGCCTTTCTCCGTAGTCAAAATCTCTTGATGATCGGTTAGCACAGCAGGTTCCACCAAGGTAGGTAGCACTCTCTTGCAGTGAGTACTATGGACCCAATTATTTTGGTTCGTCACTCGAACTGCTGTCCTTTTCGCAAGGAGCACCTGCTCTGGGCCTCGCCACCTTGATTCCAAGCTGCTTGATCTTTTCAAAGGACTTAATCATCACCTGGTCACCAGGTCGGAGTTCTTGGCCTTCACCTGTAGATCTGTCAGGAAGTGCTTCTCGAATCTGTTGATGAATAGAAACAAAATTGTCGGTTAACTGTGCCAAATAATCATTCATCAGGACACAAGGTACATCATATACAGAATTTGGCTTAGGAACTCCCCAAATGTTCATTGGCCTTCCAAACACTATTTCGTAGGGAGTAAGGCCAATTCGAGAGTGTGGCACTGACCTAATAGACAATAATGCCAACGGTAATGCATCCGGCCAAGTTAAGGATGTGGAAGCCTGTATCTTCGCTAACTTCAGCTTCAAAGTAGCATTATACCTTTCCACCAACCCTGCTGATTGTGGGTGGAAAACCGCATGGAACTTCTGTTTGATCCCTAATCCTTTCAGGACATACTTAATAACTTCCCCAACAAAATGAGGTCCGTTATTATTCCATAAAAGTCTGCAAACACCAAATATAGGGAAACATTCTTTCAAAAGCACATTCGCTGTGGTAATGGCAGTATTATCCTTTGTGGGGTACGCCTCTATCCATTTACTGACCACCACCAAGACATACTTTAAATTGTTGCAGCGTTCAAGCTGAATATAATCCATTTATAGAACTTCGAAAGGTGCAGTTGGTGTAGCAAACCCTCCTGCAGGAGTTCGTGTCCCTTTTCCAGGATTGTATTGTAAACAGATCAAACAAGACTGTACTACTCTCTTAGCTGTTCTGGAAATTTCTGGATGCTCCCAAACTTGCGTAAGCAACTTCGTTATTGTTGAAGCTCCAACATGTGCCAGCCCATGTGCCATCTGAACCATAGGTTTTACAAAAGCTATAGGCAATTTCCATTTATCCATCTGCTTATTCTGCCAACAGCCCTCATCATCCAATTCTCCTTCTTCAGACCATTGCGCATGTACTTTCACAGAATCAGATTTCTGTATATCTAATACGTCTTGTCTAGCATTATGCCAACGTTCAGCTTGTGACTTCACTACATACATAGAAGTAGTACTTCGCTGCATCGCAGTCTCACGTGCTACGCAGTCCGCAAGGGCATTACCTTGCCCTATCTTATCGGTCACTTTCTTGTGTGCACTACTTTTCACAATAGGTAGTTACTTTGGGTATGTCAATGCAGTCAAGAGGTTATGCACTAATTCTCCGTGCATTATCTGCATCCTGTGGGATGTGAGAAAGCCTCTCTCCTTCCAAAGCAAACCAAAATCATGAGCCACTCCAAAAGCATAGCGGCTGTCTGTATAAATGTTCACACATAAGTCAGTACTAAGCTCACATGCTCGTGTCAAAGCTATTAGTTCAGCTGCTTGAGCTGACTTCTGTGGTATACGAGCTGTCTCCACTACCGTGTGTATTGTGGTTATTGCATATGCAGCTGAGGTCGTACCGTCTGGCAACTTCAAACAAGACCCATCATCCCACAATTCCCCGTCTACATCTGGAAGGGGCGTATCTTGTAAATCAATACGACCCTTTGTCTGTTCTTCGGTAAGGAATATACAATCATATGTTTCTTGTGACTGAGGCTGAGTCACCGGATATGGCAACAAAGTGGCTGGATTTAGTGTTGCACATCTCTTCAGTGTAATGTGAGGAGCCAGCAATGTCAATTCATATCCTGTCAGGCGAGCGCTAGTTAAATGTTGTGTCTTTGTTTGATTTAAAAGAGCATCAACCGCATGGGGTACTAACACCAACAGCTTATGTGACAAAATTATCCCTTCACTATGACGTATTGACACAGCTGTTGCGGCAACTGAACGAAAACACCCAGGCAACGCTCGAGTGACAGGATTAAGTACTGCTGAAAAATATGCACAGGGACGCTGCTTATCGCCATGTGTCTGTACTAAAACTGACAATGCACATCCATCTTTCTCATGTACGTAAAGTGCAAAAGGCTTCGTGTAATCTGGAGCACCTAACACTGGTGCTGAACAAAGGGCTTGTCGTAGCTACCGGAAAGCAGTCTCACATTCATCTGTCTATGGGAGGGGCATTGGAGTATCTTTAGTCAAAAGTGCTAGCAAAGGTTTGACAATGTGTGAAAACCCTAATATACATTGCATACAAAAAGAAGTAAGACCAAGGAATGCACAAACATCTTTCTGAGTAGAGGGTACTGGTGTGTCTAAAATTGCTTGAATATGATCTGATGTAAGTGCACGGCCCTCCTTAGACAAAAGGTGACCTAAATAGGTTACCTTTGGTCTACAATATTGAAATTTCTTTCGTAACACTTTATGATGGTGTGAAGCAAGAAAAGAAAGTAAGGACAAAGTGCACTTTTCACATTGCTCAAGGGTATCAGCTGCCAACAAAATATCATCAACATATTGTATGAGAGACACACCTTCAGGCAAAACAAAAGAATCAAGGGCCAGATGTACGAAAAAAGCAATTTGCAAGTCGCAAATTGCTATGCAGTACGGTGTCTCAGACACCGACTGCAACTCGCAATGGGGTCGCAATGACCCACCTCATGAATATTCATGAGGTGGGTCGCAAATTGCGGCCCCATTGCGAGTATGGGCACTCGCTAACATGGAGGCCTGCTGACGTCAGCAGGCCTCCATGTTAGCGACCTGCTTGTCAATAAAGCAGGTTTTTTTTTTTTGAAGTGTAGCCCGTTTTCCCTAAGGGAAAATGAGCTGCACTACAAAAAAAAACCGAAACCTTTAGTTTCGGATTTTTCAGGGCAGGGAGTGGTCCCTTGGACCACTCCCTGCCCTGAAAAAATATTTTTGGGTGCAATCACAAACTGGAAGGGGTCCCATGGGGACCCCTTCCAATTTGCGATTGGGTTACCATCCACTTGAAGTGGATGGTAACTGCGATGCCATTTGCGACCGCATATGCGGTCGCAAATGGTATTGCATCCCAATGCGACTCGCAAATAGGAAGGGAACACCCCTTCCTATTTGCGAGTCTGAAATGCATTTTGCGAGTCGGTAACAACTCGCAAAATGCATTTCTGCATTGGGATACGCGTTTTGCGAGTCGCAAACGGCAAATGTTGCCGTTTGCGAGTCGCAAAACGTTTCGTACATCTGGCCCCAAGTTGTCGTTTTAACGCTTGACTATAAATACTAGGACTCTCAGTATAGCCTAGAGGAACTCTGCAAAATCTATATGATCGTTTATTCAAAGTAAAACCAAAGAAATATCGGCTGTCAGGATGAATAGGGATCGAAAAGAAAGCATTATTTAAGTCTATCACAGAGAACGTAGTTGCTGTCGGGGGAACCAAAGTAAGAAGTGTTGTGATGTCAGATACCACAGGATATTGTGGTACCACAATCTTATTGACTTCTCGTAAATTAATAATGAATCAGTAAATCCTAGTGTCAGTATCCTTTTTCAGAATAGGAAAAAATGGACTGTTACAAACATTATACGGAACTTCCTCAACAGCTCCAACTGCAATAAGATCATGCACAATTTGTGTGAGTGCTTCTTCGCCCTCCTGTGAAATTTTGTATTAAGGCAAACGTGGCAATACAGCACCCTCCTTGACACTAATATGTACCGGTGGAATAATCATTTATCCCACATCAGTATCTGAAGTAGCCCACAAAGTACTAGGGAGTGAAGCTATTGCAATATCCTCTTTAACAAGACAAACTCTTTCCATCACAGGATGATTATCATTCAAAATAACACGCACCCCTTCAGGAGAGCATCGTATTGTAGCCCTGAAATACTTGAGCATATCAAGACCCACAATATTGTCTGGTGTATTTGGAGAAAGCAAAAATGGACATGGAACAGTAAATTTATCAACATGGAATGCAAGTGGTTGTGACAATGGGCTAGGGGAAGGTGTTCCATCGAAACCTATCGATGTAATGGTTAAGCCAGACAGGGGAGCCCTTGGAATCAATTGTTTAGACAAGGCGCTCCGAGTAGCTCCTGTATCAACCAGAAACTGATCAGTAGAACCCAAAACATGTGCTGTAACATAGGGACCCCTCTGATCTACTGGAACTTCAACTGATTCCTTACCCCATCCTAGGCAATCCTATGCATAAGCAGAATCTTGGAAATCAGGCTGCACATAGTTAGACATCTGGTATTGGTTCCGTCTATCAAAAGTGTTAAACCCATCCTGCCCTTGTACATTAGCATAAACCCTATCATGATCATTCGTGCTTCTTCTAGGCCCTGAATATCCTGAGCGATTTCTCATTTGTCCCCGACCACGTGAACATTGCTGAACACGTAGTGCTGGACAATCGGCAGCCCAATGCCCAAATTTCTTACAATACGCACACTGATCAACAGACAAATTCGAACGAGTGTAAGAAGAACCATAAGATCCACATCCACCTCTATCACTACCTCTAAAAGGCGGACCACAAGCTTGAGCCAACATAACCTTCGCCTTTAATTCTCTAATCTTTTTATCCTCGCTACCTTTTGCTTCTAATTCCTGACGTTCATAATACTGAGCCATAGTCAAAAGAGAAACCAGAGTAGAGGTAGTCCATGAACTTTCACTAGCTTTTAGACGACTAGCTATTCCTGGTAACAGATTTGCGACATATTTATAGCCAAACAATTGTCTGCCTGTATCATCTGACAATAACTGGCCCCTAAAATCATGAAATGCTTCTTCAAAGCATGTAAAGGAGTCAGAGACCGATTCATCTGCCTTTTGCTTACAAGATGCTAAAACAGTCCAGTCTATCTTTTTAGGGGGAATAATTGTTTTTAACTTAACTAATATGGCTGCGGGAAGATCTAGAATCAACTGATATGGATTTTTCGTAGGTTCCCTATCCCCGTCCATCTGTTCTAATTCTTTCCATGACACCCCAAAAACTACACGATCATCAACTTTATGAACAGTTCTCCACATATCTGGCGGTAATATCAATCCGAAAAATAAATCAATGTCTGCCAAAGTCATAGTACAAGAACAAATTGCTCCCTCAACTTCCTCATAAAAGGCGGCTGGATTTTTCCGCAGGTCAGGTAATGCTGTTTTAAGTGCCATTACATCTGCCCTATTCCAAGGAGTATACACCCAATTATAAATAAAATAACCCTTAGCATCAACAAAAGTTTTATCATCACTTGTACCCAATCCTTTAGGAGGAACATACAAAGGCGCGGCCTCCCGCATTGGTTTAGCGTGAACTATCATAGTCTTATCTGTTCCGAAGATGGAAGCTTGCACCCCGCCAGTCTGAGATGTCCGTGCAACTACGTCCACAGCCCTTTTCTCCTCTTGCAAACGGACTGCCACAATACATAACTTCACCAAAGGCCTGATTGCATCAGCCACCTGGGAGAAAACAAAAAGACCATCACACATTTGCTTATGATCAGCTGCTACATCATCGGGCTCTAACTCATCAGAATATTTCCGAAATAGTTCAATAACTTCTGTGCCAAATGCCTTAGTAAAATATAGCTGCTCCTTTTCCGTCCACCCTTTCATGTTGTCTAAAAGTTCAGAAGCAGAGACAACGCTACGAATTGTTTTACGAGCAATAGATCTAAGCTCAGATGCACGGTCAGCAGGCAACATGGAGCGACTGTCTCGTATCTTCTGTTGCTCTGAACCGGAGACCTCAGCTAACTCATGAGGGGCAGAAGGAACGACATACGGAGGTGGAGGGCGATCTAGTAACAAAAAATCATTGTGTGGTTTATTAAGGATAGAGAGGTTGCCTAACAGTGTATTTGCCAGTTGCCTGTAATTTACGTTCTTTCTCTTCTAGCTCCTTTAGGTCATTCATTTCTTTCTTTCTCATTTCCAATGCTTTCACATATACATTCTTCCACTGCTCTTTCTCAAGCAAGGCTTGCTCACGCTTCACTCGTCCATGCACTTCTTTCTCCCACATTCGTATACAGTCAAACATATCTTGCCTAGACCTTCGCTTACACATACATTGATCCACATACGCAATCTTTCGCAAATCAAATGACCCATGCATAGGCCAACGTAACTCAGGATCTGCACGAGTGTATTTATTCCATAATGTGCTGTACATTATAGAAGAAAGACCATGTTTAACATACACATCTCTATTGGGCGTACCCTCTGGGGGTGCCAGTTGCTATTCTTCCAGTCTCAAATTGGTACCATTACAAAAGCAACACATCCTGCGAAGTGCGCTAAAAACAGGCATGCCAAAAATAGTGCAGAATATGCAATATTATAATCAAAGTAGCACTTAAGGTGCCGTTCAAATCAAAATTAAATTGGAGAAAATTCTCCTCATTGCGTGCCTATCTAAATTGCAATTTATATATCAATTCAAAGGACACAAATTGACTAGTCACCCAAAACACGATAGCCACAGTAAGTGGTGCTAAACTTCATTACAAAAACAAAGGCATCAAAACCCACAGCAAGTGCAGTAAAACGGCTCTTACCAATCACAGTGCGTCCAGGTTCCAACTGCCAAGTTCTAAAATAGACCAAATGGCCACTGTATGATGAATGAACAAAAAGGATCTCAGTCGAGGACTGGCGCCATCTGGATGGTCAAATCAGAAAGAAGGGAAAAACGCCGTGGTTGCCAAGGCTCTGGTCTCCTCAGGCATTGATCGTCCGCAGCGAGATCCCAATCCTTCGTCGCGACCAATACGTTGGGCGTCTGAGTCGCCGATGAGTCCCTGTTCAGGTGCCAATTTGTCGAAGTAAGCCTCAGCAAGGCCTACTAGTGTAAGGGGTTCGCCCTTCTCTGCACAAAGTCCTTAGACCATATAGGAAGAAGTTGGCACAGAAACTGAAATAAAAGACAAAGTTTATTAAACCTCATGAGGTGGTACTACAGTCAAACAGCACCCTTCGGTAATGTTTGAAGTAGCACACTGAACTAAGAGAGCATGGTCCTTTTATACCCACGCAGGGGCTAAAAGAAGGTGGTACAGTTATAGAAGCAAGACTTACATACATATAAGGTCATATGGAAATGCACAGTCGACAGGTAGGAGGGGCTAACAGTTTTCAAGGACTAGTTGACACATTACTGTCTGTTACTGATTACTAACAGCTGCAGATCTTAATGGGCATGTGTGAAAGTGGGAGATGCTAAATATAACTTGTCACTAGACAGATTTTCAAGAGTAGTTAACAGAAAGGTAGGACAGAGCACATGGCGAGCACATGGCAGAGAAAATGGCTGCCATGAATACAAAATGAATTCTGCGAAATGTTCACAATAGTTGCTAAATACAAGATATCTTCTGTTAATGCTTAATCTAATCGCTATTAAATTACAACACCGCCATGGCGGTATGAGCCGCCGGGCCAGAGATGTGTATCTGCAGCCCGGCGGCCGGCATAGTACCGTTGGCGACATTGGGATCCTGCCTACCACCATGGTTTTCATGGTGTTAGCAACGCCACAAAATCCATGGCGGGAGACCCTACGGGTGACATGGAATTTCATCCCTGTCACCGGTAGGTGGCTCCCCCACCCCCCAACACTCACCTGACAGCCCCACCCCCTCCATCCAAACACTCCCCCACCCCCTCTGATCCTTACACACAGACCCCCACCCCCTCCGATCCTCACACACACCCCCTCGCCCCCTCCGAATCTCACACACACACCCCACCCCTCCGATCCTCAGACACCACCACCCCCCATACACACACACACCTGCAGACACGCATCATGCATACACCCACTCACTCACACTGGCATACACGCATTCAGACATCTAGACATGCTCAGGCACATTCTTACAATGATCACACTGACATGCAGACATGCACTGACTTCACCATTCTTACACGCATTCACTCACATGCATACAACCACGCAAACAAAACACACACAGACGCATAAACACACTCACTCACACATTCATTGAACACTCAGACACACAAACACAACACCACCCACCGTACCACCTCCCTCCCCTGTCAGAGGCCCAACATACCTTGAGCAAGGAGGTCTACTGGTAGGGAACGGGAAGGGGTGCTGCTACCACCAGCAGAACACCATCAAGCTGTATGAATTGTCATAATATGGCTGGTGGTGTTCTACTGGCGGTGCTGGTGGTAGCAGCGCCATCTTACCACTGTCCACCACCATGAACACTGCCAGACTTCCACCTTTCTTGTGGTGGAAGTCTGGCAGTGTTTATAATATGGCGGATGGACGGTAGCTGCGCTGGCAGTATTTTGGGGGCCATCACCGTGGCGGTAGGCGGTTTTTACCACCGATGTCATAAAGATCACCTATATCTATTAATCTAAATATATATATTCACTGAAAAAAACACACACCCTCGCCATGCACTGCTAATTACCCCAGATATTACAGCACTCATGGCAACTTCTATACGCATCAAAAATATAAATGAAACATTAGCTGTCAAATTATTGAAGAAAAACTGTGCATGTGAGGGGCGCAAGTTATAGTTACCCTAGAGTGTGAGTTATAATTACTTGAAAGAACTCTAACCATAACTGCTGAATTTCTATGGTTTTGTACGAGTAAATTCAAAACCTAGCTATAACATCCCTGTGACCTTAGTTTTTTTTCAGTGAGTGTCTATGTTTTTGTTTAAAGTAAAGTCATTTTAATTACTATTCGTTAATCCAACCACTGCTATGCATGGTGGGAGCTGGCCGCAGGGCCTGGCCCATTGTCACCAATGATCCAGGAAATTTGTTTCTGAAACGCGTTGGTTTTTTGTGCCATTAAAAATTCACTTCAGCAATGAATCAGTGACTGAGACTATTTCTCTTTTTTTTGGCGAGAAGTAAAGATCTGCAAAGTTGGAAGAATTTGTTTTCTGTATAACTATATATATATATATATATATATATAGATAGATAGATATATAGATATATGGATATATATATTTATATATACAAAGAAGAGAGAACTCTGGGTAGTTCCCAAGTTTAGGTGGAGAGCAACTCCAGTTAGGAGCACCCTGCAACACCAGCGAGACTCTAGATTTGCTCATCTCAAATGTCTGTTTATCTAGCAACGTTTTTAAGCATAAGATCAGCTCAGTGCTATCCACGCCACGCTAGAAAGGACAAAGGGGGTCATTATGACTGCGGCGGTTGGTGATAATGTGTCCGTAGTACTGCCAACAGGCTGGTAGTACATACCGCCACAGTATGACATTGGCGAGTTGGCTGAAGCCAACTCGCCAATATACCACACCAACTGCCATGGTGGTAGAAGCCGCCGGGCCGGAGATAAGAATCTCCAGCCCGCCGGCCGCTAATGTACCGCCAGTGGCATTTCAACCTTGCTTACTGCCAAAGTTTTCGTGGCGTTCGTAATGCCACGAAAACCATGGTGGTAGGCCCTACCAGTAACAGGTAAATTCACTCCCTGTCACTGATACGAGGCCCACCCACACCCCTAACATTCCCCAGACACCCCAACCACCCTCCACCCACCCTCCCCCCTTTCAATACCCTACCCCTCCATACACGCACACTCGCAGACAGGCACCACACATACACACACTCACTCACACAGGCACATAGACATTCATACACCCATGCATCCATTCATTCACGCACACATCCGTACCATATTCACACTGACACGCAGCCACGCATTCACATTTCCATTCATACATGCATTCTCACACATGCATACACACACGCAAACAACACTACACACTCATTTGGATTCACGCACACACTCACACATTCATGCACACACACCCCCACACACACACACACACAACACACCACACCCCCTCCCCTGTCAGAAACCCAAATTACCTTCATCCAGAGGGTCTTCCAGCAGAGACGGGACGGGGCGCTGCTACCGCCAGCAGTGCCCGCCAGCAGAACACCTTCAGGCTGTCTTATTTTTCATAATACGGGTGGCTGCGGTCTACTGGCGTGGCACTGCTGGTGGTAGCAGTGCCACCTTAACACCATCCGCCAGTATGGCCACAGCTGGATTTCCGCCCTTCTTGTGGCAGAAATCTGGTTGTGGTCATAATTTGGCAGACAGATGGTAGCCGTGGTGACGGTCTTTTGGCGGCCGTCGCCGCAGCGGTAGGCAGCACTTACCGCCAATGTCGTAATGTGCCCCAACGTCTTTTGCCATTTCTACAGCAAAGACTTTAAGCATAGGATTGACATATTTATATGTATTCACTGGAAAAAAACAACAGTTAAAGTGATTTTATATGTAATTTAAAATTGTCAGTGATGTCATAGAAGATGTCATGAATGATGTAATATGTGCGGCAATTATCGGTCCATGGCCAGGGTGTCAGTTATAGTTACTATAGAGCGCAAGTTACAGTGACTTGAGAAATAGTGAATTTCAGTGGTTTGGTACATATAAAATGGCATGTTTTAACTGCCATTTTCACCTAACTATAATGTCACATTAACTTTGTTTTTTCAGTAAATGTCTAGGTTTTTTTTCAACATAAAGTAATATTGTATTACCATACATGAAGCCAAGTCCCCGCCATGCATGGCATGCAGCCAGGCCCTGCACCCAACAGCCCCACAGGTAGCTAGCCTCCAGTGCACACTGCTTTTGGCCATTTACACAGGGGGGTTGGCTGTATGTGGCCACAGGACCTGGCCTCTGAGCAGCTAACCCATGACAATACTGGCTTTATCAAGGGGTGAGCATATAAATATATATAAAGAAGATCTATCATTAATGCAGTGTTTATTAAAATTGATTACTAAAATATGCACAAGAACATTTTATTAAAAACATGTCGGTCTCCCTTTCTTTTTACATTGTTTTTATTATTACATTTTCTGGGTGAAAGATGTGAAAGTAAGTAGTCAGAGATCGATTTTTTTTTTAATTGGCCCAATAAATGCAATTATAAAACAACCACAAAAGGGAATTGTATATTCTTTTATGCATCTTCCGACAACATAAAATGCAGCCATAGAACCAACCCTTGGAGAACAATGCACTCCCAGTTGTAGAGCAAAAGCTCCACCCAGTAGAGTACTTTAAAAAATAAAGTGGTAAGTTCTTCTGGGTTCCTGGATTGAATGACTCAGGAGACTTAGGACCTCATCGGACCATGGGAACTGTGGCGGTCGGAACACCACATTACAACCCTGATGGGTGGACCACCAGGGGACCGCTGTGCCTGCCTGGAACATGGTTCCTGACAGGGTGAAGGTGGTCGGGGTTGTACTCAGGCGAGGCGACGCTGAACTCAGTGCTGCCTGGCTGATTACAACTCAGGTTTCCACCAGCCTATCCATGGCGGGGACCCCACCATGGAAAGGCTGGTGGAAAGCTAGTGCCAGGGGCCACGGGGGGCCTGCACTGCCCATGCCAGCGGCAAGGGCAGTGCAGGGGCACGCCCTGCCCATCACCATCAGAATGTGCACTGTCTGCACTGCAGACAGCGCGCATGCCGATGGGGCTGGTGTGCTATGGGCCTCATCTGCCTTAAAGGTGCCAAGGCCAAGATCATGGCGCTTCCTGCTGGTCAGCCGGGCGGGATTATGTAATACAATGTTTCTGCCGGTCACCCTGGCAGGAACATTGTAATACTTTCAGGGGGGACACTACCATCATGGCGGTCAGCTCGTCCGGCCACCTCACTCGTAAATACCTCCTTGGTGTTTTATTTCTAATGTTGCTTTTGGGCTGCAAAACACCCTGAAGCCCCCCACAATGTAAAAATAAAATGTTTTGTGGTGCCCCTGCCCCTTGAATGTACATCATCAAAAACAAAATAAATATGTAAATAGTCCTTGCAGGGCATTATTGGTCTCTCCTTGAATGAGCAGTGACTTATAAAAGAGTGGCTGCGGCACACATTTTTATTCACTTTGGTGCCCTGGTGCCTACCTGGGCCACCCATTGTAGGAGGCTGGCCTGGTTTGTAGTGGATACCTTGGGTACTTACACCTTATACCAGGTTCAGTTATCCCTTATTAGTGAAATGTAGTAGTGTTCTAGCAGCTTAAGCTGATAGAGGCAGCTAAGCAGAACAGCTTAGGCTGAACTAGGAGACATGCAAAGCTCCTGCAATACCACCTACACCGTACTTATACACAGGTAAAAAAAATACTTAGTGTTACCAACAATAAAGGTAGTTTATTTGGGTGACACAAGGCCAAAAATATCTTAGAGGCAATAGTCCTTCTGGAGGTAAGTATAATACACAGTATTTACACTAGACACCAAAATAAGGTAAGTAATTAGACATAGGATAGTGCAAACAATAGGATATGCTATAGAATGCAATGTGAGAAAATTGGTCTAGGGGCAACACAAACCATATAATAAGAAAGTAGAATGTGAACCATGAATTCCCCCCTAGACAAGTATAGTGTGTAGAGAATCGTTTGGAGAGTAAGAAAACCACAAAGGTTAGTGAAATACCTCACCCAAGAGCCCAGGAAAGTAGGAGTAAAGTACTGAGAGTTTCCTTAGGACATACTACAAGTCATGATTAGGGTTATTGCAAGAACGAAGCAAGACTGCAAACAACAAATGGTGGATTCCTGGACCTGAAGACCTGCAAAGAGAGGAGACCAAGGGGGTTATTACAACTTTGGAGGAGGTGTTAATCCGTCCCAAATGTGACGGATATACCACCAGCCGTATTACGAGTTACATAGGATATAATGGACTCGTAATACGGCTGGTGGTATATCCGTCACTTTAACGTCACTTCTGGGACGGATTAACACCTCCTCCAAAGTTGTAATAACCCCCCAAGTCCAGAAGTCAAAAGAAGTTCCAGGAAGGACAGGAGCCCTTGCCAACCTGAAAAAGGGTGCAGAAGAGGAGTTCCTGGTTGGAAGAAGGCTGCAGAAATGTACCAAAGGAAGATGTCTGCGGGTTCCTGCATGATGCACTGGATGTCCCACGAAGAGATGTTGGATGCAGGTGAGTTTCGGCGCTGGATTTGTCAAACAAGCCATGGTTCAATCAAAGTCGCATTTTGCATCAAAGTGGCGCTGCCTGGAGCCAGGAGGGACGTGGGGGCCTCAACGTGGACTGAGGAGGCAGAGGGGGCTCCCAACACTGGACAGAACCCACAGATGACCAGGCAGCACCCATGGAGGTCCCAGGACCTGGGTACAAAGAAGTTGCAAATTGCGCTTGGTACAGCACTACAAAAGAAGGTCCCACGCCGCCGGAGGTCAACTCAGCAAGTTGAGCATCGCATGATAGAGTGCTGGGGATCTGGGCCAGGATGTGCATGAAGGAATCTTTCAAATAGTGCACAGATGCCCCAGGAGGTGAAGATGACGCAGTGCACAGGGGTACTTTCACTGACGGGGAAGGCAAGCACTTACCTCCTCCAAATTTGGACAGCAGGACCTTAGGACAGTCGGTGTCGAGGGGGTCCACCACCTGTGTTCCAAGGAGCATGCTCGTAGCCAGGAGAGGAGTCCAAGAGAATCAGTCGTCGACTTAGAAGGTACCTGCAAGAGCAGGGAAGTGAAGCCGTCACTCCACGGGAGATTTCTTCGGTCTTTATGGTACAGGGTGAAGACAGGGAGTCCCCAGAGTGTGTACACCATGGACACTGTTGCAGTTGCTAGCTGGAGCTGAAGTTGCAGAGGAAAAGTATCCCTTCTGGATACTTTGTTGCTGTTACAGTGGTACCTGGAGCAGTCTGCGGTCAATCCAAGGTCAGAGGATGAAGTAGTAGTTGCAGGGGATTCGGGCTGGAAACTTGCATGTAGAATCTGAAGAGAAACCCACAGGAGAGACCCTAAATAGCCCTGAGAGGGTGATTGGCTACCTTATCAGGTATGGACCTATCAGGAGGGATCTCTGACATCGCCTGCTGGCACTGGCCACTCAGAGGCCTCCAGAGTGTCCCCACACCTTGGAAAACAAGATGGCTGAAGTCTGGGACACACTGGGGGAGCTCTGGGCACCGCTCCTGAGGTGGTGATGGACAGGGTAGTGGTCACTCCCCTTTCCTTTGTCCAGTTTCAAGCCAGAGCAGGGACTGGGGGTCCCTGAACCGCTGTAGACTGGCTTATGAAAGGAGGGCACCATCTGTGCCCTTCAAAGCATTTCCAGAGGCTGGGAGAAGCTACCCCTTCCCAGCCTGTAACACCTATTTCCAAAGAGAGAGGGTGTACCACCCTGCTCCCAAAGGAAATGCTTTGTTCTGCCTTCCTGGGACTGCGCTGCTCAGACCCCCGGAGGGCAGAACCCTGTCTGTGAGGTGGAAGCAGCTGTAGCTGCACTGCAAGCCTCAGAGAGCTGGTTTGGCAGTACTGGGGGTCCATGGTGGAGCCCCCAGGATGCATGGAATTGGCTCCCCAATACCAGATTTGGAATGGGGGGACAATTCCAAGATCTTAGACACCTTACATGGCCATATTCGGGGTTACCGTTGTGAAGCTACATTTAGATATTGACCTATATGTAGTGTTCAAGTGTAATGGCGTCCTAGCACTCACAAAATCCTGGGAATTGGCCATGAACTGCGTGGGGGCACCTTTGATAGTGCAAGGGTACCCTCACACTTAGTAACTATGCACCTAGCCTTCAGTAAATGAAGGTTAGACATATAGGTGACTTATAAGTTACTTAAGTACAGTGAAAATGGCTGTGAAATAATGTGTACACTATTTCACGCAGGCTACAATGGCACTCCTATGAAAGGGTTTGTCTGAGCTCATTATGGGTGGCAAAAGAAATGCTGCAGCCCATAAGGATCTCCTAGACCCCCAATGTGCTGGGTACCTAGGTACCACATACTAGGGACTTATAAGGGGGGTCCAGTGTATCAATTGAAATTGGTAAATGAAGTCACTAGCCTATAGTGACAAATTTAAAAGCAGAAAAAGCATAAGCACTGAGGTTCTCGTTAGCAGAGACTCAGTGACACAGTTAAGCACTACTGACAACACACACATTAGTTCACCAACTATGAGCACTGGGGTCCTGGCTAGCAGGATCCTAGTGAGACAGGCAAAACACACTGACATACAGGGTTTTCGCTATGAGCCCTGGGGTCCTGGCTAGCTGGATCCCAGTGACACAGTAAAAACACACTGACATACACTCACAAACCGGGCAAAAGTGTGGGCAACCATGCAGGAAAGAGGCTACTTTCTCACACACCCACATTGGTAAATAAATTGCTGCGAAGGGAGGTGCACAGTTTACCTCCCTGAGCTTTTATGGCCTGGTGGACCCCATTCCCTAGGGCCTTTAATTTTATTAAGGGGAGTGGGGCATACAGTCCCCTTCCTGAGCTACTTTGAACATTGGGGGACCCATTTACTGGGGAATGTTATTTTTTAATACCCTCCTTGAGCCCCAGAGATCCCATCTGCGGGTCCTATGGTATAAATAAAGGGGATAGGACATGCACCCCACTTCCCAAGCCTCCTTTGGTCCTGGGATCCCCCCCCCCAGGCCTTTCTCAAAAATAATAGGTAGGGGGCAAGCAGCCCCTCTCCCTCAGCCTCCTTAGGGGCCCCATCCTTCGTGTCTATCTTAAAGTAAATGGGAGTGGAGCACATGGCCCTCTGTGTCAGCTTCCTTGGGCTATGGAAACTCTTTCCACTAGGGACTATTTTATAAATAAAGTGAGGGGGTGTGTGCCCCCCCCCTCCCTGGGCCTTTAAGGCCCCTGTGGCAAAACCCTGCAGGGCCAGTGGTGGGTGCCATGGTGCTCACCTGGGGCACTCTAAAATCACAAGTTGGGAGTGCGGTGGGACCCGAGGGCTCAGGGCAACAGCTGGCTTGGCACATGCCCTCTCATTTTTTAACAGTTTTTACTACTGTTTTTGTAAAAAAATTACATTCTTTTTAACTTTTAAAATGTTTCATTTTATTTTTTGACACAATTCCTTGCTTTCTTATTGGAGGTGCTGGTTCCATGACCCTTGAGCATATTTTTCTGCTTACTTTTACACAGACTACAACCTTATGACAGTGGCTTCACTATATCTCAAAATACTGCATGTTGTCATCATTTTCTTTATTTTCTTGTTGCAGCTCTTCCTCTAGAGCAGTTGATTGTCTTTTGACTGCTTGCTTTTTTTTTACCTCTACATGAGCTTTGGTGTTTGGTTATGTGGCCCTCAGGAACTTCCACATTCCTACAGTAGTTCCCATCAAATAATGGATAGTATTTCCCTCTGTGGAGCACCTTCTGGCATAAAGTGCACATCACTTCCTGGGCACTCATTGTTTTCACAAGTTGAATGCACTAAATCGTTTGAGGTTGATTCTTAATGATATGGGATTTTTTGATTAGTTTCTCCTTAGTGGCCTATCAAATGGCTGTTTAAATTTTTTTTTTTTTACCTCTCATGGGTACCATGGTCTCTCATCAGAAGGTCCTGCAGGAATCCCGCATGGGTTTGACTTCCTGTTCCAGGTCCTGTAAGAGTAATACAAAACTATTAAAAAGAAAGATGTGTTCCTTATGAAGCAATAGTTATAATTAAACTTTGAGCCCAGAGAGGGTGCTCCTCATAGGTCCAAATAACAAGTGTTGCATGTTCTGATGGAGTTTCACCATTTTTAGGGATCACAATACTATGGCTAATATTAATAGTTTAATATATAGAAAATATGTTTCTGCGGTCAACTCCCTATGATCACCAACCCCTGGAAATGCTCAGCCTTTGTCCATAGGTAGCATACGTTGGGCCCAACACTCTGCTGGCAGCCATCCGTCCTGGGGCTAACACCCAGTGGGTGGTGACCTTCCACACACTCCTGCCTTAAATGTTTCATTATTTTTTATTTTTTTTGTACTGCAGTATTTATGTGGTCCTACCACCAAGCATCAACCACCAGTATTGCAAGACCATGCAAACTTCATGGTGATGTTAGGCAGGCACCCCAGGAGGCAGGGGGTAAGTGGGTTTCTTCTTGGGAGGGGGGTCCTTGGACTTGGGTTTGGGAGGGGGTGGCTCTTTACTCTTTTGTTTAGGAGGTGGAGGAGTGGGCTTGGGGTGGGGGGGCAGAGTGCCACTCTTGTGCCCCTTAGTAGCAGGTGTAGCTTTAGGGGGTGGAACAGGATTGGACTGGGAGCTGGAGGTACTGGGCTGGGGAGAGGGATCTTTCTCTTACAGTCAGGAGGGTGGGGGTGGAGAGGTCAAGGAGGGGAAGGAAATGTTTCTTAGGACCAAGGAGGCGGGTTGTGGGATGAGGTATGACACTGGAGATAGAGGGAGTGCTTGTAGGAAGAGTAGGTGTGCTAGACATGGGTGCAGGTGTATGAACAGTGTGCTCATGTGAGGTGAATGTCTCTTGAGTGTCTGGGTGGGAGCATTTATGTGTAACTGGAGGGGGCAGACAGGGTGGGAGAGGACAAACAGGACGTGTGTATGTATGTTGTGGTGGTGTCTGCAAGTGAGGTGGGTGTGCTGCATGAGGTCGTGATGGTGGTGGTGGTGGTGACTGCGCATGTGGTGTGTGGGGTGCTTGTCAGCAATACTGCTGTTGTGGTGACTGTGGGCAAGGCTACACAGGTGGCAGGATCTGGGACTGATGATGCAGTGCATGCAGGTGTGTGTGTTGATGTGACTGTGAGGGAGGAGGGGGAGAAGGAGACAGTGGAGGCAGTGGCTGTTGTTATACATGCATCTGTGTGTTGGCTATGTGTGTGCTTGTGGAGTAAAGTGTGCTGCCTGTGTTTCTCTGTGCAAGTCCTGTCTGTTGTTTTGGTTGCATGCTTGTCAGATTGTGTGCATGAGATGGGTTGGGGGAGAGGGCTTTGGGACTGAGAACAGTTAGTTGGAGGGGGGAACGAAAGAACCAGGGACACTGGCTGCCGTCAAAGAGGAGGCCAGAGCCTGAGACCATCTCTGTAGGGCAGCCAAGCCACCGTCAATGCTCTCCAGGTAGGAATTGCATTGCTGCATCTGGGATGCAAGCCCCTGGATGGCATTCACTATGGTTGACTGACCTACAGAGATGGATCTCAGGAGGTCAATAGCCTCCTCACTGAGGGCAGCAGGGTTGACTGGGATAGGGCCTGAGGTGCCTGGGGCAAAGGAGATGCCCACCCTCCTGGGTGAACGGGCATGGGCAACTTGGTGGGGGGGCTATTGGAAGGGCAGTGCTGGTATGGGGGTAGCGGATGATCTTGTAGCTGATGTGGCCCCAGTGGGGTCCACCACCACCAGGGAGCTTCCATCGGAGAATGAATCTGAGTCGGATGTTGTTGCTCCTGCCTCCCCTTTGGTGCCCCCCTCGCCCTCCAACCCACTGGTCCCCTCGGTGTCGGTGGACTCTGCCTCCTGGGTCCCGTGGGCTGCAGCTCCCCCACTCACCGGTACCCCTGATCATTCACCAGATGATGCTAATGCACACAGGACAGGATGAGAAAAGGAGAGAGGGTGGGGGAGAAAGAAAGGGAGCACAGGGTCAATCACTGCACCAACAGCACAAATGGCATGCACATCACAATCACTCACTGGGACTAACACTGTGTAGTATGGACCACAATGACAAACCATTACCTAGGTACAATAGCAGTGAAGAACCTAATCACTACCATCTGCACACCTACAGGGACTCACTAACCCATGTCTGTCATGGTATGCTAGCTACTTAGCAATACCAAATATACATACCTTCCTACATTGCTAAGCAGGACCACACAGGAATAGCTAAACCGGCATACTGACTAGATCCTTGCACTCAAACTCCATGGCAGGCAAACAAAATCAAAATACCATACTCACCCCCTGTGGCTGCTGTGCTGCCCTCAAGTGCCCATCCAACTCAGGATTGAACACCACCAGTATGCAGGCCATTGGGGGTCAGGCTCCGATGGGCACCCCTTCCTCATTGGGAGGCCATCCGCAGCTGGGCCTCTGCTATCTTCCAGGCCCAGCGTCTCACGTCTCCCACCATTTCCTGCATTGGGTGCTCTGCCGGCTATGGACCCCCACCGTTCGCACATCCTTGGCGATGGCACACCACAAACCTTTCTTTTGATGGCCGCTGACCTGCAGAGGAGACACGGACAGTAGGACACCATGAACTCAACAATCCATTCTGTAACACAAATGGCTTACATACTGCATATGACCCACATTAAGCACACACATGACCTGTACCTCTGCATACCCATAACATTCAGCCAAACCACCACCCCAGATTACACACTGCCAGCACACACATACATCTCAAAGCAGCCATGTTGCATCCAACGTACCCATGATGTACTCACCTGTTGGTCTGGAGGCCCATACAACTGCCCATACAGGGGTAGGACCCCGTCAACAAGCTTCTCCACCTCCTTGGATGTGAAGGCTGAGGCCCTTTCCCCTGTAGCATGGGCCATCGCAGGTTCCAGACACAGGACACAACAGCACACGCAGTGGAGATGTTGAGCTGTAGAGAGTCCGGAATCAAGTGAAGTGGTACAGAGAAAATGCCGGTCACATCTATGGCGGTGAACACCGTCACCGCCGGTGTTGATCATGATTGGGCAAATTTATGTGCGTCATAGGTATTGATTGTACACATCAAGACTATTCCTGTTGTCTACATAAATACATTCTTTGTGTACTATGATATTGTTTGCCATACTTCCTGTAGTCACACACATCTCATGTTTGGCTCACTTAGATACCAACTACTGCGGAGGAAGAGGAGGCAAGCACCCGTGTACAGACCCCTAGTGGGTTTGGCTACACTGGAGGAACGGAACATCATACTCACCTAGGGCCGTATTTATACTTTTTGGCGCACAACTGCACCAACGCAGTTGTGCGTCAAAAAATGTAATGCCGGCTAACGCCATTCCAAAGCGCCATGCGGGCGCCTTATATATGGAATGACGTTAGCCGGCGGAGCTGCCTGGTGTGTGTCAAAAAAAATGACTTACACCAGGCAGCGCCGGCGTAGAGGAAAATGGAGCTTGGGCGCCAAAAAATGGGGCAAGTCAGGCTGAGGCAAAATTTTCGCCTCAACCCGATTAGCACCATTTTTTTTTACTCCCAACCCCCATTGAAATGACTCCTGTCTTAGCAAAGACAGGAGTCATGCCCCCTTGCCCAATGGCCATGCCCAGGGGACTTATGTCCCCTGGGCATGGTCATTGGGCATAGTGGCATGTAGGGGGGCACAAATCAGGCCCCCCTATGCTACCCGAAAAAAAATAAAAAAATACTTACCTGAACTTACCTTAAGTTCCCTGGGATGGGTCCCTCCATCCTTGGGCGTCCTCCTGGGGTGGGCAAGGGTGGCAGGGGGTGTCCCTGGGGGCATGGGAGGGCACCTCTGGGCTCCTTCCGAGCCCACAGGTCCCTTAACGCCTGCCCTGACCAGGCGTTAAAAAATGACGCTAAAGCGGCTGGACGTCATTTTTTTTGACCCGCCCACTCCCGGGTGTCATTTTTGCCCGGGAGTGTAAATACGGCGCACATGCCTCGGAGTCATTTTTTAGAAGGGAACGCCTACCTTGCATATCATTAACGCAAGGAAGGTGTCCACGCAAAAAAATGATGCAAACTCCAAGATCTTTGGCGCTAGACGGGTCTAACGCCAAAGTATAAATATGAAGTTAGTTTTGCGTCGGATTTGCGTAAAAAAAAACGAGGCAAATCCGGCGCAAACAGAGTATAAATATGCCCCCTATTGTCTGGACAGGGCTACAATTACTGAGCTGTGTCAACAATTGGAGCCAGATCTGATTCCTGCTATCCATAGCACTACAGCAATTCTCCCTGTAGTACAGGTACTGTCAGTGCTCCACTTCCTGGCAAGTGGTTCATTCCAGGTGACAGTGGGCTTGGCTGCAGAAACATCCCAGCCAATGTTTTCGATTGTGCTTGGAAGGGTTTTGGCTACCTTGCTCAAACACATTTGCAGCTACATCTCATGCCCCCAGAATGAAGATTTGCCCACTTTGAAGGCCTGATTCTATGCAATGGGACACATACCACATGTGATTGGGGCCATTGACGGGACCCATATTGCCTTGGTCCCTCCCAGGGCAAATGAGCAGTTCTACAGGAATAGGAAGAGTTACCACTCTCTAAATGTCCCGATGGTGTGCCTTGCAGATCACTACATCTCCCACGTCGCGGGCAAGTTTCCTGGATCTGTGCATGATGTCTATGTATTGAGGAATAGCAGCATCCCACAGGTGATGGCATGACTACAGAGGCACAGAGTGAGGCTCATAGGTGAGCTTTAGTCTTCACATAGTGTATGTCAGTGTATGCCAACTGGAGTTGTACTCCATGCCATTGTACATGAGTAATATGTTTCCCTCACTACTTCCAGGTGACTCCGGATACCCAAACCTGTCCTGGCTGTTGACCCCTGAGAGGAATCAGAGAAAAGGGGCAGAAAATCGGTACAATGAAGGACATCCTTGTACCAGGAGGGCTGAAGAACGCACATTTGGTCTACTGAAAGACAGGTTCAGGTGCCTCCATTTAACAGGTGGATCCCTATGCTACGCCCCTAAGAAGGTTTGCCAGATAGTGGTGGCTTGCTGCATGCTGCACAATTTGGCCCATCAGACGCCATTTGCCCTACCTGCAGGAGGAGGGGGGGGGGACAATGCACCTGTGGCACCAGAAGACACTGAAGACAGTGATGAGGAGGACGAGGAACATGTGGACAACAGGACACATACCATACAGCAGTACTTCCAATGACACTCAGGTAAGACTGAAAATCTGTTCACGTCTCCATTTCTGTTAAGTGCTGTGTGCCAGCTGTGTAGTGCTAATCACTAGCTTTTGATTTCAATTGACTGTCACTTATGCCTTCCCTTTTTGCAGATGTTGGTGTGGTCACATATGTGTACTCAAGTGACTACTACAGACTGCTTAAACAGATTTTGTGGATGGATTCACAACTTACAGGATATTTGCACAGAATAATACAGTCAAATGCATTGCAATTTTCTGTATGATAGCACAAATATTCCAGTTGTGTTCAAGGGTGTTTATTGTAGTGATAAAAAGGAAGGGATTGTGCAATAGAGCGGGGTGATGGTGGTCGAAAACCAGAGTCTAGTGGGCCAGTTGGTTTGTAGCACAGGTCCAGTGTCCATGGGGCCATAAGAAAACGAGCAATGGCATTCCAAAGTGACTAGGTGATTCTGTGGCACACAAGGGGGAAATTCTGGAGGGGCTCATTTCCTGGCAGTGGTCATGGTCTTGGCAACAGTCTCTGGTGTCTGTCTGGGTCGCAGGGAACATTTGCGGGGTGGTCCACCTTCTGCAGGGGAAGGGGTGCTGTTGTTCTGTGAGTGGTGTTGCAGGTCCTCCTGTCCACTTGCTGCAGCAGATGTTGATGGCTGGTGCGTGGACTGGCTAGTGGAAGTGGGTCGCTGGTGTGCTCCATTCTCCTGCATGTTGTTGGACATGTCACCCAGCACCCCTACAGTGGAGGCCATGTTGGCATTTAGGCCCTGCAACTGCTACATGACCTCCTGGTGTTGTACCCCCTGCAGCGGCTGGTTCTCCTGCATGATGGTGATCACCTGTCCCATCTTGTCCTGGGATTTTTGGTGTGTGAGTGCCTCCTGGGCAGTCAGTTCCCTAGGGCTGGCCTCTCCCTGGTGCACAGCTGACCTCCCACTATCCCTGGCCCCCTGTGCCTGTGTCCCCTGAATGGTGTGCTCACTCCCACTTACACCAGGACCTTCACCATCTTGCCTGTGTGGTGTTGACTTGGGTCCCTGTACAGGTGGGCACACTATTGATCGACGTTTCCTGGGGAAAGAGGTTTGGGAACGTTGGGTCGCTTCTGTGGTGTTGGAGTAGGAGGGGGCCCTGTGGTGGACTGACAGTGGGATGTGGAAGCCGACTGACCTGTGGGCCCAGATGGGCCAGGGAGTTCATCCAGCTCAGGATATCCAGAGTTGCTGTCATCACTGAGGGCATTTTCTGGTGAAGGACTCGCTTGCTGTGGCACCTGCTCGCCGCTGACATTGGATGTAAGTGATTTGTTAGGGTCATTGTCTGTCACATATACCGCATACCAGGCTTGCACTATGGATTTGGTGTTGTCCTCCCACCTTTGGTAGTGTATGGTGATAGATTGTGGGATTGGTAGTTCTACATGCTGTCCATGCATTGCTGTTGTGTGTGCATGCAGAGCTGGGAGGGGTGTGCTTGCAGTTGCTAGAGCATCCAGTGGTACACAATTTAGTGTGGTCATTGGGGTGGTGCAGTGTATGGGGTGGGGTGTAGAGAGTCAGGGTGAGGGGGTGACATGTCATGCAGGTATCGGTGGCAGTAGGTTAGTAATGGTCACTTACCATTGTCCAGCCCTCCAGTAACTCCAGTGAGGCCCTCGGGATGCAGGATTGCCAAGACTTGCTCCTCCCATGCTGTCAACTGTGGGGGAAGAGGTGGGGGTCCACTGCCAGTCCTCATGATGGTGACCTGGTGCCTTGATGCAATGGAATGCACCTTCCCCCGTAGGTCGTTCCACCTCTTTCGAATGTTGTCCCTTGTGTGTGGATATTGTCCCACGGAACTTACCCTGTCCACAATCCTCTGCCATAACTCCATCTTCCTGACAATGGAGATCTGCTGGACCTGTGCACCAAACAGCTGTGGCTCTACCCTGACAATTCCTTCCACCATCACCTGCAACTCCTCATTAGTGAAATGGGAGTGCTTTTTTGGGGACATGCCTATTGTGTGGTGCGTGTGTTGTGCAGAGGGTGTTCTATGTTGAGGTAGGGTGTGTGGTGTGTGATGCGTGATGGATGTATAGGTAGATGTGGTGTGTGTGAGCAGTTGTCTAAGGGTTTGGTCTGGCAAGGTGTAGGAGTCTTTTAATGTTTGCAAAGGATTGTGAGTTTTGTGGGGTGTGCTTTATCGTGCTGTTGGTGGGTGTGTAGGGTGTGGGTATATGTATCGGGTGTGGGTTTTTTTATCTGGCCAATGTTGGCTTCAAGTGGTATTGGGTACCCAATTCTGCCGCAGTGGCCTGCACCACCAATAGCTGACTGCCGTTGAGTGCCCACTGTGGTGATTTGTGGGTCATAATTTGGAGGGGAGGGTGGTGGGTCTGACAGTTTTTTGCCTTCGTTGGGTCTGGTGGACTTGTAGTTGTAGCTGGTTTATGTTGGTTTTGTGTTTGTGTGTCATAATCTGGCAGGTGGATTACCGCCTCTGTTGCACTCTGTTGACGGGCATCACCACGTCAGTCTTCGGAAAAAAACGCCAATGTCATACTGAGGGCCCATATTTCGAACATTATTTTCTTAAAAACCATTGAATGGATTTACACCACATCACAAAAACCACTCTTTCGCAACAAAGGACTAGGGGCCATATGTATGAAAACTGGAGCTTGCGAATCGCAAATAGCGATATTTAAGAAATCGCTATTTCCGAGTCGCAATTGGCCATTTAACAATATAGCGATTCGGAAATAGCGATTTCTTAAAAATCGCTATTTGTGATTTGCAAAGCCCATTTACCGAATCGCAATTTGCATTATCGCAAATTGCGATTTTTTTGCAATTCGGTAAAAAATTGCAAATTGCGAGAAAGTTCGAGAATGCACACCTGGAGGAGCCTGATGACATCACCAGCAGGTAATGGGTCATCCCAGGCAGTTTCAGGTGCCACACCCAAACCAGCATCCTGAGAGAGAGCAGCCCAGCCACACAGAGCAGCACTCAGAAGGAGCAAGAACACCTGAGCCAGGATGGACACCAGGCCAAGCACAGGAGAAGGGTGAAAGGAAGCGCAAGCTGAAATTCAGCGAGCAGGAACTTGAGGTACTAACTGAGGAGGTGGTGAGGAGCCATGACCGCCTGTTTGGAAAAAGCTCACTCCAGGTGCCTGAAAGTGAAAAGAGGAGACTATGGCTGGACATACAGTCCAAAATCTGCGCTATTGGAGTGGCACAGCACTCCATTGAAGAGATAAAAAAAAGGTGGTATGACCTGCGGTCCCGTGCAAAGGAGAGGGTGGCAAGGAGACTTGCGGAGGCCAGGGGTACAAGAGGTGGTCCACCCACAGAGGCACCATCAACACCATTGGAGGACCTAGTGGAGTCCACACTCCTCCCTGAAGCTGTGACTGGGGTCACAGAGATCGACACCTCCGGCACACCAAGTACCAGCCAAGGTAAGTGTAATATTGTTTTCTAACCCTATATGTGTATGCACAAAAGCCCCTTAGGAATTAGCAAGTAATGTGAAACAGTGTGAGAAGTAGTCCAGTCCACATCTTAGAAGCAGCACTACAATGCATTACAGGAGTGGCAGTCCACAACCTAAAACTGAAAGTAGCACAACAATGTATTTAAGTACAGTGACACCCAGAGGAACACAACACACACAACACTGTGTAGAGCAGTACCTGTACCTTTATTGCCATTGTCTGACCGAAAATGTAACACACAGAACTGACATGCTGCATATTGTTGTTGCAGGTGGGCCAGGCCCAGCAGCCACAGCACCTGCATGGGTAGGCAAGACAGACACCCATGTACCCTCAGATTTCAACACCAGTGGGTCCCTCCTCATAGCGACTGGACAAAGCAGGCCCAGGCCACTGCCACTGCCAGAGCTCAGCAACAACTCCGATGAGCAGCAGGAAGGGCCAAGTACCCCATCAGCACCAGACAGGCGCAGCCAGATTCAGGAGGGCAGGTGTCATCCAACCACAGCACCATGCAGGATTGCGACAAAGTCCTGGGCACAGCAGCATGAGTCAGGTGAGGGTCCCTCCTTATTCGGTGGCCTGGAAGCTGCTATGTTGCAGCAGCAGCATCTGCAAAATAAGCAGATCCTTGCATTAGACAGAAACGTGCGCAAACATAATTGCAACATGATGGGCCTGCATCGCCAACTAGACTCCATCAATAGTAACATTGTACAGCTGCGCCATGAGAGTGTGAGCCAGCGTAGACAGGAGAGCAGATTCCTTACCATGTTTGGCAGCTTCTGCCGTTCCTCTAACAGGATGGCAAATTCAACAGTACTGATTGGCCGTTGTGCAGTGGCTGCGCAAGTGGAGGCAGCACACAGCAGCAGGGACGTTGTCAATGGACTTGTGCAGATCACAAATGTGATCGAACACATTATGGGACAAAGATCAGCCACTCTGGGTGAGCTAGCACTGGGTGACACTGAGGACAGTTCCAGCCTCAGCAGTTTTGCCGTACCAGCAGCGGACACCAGACGGCGCAGTGCCAGGCACAGTACTGTCAATCAGGGTGACAATAGAGGTGCCAGTGACGTAACTGGGCACCCGAGTAGTGTGCGTGGGCGAAACAAATGACTCTTGCTGCCATTGGACTGCTGTTGACACTATGAAGAAATAGTGCATAACTCGGGTTCTTCGTTGGTTTGCATTTGTCATATCACCTGTTTTTTTCTTACTCACACGTACATTATCTGACTTAAGGTAATACATTTATTTCATCACAGGTACAGTTGTCAGAGGATTTGTGTCATTAATACTCACGTCTGAAATGGTTGTGTGTGATGTTGGCACGCCTTTGCCTTCCCTCTGCTGCAATGGTCCTGTCTGCTGGCTGTAGAGGTGGTATGGGATCGTCATCCTCATCTGATTCAGTATCACTGATTTCTACAGGTATGCCCCTGGTGGTAGCTATATTGTGCAGGTTTGCACAAGTAGCCACTATTCTACATGTTGTCTCTGGACTGTACTGTAGTGCCCCTCCACTTTTGTGGAGGCACCGGAAGCAACTCTTCAGCAGTCCAAATGTACGCTCCACCACGTTATGGGTTGCCCAGTGTGCTGCATTGTATCTCCGTTCAGCTGGTGTTGTAGGATTGAGGTAGGGCGTCATCATGTAGGTGCGCACTGTGTAAGCACTGTCTCCTGGAAGGGACAGAGGGTGTGATGGGTAACTGAGCCATCTGACATCGGTTTGCCATCAATGCACCAGTGTACAGAGGGACTTTACCTAGTAGATATCCTTCTCCAAACTCCCCAGCTAGCAGTCTTGTGTGAATCCCGCTGTGGCGAAAGATGTACGAATCATGTGTGCTCCCTGGGTACCTGGCCACGAGATGAGTAATGATGTAGGAGGCATTGCATATCACCTGTATATTCATGGAATGTTGGTATTTCCTGTTGCGGTACACATACTCTGTGGCTGATGGTAGACAGATTGCCACATGTGTGCCATCTATGGCACCTAGGACGTGTGGGAACTCTATTTTTGTCTGCTGTAATTCCTGTGGGGTGTGAGGGAATCTGATGTACTGGTGTAGTTTGCTCAGCATGGCGTTGATGAATGCATTGAAAAATCTGGAGAGGGTACTCTGTGTGACCCCTCCAGCTGCTGCTATGACCCCTTGAGAGCTCCCTGAGGCGAGTAGGTGGAAGGAGAATAATACCTGCACATGGGTGGGTATGCTGTGAGTCCTTAGTGTTCTGCTCTGCAGTATGGGTTGTAGCTCAGCTATTGGATCAAGTATCATGGCTGAGTTCAACCTATACCTCTCATATATTTCCTCCTCTGTCAGGTCAAAAAGTGTATTGCGCACTCTGAAAATGCGCTCCTGTCTCCTCCTCCCTCTCCTCACACCTGCCAAGATCCTCATCCTCCTCGCCATGACGTAGAGTGCAGCCATTGTTGAAAAGAGTTTGAGGCATTGTTGGCCTCTTTATATAGGTTGCACCTGGTTACCACCTGGTTTCAGTTCATGGTATTTTGCATGTGCACAATGCCATTCTGCGAAAAATCGCAATTCGTGATTTTTTGATGCATCTCTTTGTGACTTGGATTTTGCGACTCACAATTTGCGCTTCGCAATTTCCTACTGGAAATACCGAATCGCAAAATGCGACTCGCAAAACCAGGTCGCAACGCAAAAAATCGCAGTTTTTGCGATTTCTTATTTTTGGTCTGCGAATGCCTTTCATGCATCGCAGACCACGTTTTTGCACTCGCAAACGGCCGATTTTTGCGATTCGCACCGTTTGCGAGTGCAAAAAAGTTTCATACATCTGGCCCTAGGTTCTGTTAATTTTAGTGTATTCCTTTCAGTTATTCAATCATTTTTTTTCTGCATCTCTTCCAAAATTCTATGGAAAAATGCATGGTACAAAGACATTGAAAGGCCCCCCTGTTTCTCTACTCTAGCTTAACGAATCACCCCAAAACGTTCCAGAAAGAGTGTGAGAGGGATTAACTTTTCCTTTGGAAAGTTTCATGAAGATTCATCTATCAGTGGCAGAATTATTAGCTGTTCCTGACCTAACTATAACTAGGTAAAGCATTTTTGGTTTTACCAATAACTTTGGGGCCATCTGATAAATCTTCACAGATTTTTAAATACTTGTACACCACTCACTTCAGCTGCTGTCTTGAAAGTCTTGAAAGTTTCAGGGCGATTCATCAAGCAGGGGACAAGAAAAATGGGGTGGTCCCAAAACGTGTTTTCCCTATGCAATTTTCCATTGGGTTTTTACATACGACTACATCACAAACCGCCAGATGGAATTAAATCAAATTTGGCAGTAAGCTAGCTCTTGGTCCAGAAAGAGCCCTTTTCTGATTTGATGTAAATTAGTTCTGTAGTTTTGAAATAAATGAAGAAAAGACAAATTTGTATATCTAGGGACGTGGACCCTTTGCAGATCCAACAGCTCTCATGCTGAGATCTAATTGGCTGCCAACACTTTAACCAGGAATTGCTGGAAGTCACTTTTTGACTCAGACTTAGCCAAGTCCCCAAAAAATAGTAAAATAAAAAAGAGAAGGGGACGGGGTAGGAAAACCCTGACCGACCTAGGCCTAGTAATGGTGTCCCCAGGGATCCACTATGGCCAAAAAGCGTTTTTTAATATTTTTCCCAAAAAAGCAGTTCCCGGGAATTTTTTAAAAAAACAAGCGTGTTCTCCTGCGCACATTTGTATTTGAACCACTGCGTGGAACATATCCCAGAGGCATATTATTTTGTAAATTTTGGGGAAGAGGTGCCTGCTGCCCCCCTCCCAATGGCCGATATGGACCCAAGGATCGACACCTCCCCGGGACCAGACCAACGTGTGATTGTCAGGAGGGGGAGCATGTGGCTCCCTTACTTTGGCCTTTTAGGGCTCTGGGGACTGCCACCTCACCGGGATTTGGCCTTTACAGTAAGAGGGGGCCACACGGACCCCCATCTAGTGCCCCTTAAAGGCCCCTTAAAAACCACCTCCATGGGCCACAATAATTTTAAAAGGGGGAGGGAGCCACATTGCTCTCTCTCCTGGGCATTTTTCCAGTCCGGGGGACAACCACTTTCCTGGGGCTGGCACTACAAACAGAAAGGAGGGGCGGTGCGCAGCTCCGCTCCTGGAGTCATTAATGGCCCTGGGGCCTGCCACGGCCCTGGGCCAGCTCCCTATGTCCCGAGGGACCTGCCCTAGGGACTTAGTAGTTTCCAGTCACTTGCTGGGAGCTAGGATAGCTCCTGCCAAGTGAGAGCAACGTGGAGGTCAGCTCCCAGCAGGTTGTACAAGGTAAATTGGTCCCACACTCTGGGAGTGGACTTTTTATCTGTTTTCCTGCCCACTGTCAAGGCCTGAAGACAGTGCATGGTGCTGGGTTCAGAGCCTATGGGGGTTGGCAGTTGGGCATTCGGCCGTGTGCGGTGTGAGTTGGATTTAGGTAATTTAATGTTACTTAATATAAAAAATAAAAAAAAAAGGTTACAGGCACGTTATAGTTAGAAAAAAAGAATTAAAAAAAACTTAGAATTTTATTTAAAAAGGTTAGAGGGATGGTATAGGTAGGTTCAGATTTTACATACACAAACCATAGAACTTCAACAGTTATAGCTACACTTATCTAAAGACACTGTAGCTCGTGCTCTAAGGTAACTATAACTTCCACCCTTGCCATGCACTGCTACTTACCCCACATATTAAATCAGTAATGACATCTTCCATATCAGCATTTAGAATTTAACCTCAACATTTGAAATAAAATTATTGATGAGAAAACTGTGAATCGCGGGCGCACAAGTGGGAAGAGTTCCCAGCGAATTACCCACATTCACATTGTTCAATCATCCTGATATCAAACCACAAATGTTGGTTGAGAGGGAAGAGAATAACATGAGATGATCAAAAAATATGATACTTATACTCATCAAGTAGGTCATAATGGATGTGGCTGACCTGGTCAAATCTATGTAGGAGACAGAAGAGAAAATATTGACTTTTGTAGACAAAGAGGAAAATGAAAGGAAAACTTGGAAAACATGAATCTGAAATAAAAGCTAGGTAACAGATGAAGTTCATCATGGATGAACACGAATATGTGAGTGGAACTGTGTACACTTTTTTTGCAAAACATGTTGATGTCTTAAAAAACATATACCCCAGACTCCAAAATCAAACAACTAATGGCACCAGAAGAAATCAGTGAGTCTGACACTGATTTTAGTAAAGGTTTAAGGTACATTGGAAGGCAGGACTAGAGTAGCCCTACTAGAAGAGATGCAGCTTTTGTATTTAGACCAACGGATGTTAAAAGGGAGAGGCCGAGGACGTGGCTTAGGCAGAGGCCAATCATGAACAAAACAACAAAGAAACAGAGGAAAATCAGAAGAGCTTATCCTCTATGCAACAGACAAAGGAAGCGAATAAGGCTGCAACCATGGAAAAAAACCTTATAGTGAACCTATTCAACAATCAACTAACTTAGAATGAAAAATCATTACTCAATAAAGGCATATCATTTTGTCCCGAGCAACATTTTGAAATAGCTAAAACTAAGATTGATACCTACAAGCTTGTAAGGAAAATCAAACTAGCTATGTACTTTGTCAAGAAAAATCACAAATATGAAGAAAGTAGAAAATGTCACGACAATCATGGTCTGACAATAGAATAAGCAAGTGATATCAAGCTGCTCTTTGACCTCATGCATAACAATGAAAATGACGTACTTATGGAAACTCAGGTTTTGAGCATCTTCATATACCAACCAATGAACACAAATATAGTCATTTCAAACCTAAATCGAAATTCTGTCTGATGGAGGCACCTGCTAATAAGGTGAATATCTTATATGAGTAAGTAGTTGCAGGTTTAAATAAGCTTAACAACAGAAGAAAGAGTGGGAATCTGTCTAAAGCAGAGAGAAAGGCATTGGAACAGCTAACCACTAATAATTATTTAATCTTCAAACCCGCCAATAAAAGTGATCACATTGTGATACTGGATAAAAGTGACTCTACAAAGGAGTCATGCCAACAATTGCAGGACAGTAAGAGTTACAAGTAATTAGAGAGCAATCCCATTAACAACAAGATTCACAGTGTAAACAACAAATTGAAAGGATGATATTAGGAATCCCTACTAAATGACGAAGAACACCAATTTCTTACAACAATCCACCCATGAGGGCTACAATCTATTCCCTGCCTAAAATTCATAAGACACTAATTAACCCACCTGGGAGACCCATTGTGTCAGGCTGTGGTTCAAGCTTTGAAAATATTTCCAGATTTGTAGACTTCTACATTTCTCCAACTGTGGCGACTTTTAACTCTTACATCAAGGATATGGGAGACTTTTTGAGAATGGTATCTGAAATTGAGTGGCCATCCAGTTACATCCTTGTCACCATTGATCTAGTATCCCTATACACATCATTGCAACATGACATTGGCCTTTAAACTGTGAAATTGTTCCTTAGACAGAGGAATATTAAGGGAATTAGGGATGCGGAGATGCTGCTAGAAATTATTGAAATGTGCCTCAAGAACAACATCTTATAGTTTAATCATCGATTTTATCAACAAACTTATGGCACAATTATAGGGATTTCCTTTTTTCCCAGCTATGCAAATTTTACCATGGACTGGTGGGAGAGGAAAATCATTTGGAATGACAGACATGAGATGTACCTCCCCAAAATTGTACTCTGGCTGAGAGATATTGATGATTTATTCTTGATTTGGAATGGGACTTTGGAGCTGATCAATTACAATGATTGTGGGTTGAGGTTCACACACTGTATGAGTACCACACAGATAGATTTTTTGGATTTGCGGATCCACATCAGTAACAACAAACTTGAATCTATGATTTATAGAAACTGCTACAAATAGCGTACTACATGGGACCAGATTTCATCCCAAAGCCCTACTCTAAAGCATCATATTTGGAGAATTTTTACGTACGATATGGATCTGCTCCAATGACAAGTACATAGAAGCACAGTTTGAGAAAGCTAAAAGAAGATTTTGATCGTTGGGGCTATCCATCTGTGTATATTGAACATGGAGCTAGACGGGCCAAACTGAGAACACGAACACAGACACTGATCAAACAGAACCCCCCAGCACCAATTTATATCAAGTATGGTGAAAATAAGGATGGCTTTAGACTGGTCATCACATACAGCAAGGGAAGCAGTGAGATCGTGAAAAGGTTCAATAGAAATTGGGGGATTTTACAGACATATCACACATTTTAGGCCCAAAACTGAAGGTTATCTACAAAAAAGCTTGTTCCTTGAAGGATAGAGTGGTCAAAAGCCACTTTGTTGATAATCATCCTCTAAATTGGTTAGACAAAAGCAACAAGAGATTTGTTAACTGCAAAGTCTGTAAGATTGGCATAAATGTTAAACGTTTCAAATATTTCAAGGGCAGACCAGTTATCATTGATCATAGATCACATCACACACAATTTGTAGTATACATAATCAAATGTGAACGTGGTTTGCAATATGTTGGGAGCACAATCGGTCCTCTAAGAAGAGTCTATTGGAATACATCAGAGCTGTAAAAAATCGAGATGTAAGTTATAAAGTTACCAAACACTATGCCTCAGCACACAACAGCAATTGGAGGACCATGAGATACTTTGGTGTGGCCCACGTCCTTGAAGATAAGATGGGGGATATAGAAATCTTAAATTGTCTGGATTGGAAAACCAATATATAATTTGATTACAAACCAAGGTGCAGTTTGCGTTAAATGCAGATCAAGAACTCTATGTACATCATTAAATGCAAATGAAGAACTCCACGTACATCTCTGAATAAGACAGGCATTGCAGTTTATATTCTTTGTTGTTTTAAAAAAAAATCTGTTTATTAATCATGATAAACAAGCAGCAGTACATTTCTTAATTAGTTCTGGTATTCCGTTTACACGCATATATAAACGTATATAATGCAATTCGTATTTTGCTGTACTGCGAAATAACACATAACATAAAAACTGATAAATACTGTCACATTTGTATCCTTGATGTGGCCTAATGGGTATGTGGAGAGGGTTGGGCTGTTCTTGTCTGGAGAGGGGAGGTGGTGCACCGCATGTGTCTGCAGATTGTGGGAGGAATTCGACTGAGCCTGGAGTGGGTATTGCTCTGGAGGTGGTCCTATCGTGTCAAAGAAGGTTTCCGCTGCAAGGGGGGAACTTGCTTAACTTGTGGCCCTGTATCTAGCGGGCGTGGGCCCTAAGTGGTGTACTATGAGTATGATGTCTGGGTGACCTCTGGGGGGATATACAGTATGAGGGTTTAACGAGGTCTGTATCATGTAGTTTACCCAGAGTTCAAGGCGGGTATGTATCATCTCTGGCCTCAATGTTTACCACAAAAGTATCCCAGATTTCAGCGCCACCCTGGATCAATCCCCTGTGTTATAGCTGTCGTAATGTCTGAGCCTCTGCTTGTGAACGTCTGAGCAAGTCTCGGAGCCAGGTAGCATGTATCGGGCGTGTGGGGCCTTCCAATGCGTGGCTAACAAGCGCTTGAACACCACAAAGGCTAAGTCGATAAATTTATGAAGCTGTTTGTCACCTTTGCCACGCCGGCGTATGCCTAGCAGGCAAGATTCTGGTGTAGGTGTTAGGATGTGTCCGGTAATGTCAGCTGTGGTGTCGGTGATACGATGCCAGGCCGTGTTCACAGGGGGGCAGCTCCACACCATATGATAGAAATCCGCTGCTGGGGTAGCGCATCTGGGGCATTCAGGGTCTGAGTTCGGGTATATCTTTTTTATGCGGGACGGAGATAGATTGGAGTGATGTATGTAGTTGAACTGGGTGTAGAGCAGTCTAGTATTGCGAGATACATTTTTGACCATTGATAATGCTGCAGACCAGGCATTCTGGGGTAAGGGTGAAGGGATGGCCGCGTCCCAGCGGGCCTTGGCGTGTGGTAATTCTGAACAAGCTCCAGCCAGGAGCAACTTGTATAGTTTTGTTATTATGGCTTTTGTATTGCCCATTGTGAGAATTGCGGTGAGCAGTTGTGATTCCTGTGGCTCATCATTACCGTGCTCCCATATGTTGTCGAGTAGTAGTTTGATTGTGCCGTATGTCAGAAAGGCCCCTACGTGAGTCCCCCCGAGTCCACTAGTTCCCCAAAGGAGCGCAGCATAGAGCCCGAGTAGTATTCGCCTACACTTATCAGCCCCATGCTGCGTATATCGTGATGCATTGTTAACTTTTGGGCTCCCGGTAGTTGTGTCAACGGCAGCGAAGGAGAGTAAGGAATCGTAGGGGCTCTGCCTTGGACGTATCTGTGCCAGCAAGATCTGGCTACATCTAGCAATATAGCCCCTTTCTGCGGGCAGTGGGAAATAGCTAATAGCGAAGTTAGGATCGGCAGCGGTGCTATTGATTCCTTTATCACTTTGCGCTCTTCTGAGAGGGACTCACTGAGCCACATGGATGGCCATTGCAGTTGGGCAGCAGCGTAATATAATTCGAAATTTGGCATGCCTAAGCCACCCACGTCCTGCGGATATTGTGTTGTGGATAATGCTACTCTGCGCCTATCTCTGCCCCAGAGTAGGTCAGTCACCAGGGAGTGCAGTGATTGAAAAAACGATTGTGGTAGAAGTATCGGGAGCGCAGCGAAGTAATATAGAAATCTCGGGAGGATAAGCATTTTGGCTATGGCTACCCGTCCCATAGGGGATAAAGGGAGCGAACCCCAGAACAGTAAGGAGCTACGGACAGATCTGAGAACTCTGCCAATATTGCCTTCTTTAAGGTCTGCCATGGAGTGATATATATGTATACCTAAGTAGTTGAAGGTGGAGTGGGACCATGGTAGTTGATATTCTGGTAGTGCCCCACGTAGTTCAGTTCTTATAGGAGAGAGAGGGTAGATGCATGACTTAGTCCAGTTAATTCGTAGGCCGGAGGTAGATGCAAAGGTGTCCAATATTGTCATTACCCCAACTATGGAGGTGACGTGATCGCGTAAATATATCAGGGCGTCATCCGCTTATAGGGATATAGGGGGTCATTCCAACCCTGGCGGTCGGTGTTAAAGCGGCGGCCAACCCGCCAACAGGCAGGCAGTGCAAAAAAAGGAATTCTGACCCTGGCGGAAACCGCAAACAGAGACCGCCACTTTAACACTCCGACCGCCACGGCGGGACAAACAAACAGCGCGGCGGTCACCGCCATCAGACAGGCGGGAGACAATGTACCGCCCACCCTATCACAACTCACCAATCCGCCACCTTTTCCGGGGCGGGAGCCCCGCCGATAAAAACGCGGCGGAAACAGACTACGAACGGGAAAACGCTCACCTCTACACACTCCACGAGGAATCTGGACAGCATGGAACCCGAATTACACATCCTACCAGCTACTGTCCACCTGCTCCTCTACCAGGAGCACGAACGCCGCCGCAGGAGACAACGGTGAGTACTGCACCTACGACACAGGGGAGGGGGGAGGAGAAAAGATTATGGGCACACACATACGCAACACACCCACCCTCACCCACAACTACCTACACATCAATGCAGAGCAACAACTCAGAGTGACACCCCCCGGAAGAATGCAAAGACAAAATAAAATGATCATGAAATGCAAAATATATTGTAAGGCTACGTAAAACTTTTCTTTCAAACATCTATAACTATATACACATATGTAAATTGTCCTGTCCAAATTGGGTTTCAGTCATTGTACGTGGGCCGATGGGCCTCAACACATGGGCAAAGCCCACACAGGAGACCCGAAGACATTGGAGAGAACACTGCAGGGACATCAGATAGAAAAACTACAGGCACCTCAGGGGGAAGGGAAGGGGAGGCACCTCAGCCAGATGAGTCCATGACGCCAGATCCACGAGGGGCCTCCATGCCTGGGGAGTGCAAAGCCACAGTCTCACAAGTCTCTACAGTGGGTGGATTGCCCACTGTGCCATCCTGGGGAGTGCAAAGCCACAGTCTCACAAGTCTCTACAGTGGGTGGATTGCCCACTGTGTCATCCTGGGGAGTGCAAAGCCACAGTCTCTCAAGTGGATTACAGACTCCACTGGTACTGGAGGAGGCATGGTGCCCAGAGTGCATGCATAGTGCAGCCCTGCCCGACACAGATCCGGGCCTGCCCCTTCTGCCAATGGGCCAGCGGTGCTTGAGACGGCGGTGCCCAGCGGAGTGGTGCTTGAGATGAAGGGCCCAGCGGAGCGGTGCTTGAGATGAAGGGCCCAGCGGAGCGGTGCTTGAGATGAAGGGCCCAGCGGAACGGTGCTTGAGATGAAGGGCCCAGCGGAGCGGTACTTGAGACGGCGGTGCCCAGCGGAGTGGTGCTTGAGATGAAGGGCCCAGCGGAGCGGTGCTTGAGATGAAGGCCCAGCGGAGCGGTGCTTGAGATGAAGGGCCCAGCGGAGCGGTGCTTGAGATGAAGGGCCCAGCGGAGCGGTGCTTGAGATGAAGGGCCCAGCGGAGCGGTGCTTGAGATGAAGGGCCCAGCGGAGCGGTGCTTGAGATGAAGGGCCCAGCGGAGCGGTGCTTGAGATGAAGGGCCCAGCGGAGCGGTACTTGAGATGAAGAGCCCAGCGGAGCGGTGCTTGAGATGAAGGGCCCAGCGGAGCGGTGCTTGAGATGAAGGGCCCAGCGGAGCGGTACTTGAGACGGCGGTGCCCAGCGGAGCGGTGCTTGAGATGAAGGGCCCAGCGGAGCGGTACTTGAGACGGCGGTGCCCAGCGGAGCGGTGCTTGAGATGAAGCGCCCAGCGGAGCGGTGCTTGAGATGAAGGGCCCAGCGGAGCGGTGCTTGAGATGAAGGGCCCAGCGGAGCGGTGCTTGAGATGAAGGGCCCAGCGGAGCGGTACTTGAGACGGCGGTGCCCAGCGGAGTGGTGCTTGAGATGAAGGGCCCAGCGGAGCGGTGCTTGAGATGAAGGCCCAGCGGAGCGGTGCTTGAGATGAAGGGCCCAGCGGAGCGGTGCTTGAGATGAAGGGCCCAGCGGAGCGGTGCTTGAGATGAAGGGCCCAGCGGAGCGGTGCTTGAGATGAAGGGCCCAGCGGAGCGGTGCTTGAGATGAAGGGCCCAGCGGAGCGGTACTTGAGATGAAGAGCCCAGCGGAGCGGTGCTTGAGATGAAGGGCCCAGCGGAGCGGTGCTTGAGATGAAGGGCCCAGCGGAGCGGTACTTGAGACGGCGGTGCCCAGCGGAGCGGTGCTTGAGATGAAGGGCCCAGCGGAGCGGTACTTGAGACGGCGGTGCCCAGCGGAGCGGTGCTTGAGATGAAGCGCCCAGCGGAGCGGTGCTTGAGATGAAGGGCCCAGCGGAGCGGTACTTGAGACGGCGGTGCCCAGCGGAGTGGTGCTTGAGATGAAGGGCCCAGTGGAGGGGTGCTTGAGATGAAGGGCCCAGCGGAGCGGTGCTTGAGATGAAGGGCCCAGCGGAGTGGTACTTGAGACGGCGGTGCCCAGCGGAGCGGTGCTTGAGATGAAGGGCCCAGCGGAGCGGTGCTTGAGATGAAGGGCCCAGCGGAGCGGTGCTTGAGATGAAGGGCCTAGCGGAGCGGTGCTTGAGATGAAGGGCCCAGCGGAGCGGTACTTGAGACGGCGGTGCCCAGCGGAGTGGTGCTTGAGATGAAGGGCCCAGCGGAGCGGTGCTTGAGATGAAGGGCCCAGCGAAGCGGTGCTTGATACGGCGGTGGCCTGTTCAGCGGTGCTTGACTTGAAGGGCCCTGTTCAGCGGTTCTTGACACGGCGGTGGTCTGTTCAGCGGTGCCTGTCTTGAAGGGCCCTGTTCAGCCGTTCTTGACACGGCGGTGGCCTGTTCAGCGGTGCTTGTCTTGAAGGGCCCTGTTCAGCGGTTCTTGACACGGCGGTGGCCTGTTCAGCGGTGCTTGTCTTGAAGGGCCCTGTTCAGCGGTTCTTGACACGGCGGTGGCCTGTTCAGCGGTGCTTGTCTTGAAGGGCCCTGTTCAGCGGTGCTTGTCTTGAAGGGTCCTGTTCAGCGGTGCTTGTCTTGAAGAGCCCTGTTCAGCGGTGCTTGTCTTGAAGGGCCCTGTTCAGCGGTTCTTGACACGGCCGTGGCCTGTTCAGCGGTGCTTGTCTTGAAGGGCCCTGTTCAGCGGTGCTTGTCTTGAAGGGCCCTGTTCAGCGGTGCTTGTCTTGAAGAGCCCTGTTCAGCGGTGCTTGTCTTGAACGGCCCTGTTCAGCGGTTCTTGACAGGGCGGTGGCCTGTTCAGCGGTGCTTGTCTTGAAGGGCCCTGTTCAGCGGTTCTTGACACGGCGGTGGCCTGTTCAGCGGTGCTTGTCTTGAAGGGCCCTGTTCAGCGGTTCTTGACATGTGTCTCCAGGGCACCATATCCGGCCCATACATGGAGTTCACTTGCCATCCGACTTCTCGCTTCCGGGGCCCTCCTGTGCTGGAGTCCCGGGCCCGTGGGTGTCCTCCTTCACACCCGGAATGGGGCTGGTGGGGCCCTCCTGGGCAGCTCGCCTGCTGCCGGACTTGTCAGCCGTGCTGCCCTTGCCATCCTTCCGTGATTCTCTGTGGCCCTTGCCTCCCTTTGTAGATGTGCCAGGTGGCACCCCACATCCTGACGGTGCCAGGGTAGTGCCTTTGAAGGCTGCCGTCTCTGGCCTCTCGCACCGGGCCTTGCCTTTCTTGGTTTTCTTCCCAGGGGGTGGGCTGGCTGTCCCTTTACTGCTGGCCGATGCTGCTGCCCTTGAAGGTGGTGGACTCCAATATCCCTGTACTATGGACCTTGTAGGTCCAGGGGTTGTGGTGGCTGAGGTGCTGATTGGACTCTTACGAGATGGAGGGGGTGGGTCAGGTGATGGAAAGAGGTTAATTTTGGACAGGAAAAACTTTTTAGGAGCAGTGGGAAGGGTAGGTGCAGTGGGTATGGGAGTGGAGAAAGAGGATGTGGTTGTAGGAGAGTCAAGTGTGGTGTCTTTGGGTGCAGGTGCTTGTGACGGAGGCTGTTGTGAGGTGGATGGCTGTTGGGTGGGTGGCTGCCTGCGTTTGTGTGGTTTGGAAGAGGGGGTGACAGACACACTGGGAGAGGACACAGGGGACGTATAAATGGCAGTGGGGGTGGTGACTGCACGTGTGCGGAGTGTTCTGCTGGGTGTGCTGGTGATGGACATAGTGGCTGATGATGTTGTGCATGCAAGTGTGAGTGGAGACGTCACAGGGAGGGAGGAGGGAGACGAGGAGGAGGGGGACACAGAGGAGGCAGTGGCTGTTGGTATGTCTGCATGTGGCTGTTGCTTGTGTGAATGCTTGTGTGATTTGTGGTGCTTATGTCTGGATGAGCTGGCCTTGGGTGTTGAGGTGTGTGCAGGCTGGTCTGTAGGTGTGTCTGGGATAGGCAGAGGAACAGGGGAGTGGGACTGGGTGGAGGAAGTTGGAGGAGGGAGGCAGGAGACAGGGACAATGGCTGCCGTCAGTGCTGAGGCCAGAGCGTTGAACGATCGCTGATGGGCAGCCTGACCCGAATGAATGCCCTCCAGGTATGCATTGCTCCGGTGCACCTCCCTTTCTACCACCTGGATGGCATTCAAAAGGGTAGACTGCCCAACAATGAGCGTCCTGAGGAGGTCAATGACCTCCTCACTGAGGGCAGCAGGGGTAACTGGGGCAGGGCCTGAGGTGCCTGGGGCGAAGGAGATGCCCGCCTTCGTGTGCGAGCGGGCACAGGGCGATTGCAGAGGGGCTGCTGGGAGGGCGGAGCTGGTGCGCTGGGTGGCGGCTGTACCTGTTGTTGCCGTGGGCACGGATGTTGCCGCCACCACAAGGGAGCTCCCTTCCGAGGACGTGTCTGTGTCGCTGATGTCTCCTCGTGTCCCCGTTGTGGAGCTCCCCTCGCCCTCCGTCTCACTGGTGAACTCAGAGTCGGTTGCATGGCCCTCCAGGGCCATGTGAGATGCAGCTCCCTCATGCTCCGATGCCACTTCTCCTCCGCCTGATGATGCTAATGCACACATGAAAGCAGCAAAAAAGTGTGGGGGGGAAATGAAGACATGTTGAGTGCATCCATTGGCAACACAGTTGGCGGAGAGGACAGACACAGAAGCCTCCTGCACTACGCCGCGCACTTGGGGTACACTACTCAATCATTGGGACTTGGCCTACAAGCCTATGGACGACAACTGCACACATAGGTGACACAGGGCCATGGATAGCTGTACTTGGCACCCTACAGAGGTGGGGGGCGGGGGCACAGGGCCATGCCTTACGGAGGGGCCTAGCCTACAGAAATCGCCCTGGCCTAGGGATAACCACAGCCCTCCTCCCCCACCCAGACACCCCCACTGCGCGCTAAGATAGCAGAATGTGCTGGTACTCACCCCCTTGTGTCTGCTGTGATGTCCTCACGTGCCCATCCAAATCTGGGTAGGCCACCGCCAGGATCCGAGACATCAGGGGGGTCAATTGACGAGTGGCACCCCTCCTACGTTGGGAGGCCATCCCCAGCAGTGCCTCCGAGGTCTTCCTGCTCCCGCGGCGGATGTCCTCCCACCTCTTGCGGCAGTGGGTGCCCCGTCTGTTGTGGACCACCAGGGTCCAGACGTCCTTGGCGATGGCACGCCAAATTTCGATTTTCTGATGGGCGCTGACCTATGTGACATGTACAGGGGGAGAAATAACATTATTATGATTTTCTGCATGCTCGATGTGAGTGGCCCCCATCCCCACCCTTGCCATGTGGCACATGCTCTCATCAGTCCTTTGATGCATGCCTCAAACGCTCCCCTCCCCACCATCTTTCATCCACCCGACTCAACACAGGCATTGCCCCCAAAGCATGCTCCCAGTGTACTTACCTGTTGGTCTGGAGGACCGTAGAGTAGCGCATACTGGGGGAGGACCCCATCCACGAGTTTCTCCAATTCTTCAGAAGTGAAGGCAGGGGCCCTTTCCCCAGTCGCAGCAGCCTTTGTATCTTCCAGACCGAGGTCACAGCAGCACTTGCAGTATAGGTCCTCTCCTGTGGATGATCAGGTCTCGAATGATTAAGCAGATAGAAAATGGCGGTCACGTCCGCGGCGGTGCGTACCGCGGCGGTGCGTCCCGCGACCGCCGGCGCACTTCGCCATTGGCTCCTGAAACACATAGGGTTCAATGTTAACCAATGCGGATTTGCGCCGCGGTCTTCGACTGCCTACCGCCACGGTGTGCCACGCCAGCGCATTGACCTCACATCCCATTGTCGCACTTCACAGGTCAGGCAGCCGCCATTTCAAGGGCCCACATGGCTTAATTTCTACTGCGTCACACATGCCTAGGCCTTGCATCGACACTCATACAAGCCATTCAATGCATAGAGAATCGTGTACTGTGCAAGCTGTGGGAACTTACCTGTGGGTTGATTGACTCTGTGCTCGCTGTTGTCCTTCCTAGGCACCGTCCGCTGGGACATGCGAGGAGATGGAGGAATGTTCCCGTGTACAGACCGCTGGTGGACCTGTCGACAATGGAGGAACGACATGTCATTCTGACATACAGGCTTGACCGAGCCACTATACATGAACTGTGTGCCCAGCTGGAGGCAGACCTGATGTCACCCATCCGCCAACCCACAGGGATCCCCACTCTAGTGCAGGTGCTGTCAGTACTCCATTTCTTAGCAAGTGGGTCCTTTCAAACAACAGTGGGCATTTCATCAGGGATGTCTCAGCCTATGATTTCCAAGGTGTTGTCCAGAGTGTTGTCTGCCCTGCTCAAACACATGCGGAGATACATCGTTTTCCCTGAGGTGGGGGATTTGCCTACAGTGAAGGGTGATTTCTATGCCCTTGGACATATTCCCAACATCATTGGTGCCATTGATGGGACACATGTGGCTTTGGTACCCCCCAGTGAAAGTGAACAGGTGTACAGGAACAGAAAAAGTTATCATTCCATGAATGTCCAGGTGGTCTGTTTGGCTGACCAGTGCATCTCCCATGTAAATGCCAAGTTCCCTGGGTCAGTGCATGATGCGTAACTGGTCATTTTTGCACGTTTATGTCTAATACATATTTTCAACAAAAAAAGGCAGACTCCAGATTATTTGTGTGCAATAAGTGTGTTTATTAAAGTGCTAAATTGTGGGACATGGTTGAAAATCGTTGATGGGTGATGGTGGAGGAATGTCCATGGCAGAGTCCAGATTCTCAGTCTCACAGGTGCATTGTCCATATGCCTGTGGAAGGTGGAGCAGCGGCAGTTTAAAGTTGGACAGGGTGACAATGTGGGACAGTGGGATGACATCAGGGGGTATCCTTTCCTGGCGGGGGTCTTGGCATCCTACTCTGTCTTCTTCCTAGATCTCAGGCCCACTTGCGGGGTGGTTCTTCTTCTGCAGGAGGTGCGGTTCTGGTGGCAGGTTGTTGCTGTGTCGGGGCCTCCTGTCCAATAGCGCCGGCGGAGGTGGTAGGCTGTTCCTGGTCCATGCTAGTGACAGGGGCCCTTTGTGGTGCCAGATGGTCCCGCAATGTGGTGACAATCTGGTTGAGAGCCACAACGATGGTGCCCATTGCGGAACTTATGTTTCTCAGTTCTTCCCTGAACCCCATAAACTCCTGCAGTACCTGGATCTCCTGGAACCTGGCCAGGACCGTCGCCATCGTCTCCTGGGAGTGGTGGTATGCTCCCATGATGGAGGTGAGGGCCTCGTGGAGAGTGGGTTCCCTGGGCCTGTCCCCCCCCTGTCGCACAGCAGCCCTCCCAGTTCCCCTGTTTCCCTGGGCCTCCGTCCCCTGGACCGTGTGCCCACTACCACTGCCCCCAGGTCCCTGTTGTTGTTGGGGTGGTGGGTTAACCTGGGTGCCCTGTAGTGGTGGACACACTGCTGATTGACATGTCCTGGAGACAGAGGCATGGGCCCGCTGGGCGGGTGCTGTAATGGTGTTCCCAGGGGGGGTAGGTCTGCTGTAGCCTGTGTCTGTCTGAGGGGAACCGACTGTCCCGAGGTGCCCGAGGGGCCGGGCTGGTCATCTGGGTCCAGGGAGACAGAGCTGCTGTCATCACTGGGGGCCTCTTCTGGGGTTGGGATGGACATTTCTGGACCCTCCTGGGCGGTGTGGTGGCGTTCTGGTCGTGCAGGGGTATAGGAGTATGGTTATTGCTTCTGTGTGTGCCATTTCGTGCAATGGGTGGGTGCCCGTGTACCCCAGTGCTGGCATTCCTTTGTGGGGGCTGTTGTGACGGCGGTTTGTGGGGGAGATGGGTATGTGCAGTGGGCATGCTTAGGTGATGGCTGTCGATGGTTTGTGGTGGCATGCAGGGTTTGGTGTTGGGATGGGTGGGTTGGGATGGTGAGACATTAGCTATGAGGATGTGTGATGGGGGTGGGGGGGAGGGTGGGGGTATGATTTGGCATGCCGGTGGGTGGGGGGGGATGAAGTAGTTGAGATTCGACTTATCAGAGTCCATTCCTCCGCCTACTCCTGCGAGGCCCTCAGGATGCAGGATGTTCAAGACCTGTTCCTCCCATGTTGTAAATTCTGGGGGTTGAAGTGGGGGTCCGCCGCCAGTACGCTGCACCGCGATGTTGTGCCTGGATACCATGGAACGCACCTTCCCCCATAGGTCGTTCCACCGCTTCCTGATGTCGTCCCGATTTCGTCGATGGTGTCCCACATCGTTTACCCTGTCCACTATTCTTTGCCATAGCTCCATCTTCCTGGCAATGGTGGTGTGCTGCACCTGTGTCCCGAAAAGCTGGGGCTCTACCCGAACTATTTCCTCCACCATGACCCTGAGTTCTGCGTCTGAGAACCTGGGGTGTCTTTGGGGTGCCATGGGGTGGTGTGGATGAGGTGTGGGGTGGTGTTTGCGGTGATGAGTGTGGTGAGTGTAGTGGTGTATGGTGTTTTGTGCGTGGTTGTTGTGTGTGTGATGGTGTAGTGTACCTCTGTGTGATGGTGTTCTCTATTCTGTGCTGTCTCTCTCTGGGCTTCTTCTCTGATTTGTGGTCGTAGGGGTTTGTGGGTGATGTGGGTGTGTGTTTTATAGTTAATTGGGTGTGTGGGAGTGTTGTGTGTATGTGTCTCAGGTGTGTGTATTTCAAATTGTCCAATGTGGCAGTGTTTTGGAGCTGTATGTGTATTTTGAGCGCGGCGGTGTGTACCGCCAATGGAATACCGCGGTTGAAAGACCGCCGCGTGGATTCGTGGGTCGTAATGGCATGGGCGTTTTTCTGTTGGCGTGACGGTGGAGGTTTGGTCTTCACCAGTTTAACGCTGGCCGTTGGTGTGGCGGACTTTTGTTGATGTCGGGTTTTTGGCGGTTTGCCTCTTGTGGGTCAGAATGACCGTGGCGGTTTACCGCGACCGCAGCAGTGTTGTGGCGGCCTTCTGACCGGCGGTAAGTGCCTTTTACCGCCGAGGTCAGAATGACACCCATAATCTGGTATGTGTTAAATTCTGGGATGCCCCATATTTGGGCTTGGCTGAGGAGCTTGATGGTTCCATGGCTATTGCGAACAGTAAGGGGGATAGTGGACACCCCTGCCTAGTGCCTCTACCTATTGGAAATGATTCAGAGATTGTCAACACCAGGACAGTGCGCGCTCTACGGGCATCTAGAATGCAAAAACCCAACACGCGCAAGATAATGTAATTGATGCATTGTGATGATATGTTATTGTTTAACCTTTTGCATTGCAGAATTCCATCCAAAAGATTCATTTTTAAGGTGCTTATAAATAATGTACATTTGCAATGTATTGCTGCAGACATTCAGAGTCTGTTAGGGTGTGGTCCCTTTCCAGGGCCTTCTAGAGACTTTCCCTGCAACATGCCTGGGCGTGGTTCTAGGCTGGGCCAAGACTCTATAAAAGTCCCGGTGCAGAGCAGCAGCTTCTTCCTGAGCTCCTGTCCCGGTGGCCTATTTGGATTTTCCAGTCTTCTGCACTCATCTCTCATTGGTGATCACTGTTTCCAGGCGGTAAGACGGTGTTTGGACATTTCCCAACACCGTAATTGAGAATTTTCATATTCTTGATTTTAATTCTTAAATGAATAACAGATTACTTGTGTGCTGCCATTTTTTGACATTTGTATGGTGGATTGCAAATAGGGAGGACGCGCAATTTATTCCATAAAGATTTGACTTCGTTATTACATTGTTGTTCATTGCGCGCTGATATTTCTTGACATTTACATGATGTTTTACGAGTTGGCAAGACGTGCAACTCGTTTCATGAGCATTTAACTTTGTTGTTCATTGCGCGCGCGCTACCTTTTCTTGACATTTACATGGTGGCATTCGAATCGGCGAAACGCGGGATTCACTTCTCGTGTGTAATTCATGCTGTTCATTGTGCGCTACCATTTTCTGGCATTTACATGGTGGCATTCGAATCGGCAACACGCGCGATACTTTCCTTGAGTGTTTTTTCATGTTATTCATTGTGCGCTACCATTTCTTGGCATTTGCATGGTGGCATTTGAATCGACAAGACGCGCAATTCTTTCCCTGAGTGCTTTTCATGTTGTTCATTGTGCGCTTCCATTTCTTGGCATTTTTATGGTGGCATTTGAATCGGCAAGACGCGCAATTCTTTCCTCGTGTATAAATAATGTAAATTACTGTGCACTACTATTCTAAGACATTTTCTTGGTAGCATTTCAAGTTGACACGTTGCGTGATTTATTCCTTGAATCTACGTTGTGTGATTTCATGGTGCACAATCCTTTATGGTGTTTAATACTCATATAAAAATCTGCAATGTGCGCAATTCACTTCCCAATGTTTTTTCTGAGATGAACCCAACAATACCAGAGTTCTAGATGTAATGCTGTTTGTTCCTGATATATATTCTTAAAAGGAGATTCATATGGTTGTTTATAAATTGCTCAGAGTGTTTCTTGATTCTCATGCTAAAGAAAGTACTCGAATCTGAAAGTCCTATTTAACTTTTCCTGTTTCCTCCTCAGGCATTCGCTCATCTAAAGCCTAGTCAGTTTTAGGACTACTCTAGGGTTGTTCATGTTTTTCGGAAAAGAAGAAGCTTAGAGTTGTAGCATGGTACTGATTTCATGAGATGTAATTTTGATGTTGTGTTTTAACTTTTTGCTTCCTACAGGTCTCCTTCCCAGCTGTTCCCGTCCTAATCCCCTTTTCCCCACTTGGACTCTCTTAGACTCTGTGATAAATCTAATCAGAGTATTGGAGCTGTCTTGTGGTGGAAGAGTTGGGAACGTGCACAGACCCCGAGGATCTGGTGACTCTGACAGAGATAACTTGTCCTGTTTTGACACGGGCTGTGGATTTAGCATATAGCATTTTAATCCATCTTATAAAGCTGGTGCCAAAACCCAGCGCTTTGAGTGTGTGCACGAGGAAGTCCCAACTCAACGTGCCGAATGCTTTTTATATGTCCTATGACAATGCTACTGCGTCCCCACCCACACCGCTGTGCATTATACAGAGTAATCGTCTGATATTTAAGTAGGTGCTTCTCCCAGGTATAAATCCAGATTGATCATTGTGTATCAAACTTGGTAGAAAGGGGAGTAATCTGTTTGCTAAGATTTTCCCGAGAAGCTTGCAATCAGAGTTAAGTAGGGAAAGTGGTCGGTATGATCGGACATCTAGGGGGTCGCGGCCTGGCTTCGGGAGCACCACTATTAGAGCTTCGCGCGTAGAATCTGGTAGTTGCACCCGGTCGTGCGCTTTGTTAAACACCTCTAGTAGTGGCTGTAAAAGATGGGTTGCTTGGGAGTTTAAATAGTCTACTGGCAGACCATCTGAGCCGGGTGCTTTGCTGCGTGCCATCTGTGACAGCGCCAGACGGACTTCTTCTATAGTGATTGGGCTAACCAGTACATCTGCGTTTTCGATTAGTTGTCGGTTCTGGGGGATTATCGACAAAAATGTGGTCATTTGCTGCGCGGTTGATGGAGTAGCGGGTGTGTGTAGGGAATGGAGTGCTTCATCCTGCCAAAGACTGAGATTGTGGATGCCTTTCTCCACTGGTTCTGGAGGGGGCTTTGTGCCCAGAGTTCTTCAGCCTGCCAAAGACAGAGGTAGTGGATGCGACACTCCACTGACGGTGGTGCAACATGCAAGCTGGCCAGGCCCCTGAAGCTGACCACCAGCCTCGTTCGAATGACCACTGGGGATGGCAGCCATGTCTGCGGTGGTGCCACTGGCTCAGGATGTGGCGTGGCCGCTGGCGGTGGGCTCAGTAGCGGCGATGCTTGCGGAGCTCATTGGGCAGCGGTGCTGGTGGGGGGGCTCACTGACCTCGGTGCTGGCGACTGTGTCATGGCTCAGGATGTGGCGTGGCCACTGGCGGTGCTGGCGGTGGGCTCAGTAGCGGCGATGCTTGCGGAGCTCATTGGGCAGCGGTGCTGGTGGGGGGGCTCACTGACCTCGGTGCTGGCGACTGTGTCATGAGCGGCGGTGCTGGTGGGGGTTCACTGACCTTGGTGCTGGCGGCGGTGTCCTGAGTGGCGGTGCTGGTGGGGGGCTCACTGACCTTGGTGCTAGCAGCGTTGTCCAGAGCGGCGGTGCTGGTGGCGGGCTCACTGACCTTGGTGCTGGTGGTGGTATCATGAGCGGCAGTGCTGGTGGCGGACACTGACCTTGGTGCTGCTGAAGGGCACAGTGTCTGCGGTGCAGGTGAAGGGCTCAGTATCTTGGCGGTCTTGTCCGCCGCGCAGGTTGGCGGCGACGTTGACTTGCGTTTCTTTTTCAGGCCCTTCCCCACCTTGGATGGTGGCGCAGCTGTCTTGCCACACCCAACTGTTTTCCTGGCTGAGCCCTTGGTGGCAGGTGTTTTGGCCTTCTCCCTCTGGGATGTGGGCAACTTCTTCTGTTTTGGAGGTGGGGGAATGTCCTTGGCCTCGCTCCTTGAGACACTGGCAGCCCTGCTGCTTGGCGCACTCCAGAATCCGGTTACTGCTGGCACCACTGTGCCCGGTGATGTGGTGGCTGAGGTGCTGGGTTGGGACCTGGAAATGCAGGCCCTAGGCGACGGAAGGGGTGGGGGAGGTGGAGGCGAAGAGGTCAAGGTTTGACAGGAAAAGTTTTTTAGACACACTGGACGGGTAGATGGAGTGGGTTTGGGAGTGGAGGAAGAGGTAGTGGTTGTAGGTGGTGTTCGTTTGCAGACTTTGGGTGAAGGTGCATGGGCTGGAGGCTGTCGTGAGGTGGATGGCTGTTGGGTGGGTGTGTGACTGCATTTGTGTACTTTGGGAGGAGGGCTCACAGACACACTGGTAGAGGACACTGGGGATGTGTGAATGGTAGTGGGGGTGGTGACTGCACGTGAGCGGTGTGTGGTGATGGGCATGCTGGTGATGAAGGTATGTGCTGATGATATAGTGCATGCAGGTGTGAGCTGAGACGGGACAGGGAGGAGGGAGAAGGGAGACCTGGAGAAGGGGGACACAGTGGAGGTACTTGATGTTGGTATGTGTGCATGGGTATGATGCTTGCGTGAGTGCCTGTGGGATGTGTGGTGATTATGTTTGCCAGAGCTACCCTTGTGTGTTGAGGTGTGTGCATGCTGGTCTGATGGTGTGCTTGGGATAGTCTGAGGTACTGGGGATTGGGTCTGGGTGGAGGAAGTTGGAGGGGAGAAGTTGGACACAGGGACAATGGCTGCCATCAGTGCTAAGGCCAGAGTCTGAAATGCTCGCTGTTGGGCTGCCTGGCCAGAATGAATGCCCTCCAGGTATGCATTTGTCTGTTGCAACTGCCTCTCTACACCCTGGATGGCATTCAGGGCCATATTTATACCTTTTGACGCAAAACTGCGCCGGCGCAGTTTTGCGTCAAAAATAATACCGCCGGTTAACGCCATTTTGGTGCGCCGTGCGAGTGTCAAATTTTTACTTTGATGCACGGCGGCGCAAACCACAGGTGTTAGTCATTTTTTTGGACGCACACCGCAGCGTCAAGTTGTAAAGCAAAATGACGTTAACGCAGCGGAAATGACTGTGGGTCGATTTACGACCCCGATGCGGCGTTTTTTGACGCAATAGCGTCAAAAATTCCCGCGAACACTGCCCTTTCAGCAGAGGAGAGCCAAAATGGATCCCAGATGCCTCTACAGACCCCAGGAAGATGACAACAGACCAGGAACCAGCCAGGAGGACCCACACAAGAACCAGGACACTTTTAAGAAGAAAAGAAAGTGTTGCTTCAGTGCAGAGGAACAGGAAATTCTGGTTAAATAGGTGACGGAACACCAGCACCAACTGTTTGTCACCTCAAAATTGCCAATCAGTAGGAGAGAGGCTATATAGCAACAAATTGTCGACAAGATTAACAGTGAGGCAGAAGTATGCAGAACAGTCATCGAGTGCAAGAAACGCTGGCATGACTGCAAGCGCAGGACAAAGGAAAGGATGGCCAGGAGCAGGAAGGCAGCACTGCAGACTGGAGGTGGGAGTCCAGCACACCAGAAGGCCCTGGACCACATGGAGGAGATGGTCGCAGCCGTCATCCCTGAGGAGATCGTCACAGGGATTCAAGGACAGGACAGCACAGACTACCAGGAGACAACGCACATGCAGGGTAAGTCGCATGGGGAATTAAAATGCACTAATGTCAACTACAACTGGGGGGGGATACTGACCATAAAATGCATGGAAGTCATCATATACATGGAGTGGCATCGGTAAAGGGGTATGGCATGGGGGCATGGCCTGCACAGACAGAAGCTGGGGTACACCATTACACTACACCAACAACAGTCCCATGGGGGCATGCTGCCATGCCAATGATGGAGCAAAGGTAAAGCCACGCCAGGAGGGAAGGGCTCAACGTCAAACTAACATCCCGGCACTTATCAGCCACCATACCCCCTACATTAACTAGGGCCCTATTAAAAACCTCTAGCCGTACTGACAACTGGAATGTAACTGCGACAACAGTTGCCACTACCACCTCCGCTCTGTGTACAGCTCAAGTAGCCAATGGCAGTAACTTCCCCATGGATCATACACACCTAAATTAGAGGGTTGAGGATGACAGCTCCAGTAATCCCCTGAAAAAAAGACAAGGGCCCAAGTACTGTCAAATGTCAATGCCCATAGTTGTCGCAAACATCTGCCAATGTCAACAACATATGTCAGGGTCCATCCTGTGCCTGGGTCACAATGTAACATCCCAAATGTCATACTGCTCAGACAACAGCATTGAGGGGGAGGACACATGTAACTGGTCACTGAAATAGACCTGCACAGTCAGAGGAGGAAATAGGACGCTGCTACGATTATCGGGGCAATCCAATGTACCACATATTCCCAACATCAGCTGTACACATTACCAATGCCAACATCCATATCGTGCCATAACAATGCTATGCATAGGATATGCTACATGTCAACTACATTTAAGTGGATGTGAAAGGTCAGAGACTGGGGCAGGTCCAGATTGTTAAGTGTGCTGCCAGTGCCATCAGAACACCCACAGCCAGTGAAAGGCCTCACCATGAGAATGGATGTAGACGGAGGTTTGAGTAGGACAAGAAGGTGGCAAATCACTATTTGGCCTAAAACAATACTAGAGGAGATGATGCAGAGAAGTCCAATAAATTAATACTATACACGTGACATGCAGGTGGGCCATAGGCCTGGGAGAATGCTCATCTGAAAGACTGGAGCAATGAACATGAAACAATATCACAATGTGAATTCCTCACAAGGCAGGCATGTCACATCACTAATGCCACAACACAGACCCACTAATTGTACCCCGTTTCATTGCAGAGGAAGATGGCTCTCCTGCGGATATGCCTGTCCCAGGGTGCCCTGATGACAAGGATGACGAGCTGACAAACATTCCCCAGGAGACCATCCAAGAGGTCCCTGGAACCCTCCAGACCCCACCTTCAGTCACAAGGAGGAGCACATAACAAGCAGCCATCACAGTGGACCCACCCACCACCCCAATTGTAAGACCTGCCAGCTCCAATACAGCTGAGGACTCAGACGACACAGGCACCAGCTTTGAGAGAACTGTAGTTGGGGTACAGCGGGAGCTGGCCAATGAGGTGCGGGTAGGGATGCCAACTATGGCAGCCAGCCTTGAGGGGGTGCGTTCGTGCATGATGTCATCTGCAGATCAGGCAGCAGCTATGCAAGCGCTAACATCTATCTTGCAGGAACAGCAAAAAAGCCTGAAGGAAATCAACACAGCTGTAATACAGTTGACCCAACACCTACAACAGCAATCCTGTCAATGCGTGCACAAATGCAACATTGAACCCCTCAGGGCCGATCTGGCTGCCTACCATCGTGTTGTGGCTGCTATTCTTAAGAATCAGCAGATCCTCCTTGCAGCAGTACTGCCCTTAAGACCTTCACAGGTAGCAGCGACCGGGATGTCCTACTCCACGTCTCCTAACACTGAGGTGTGTGTTGCCCCTTCACAACCACCACCAACAAGGACAGAGGAGGCAACACACACATCAAAAGAAGAAGACATGGAGCAGATCACATTCACACGGAAAAGTACCCGGACGCACTAGTCCCTGCCACATGGCCAACTATTACCAAGGTCCTGCGTTTTGTAACATGCCAGTCTTACAAGAACTCTACTCAATGACTGTTCTGCTAACCACTGTATATCTTGTCAGCCTGCCCAGTGATTGTCTCTCTCTTACTCATTGGCAAATCCTGTCCCTCTGCACTGTCTGAAATATCACTCCAGCATGTCAAAAGCATTTCCTTAACCCCTTGTGTAGGATCACAACGTAAGATGTCACTATGATGGACTCACAATCATGGACAATGTACATATAGCACTACAGCACTTTTCAATAAATAGCACTTACACAACAAATCTGTCTCTGGGTAAAGTGACACATCAACTGTGCAGTAGATAACTGAAATGTGCCTACTGTCAAATTACGTAGCTTGTCAGTACAACTGACCTGATATTATGTAGTCAGATAAATCTGCACAGTGGCCATGATTGCATCATACTCTGCCCTTCCTTGAGGGTAATATCTGATGAAGTGAGAAACCATACACCATCATGCTGTGTTGGACAGAATAATGCTTCCTCAAGGGATCTCTAAGTCATCAAATAGTGGCAGCAAAATGTTGTCACCATGAAATACTAACACATATAACAGTTCACACAAATCTAAGCAAACACTACAAAAACTGCTTGAATGAAGCTGTCTGAGTTTACATCCAAATAGGTAATCATGCTGAACAGTGTCACAAATGATCTATGTGAGTCATGAAGACTAGAATACAAGAGTGCTTACGAGAATTCATCTTATGAGGGTGTCCTTGAACATCACACTGCAGTCAGACCTAAAACTGTTCCCCCAATACCAAGTCTGGAAGCACTGTTTGTGACGTAGAAAACATACCTATCGACAAAACACGTTTGGATCCATATTAACTGTGATTGGTGGTTGCAACGAATGGTGGAATCTTTGCAAGGTAGCTCTGGGGTAGCTGCCAATCTTACAGCTCAGTTTGGATTTGTTCGTAGCATAGGACACAAATGTAATAGAACAAAATTCATGTACACTAATGCCAAGGCCATGATCAAGTAGCATTTAACACATACTGTAAAGGGTTAACTATATATTTATTAAATGGTAATCACAGAAGAGGAAACTGAGGGAAAAGTCTTACCTACCCTAATCTACCCTGACTACTCATTACCCACAACTGTCCTTAACTAACCTAAGCTAAACCTACTTATCACATGTAACAAAATGTTCTAAACATCAACCCCCCACCCCCCTTATGAGAGGGGACGCATGGAGGACAACACAAACTAACCTAAACACATACTATACTATCCTAAACAAATATATATTTTTTTGTATTTGTTTTTTATTAAACACACAAGAACCCCAACATAGCCAACACACACCCACCCACAAACTTAATAAGTGAAAATAAAAAGAATCAGGACCTCCCACCCACTAACACTAACTAAACTAACAGACTATACTAACCTAACACTAAGCCCACTAAGTATGAGAACAAGGAAAGAGGAGGGAGGGGAGGGAATCATGTCCATTGTCACCAAAGTTTAGAGGTTGGCCGTCCGGAGGGTCCGCTTTATGGACTTCACACGCCTGTTAATGTGGCGAACATCCCGGCTCAGATTGCTTATCTTCCTCAAGACACAGTCCATCTTCCGTTCCATTTTGTGGAATGCTGCAGGGTCAACTGATGGAGCTGGGGCAGTCTGGGTACCGGCGGAGGAGGTTTGTGCGCGTGTGGAGCCAAGGCCAGTGGGCTGTCCTGCAGCTGTTGCAATGCTGGGGCCTGGAAGTACAGCAGACGTAGGGACAACAGTCTCAGCTGTGGGTGGGGCCCCCTGGGTAGAACAAAATGGCAACTCCTATGCTGTTCCAGGCATCAGCAGGGGCAGTGCTTGTTGAAATGGGTGGTGTGCATGGAGGTGATCACAGGTGTGGGCTGCATCAGTTTCTCACAAGTCCTGTAGGTGAGATTTGCATTCTAATGGCTAACACACGGGAAGCAATCTACAGGTGCTAACAGGGCTTGGAAACTAGAAGCCAGTGTATTAATTGATCTGACGTCCATGCAGTCAGATTTTCTATGACAATGGTATACCATAGGAAAGGGTGTAGCACACTGTATTGCTATTGACAAGCTGAATGTGCAGAGGAGGGAATATCAGGGCACACATCTTACTATTCCAGAGACCTCCTCAGACAGGTGGGTTGTGACCAGGTGCATGGGTGTGTCAGGAGTTAGGAAATGGGCTGACATTTACATGGAATGTCATGTGCGCAATGCTGCTTATATGTGTGGCACTTGTGCTGTCTATGTTCTGCTTATGTGGAATTCTAGTCACAGATAGTCCTTGCAAAGATTGGATGCAGTTGGACTTACTGCTGTCAAGGGTCTGGTCAGACATTCCTGTTACTGATGCAAAAGCACATCAACTGCCTCATGTATGAGGCTTGTTTTCCCCTTATTGAGTGATGGTGCCTTAGTTGTGAGCCATATGCTGCGATGAACCATGTTTCCAACATGTATGTGTGAAATACGTGTGGTTCTCTGCTATTGCCCTTCAAAGGTGAAATGTACAGGATATATGTCATTTACTGTGTGTGAGTATGTGACCGTTGTATCGTATGCATCAGATTTGCTCTGGGATTTTCAGTGTCCTAATCGGTATATCAGCAATGCTCCATGAGGCAACACTCTTAATCTGATAGTTAGAGATAAAGGTGTGCAAAAATGAATAGCCAAACCATGATATGGTGATTATTATAGGTGTTTATTTAAATTAGTTCATAAAGTAGTGATGGTGATTATATTTTAAAGATTCACGATATGTTGCCGCCTACGTAAACCAGCGGCCGTGTTTTGTTGTTCCCCCTCATGTTGCAGGCCACCATCATCTTCTTCCTCCTCTTCAGGCATGTGTGGCTCGGGTTCCAGGAGGGGAATGTTCCTTTTTATGCAAATGTTGTGCAGAATAGCACATGTTAGGATGATCTTACAGACCATTTCTGGGGAATATAGGAGGCTACCACCAGTGATGTCGAGGATGCCGAAGGTCCTCTCGACTATGGTGCGTGTCCTCACATGTGCGTCATTGTAGGCACGCTCTGCTGCAGTACTCGGGTTGCCAATAGGTGTCATTATCCATGGCTGGATGCCATACCCCTGATCAGCTGCAAGAGAAAATGAATGGGATCATGTTGATGTAGCTAGCCCCATTGAAATCACCTTGCATGGCAGTAGTTGTCTTGTGTTGTCTGTGACTCTTTTGTGTTATTATGTCGCATCCTAGGCTAGTAGGATGTACCATCTACATTGTGTTGTTTCCTTGGCTGAACGAGTGTTTGGCTACTTACCAGTTGTCAGCAGTATATTTTGGGATTTGCAGTACAGTGTGCCCTCCCTAGCATTGTGACTTGTGATACAGGTGTCCCTGTGTCTTCACTGGGGGTGAGATGATAGTTCCATATACAGGTTAAAATTGACAGTGGTGGTAACACGTTCATATGAATGTTTCCTGGACATCCCATACCTTTAGACTTATGCAATGGATTCATGTAAACATAATAGAGACGCTTACAATTTGCAAGGTGACATTTAGGCAACCCACTCCAAACGTTGTGATCATTGACATCTTAACATTAGGCTGTACAGTAATTTCAGATGTGTGACAGGTTCAATGGTGACCTAAGAAACATGGCTTGCGGTGCCACAACCTCAGTGTGTTCTTGTCGACATGTTGCTGTTGTGGTGTATGTGTTGTGTGTCCTAGAGGGTTGCTGTGCAGTGTGTGTATACGTAGGTTTTTGTACTTACCAACAAGTAGTCCATTGCCATACTGTCAATCCTGGAAGTGTTGATTGATGGTGCTGTGACGGAAGATGAATGAGTCATGGACACTTCCAGGATATTTTGCCATGATGTTGGTGATCAATCCTTGGTGATCGGCAATGGCCTGCACATTGATGGAATGTGTGTGCTTCCTGTTGCGGTAGAGGTGTTCAGTTGCAGCAGGTGGCACAAGGCGTACATGTGTGCAGTCGATTGCACCAAGGACGTGTGGGAAGCCACTTATGAGGTAGAACCCCTGTTTCGTTTCCTGCTGCTTCTGCAGTGTGTTAGGAAAGCAGATGTGGCGGGTGTGATTCCAATGATGGCATCCAGTACTTTGGGCAAAAAGGCAGAGAATGATGGCTGTGATATTCAGGCAACTAGGGCACCAGTTGTTTGAAAAGAGCCGCTTGCCAGCATGTGAAGTACGGCAAGCAGCTTGGTTTCTGTTGTGATGGTGTGGGGTGTCAGCAAGGTGGGTGCCAACTGTGGCTCAATGTTGCGCAGCAGCTGATGTATGGCCTGCCAGTTCAACCTGTACCTCTGGATGATGTCATGTTCCCTGAGGCCATGAAGGGTTGTTCTGGGGTGGAATATCCTCTCCTGCCTTCTGCGCTGCCTTTGGGGTCCCTGCTGGTGTTGTGGTAGCTGCTGTTGTTGCTGCTGGGCTCTGCGTCTGCGTGAACGCTGGATGAGAAGCACCTCCATGTCTCCCTTTTGCTGCTTTGCTGCTCTGCTGTTGCTTCTGTGTGTTCTGATCAAATACAGGTGTGTTTGTCCCATTTTAACGCCTGCCCTGACCCAGGCGTTAAATTTTGATGCAAATCGGCCTGTGCATCATTTTCCGGCTCTGCCTCCCAGCTGTGCGTCTTTTTTGCCCAAAAGCATAAATACAATGCACGGCCGTTTAAGTCATTTTTTGGACGGGAACGCCTACCTTGCATATAATTAACGCAAGTTGCCGCATCCAAAAAATGACGCACACGGCAGGATTTTGTCGTCTGCGGGCTCGGCCGTCAAAGTTTAAATATGGGGCAAGGTTTGCGCTGAATGTGCGTCAAAATTTTTGACACACATTCAGCGCAGACGGAGTATAAATATGCCCCTCAGAACGGTAGACTGCCCAACAGTTAGGGATCTGAGGAGGTCAATGGCCTCCTCACTGAGGGCAGAAGGGCTGACTGGGGCAGGGGCTGAGGTGCCAGGGGCGAAGGAGATGTCCACCCTCCTGGGTAAGCGGCCACGGGGCACACGCTGAGGGGCTGTTGGGAGGGCGGTGCTGGTAAGGGGGGTGGCGGCGGTACCTGTAGATGTGGGTGGCACAGAGGGGCCCGCCACCGCAAGGGACCTCCCATCAGAGGAGGAGTCGGTGTCGCTGGTCTCTGCTCCAGTCCCCGCCGTGAAGCTCCCCCTCGCCCTCCGTCCCACTGGTGAATTCTGACTCCGTAGTGTCGCACTCCAGGGCCATGTGGGATGCAGCTCCCTCCTGCTCCAGTGGCACAGCTCCTCCGCCTGATGATGCTAATGCACACAAGAACAGGGAGACCACAAAAAAGGGGGGAAAGAAAGTAGAAAGACATGTTCAGTACATGCCATACCGCTACCGTTGGCGGACACTACAGACACAGCAGCGCTCTGCACAACGCCATGCACTTAGAGTTCCCTAATTCCACACAGGTACATGGGGTACATGGCCTATGCCCGATTGCTGCACACATGGAAGTCATAGGAACCTGACTAGGTGTAGATGGCTCTTACTTCTGGTGGGGTTGGGGTGCCACTTAGCCTGCCTCACAAAGGGTCCTTGCCTACAAGGCTCACCCTAGCCTAGGGGAACCCACAGCCCACCTACAACACCCAGACACTTCCAACGCACGCAGAGTCAGATGGATGTGACTGTACTCACCCCCTTGTGGCTGCTGTGATGCCCTCAAGCGCCCATCCAACTCCGGATACGCCACAGCCAGGATCCGGAACATCAGGGGGGTCATGGTGCGACGGGCACCCCTCCCATGTTGGGAGTCCAATCCCAGCTGGGCCTCTGCCGTCTTCTAACTCCAGCAGCGAATGTCCTCCCATGTTTTAGGGAAGTGCGTGCTAAGTTTGTGGTGGACCCCAGGGCCCGGACTTCCTTGGCTATGGCACGCCAAATATCCTTCTTCTGGTGGGCGCTGACCTACAGGAATAGTAAAGGGGAAAAGGTGCAACATTAATTGTCCAGACCGTCACAGTCATTTGCCCATGTTCCCACCCTTGCCCTGACGCACATACACTCACCGTCGGATCATGCAGGCTTCCCCCCCCCCCCATCTCCCATCCACACCACTGCAAACAGGCTTTGCCCATACAGCATGCTCACAGTGTACTCACCTGTTTGTCTGGAGGACCGTAGAGTAGCATGTACTGGGGGAGGACCCCATCCACTAGTTTATCCAACTCCTCCGATGTGAAGGCAGGGGCCCTTTCCCCAGACACATGAGCCATCGTCGCTTCCAGACCGAGGTCACAGCAGCACTTGAAGTGTAGGTCATCTCCTGTCGAAGATCAGGTATCAAGTGAGTGAACAGACAGAAAATGGCGGTCACGTCCGCGGCGGTGGGTACCGTCACCGCCGGCGTACATCGTCATTGGCTCCTGGGACCCATAGGGTCCAATGTTAACCAATGCAGGATTGTGCTGTGGTCTTCGACCACCTACTGCAACGGTGTACAACGCCAGCGCAGTTACCTCATATCTCGTTGTCCCACCTTACAGGTCAGGCAGCCGCCATTTCAGGGGGCCACATAGCATTATTTTTAAATGCGTCACACATATCTAGGCCTTGCATACACACTAAGACAGCGGATTGACAAATGTGTGCAATAAAGTTGTTGTTTTAGTACCTCAGTGTTGGCTGACCCTCTGCTTGCTGTTCTCATCCATAGAGCACGTCCGCTGGGGCAGTTGATGAGCGGCGCATCCTCCGGTGTACAGACTGCTGGTGGACCTGTCGACAATGGAGGAGCGACATGTAATTGTCACATACAGACTTGATCGAACCATAATCCTGGAACTGTGTGCCCAGTTGGAGCCAGACCTGATGTCAGCTATCGGCCATCCCACAGGAATCCCCCCTCTAGTGCAGGTCCTGTCAGTACTCCATTTCCTAGCAAGTGGGTCTACCTATGTTCTCAAACGTGTTGTCCAGAGTGTTGTCTGCCCTGCTGAAACACATGCGCAGCTACATCGTTTTCCCTCAGGTGGAGGATTTGCCTACAGTGAAAGGTGACTTCTATGCCCTGGGACATATCCCCAACATCATAGGTGCCAATGATGGGACACATGTGGCCTTGGTACCCCTCAGCAGGAGTGAACAGGTGAACCGAAACCGGAAGAGCTACCATTCGATGAATGTGCAGATGGTGTGTTTGGCCGACCAGTACATCTCCCATGTGAATGCCAAATTTCCTGGCTCAGTGCATGACGCTTACATTCTGAGGAATAGCAGCATCCCTTATGTGATGGGGCAACTCCAGAGGCACCGTGCGTGGCTATTAGGTGAGGACAAGGACCCTATACAGTGTGAATAGTTGTCTGGGTCTGGGGTTGTCCCTAATGGTTAGTGTGTGTCTAACAGTTGTCCCTCTGCATTTGCAGGTGACTCTGGCTACCCCAACCTGTCATGGCTACTGACCCCAGTGACGAATCCTAGGACAAGGGCAGAGGAACGCTACAATGAGGCACATGGGCGAACTAGGAGGGTTATAGAGAGGACCTTCTGCCTCCTGAAGGCCAGGTTCCGGTGCCTCCATATGACAGGTGGTTCCATATACTACTCACCAAAGAAGGTGTGCCAGATCATCGTGGCCTGCTGCATGCTGCACAATTTGGCTTTGCGACGACAGGTGCCTTTTCTGCAGGAGGATGGTCCAGAAGGAGGTCTTGTGGCAGCTATGGAACCTGTGGACAGTAAAGAAGAGGAAGCAGAAGAAGAGGACATAGACAGCAGAAACACTGTGATCCAGCAATACTTCCAGTGAGACACAGGTAAGAAGACATCACTGCCTCCTACATCTGATAAAATTGTTCGACCTATCATCTGTCTGTCACATTCACCCAGTGTATGGACCCTAATTTGTCACTTTCCCTTTCGATTTCACAGATGTGGGTCCAACTGTGTGTCCTCTGCTATGTTAACTCATGAACTAGAGCTATGTGACATAGGTATGTTGACAATACAATGGACATTGCTATTTCCCTCAGTTATTGCAAATACACATTTGTGAAAGCACAGACTGACTCCAGATTGTTTTGTGATTCAAGGGTGTTTATTTAAGGGCTAAATAGTGGAGGGGGTTGTAAAATGGGTAGGGGTGATGGTGGAGGAATGTCCATGGCAGAGTCCAGTTATTTGTCTCACAGGTGCATTGTCCAAAGGGGCATAGGAAGTGGAGCTAGGGCAGTTAAAGGTTTGACAGGGTGACAAAGTGGGACAGAAGGATGACATTCAGGGTGGTCTCATTTCTTGACGGGGGTCTTGGCATTGTTCTCTGTCTTTGTCCTGGATCTCAGGGACCGCTTGCGGGGTGGTTCTCCATCTGCAGGGGGTGGGGTGCCGGTGTTGTTGTCCTGTGGCGGTGCCTCCTGTCCACTAGCGCTGGTGGAGGTGGTGGGCAGTTCATCGTCCAGGCTAGTGTCAGGGGCCCCTTGTTGTGCCACAGTGTCCCTCCTGGTGTTCACGAGGTCCTTCAGCACCCCTACAATGGTGCCCAGGGTGGTGTTGATGGATTTGAGTTCCTCCCTGAACCCCAAATACTGTTCCTCTTGCAGCCGCTGGGTCTCCTGAAACTTGGCCAGTACCGTTGCCATCGTCTCCTGGGAATGATGGTACGCTCCCATGATGTTGGAGAGGGCCTCGTGGAGAGTGGGGTGCCTGGGCCTGTGCTCCCCCTGTCGCACAGCCGACCTCCCAGTTCCCCGGTTTTCTTGGGCCTCTGTCCCCTGAACCGTGCGCCCACTGCCACTACCCCCAGGTCCCTGCTGTTCTTGGGGTGGTGGGTTAGCCTGGGTTCCCTGAAGTGGTGGACACACTGCTGCTTGACGTGTCCTGGGATAGAGGTATGGGCCCACTGGGTGGGTGCTGTGCTGGTGTTTCCTGAGGGGGGAGGCTCTGTAGTGGCCTGTGACTGTGTGAGGGAAATCGACTGTCCCGAGGTCCCAGATAGGCCGGGCTGGTCATCTAGATCCAGTTGGACAGAGCTGCTGTCATCAGTGTGGACCTCTTCAGTGGGGGGAGTGGACATGTCTGGAACCTCCTGTCCAGTGACATTTGGTAGGGGTCCTGCAGGGGTGTAAAGGCATGATTATTGCATCTGTGTGTGCCATGGTGTGCAATGGGGGGGTGACCCTACACCCCAGTCCTTACATTCTTGTGTAGGACCTTGTGTGATAATTGTTTAGGTGTCTGTGTGGGTATCTGGTGATGGGTGTCCATGCTTTGTTGTTGTTGCATGCAGGGCTTGGTGTTGGGATGTGTGGTCTGTGATAGTGGGACATATGTGAGGAGTTGGAGTGATGGGGGTGAGGGCGGGGTGGGGGTATATGATAGCATGCAGGTAGGGTGGGTGGGGGATGAAGTAGTGAAAGATTTGACTTACCAGAGTCCATTCCTCCAGCTACTCCTGCGAGGCCCTCAGGATGCAGCATAGCCAACACCTGCTCCTCCCATGTTGTTAGTTGTGGGGGAGGAGGTGGTGGTCCGCCGCCAGTCCTCTGAGCCGCAATGTGGTGTTTTGAGACCACGTAACGCACCTTCCCCCGTAGGTAGTTCCACCTCTTCCTGATGTCATCCCGTGTTCTTGGGTGCTGTCCCACTGCGTTGACCCTGTCCACGATTCTGCGCCATAGATCCATCTTCCTAGCTATGGTGGTGTGCTGCACCTGTGATCCGAATAGCTGTGGCTCTACCCGGATGATTTCCTCAACCATGACACTGAGCTCCTCCTCAGAAAACCTGGGGTGTCTTTGCGGTGCCATGGGGTGGTGTGAGATGTGTGAGGTGGTGTGTGTTGTGATGTGTGGGTGGATGTTTAGGGGTGTGTGTTGTTTTGTGCGTGGATGTGTATGAGTGATGGTGTTGTGTGCCTCTGTATGCTGGTGTGGTCTTTGCTTTGCTGTCTCTCTGCTTCTTCCAAATTGTTAGCTGTAAGGTTTTGTGGGTAATGTGAGTGTGTGTTTTATATTGTTATTGGGTGTGTGGGAGTGGTGTGTTTATGTGTATCAGGTGTGTGTATTTGGAATTGTCCAATGTGATTGTGTTTTGGAAATGTGTGTGTATTTTGAGCGCGGCAGTGTGTACCGCCAATGGAATACCGAGGTTGAAAGACCGCTGTGTGGATTTGTGGGTCGTGATAGTATGGGCGTATTCCTGTTGGTGTGATGGTGGAGGTTTTGTTGTCAGCAGTTTATCACTGACCTTTGGTGTGGCGGACTTGTGTGGGTGTCTAGATTTTGGCGGATTCTGAGCTGTGGGTCGTAATAGCTGTGGCGGGATTCCGCGGCCACGTCGGCGTGTTGGCGGTCTTCTGCACGGCGGTAAGCGGGATTTACCGCCAATGTTGTAATGAGGGCCTCAGTCTCTAATCCTTTCAGCTCTTTGGTTAGTGTACGCCTTACCCCTACTGAAGCTGCTAGGCAGTGCCCTCACACCACAACTTTATGGGCATCCAATTCAGTTGCGCGTAATGCAGTTGTGTTATTATTCAGGGAGAAATAAGTGGACAAGCACTTGGCTAGTTCTGCGTGGAAGGGAGACCTGCGGGTGTCTCTGTTTGTAGGCGCCATGTGGGTATGCATGTGTGTGTTTGACCCCAGTCTAATGTTGAGCGTAACGGGCTATGATCTGATATGGTGCGGGCCAGGTAGTCTGATGTGCATCTCTTGTGAATTACTGCCGGTGATGCAAGGAGCATATCTATCCTGGTGTGTAGGCTGTGCACTGGGGAATAGTAGGAGTATTCGCGCTGAGTTGGATGCCCAGATCTCCAAACATCTCTCAAGCCATTTTTTGAGACCCAGGTTACCAGGTCGTGTGAAGTGCGGTTGGTCAGGGCGGTACTGAGTGGGGGAAAGGAGCGATCCATGTGGATATCTAAGACCACCCCATATACTGTCTGCTGCCGGGTCACCAAAAATTCCAATTGATAGTGTGCATAAGAAGTTGTGTTGGTTGGTGTTGGGGGCATACAGCCCTACCAGTGATAAGGGTAAGCTGTCTAGTGCACCCTCCAGGACTATGTATCTGCCGTTAGGGTCTATCTGTGTGCGAGCCATCACGAATGGGACTCCTGGGGCGATCCAAATCGCCACTCCACGAGCGAACGAAGAGGATGTGGTCCCATATAGCTGCCCATTCCACTTTACTCGTGTGCTTTCTAGTGTGGCATTTGAGAGGTGTGTCTCTTGCAGCATAGCTAGATGGATTTGGTGTCTCCTGAGATAGGTGTGTACCCGCTGACGCTTACGCGGTGACGCCATTCCCCTCATGTTCCATGTGAGAACATTATATTATGGGATGTATTTTTGACCTTGGACAGCCATGTGAGGTTGTGGGTTTATCTGGTTGAGGATCTAACGGGACCACCGCCTTTTTCGTGTTTGAGAGACACCCTCTACCACCGACACTGACATGTTTGTACCCTTGGTGCTGTTGATCGCACTTCGGCTTGTGGAGCAAGTGTGACGTGCAATTCTGATGATTTATACCCATGTAAACGTCATGGGGAAAACCCATTGGGTGATGAAAGAACAAACAACAATATAAAATATTAACATTAGCTGTGTCTCAGCGGGTAGAATTCCGCCGATTGACGACTGGAGAGACTGGTCCATATGGAGCGGGGTGTGCATAGAGTTAATGGGGTCTGGTTGTCAGAGTTCCCGGCCCCTTATGCAGCTGTCCCGGCCTGCCGGCCGGGACCCCTGTCATAGGCCCCGCGGTGGAGTGTAGCGTCGCAGGCCTTCCGAGCCAGTCAGTTGGGCGTTTAGGCTTCTGCTTGAGTAAACTCTAAGGTCTGCAGGCCCGCTACGTCATGAGTTTCGTGAGTGACCGGGCATTAGGTGTGTGTCAAATATCTTCGGCCAAGCGCGGACTAAGGGACTGGCCCCGGGGGGAGTCTGTGGAGTCCAAGTGGGTGTCTCGGTCCGGTTTGCCATCCGTTGGACTGGACATAGTTGTTGGGGATTCATTTACGAATCGCGATGTAGCCTGCAGCAGTCGGGAGCGCTCTTCGACTGATTGTTCTGGAGTGGGTTTAGTTCCCTGTTTTTTGTGCTGCCTGCGTTTTGCCTTTGGGGGGGACCAAATTTCCTCAGTGCTTTCAGTGTCCACTGAGCCGGCCAGGCCCTTGGTGTGTAGCCAGGTCCAGGCGTCTTCCGGTGTGGTGAAGAAATGAACTCGGGAGTTATCTTGTACACAGATCCTGGCCGGGTATAACAGCGCGTATTTGATGTTGCGCTCACGGAGGCGTTCCTTGACTCGGTAGAAAGAGCTGCGTTTCCTTTGTACCTCCGTAGTGAAGTCTGGGTAGGCAGTGATCGTTACTTTTTCAAAGCGTGCAGGTCCTGTTTGGCGGAATAACTGCAATATGAGGTCTCTGTCTCAATAGTTAAGTACCCGTGCTATCAAGGGGCAGTGCTGCGCTCCAGGTGGTGGAGGTCTGCCAGGCACTCTGTGGGCGCGTTCTTTTGGAGAAGAACTTCGGGATTTTGTCTTTTAGAATTGTCTCCATGAGCCATTGCTCCACAAATAGTTCTGTGCTGGTGCCTTCGACACGTTCTGGGAACCCCACCAGTCGGATGTTATTGCGCCGTGATCTACCCTCCACATCCTCAGCTCTGCGTTTTAGGTCGTCTACTTCCACAGCCAACTGGCTCATCTGTGCTTGCAATTCTTTCACTGTTGGGGGAAGGACTGCCATGTCTTTTTCCAGTTCTATCACACAATCTGACAGTGCATGTTGGTCTGCCCGTAGTATGCTGACGTCTGCCGCGACAGATCCTATTTTTGCTTCTAGAGTAATCCTGCTGTCTGAAATTGCCTGTAGTATCTTTTCAAACTGTGCTGTATGCGTATGTAGGGTGAGTTCCATTTTCTGTAGCGCTTGAAATGTTGCGTCGTGGTCATCGGGGGGGGAGCAGTTGATTCCATGGTCCCCGGGGGTGCCTGTGGGGTCTTCACTTGCCCATTTGACGCCTTCCACAGTAAAAGGCTAAAGGTATTGTGCGCCTAGTCATTTGCTTCCCAGGTTAGACGATGCAAATAGGATGCCATGGTCCTGTGCTGGTTAGTCGCCTGCCATATAGCGATGGGGAATAAGTGCGGGCCCCCGCTGCAATTCGGGTATAACCTGTGTTCTGAGTGTTATGTGAGGTAGTTTTTTGCCAATCGTGGTGGAGAACGTGTGGTTCGCGCTGCGATTCTATCCACTCCGCCGCTCGATCCTTCACAGTGGGTTGCCCACGCGCTCATCCCACTGCGGACGTGTCCAGGCTCGGTTGGGGTAGGGCCCAGATCCCCTCCTTGCTTTGTGCTGGGCTGCAATCCATGGTGCAGCCCGGTTGCATGGGCTGAGCACCGCTTGGCCGCAGGACCTGTCCTATGGCTCCGCAGCAGGGATTCACGGTCCCCGCGTCCCGATCCCCACCGGGCCCCCGATCAATCAGGGCATGGGAAGGCTACGAGGAGAGGGGAGTGAAAGACCCCGTTTACGCCCAACTTCAGAGGAGAATGGGTGTCAATCCCCCACAGGTGGGACACATGGGATATTGAGAGTTAATATGGCAGTCGCTGCGGTGTTTGTTGCTGGTCCTTGCCCGCAACAGTGTCCTCCGAGCTGGGTCGGGAACCGGCCTCGCTGTACGCGCCGCGGCTTGACCCGTGCCCCTGAAGAACCCCAGTCCAGGCCCCGCTAGCCGGCGCTGGTTCCCGTGTGAGCGCCTGGGTCCCCTCGTGCTGAAATACCCACTCCGAGCCTGCTTACTTGCAGTCCCGCGGGAACGGGACTCAACGTCTTGGTGCTTTCTAAGTGGCGATGTTAGGCCCCGGCCCTCCACGCGGCACGCGCTCCGGCCGTAGGTCATGGGCCCTACCTCCGCGCGGGCCGCTGCTGTCGCTAACGGACGTCTCCGACGATGGGACTGCAGCCTGACAGCTTCTCCAGGGGGGTCCCGGGCAGCAGGGAGGTGGGCGCCTGTCCCAGAGGAGCTGGGAGGCGCCGCTGCCAGGATAATTGCTACGGACGGGAGTGGAGCTACAGATTATGCTGCCGCTCCGGTCGCCATGTTGGCCACGTCTCCCTATATTCTTTGTTGTTAATGTACAAATTTAAGCTTGACATTTCACGTATTGACTAGGCACTCTATGCTACACAATTACCATATTGGACAGACTGCCATTGGACTTGAGAATATCAATAATGTCTTGGCGGCATGTATGTAAGCAATTGATTAAAGCATTTACCTATGTCCTATTATAATGTAATATTTTTTGCTGTGTCACACCAGGGGATTCAGTTCATAACCACATCAAGCATGCAACACTCCAACTAACTACACGGTTGTCTGGACTGTTACATGGTTAATTTTTTCCATGACTAACATTGAGACAGATGATATTTGAGTAGATTCCTCAGTACTACTATGGGGGGGCACTTAGCCCTACACACTGTGACCCATTATATACACTGCTTGCCCTTGAATATAGACAGCAAGCTAGTACAAGTATTGCGGAAATTAGACAATGGCACTAAGCCATGACTTTTAGTTACAAGGCATGATGTCTGAGACATTTTCCAGACATCATTGCATTAGCACGTAGCCCGGTGCATAGGTACTCATAGCACACCAACGATAACACTTGAGTCACAAACACAGACAGTAGGGCAGTATGTGTGTTGTATGAACCATATACTTTGGGAATCACCCATGTTGTACTCTTTGAGAACAGTATAGTAGGACACTTAGGGTCTGATTTAGAGTTTGGCAGAGGAAATGATTCAGTCACAAATATGACAGATATCCCATCAGCCGTATTACGATCCCATTATAGCCTATGAGCATTGTAATACAGCGGATGGGATATACATTACATTTGGGACAAAGTATCCCATCCGCCAAACTCAAAATCAGGCCCTTAGTCATGACGATGTAGAGCCACAAGGTTTGTTAGACACCATACCACATGTGAAGATAATGCTCATTCAAATTGGGTTAACATTATTTCAATAGCTGTCTGAGTCAGAGTACACGCAACATGGGCAAGCCCGTTGACCTTAATACAGACATGGGTTATACTGGCAAGTTATAGTTACCTTAGGGTGCAAGCTATAGTTACTTTAGTTCATGATAACTATACCTGCTGAATGTCTTTGGTTTTGTGTGAGTAAATTCTGAACCTCAGTATAGCGTCCCTGTAACCTTTGTTTTTTTCAGTGAATTTCTATGTTTGTTTTAGCATTCACAGATGTAATTATAACAGCCTATGGCCAGGCCTGGCAGCTAACCCTCATGCATGCACCCAAATCCAAGAGGCGCACCACCTTTGGCCATGAGTGGCATGAAGTTTGATGCTGTAGACTTTATTTTTATTTTTTCTCTGGATTCGAGGATCCAACACTGGATCCGTGGGTTCAGGGATCCGAGGATCCACCCGTCTCCTTATGTGTTTTTTCACTGATCATTTCCCACGGCCAAACCAATGCAACAAAATAAAATGGCAGCCTCAACCTTTTTGTGAGGTTGTGGCTAGCCAATCAAGACCTTGCTTTTACCCCGAATGCGCAGATCCAGATTTGCGAATCCGAATCTGCGGTCCTATAGGCCTCTATTTTTTAAACACTAATATCTCAGAAACTACTGAACTACTGAACGGATTTACAGCAATTCACAAAAAGCAAACGTTCTGAACCAACAGCTAGATTTCCGCCAAATTTGGTGTAATTCTGTCCAGCAGTTCGGGCTGTAGTTAGCTTTTAAAAATGTGAAAAATAGCAAAAAGTGTTTTGGGACCCTCCCCTCCTTTTTCTATGCCCCAGCTTGACAGATCACCCTGAAACTTTCAATACAGCAGGTGAACTAACCACAGTATACGTTTAGAAAGTTTTGTGAAGATTCGTCAAGCGGCCCCAAAGTTCTTGACCAAACAAAAAATGCTCTGTCAATGGGAAAAAAAGTCTGCCACTAGGTAATATATATATATATATTCTTTGCAGGAGACTATGGTTTGATTATATGGAATAAAGCTGATGAAATTCACCTTTGAACATTGATTCGTCCTTATCCTCATGAGTAGGTGAAGGAATTGGTGCAGCCGTTTGGCGGGTATTGTCCCACCAGTTGTGGATTAATATTTATATATATATATATATATATATATATATAAGCAAAAAAGAATGAAGAACTCTGGGTAGTTCCCAAGTTTAGGTGGACAGCAGCTCTAGTAAGGCAGTAAGTAGCAACACCAGCAACACTCTAGATTTGCTCACCTCAAATATCTGTTTATCTAGCAAAGATTTTAAGCATAGGATCAGCACAGTGCTATCCACACCGAGCTAGATAGTGATTGATAATGTACGTTGTGAAACCTCTAATAGAATAATTTTCTCCTTTCTTTTTTTCTTTTTTTCATTTTACAGAAGGAAATAATGATGTTAGCTGCAAAGCAATGGAGCAATTATATCATACAAGATGATATTATGAGGACAAAATAGCGGCATTATAAGGAAAGTTTTTCTTTTCTTTTTGACTGGTATGGTACTGTACAGAGAGGAGAGGTACATATATAGAATTAGGATTGGAGGCACATTGAGGCTAGAAATATCAATATCAATACCAATAATGAAGCAATATCAAAAATGATTAAAATTGTTATTTGAAGAATTGTTGACTGATTTGATAGAACAATCTGGTAGTAAGAAATAACAGTGTAAAGGATTAGGAGTAAAATAGTATCCCAAATAAAATAGTAAATTAGTAAAATAGTACTGATGTGTGTATTGAAATAAATTAGACAGAATTTGAATTTTGATTGAAAAGAATATAGAAAATAACATGTTCCAAGATGGCCACCGTAGATTTAGAATTTTCTGTAGTCCGTTGTTTATCTTTAGTTAATATCTAAAATGTTAAATGGAAATAGAAGTATGGACAATTATTATCTCCTGTGAATAAGGGAGCTGGGTCTCCCAAAACGCGTTGGGCGGGTATATGTTTTTTTACTTTTACTTTTGCCTGAATAAATACTTTCGTCAGTGACAAAGTGACTGCAGTGTTTTCCTTTTTGTTAAAGGAGCAACTTTTTTGGAATATATATATATTGACTGAGGAATCCAAAAGTTACAGGGACGTTATGGTTAGGTCTTGCAGCCAAACTCTTATAACCAACCAACCCCGCAGCACGCACGTCCTTTGGCCGTGACTAGGGCAGGTTGGCCACAGGGCCTGTCTCTGTCAGTGGATCTGTGAGAGGGTGCGTGAGTCTGAGTGAGTGCACAAGTGTCCAAGTGGGTGTGTGAGTGAATGAATTAGTGTATGAATGAGTTTGTGGTTTTTCTTTTGAATTTTTCCATATTCGTGAATAATTCACAAAAAACTCACGAAGTTTTGAGAATATTGGGCAGGGTGATGCAAATAAATTTTAAACCCATAATTTGCCTCTACACCTATATCACACCTCTGGGGTCGGGGCAACTTCACCTTGACCCCTTATGCACCTTTCAATTTGGATTTTCACTTCCCACGAACTGTGTCCAGTGAAATTAAATGGCGACCGCAACTTTCTAGTCAGGCTGCGGTCAGTCAATTGCAATGCTTCTTTTCGCACGGGTACTCACAAAAAATTAGCAAATTTCGTGAATTATTCACAATATATTCATAAGGTCATTGCAGCCAGAGATATAAAAATGTGTTTTCCATTTATTATCTCAAAAACTACGGAATGGATTTTCACAAAATAAGCAAAAGCGTGATCTACGTACCGAAAGCTAGCTTTCTGCCGAATTTGGAGTAATTCTGTTCAGCGGTTCAGGCTATAGACGTGTCTAAGGGGGTCATTCTGACTCCCGCCGGCGGCGGTAACCGCACGCCTGGCGATAGCCGCCGAATGACCGCAACGCGGTCAAATGACCGCGGCGGTCATTCTGAGTTTCCCGCTGGGCTGCCGGGCGACCGCCAGAAGGCCGCCCGCCCGCCCGCCCAGCGGGAAACCCCCTTCCACGAGGATGCCGGCTCCGAATGGAGCCGGCGGAGTGGAAAGGGTGCGACGGGTGCAGTTGCACCCGTCGCGATTTTCAGTGTCTGCTATGCAGACACTGAAAATCTTTGTGGTGCCCTGTTAGGGGGCCCCTGCAGTGCCCATGCCATTGGCATGGGCACTGCAGGGGCCCCCAGGGGCCCCACGACACCCGTTCCCGCCAGCAAGGTTCTGGCGGTCAAAACCACCAGAACCAGGCTGGCGGGAAGTGGGTCGGAATCCCCATGTCGGGCGCTGCCTGCAGCGCCGCCATGGAGGATTCCTCAGGCCAAGGGAAAACCGGCGGGAAACCGCCGGTTTCCCTTTTCTGACCGTGGCTTTACCGCCGCGGTCAGAATTGGCCTGGATGCACCGCCAGCCTGTTGGCGGTGCATCCGCGGTACCCGGACCGCCAAGGTCGGAATGACCCCCTAAATGTCCTATGAGAATTAACATGGTAATCACAACTTTTTCACACCTCCTATTTCTCTGAGAGATCACCCCAAAACTTTCCGTGCGCAACAAGAATCACTGCTACACTTTTTTTAGAACATACGTCGAACAGTGGCAAAGATATAGGGGGTAATTCCGACCCTGGCGGTCATAGACCGCCAGGGCCGGGGACCGCGGATGCACCGCCAACAGGCTGGCGGTGCATCCAGGCCAATTCTGACCGCGGCGGTAAAGCCGCCGTCAGAAAAGGGAAACCGGCGGTTTCCTGCCGGTTTTCCCCTGGCCTGAGGAATCCTCCATGGGGGCGCTGCAGGCAGCGCCGCCATGGGGATTCCGACCCCCTTCCCGCCAGCCTGGTTCTGGCGGTTTTGACCGCCAGAACCTTGCTGGTGGGAACGGGTGTCGTGGGGCCCCTAGGGGCCCCTGCAGTGCCCATGGCATGGGCACTGCAGGGGCCTCCTAACAGGGCCCCACAAAGATTTTCAAAATCGCGACGGGTGCAACTGCACCCGTCGCACCCTTTCCACTCTGCCGGCTCCATTCGGAGCCGGCATCCTCGTGGAATGGGGTTTCCCGCTGGGCGGGCGGGCGGCCTTCTGGCGGTCGCCCGCCAGCCCAGCGGGAAACTCAGAATGACCGCCGCGGTCATTTGACCGCGGTGCGGTCATTCGGCGGCTCCCGCCAGGCATGCGGTTACCGCCGCCGGCGGGAGTCAGAATGACCCCCATAGACAAGTCAAAAATGCTTTTTCTATGAAAACGTGGTCCTATCACTAACTCGTGGCGACCGCCACTGGGTTATATATATACATTTTCATAGCTACGACACTATAACTTCCCTGTAACATTGTTTCTTTCAGTGAATGTGTACGGTATCATACGGGCGCCACTAGGAAATTATAGTTAGCACACAGTTTCTATAGAAAAAGCTGTTTTTTGCTTGCCTACATCTTTGGCGCCGCTTGAGGGATCTTCACAAAGTTTTCCCCCCCAAAAAAATTCATCAGTCAGATGAACTGCTGTCTGAAAAGTTTCAGGGTGATCTGACAAGCGGGGACTGACTTAAAGGGGGGTGAAATTTAGAGCGTTTCAAATGTTAATTCCCATGGGAAAAATTGAACAGCGATAGCCCCAAAACCACTGGATGGAATTACACCAAATAACAGCAAGGTAGTTCTTGGTCCAGAGAGAGCCCATTTTGTTATTTGGTATGAATCTGTTCAGTATTTTTTGAGAAAATTAAGGAAATCCAGATTTGTATATCTAGGGATGGGAAGGACTCGTAACCCCTCCTAATCTTGTGCTGAGATCTGATTGGCTGCCAACACTTCAAACCAGGAAGTGTTGGCAGTCATTTTGGTAGTCCCAGAAAAAAATAATAAAAAATACAAAAGGGGCCAGGGTATGAACACCCTGACCCTTTAGCTCTAGTATGGGGTCCCAAAGGGACCATCCCAGGGCTAAAAATCTTTGTTTTTTTTTATTTTAACAGCGGAAATGTGGCGGGGTCACAAATCTGTAGTAAAATATATTTTTTAAATCGAGCGCTTCCTCCAGTGCTTGTTTTTAAAAAAGACCCCAGGTGGGTCAGGTCCTGGGGGAGAGGTCCTGGGAGCACTCTTTTATTTTTAATAGGGGGGCCTTGTGCCCCCCTCCCAGCCCCGGAGACCACCACCCCCTGGGGCAAAATGCTTTTATCATGTGGGGGACCACCACCTCCCCGGGGCTATAATGAATTATGAGTGTGGCAGCTTTCCCCACAGCCCGGGGGACCTCTACCTCCCCGGGGCTATAATGAATTATGAGCGGGGGCCATGAGCCCCCCCACAGCCCCAGGGATCACCACCAAATAATGTAAAGGGGGTCCATTTCAGACCCGCATTAGGCCTGGGGATCACAACCTCCTCAGGACTATGCCCACGTACTAGGGGTGACTGCCACCCCTCACCAGCTCCTGCTATGTCCCAGGGTGCCCACTCCCGGGACAAAGCTGTTGTCTTGTGGCCCGCACGGAGGTATGCTTGCAGGGAACAGAGAGGAAAATTTTGCTTCAGAAAGCACTGAGCTGCTGTTAAAGCAGCTCCTTTCTTGCTGAAGCAATGGCTCCGCGGTAGAGGCCTTGAGGCTTCCCTTGCGGTGCCTAGTAGCCCATAAATGGCTTATGATACATAAAGAACCTCTGCTGTCTCCTAGGAATGTACCAATATAAATCAGTTCTCAGGTGCATTCGTCCTTGTACCCTGAACCATACAAAGGGCCGTAAAGATCATTTGCTTCCTCACTGACAGTCAGTGTAGGGAACGGATACCCTTCCTGACAGACATACGTTTGAGCACATCTAAAACCAGGTGGGCAGCCACATCCTGAATGACCTGAAGTTTATTCACTGCAGATCTGTTAATGTTTAAGTACAGGGCCTTTCAATAGTCAAGCAGTGCTGTAATAAGTGCAAAAACCACTGCCACTCTGGGTTCCACTGGTATGAAGGAAAATACTTTTTTCATAGGCTTAATGGTGAAGAAACAAGAACTCACCGTCCTCTTAACCTGAATGTCAAAGGAAAGGGTATTGTCAAAGATCAACCCCAGGTTTCTTGCCGACACAACAACAAAAGGTAGAGGGCCACATGTCTCAGGCCACCAAAGTTCTGACCATATAGGTGTCTGTTCCCCAATGATAAAAATCTCAGTTTTTGCCAATTCTCCTTCATCCAGATGTTGATTTCAGTCATACAACATTTAAACTTCTCAGCTACTGTTAGTATGTCATCTGATATGGAAATTATGATTTGGGTGTTGTCCGCATAGGACAACACCTGACACCCAAATGACCGCACTAGCCTGGCCAAAGAGGATTCGTTTTTTTTTTTCAATAATTCTTATTGTGGTTTTCTATTTTACAGCCCTTGAGGGTACAAAAATGATCAACCGTGATCAGTGATCTACCATATATTTGTAGTTGGTTGGCCCATGCGTATAAACAATTAGAATCAATTATAAAACGGGGAAAATACAGACTGGAAAACATAGGCATAAGTTAAATATTCATATATGGAAAGCAGCTATGATTCATTTCAAGCTGTATCCAGGTGACTGTATCCGCATATGTCATGATCCAATGCCCTATTAGAATATAGGTAGCTTAAGGATCTTGCTAAGACAGAATGAATCAATTAGAATGGGATGAGGGAAACCCCTCGTAATGTGTGGTGGAGAACTGGAGATAGGTTCTGGGTGGGGAAAATAACAGGGGGGTAAAAGCATTAGGTTTACGTCCAAACATTGGGACTGAGGTGGGGAACAGGTGTGTGTGGTGAGGGCAAAGGTGAGGTGGAGGGGTGTTGGTTATTGGGGGGGTTTCGTCTTTCGAGCTGTCACTCATTGAGTGGGGAGGAGACAGGTGGATGTTGATGGAGGAACTCAAAAGTGCATGGCTAGTTTTGTGTGGTACCTTTGGATTTATGTCATAGATCCGCTAGTGTCCTGCTTCTCTGGGAGATGAGGCTATGTAGTCTGGGAAAGGGAGACGTTGGCGGTGAGCTCCCTAGGTTGTGTGAGCATAGTGTCCCAGGCTGCTGCGAAGGGGAGGTTAAGAAGTCGCGGGGCCTATTTCCAATGTAATGCCAAGCTTTCTGCTTCACCCCAACATAGCATTGCTCTATGCCCCCAAGGCAGAGTCTGGGAATGTTGGTCCCTCCAGTGTAGGGTTAACAGGCATTTCACCAGTAGGAGTCCAAAATTAGCGAAGCACACTCGGGCCTTATGGTTTTCCCCCAGCGAAAAAGACACAGAGCCAACACTTCCCAGGTGTTTAATGTTGTTAATTGAGTGAATGTGGTTAGTGTATTGTGTGAGGCTTGCCAGTAGCTGGTTATAGCAGGACAGGACCAGAGCATATGTTTTAGGTAAGCCGCCTGGGCCTGGCATGTGGGACACACGAGGTTCGTTGTTGGAAACATTTAGTTCAGTCGAAAAGGCATAAGGTATGGCCTGTGCAGCACCATAAATTGAATATTTATGAAGCACACATTTCTGGAAATTGATTGGGGGATTTCTTGGGCTTTAGACCATTCCATATTGTGCAGGGGTCTAGCTAAATCCTCCTCCCAGAGTTGTCACAGAAATGTCTGTGCAGGACCTGTGTGCTCCTTTATGGCTCTGCAGAGCAACGTTATTATATGACACCCTTCCCACATAATATACAATGTAGGTATTACCACGTGGGTAGATGGTTCGTCATCTATCTGGCCCCATAGTGACTAAAGGGTTGCCAGTAGTTGTCCACGTAGGATGAAGTGTCCTGAGGGCATATCATAGTCTTTTGTAATTGTTCAAATGTGAGAAATTGGGCATTTTGAAAGAGGGCACCCACCGTCTGCAGGGAGTGTTGATGCCGAACCGTCAACTGATTGGCGTAAAAAGGTCCTGGGGTCATGGGAGGCCCTGAATGGGGATCACAGTAGAGGAGGAAGGTATGTGTTTCATCAATTGAGAGATTCAGGCCAGGCATTTCCTAGCAACCAATACATGAAGGAACCAGAATCAGTATTGTTTAACATTAGGATAGGGGAACTGGTGTAGTATGTGGTGGTAAAGAGGACTTTCCCCTGTGCTTCTCTCATAAGGACAGCCATTGTAGTTGTGCTGCCAGGTTGTATGCCTCAAAAGAGGGTGATCCAAGGCCTTCCCTGCCTTTGGCAGCTGGAGTGCATTGAGAATTGGTTGTCTCCTCCCACAGCCTCTAGGAAAGTCTCCTAGCATCTGGTCCAGATCCAGGAAAATTGGCCATTGGGAAAGACTGGGACTTTAGTGAAGTAGTACAATAGTGTGGGAAGGACTATCTTTTTGGAAAGGGCTTCCTTGGCCATTCGGACAAGTGGTAGCCACTGCTAACATTTCATTCGGGATTCAGGCTGTAAATGCCAGCTGCAGATTACCTTCAAACAGATCCAGTTGAGAGTGGTAAATTGTGATTCCAAGGTAACAGGCCACAGCTTCCTTCAACACAAATGATGATTTACCAAGACGTATGCCTGTGGGGGTGTATCACAGCAGAGTGGGAAAAAGCAGGATTTCCCCCAGTTTACCTGAAGGCCCACAACCTCTTTGAAGTCTTCAAAGGCTTCGGAGATTGGGGCTAACACCACAGGCATTTTTCTTCTATACAGAATAACATCATCGGCATGGAGTTATACTGCTTGTGTGGTCCTAGCAAGAGGAATACCCCATTGCCCTCCCTCCAGGTAGGACTCCATAGCGATCATGAAGACTATTGGGCAGAGGGGACAAACCTAGGACTTACCACAGCCAGTTGGGAAGGGGGCCAAGATAAGGTGCCCCACTTGTTGCCAAGAGGTCTGGCCTGTGTATAAATGTTTCGTATATGCCAGTAGTTGTGGTCCTATTCCAACCACTCAGAGGACCTTGAATAGGTAATCCTAGGAGAGGAAAGCAAAAGCCTTCTCGAGATCTAATATAAGGCACACCACTTGAGGATAACGCAGTGACACTTGGTCCATGATATGAAAGAGTCACTGGATGTTGTTGGACGTATCACGATCCATAACAAAGCCATTCTGGTCAGGGTGAACTAATGCAGGGAGAATCTGTAGTTGTCGGTTCGCAAGTATCTTGGCCAGAAATGTTAAATCTGTACTGAGTATGGCTACAGGTCAGTAGGAAGCTAAGTGTGTGGGGTTTCTCCTCGGCAATTAACACAGTATGACGTGCTGTATACAATTGCTTTCCTTGCGTTTACTAAGCTGCTGGAGTTCAGTAGTGGTGAGATGAGTCTCTTGAAGGAAGCTAATATGTGCCTGTTGCCTCCTAATGTAGGCATAAACTGAATAACATCGGTGTGCTTTGTGATTCCCCTAGCATTAAGTGTGATTTTAGTGAGAATGGCCAAGGGGGTGGCATAGAAATTAAACAGGGTGGGGCTAAGGAAAGATCTATGTGGAAACCCGCAGGGAAGCTGGAATAATTATGCCCTAAAATTCCCACAGCTGACAGTATGTGTCCTATCAGTCAGGAAGGACTCCAAAAAGTGTAAAATTCAGATGCCATCCACCCTGGTAGGAATATTTTTAAGAGTGATTGGTCTGGGGAAGTATAAACTCAGGATTCAGAGCATAACACAGTGGTTAGGGTTGACTTTACTAATTATTTATTTCTGCACAAACAAACCCTTTTTAGCAAAATTGTCACTAAAATGGGTTTGTTTGGGTAGAAATACAATACTAATATTAGAGCCAACGCCAACCACTGTGTTACATTTTGAATCCTGAGTCTGTGCTGAAAGATAGGTCTGTCCTATATTTTTAAATGCGGAGTTTTCTGCCACGACTGCAGAGTCTCCGCAGTGGTAAACTTACTATTAGCTGGTAGTTTGTTAATATTAATAAAATAGTGAACTTTTAGGTCGTAATTATGGGTGTAGAGTAAAATTGTGAGTCCAGCGCACAGCTTTTTATAATTTGTAGAGTAAAATTCTGATTCCAGCACTAACGGGCCTCTTAGTTTTACTGCAAAGCTTGTAACTCCGCAATTTTTCCCTCACAGATTTTGAGAGGTAGACCTGCGTACGTTTATTTGTATAAAATGTGCAGGGAAAAATCTGACGTGTAATTCAATGCAGAAAATACATATTCTACAGGCAACTCTCCAATTTGCCATGCAGAGACTCAGGATAAGGGGTGTTGAAAGGAACCATTAAATACATTACTCCAGGATATCTGTAATACGGGTGTGGTAAATACCACCCTTTATTTAAAAATATTGATAATCACGTCCTTTGTGTTAAGTCAATGAGGTACTCCTTCTCATAACCTAGAAACATACGTTTACGTCTCTAATATTCACCTCTATTCCTAAACGTTCCATTTACTTAATAGAAAGCAGGTCCCTTGGCTCATTTTCTCAGTTTTGGTCCCTCGTCTCATTACGATACAGTTCCACACAATGAATTTCATGCACGATTCAGCTTACCAGGTCCTGTGCGAGGTTATTTCCTGGCACTTTTTTGTACTATCAGCAAATCGTGTTGCTTGACTTTGTACTTACCAAAAATAGCACAAATATTATTAAGATATCCAAAAGCAAACTTTTCAATTATTGCTCACAACTCAAATATGATAGCTTGGAACTGTTTTGCAAAAAGACATATTACTAATCGGACAACATTTTACAGTATGGGCTTCAGAAATATTATGTGCCAGGTTCAGGGCAAATTGGTAAACTATCGATAGACACTGCTGCTGGCAACAACAGAAGTAGGCTTGTGTGTCAGGAAGATCCCGCATATGTGTGTGCCTTCTCTCAGCACAATGTAGTACAGCAACTGATGGTGTTTACCTTGCTATCTGTTACCATGTGAAACACCACCACAATCTGCAAGCGAGAAGTCTGGTTCCAAGATTCCGGCACGGCCTCCTCAGTCATATATGTAACTCTTAGAACTTGGAATTCCCTGTCATGAATATCAATCTGAAGACCTACAATTCTGTTTACTTAGGTGCCATTGTTCTTAAACCGTTCCTTTAACCCACCTATCCCTTTGTGCATTGTCAAATTCGTTTTCATTCGTATTTTCTACATTCTATATGTTTTTTATTTCCATCTTGACAATTATGAATTGTTATATCTGTTTCTGTATTTTCTATTGTTTGTTGCTTGTTGGTTTTATTTTGCATGGCACTGCACTTAAGGGGTTTGTGGTGGTATTGGTTGTATGTATTGAGGTGGAGGGTGTATGGATGGAGTTGGCAAATACTGTAAATAAATCTGATAACTTCTCCGGGATTGGTCTGCAACTAGCTCTTAATTAACTACAAGGAGTTCCAACAGCATGTTTAAAGATGGGACAGGATAGGGTGGAACAGGGACTGCTTCGTTTGCATGAGGAACAGACTGTTGCACCATCAGGGGCACTCGTCTTGTGCATTCTGTTAGCGCGTCTGACCTTAATAGGTAAACATACAAGGGGACATGAATAGGTTGATGAACCTTTTGACTCGCAATTAAGATGTTCCTGCCATAACTCCAGTATATGCAGATCAATAATCAGTAATTAATCAATAACATCAATAATCAATAATAATCACTGACATTAGTAATCAATTGGAGTCAGTAATTGTCACACAACATGACCTTTCAGTCATGAATAACCACGTCTTTAGTAAAAGTTAGAAATATTTATTTCCCTATATTAACAATGCTAAAGTCACGTAAGTTATTCTAAAAATCAAATTATAAACATACAGAAACAACTCTGGCTGTCCAAACCTGCGAAAGAAACGCAACCTAATCAAAGCTTGAACTACTACGCATTCTAAGGTTACAGTGCAAATTAATAATAAGAACAATTGCGCAAATGATATCACATACATTTAGATTCAGCAACAAAAAACATAAACGTTATTCACTATCGCAGACTTTCATTAGTGAGAATCCTTAACTAACACCACATTAGCATCGGCATTTCGGGTTTCATGCAAAACAATTCACGGCAATTTTTGTGGGTGGGTGGCTGGGGGGGAAGCATGCTGGAACCGTGCATGCTGATCACTAATACCTTTACCAGGAATGCGTTAACAACGAAAATTCGTTGGAAAGGCATTCCTGGTAAAGGCATTAGTGATACCAACAAGTTCATTGTTCGGAACTCTTTGTTGAGCCATGGGTGCTTGAAGCACTCGTGGTTTCGAGATATAACCAATATTAAGAAATGCAGCTTACCATGAGGCCGGACAACTAGGCCAAGTCCTTCGCTAAGTTAAGACCTACAATTAATAAAGCTAATACATGATGCACAACCCTTAATATGACACATTACTACATTAATCTAACGTATACTCAACATTTCATAATAATAAACTTTTTAATAAGTAAACTTCGTGAACATTGGTGGCCACTCATCATGATCATATTTTCAAATGCGTGCATTATTTTTCTAGGTTATTACATTTTCTACACAAATCTGTTACTCATAGTACAAGAACACTCATTAATAATTTTTATTAAAACACCTGTGCTAGCAATCCCTCCTCTGATGACTAAATGTGTCATCACACCAAACTATCACTCACAGATTTTCGCATCAGCTAAAATTCTCTCATTTCAATCCCTTCATACTTTTGTTCCCTTTTCGAATTTTCCCTAAATAATTTTTCCCTTTTCTTCCCTTCCCTCCTCTGAACATTCTTTGACTTTTTCAATTTAATCATTTTACATAATTTATATATTCCCCATATTCAAATTAGGCAAACCACAATAATTAATATTGCCTGTACAATCTTCAGTAATATCCCATTCCAAATGTTGCTGAGCCAATTTCCTACTGAAGCAAAACCTTTCCCAAACACCTGGTTCTTTTAATTCTTTCAAACCAGGACTTTCATTAGTCAGGTTAGTAATTAAGCCTCTAATTTCTTAACTATTATCAGAAATGAATGAACAACAATGCTTAGAATTAACCATCCTACAAACTCCACCATCCTTAGCTAAAAGAATGTCTAAAGCAAGGTGATTTTGAACAGTCATGGTTCTTTCGGCACCTAACTCAGTATCTATCAGGAGTATGGCTCCTGAAAAATTTGTCAGCATGTTATCCACAATGGTAGACAACTTTTGAATCTTTATCGAATTCAGAACAACTCCCACTGAAGGAATCATTGCTCCAAATATATCTCCCACTATACCAGAAAGAGATTCCCTCCTCTGTCTCATGTGATGTAATTCAGTCACTTTTGGAAACTTCTTTAAGTCATCCACTTAGGAAATGTTTGGGAAAACTATTCCCAAGCAACATGTCCCATACCATCCTCTTGGAAGATGGTAATAAGCATTAGAACCACAGATGTAATATATCCGAGGAATTGCTGGGTCCTGTCCATTCAACATAAATGTCCATTTACTCTGAAACAAAAACACATCTACATTCACTCGTTCCCACAAACAAAGTATCAGCGTGTGATTTAGGCCTATATATACACACAAAGGTTCCCTATGTGTTGCACATCTAGAGTTAATTTTCCTTGTGTTTTAGTTGCACTATAAGCATAACCATTCTTATTAGTCCTTTTCTCTAAGCCTTTTTCTAACTTCTCCTTCAATGCCTTTCTCCTGTCATCAGTGTGATCTAAAAAGCTTTTCTCTAAAGATGTAAGCAAGCATGTCAGATTATTGCGGTGTGTGTAAGCTGTGCCAAATGTCAATGTAGGTTCAAAGAAATCTCTAACTAATACTATGTCATTATCCTTAGCTACTTTACTCAAATATCTAATTATAGGGACAAACGAAAACACCTTATCATAATTGAAGTAGAAATACTGAATGTATTCCTAGTTATAAAGTCTTGTTGGTAGCAGACTACAACATATTCCATATGTTAGAGGCAGACTATGTAAGTAACTCCTTCTTCAACTGATGAAGGAATCTGCGTACACACATAACAATTCCTCACATCCATCGTCTCAACATACTCACTCAGCAAGTGATAGAAGACATTAGAAGAAATTTCTCCTTGCTCATTAGTACCCTCATGCAAATACTTCTCATCTAACCTAAACGTCTCTATTGCGGTTAGTACAGTAGTTGTCTCGAGAGCAGAAGTATGGCTGGCTTCACCCTTATCAAGAACAGACATACCCACAATCAATACCACAAACAATATCCCAGATACAATCGCCAAACCAATACTCATATATTTACACTGCATGTTATTCCTACCCGCCGGCTAATGTTAATCTTGATCTGTAAAGAATCAGAAAGCAGAAGACAATTTAGGAAAACTGCAGCAAAAATCAAAAACAAAAATCTTCTTTCAGCAGTTATTTACAGCTCTCAGTTTCGCTTCCAGGATCCCTTGTTGAAATTGGTAAGCAGCTTGTCAAAATCAGGTTTCAAAAATTCAAATCAGGTTATCAAAGTCTTTTCAGGTTACTTTTAACAGTCTCTTTCTCAAAAACATTCTCAGGCTGTTTTGAAAGTTCAGTTCATCAGCTTCCTTCAAGTGCAAAATATTGACCCAAAATGTCTCTATCAAAACAAAAACACAAAAACTATTTCTGCCATGCACTTGTAGTTGCATACGCCTATTGAGGACCTGCGTATCTTTGACCTGCTATTCTCTTTCTTTTCAACTTTCGATCACCAATCAATTCTCCTTCACTTCTCTCCTTGTTGTATCCACTTCTTCTTCAATGGTTGTGCCAACAACCACTTCCATTCCCTTTCCGTGTGACTCTGGCCACTTATCTCCTTTCAGTGCATCCTTGGTCAATGTTATTTTCAGTGTTAAACTTGTAACTTCTCCTTGTTCTATAGTGTTTTCTCTTGACGGACCTGCAACTGGTTCAGGAGGAGTCAGACCACAGAGACTTCGATCCACCTCAAATCCTTCCCCCTGGGGGTATGGCAATTGCTCTGTTCGTCCCTCAAAATCATCTTCTTCTGGGAAAGCCCTCCTCTGACTAGGCTCTCCTGCAGCCTCAATAGAGATAGGCTCTCCGTCACTCTCCTGGAGTTCTTCTCCTTCGCCTCTCACAGGAGTGACTGAACCGCCCTCAATGGGCTCAGATCCGGTCTCAGTTCCTCTTTGTTCTTCTTCCTGTGCTAAGACTTGCTCTGCTGTTGTTGGTACTCTCAACAACTCTTCTTCATGATCCAGTGGACATGCTACTTTCTTTGTGTGACTGGCATGTGTAGGAAAGTACCATCTTGCCTGGCATGTTACCCCCATTTTTACATGTACAGTATGTAAGTTTGTTTTTGCCTGTCTCACTGGGATCCTGCCAGCCAGGACCCCAGTGCTCACAGTTTGTGGCCTGAATGTGTGTACCTGTGTAGTGACTAACTGTGTCACTGAGGCTCTGCTAACCAGAATCTCAGTGCTTTAAATTTGTCACTATAGGCTAGTGACCACTTTTACCAATTTCAAATGGCACACTGGAACAACCTTATAATTCCCTAGTATATGGTATCTAGGCACCCAGGGTATTGGGGTTCCAGGAGATCCTAATGCATTTCTTTTGCCACCCATAGGGAGCTCAGACAAATCTTTACACAGGACTGCCACTGCAGCCTGAGTGAAATAACACACACGTTATTTCACAGTAATTTTCACTGCACTTAAGTAACTCATAAATCACCTATATGTCTAACCTTCACTTGCTGGAGGTTAGTGCAAAGTTACTAAGTGTGAGGGCACCCGTGCACTAGCAAACGTGCCCCCACATAGTTCAAGGCCATTTCCCCAGACTTTGTGAGTGCGGGGACACCATTACACGCGTGCACTACATATAGGTCAATACCTATATGTAGCTTCACAATGGTAACTCCGAATATGGCCATGTAACATGTCTAAGATCATGAAATTGTCCCCCCATGCCATATCTGGTGTTGGGGAGCCAATCCCATGCATCCCCGGGGCTCCACTATGGACCCTGGGTACTGCCAAACCAGCTCTCTGGGGGTTTCTCTGCCGCTACCACTGCTGCCATCCCACAGACAGGGTTCTGCCCTCCTGGAGTCTGGGCAGCCCAGTCCCAGGAAGGCAGTACAAAGACTTTCCTCTGAGAGAGGGAGTTACACCCTCTCCCTTTGGAAATAGGTGTTAAAGACTGGAGAGGGGTAACTTCTCCCAGCCTCTGGAAATGCTTTGAAGAGCACAGATGGTGCCCTCTTTGCATAAGCCAGTCTACACTGTTTTAGGGAACCCCCAGTCACTGCTCTGGCACAAAACTGGACAAAGGAAAGGGGAGTGGCCAATCCCCTGTCAATCACCACCCCAGGGGTGGTGCCCAGAGCTCCTCCAGTGTGTCCCAGACATCTTGCATCTTGGATCCACTGGTGTGAGGGTACTCTGGTGGCCTATGAGTGGCCAGTGCCAGCAGGTGACATCAGAGACCCCTCCTGATAGGTGCTTACCTGACTAGATGCCCAATCCTCCTCTGAGGGCTATTTAGGGTCTCTCCAGTGGGCTTTTCCTCAGATAACCACTTGCAAGAATTCACCAGAGTTCCTCTGCACCTCTCTCTTCGACTTCTGCCAAGGATCGACTGCTGACTGTTCCAGGTTGCCTGCAAAACTGCAGCACAGTAGCAAGAAGACTACCAGTGACATTGTAGCACCTAATCCTGCTGGCTTTCTCGACTGTTTCCTGCTGGTGCATGCTTTCGGGGCTGCCTGCCTTCATCCTGCACTGGAAGGTACGAAGAAATCTTCTGTGAGTCGACGGACTCTTCTCCCTGCTTCAGCAGGCACAAAACTTCAGCGTCACCGGTACTCTGGGACCCCTCTCACCCTGACGAGCGTGGCCCCGGGAACACAGGTGGTGGACCCAAGTGACCCAGACTGTCCAGTGGTCCAACTTTCCAAATTTGGAGGAGGTAAGTCCTTGCCTCCCCTCTCCAGACAGTAATCCTGTGCACTGCATGAACTGCAGCTGCTAGAACTTCTCTGCACATTTCCACAAAATCCTTCATATACAGCCACGCCTAGGTCCCCATCACTCTGTCCTGTGATGCTCAGCTCCCTGAGATGATCTCCGGCTTCGTGGGACCCTCTTTTGCAGTGTTGAGACGACTGCCATGTTCAGACTTCTTGAACCCATGTTCAAGTACTTCTGCGGGTGCTACCTTCTTGTGAATGGGCTCTTTATGTTGCTGAGGGTCCCCTCTGTCTCCTCTCCCAAGTGGCAACATCCTGGTCCTTCCTGGGCCCGGGCAGCACCCTTTTTCTTCAAAGAAAACTCTTGCAGCTAACAAGGCTTGTTTGCGGTCTTTTGCAAAAGAAACAACTTTGCATCCTCCAGCACTCCGTGCGACATCTTCTGCATGAAGGGGAAGTTCCTAGCATCTTTTGTTGTTGCAGAATCTTCAGCTTCTTCCATCCGGAAGCTGACATTTTGCACCATCATCTGGGGTTTAGTGGGCTCCTGTCCCCCCTGGACACTTTCGTGACTCTTGGACTTGGTCCCCTTCCTTTGCAGATCCTCCGGTCCAGGAATCCATCTTCAGTGCTTTGCAGTCTGTTGTGGTCTTTGCAAAATCTTCTATGACAAATCTAGTGTGTTTCTGGGGAAATAGTAGTACTTTACTCCTACTTTCCAGGGTCTTGGGGTGGGATATCTTGGACACCCTTAGTGTTTTCTTACACTCCCAGGACCCTCCACACACTACACTAGCTTAGGGGTCCATTAGTGGTTCGCATTCCAATGTCTTAGTATATGGTTTGTGTTGCCCCTAGGCCTATTGCATCCTATTGTATTCTACAGTGTTTGCACTACTTTCTGACTGTTTTACTTACCTGATTTTGGTTTGTGTGTATATTTTGTGTATTTTACTTACCTCCTAAGGGAGTATATCCTCTGAGATATTTTTGGCATATTGTCACTAAAATAAAGTATCTTTATTTGTCTTTCTTATGATATAGTACCTATATGATATAAGTGGTATAGTAGGAGCTTTGCATGTCTCCTAGTTCAGCCAAAGCTGCTCTTCCATAGCTACCTCTATCAGCCTAAGCTGCTAGATCACTACTAATCTACTAATAATGGATAACTTTATCTGGCACAAGGTGTAAGTACCATTGGTACCCACTATAAGCCAGGCCAGCCTCCTACAGCATGAATCTAGTTCGGAACTCTAGCGCACTTCACAGCTGTGGTGGTTGTCAGAACTACCTGGAAGGGTGCTTTCCAACGAGGCTCCAAACATGTTTTCCTCATGTGTTTCCAGATCACAACCCAGTTACTGGCTCTTAGGTTGTGCCCTGGGTCATGGATCCGTGGCAGTGTGGTAGCTTCTACCTGCTGAGAGAAAGAGCGAACCACATCAGCCAGACCTTTGCAGTAGTCCAACACCATATCATCTATAATGTTGACAAGTGCATTTGCAGACACCGCTGGCAACCTCATGGCTCGGCACATAAGGATCTCATGCGCGGACAATCCTGTCTTCCTGTCGGGTGTATTTCTCATTGTCATCAGAACTAAAGGCAGTGCGTCAGGCCATTTCAGATTTGTGTACGCACACATCTTTGCAATTCTTGACTTCAAGTTACCATTAATTTGTTCCACTAGTCCTGATGTAACTACAATGCAACTTCCGCTCAATGTTCAATGCTGTATACAGTAATTTAGGGCCAGATGTACCATCACGGCCCATTGCGATTCAGTAATAGCAATTTTTAAGAAATCGCTATTACCGGCTCGCAAAGGGCCATGTATCACGTTTGCGAATCGGTAATAGCGATTTCTTAAAAATCGCAAAAACTATTACCGAATCGCAAATTGCGATACCGGCCCCCATTCACAGCTATGGGCCCGTTGGCCCATAGATGCAAATTTTTTACATTTCCAAAATTGAGATTTCTGAACCAGAAATCGCAATTTCGGAAATGCTAAAAGCCAGGGTGCTGGGGCCCTAAGTCCCCCTCTCCTGCACCCCAAAACCTTTTTTTTTTTTACATGTAAGGTACACACATGCTAAAAGGGCATGTTTGCTTTACATGTTAAATTTAAAAATGCAGTTTAACTGCATTTTTAAATTTTGCACCAGGTTACCACCTGGTTGCAAAGCATGGTATTTTGCAAGTACAAAATGCAATTTTTCGAAAAATCGCAATTTGCGATTTTTTCCAGCATAGCCTTGCGACCTGGAAAATACGAATCGCAAATTGCGACTCGCAATTTCCAGGTCGCAATGCAAGAAATCGCTATTTTAGCGATTTCTTATTTGTGGTCTGCGAATGCATTTCATGCATCGCAGACCACGGTTTTGCACTCGCAAACGTCCGAATTTACCGATTCGCACCGTTTGCGAGTGCAAAACTTTTTAATACATCTGGTCCGTAATTACTTCATTGTTGAAGTGACTTCCCCTATCTGATTCTAAAGAGATCGGAAGCCAGAAACATGGTATCAGTTCCCTCAGCAGTAGTTTTGCTACTGTGAGACTGTCATTTCTCTGTGTAGGGTAAGCTTCAATCCGGTGACTAAAGATACAAACAACCAGCAATACATGTCTCAAACCTCCACACACAGGCATCTCAATAAAATCCCTCTGCATTCTGCTGAATAGACCTCCTGCTCTTCCAATGTGGCTCAAATTAATCACTGTCACTTTCCCCACGTTCATTTGCTGGTAAATGACACAACAATGGCAAACTGCTTCAGCAACTTTCCTAAACCCTGGGTTAAACCAATCATGTTTAAACAACTGAATCATGGCATCCCTCCCAACATGTGCTTGATCATGATAATACCTAGCCATTTGAGACAACAGACTATTAGGGAAAACCAATTGACCCTCTTCTGAAACCCACAATCCATCTTGGCTTTGCACACATTTCATTTTACTCCTTGAACGTTTTCCTCCCTGTCAGCATTATTCTGCAACATTTTCAATTTCTCCAAGGTATCAATTACTTTCAATGCAAATCTTGGGCATGTTTCGTCTTCTTCAGGTAATAGTTCCCACTTATCTTTGAACGATATACAGTTCAATACGCAAAACCTTGCAACTTGATCCGCATAGCTATTTCCCAATGACACAAAGTCCTGCAACTTCAGATGTGCACTGCATTTCACCACGGCAATCTTCTCAGGCACTTAGATAGCATGTAACAGTTCTTTAATCCTTTCACCATTTCTCACTGGTGAACCAGAAGAGGTCATGAAACCTCTCTGTGACAACAACTGCCCAAAATCATGGACTATTCTACATCCATACTGGCTATCCGCATAGATTGTAACTTTCAGTTGAGTAGAAACATTGCATGCTCTAGTAAGGGCTACCAGTCCTGCTACTTGAGCAGAATACACTCCTCAAAGCCAAGAAGCTTCCAGGATACCAGTAATTGTGCACACAGCATATCCTGCTCTCAGTGTCCCTGTATTGTCTCTTAGAGAAGAACCATCAACAAAGATGATTTGGTCATTCTCTTCCAATCGGGTATCTCTAATGTCAGGTCTCAGTTTTGTGCACAAGTCAGTTACCTCAAGACAATCATGCCCAATGTCTTCCAATTTCTCAATTTCAACATTCTCATTACTAAGTAAGGTTGCCGGGTTCAGCACTGTACATCTTTTCAATTAGTTAATTTGGAGAACTTAGAATACCCGTTTCATATCTGGTCAATCTTGCACCAGTCAAATATTGGGTTTTCGTCCTTGTGTGAAGAAACTCAATAGTGTGAGGGACTATTATAATCAGGGGATGTTCCATCAAAATGGCTTCACATTGTGTAAGGCTTTGTCCAACTGCTGCAACTGCACGCACACAACCTGGTAAGGCAGCTGCAACTAGCTCCAAAGTAGCTGAAAAATATGCTACTGGGCGGTTTACACTTCCATGGACCTTCATCAAAACAGACAAAAAACATACATCATGCTCATGAAAAAACAAAGTGAAAGGTTTCGTGTAGTCAGGCATGCCTAAAGCCAGAGCCTTGCACAGACTCTCTCTCAATTCAGTGAATGCTTTCATTCCAGCCTATTCTAACACTCTGGGATCCTCCTTCTGAGTCAGCTTCTGCAAAGGTTTGAAAAGACTGAAAAATTTGGAATCCATTAGTGACAATAGCCTGCCAACCCTAGAAACATCCTGAAACCTCTCTGTGTGGTCGGGGGATTCGTCTGCAATATGGTTGTAACCCTTTCTCTGGATATCTTTCTCAATCCCTTCTCAATCTGGTGACCCAAGTATTTCACTTCTTTTTAACGGTACTGCAATTTAAGCGGAGACAGTTTATGGCAATTCTTTCCTAAACGGTTCAGTAAAGCAATCATGTCATACTTGCTCTCGTCCCTTGTCTTGGATGCAATCAGCAAGTCATCAGTGTAATGTACCAAGGTAGATTGGAAAGGTAATTCCTACGACTCTAAATTCTTTTTCAAAATCTGATTGAATATGGAGGGTGACTCTGAAAACCCTTGAGGAATTCAGCACCAACTATAAACTCGGTCCAAAAATTTGAAACAAAAAAGAAATTGGCTGCCCTCATGAAGAGGCACAGAAAAGAAAGTTTGTGGCAAATCAATGACAGTGAACCACTCAAAATCACATGGAATCTGAAACATTATCACAGCTGGATTTGGTGCCATGGGCCAACATTTCACCACAATCTCATTTATTTTTTTCAAATCCTGGACAATTCGAACTTTTCCACAGGGCTTCTGAAAACCCATTATCTGCGAATAACATGGTCTGTTCAACACTTCCTTCAAAACCCCTTGTTTAGCAAAGTCTGCAATTATCTGGGCGACCTTCATATGAACATCTTGTGGCATGTGGTACTGGGGACTTTGAGGAAAAAACGCATTCAGCTTTATAGTAACTTTAACTGGCTCAACTCCCTTTATCAGACCTATCTCTTTTCCTGTCAGATCCCACACTATCTCCTTAACTGTTCCCTGCATATCAGAATGAAGCTCCTTCACTGTAAACATTGGGAAAAATTCAACCATAGGGTATTCCTAATTTGTAGTCTCACATTCGGTCTCTGGGGCTTGATCATCGTCATCATCACTGTTCATCTGAATCTCAATTCCATCATTTGAACAAGTAATCGAACATTTGGTTTTACACAATAAGTTTCTTCCCAGTAGGGATACTGGATTTGAATCACAGACTACAAATTAGTGAAAACCCTGAAAGTTGCCAATTTTAACCTGCACTGGTTCTTTAATCTGGTTAGTCAAATACTGATTCGCTACCCTCACAATCTGAACTGTTTTACCTGAAAGGGGCAAGTTTGGAACTTCTGCAGTACTCACTGTAGAGCATGTGGCTCCAGTGTCAACCAAAAATGAAACTCTGCAATCCATACATTTTCTGTTCACATAGGGACCTTTTGGATATTCTTCAAAGGAAGTTGCAAGCACATATGGCTCCTCATCTGAACTTTCCCTTATCCAATCATCGTTTATTCCTTTCTCATTAAATTTAAATCTCTAAATTTGAGCACTGTGTTCTTACTTTGGTTAAGCCACTGACCTGTGACCTCTTGAGAAAGCGTCATTTGCTGCTGTTCCATTGGGGCTTGAGGTATCTGAATTTGCTGGCTAGATACCATGAGAACCAGCTGCTGCACTGGCTGCAACTGTGTCACTTGTACACGTGGCATTTTCACCTGCTGCATGAGTTGGAAACCTTGCATTTGTTTCGCATTATTTTGGAAGTTCGGACTAGGACCTCTGAATTTCGGTCCTCTCATGTTCTGGAACAAATTGATGTTGTTCCTTTGCTGAACAACACCTTCCTGTACCATCGTCGGACACTCATGTTTCCAATGTCCAACTGTTCCACAACCGTGACAAGGCAATCATTTCTTCATTACCTACATATCATTCTGAACTAATACAGTATCCAAGTCTGGACCTCGATTTACATTAGCTCCACGACCTCTACCTCTCATCTGGGGCTGAAACATCGTGTTTCCCTGCAGCTGCTGTGGTAACTGCTGTGGAAAATTTCCTTGCATGCCTGTCTGAGCAGCTTTAATCTGCATCACCACAGCCTTTTCTTTCAGTTTCCTCTGCTTCAACTACATTTTATCACTACAGTACTTTGCATACTGCAATACCTCATCAATCAGCTTTGCTTGCCAGCAAATCAAATGACTCTTAATCATTTGGCTAATTTCAGTTCTCAATCCTTCAACAAATCTGAACACAAAATGAATCATGTACTTTGCCTCTATTGTCTGTGTACCACAGTAATGACTGAACGCCTGTAACAACATCTCATAATACGCATGCATCAACTCCTTTGCTTCCTGAGATTGTCCTGTCAATTCTCTACCAATCAATATTCTTGGGTGAAATTCTCGTTTTTTAAAATTCAATCACCTTATAGTAATATTTCATTACTTCGGGAGATGGTGCACCTGTATTTTTATCTCTCTCTGGTTTGCTTGTTGGCCAATCTACACTCCTTTTACATTCTATCCACAGATCAGCTGGGACTACTATCTCTAGTAATGTGTTCAAGTCTTACCACAGGCACTTTGCAAGTTTCACAAACCTGTCTGTCTGCTGATACCACTATACTGGTTTCTCTCTCAACTTTGGATAATCATTTGTAAATGTCACTTCTGCTCCAGGGGACATGAATAAAATTCCCTCCTGAAACCTCGCTCATTGCTAAAATCTTCACTGGATCTTGACCTTGCTGCACATGTTTGGTCAGCTCCCCAGAATCCCTTTTCCTTTTGTCTCTTTTTTTTATCCATCTGCCTCCCTACTTGTCTAATGCTCCCCAGGCCTGGGCACTTTAAAGCAATTCGCTAACATGTGCCTTCATTCCAGCGGATCTCAAGTGTTCAAAATCTTTAGTCTCCAAATCTAATCTGCAACTCCTTTTCAAATGCTTTGTTTTCTCTATTTCTATGCCATACATCTCTGCCAGGTCTGCTAGCTTCTGATGCACATTGCTTACTTCCCTTGTAATCTTCGGGCTTAGGTATCTCAATTCTGCTTCTGTGTAGGATCCTACCCTGTTCACCCCCATAGTTCCATTAATGAGCTCACCCGCTTCCATGCTTAGCCTAACATTGTTCAAACACTAATCTTCCTTCGGAGCACTCTGCGGGGTATTCAGCTTGTCTAACCTTTTAGTCAACTGCTAAGCTGTCAACCCTTGCAACGAGATGTTACTGGCTTGGACCGGTGGCACCTGCTGTGCAACTGGATTCAGGATCTGCGGTGTCAACAATTTAAAACTCTGGCTAATGTTTGACCCTGCCATAGTATCTGAAAGTATTCGGAATGGACTAAGGTCCAACAGTGATCTTGATCCTTCAAAAGTCTGTCCCACAGGAGAGACTGCTCTAGTATTTTCGTTATGTCCTCCCCCCATCATGTCCTGTGACATGACACCCTGTTCACCTTCACTAGGTTTCTTCTGTGCAAATAGGGGAGCGGCTGGACCAACAGTAATAGGCAAAGATATAGCATCTGGGGTTGGTCTGGTACTTAAGCTCTGTGGGAGAGTAACTCCCATGTTCTGATTCATCATTGAAGACATATCTGACTGTGTCCCTGTTACTGGAGTGAATCTCGGCATGACTTGTGGATGCACTTGGGGCAGAAAAAGCGGAGTTGGCTCAGTCTGAACCAACATCAGTCTCGGGAAAACCAGTTCCGTAGGCACCATTAAGTTCGAAGTAGTTTTCAATAACGGCCACATCAGGGTAAATTCTCTGAACCTGTGGGCACCTGATTTTGTTCTGCAGGAGAAGTGGGCACGTTAAGACCACCCTGCTTTGCATTCTGTGTCAGGCTAGTATTAACCTGCACAGGACTCACTATCTCATTAACCTGAGTCGGAGCTGTAGGATCAGCACTATTGCTCTGATCTCTCTCATGTGCTGCATAGGGCGGTGGACGATTTCTCAATATCTGTAAAATAAACTCATCATCATCTGATTCTTTCTCCACTGTTGAAGACTTTCTAGCCTCCCTACTTTCAGACGGGAATCTGTTAGTCTTTCTAGTAGCTTTTCTTCCTTCCTTTTCATTGTCCTGCGTAATTGCCAGAAACAACTAAATTTCGTGTAAAGTCTCCATCCTCCAAAATCTCTGAGCACTATCCCACCTAGCCTCTGTTAAAGTCTTTTCATCTTTTCTCATTCTCCTTGAATTTCTGTTGTCGCTGCTGTCTGGCTACTAACTCCCAAATTGCTAATGCCTCAAACTGTGCTGGTCTCGGAAAGGGCTTCGAGTCATATGGCACCATCCTTGAATATTCTAAAACCCTCAAATTGAATGGCCCATTTGTAGGAAATGCTAAATTTGCATCTTTCTCTGTCACCTTGCACCATTGCTTTAGCCAAAGACATGGCGAGACAACCCTTTTCTTCCAGTACAATGTAAGCTGGTGTACCTTCTGGTGGTGTAGCTTCACCTATACTTGCTGTAACATACGTAACTCCCCTTAAAACACTCTTTAAAGCTTTGAAAAATGTTATCTTTTTGACCTTTTGTTATTCAAAATCAAATCAGGAAGTGACTTTTAATCCCAAAATTCTCTTTACCCACTTTCTCAAACAATTGCCTCTCATGGACAGCTACCAATCTGTGCGCGACCCTTCTCATTAACGAACCTATCCCATCACAGCTCCAATGACGTCACACTCACACATATTGCGGCTGACAAACTTTTGCGGCTTGTCCTCCCAAACTTTGATTCACACAAAACTAATGCAAAGATTGTGAGCACTAATCAAAACCAAAAACCAAATCTGCTGGTTTAGTACAGGAAAGGTAACACAATCACTTCAGAAACTTTACAGATTTTTCACTGACAGCTCTTGCAGCTATTCCTTCTTTTTCAGTTTCCCTGATTCACAAGCAAAATTCGACTCACAAATTTTACTCTCAACTGATCAGTGGGTCTGTCCTGGTGCACACAGGACTCGCCAGATCTCCGTCGAAAAATTATTTCACTAACTCTGACTTGTCGACCACAACTGATCCACCTACTAAACCAGACAAATTACAACATAAAACCAAGTGTCTCATACACTTTTCAATATACTCCTGAGTCTTAGACCATGCAGGGTCCATACATCAACAACAACCACAATTTTTTCTGCACAAAGCACCACACAAATGTGAAGTTCGACGACTTCCCTGCTCTTACACTGTGGAGTATGAAAACTCCTTCTACAACCTCATTTGGAGTGCCCAAACTCCCTACACCCTCACAAACATCACAATTCACCTGCAATTTGCATAAGCTGTGCAAGCACAAAACCCTACTTCATTCACACTATCACTAGAACTCCGAGAGCATCGTCAAATAACCATTGGCAGGCTCCAAGATTCTGGAAAAGTGATTTCTAAACTTAGAAAACATTTCCTCTCCACTTAGCATCATTGAGAAATAAAGTCCAAATAAATCTCAGTAATAATGAACTCTCAAAAGACCAAATCAGCAGGCTACTAACATCGCTGGGAACACCTATGACGGGCTCTTAAGGAGACGAACCATAAGTGTCTGCTATCATCTCTGTTAGTACCTTTTACTTTGTACCAGACGTCTATGATGAGCTCTTAAGGAGACAAACCATCCGTCTCTGCTACCATCTCTGTTAGCGCGTCTGACCTTCATAAGTAAACTTACAAGGGGACGCGAATAGGTCGATGAACCTTTTGACTCGCAATTAAGATGTTCCCACAATAACTCCAGTACAAGCAGATCAATAATCAGTAATTTATCAGTAACATCAATAATCAATAATAATCACTGACATTAGTAATCAATTGGAGTCGGTAATTGTCACACACCAAGAAATACTGCTTGTCATGAGGCCGGGCAACTAGGACAAGACCTTCGGTAAATTAAGGCCTACAATTAATAAAGCTAATACATGATACATAACCCTTAATATGGCATATTACTACATTAATCTAACATATACTCAACATTTCATATTAATAAACTATTAATAAGTATACTTCGTGAACACTAGCGGCCACTCATCGTGATCACATTTTCAAATGCGTCCAATATTTTTCTAGGTTATTACTTTTTCTACACAAATCCGTTACTCATAGTATAAGAACACAATTAATATTTTTTATTAAAACACTTGCACTAGTAATTCTTTCTTACAGAAATTGCCTAATTCTTGATGGCCATATGTGCCAGGCACACAGAAGTGAACACAAAAGTGTATATTTGCTACTTTGGGTGCCATGCTTACCTTATTCCCATGTCGTAATAGCAATGTATCAAATGGACAGGCCAAACCCAGGGTGCATTTGTCATGGACAGGTCAGTGTGCCCCGTTCTCTAACGAAGATGCAAGCAGGTAGAATAACATACTGAGAAGACTGTTGGCTAATCGCAGACATCTCTCCAGTCACGCAGCCTGATATGTTATTAGATCCTGGTATTTGCCTTATAAGGACCACAACAGCATAGTAACTCTCAATATCAAAGTCACACACTTGTCTCCATTTCAATTACTACTAATTGCCTTCACACTCATTTACTGCCATGATCACAGCTGCTGAACTTTAGTAGTTATGTCTGCTAGAGCTGTCTTGCCAGCCTCATGTTTTCCAAATGTTTTAGTCAGCTCTCTTTTTCGTATTGGCTGCTCAAATGTCAATAAAATCACACTCCTTTCCACCACACACTATAGACACTGGGTTAGTCCACTTCTGCCAGTAGATACCCTCTCTTTGAGAGACTGTATTTTGCTTAAGCATTTATGTACATTCACCAACAAAAATAATACCTCAATGTTAGACACTTGAAGACACTTGTATTTAGCCAGTGACTGCTAGTGACTGCTGCCCCACTTGTGTGTCTAGGCTTAGTGCTGCGACAGGAACTGATCAAACCAAGGACAATGGGAGGCTTGGCGTGGGGACTCCTAATAACCTCAGTTGGATCTGTTCCTGTCACTAGCGCTAGGCCCAGCCACACAAGTGGGAAAGAGTTTTTATCAGCACAGGTGGGGCAATGCTGGGTGGTCGGTATTTTGTGGGTTCCTGAGGATTCTTGAAGTTTCCATCACAGAAATATAGGGAAAATGCATGACCTCGGGCAAAGTTGGAGGTTTGCAGGGCATTGTGGGTAAGAAATTGTGTAAGGAGAATGTGAATCACACCACCCTTGACTCCCCCTGATGTCTAGTTTTCAGAACTGTCTGGGCCTATGGGGCTTTTCAGGTGGCAGTCTGCCTAAGCGAGACAGTACTGGAAGTTAGCAAGCTCTCCAGGCATGTCCTCTTGCTTCCCATTGGGATGAGATGCTTTAGTCTGCAGGGGGAGCAGAAAAGTCTATTACCTCCTTCAGTTGGGGTTGGGGTTTATCAAGATCTGCCCTCACAGAGCAGAAAGACTGTGTCCTCATTTATTTGAGGTGGGGGCATGGCCATGTCCCTGCTCCTCTTTTTGGAAATAAAATGTTCCCTGGTGTCTAGTGGCCTTTCTCCTCCCCCGCCTATCCCTGAGGCAGATAAGGGGTAATAACCCCCAACTGCCACCTGGGTGGGGAGCAATGAGACTGTGCCCATTTGTGTTTTGTATGGGTGAGGGCATTGGCAAGCCCATTTTTGGCATCCCCTACGTATTAATGCCCTAATCTGCACCCTAGTGGGGTAGAAAGACTGAATTAGGTAGAAAGGGGAGTTCGCCAAGGTTGTGTGCTAGCCCCCCTACTGTTTACCATATTTATCAACGAAGTAGTAAAGGCTGTGTCCATAGGCCAGAATGATGCCCCTTCCCTGAATACACAAAAAATCCCCATCCTGCTCTTTGCCGATGATTCACTTCTCATTTCTAAGACACCAATGGGGTTGCAAACCCTTGTTGACCAGTTTAACCAATTTTGTAGCGATCATGGGTTGGAGGTTAATATTAACAAAACCAAACTGATGGTGTTATCCAAGGGACCTAGGAAAAAATGTTCCATTCATATTGAGGGAGTACCGTTGAAGGAAGTAAGCTCTATAGATTACCTGGGAGTTAGGCTAACTAGTAAACTATTATGGGAAGAGCAGATTCCAAAAAGTGCAGGGCTCCTACAACACAGAGCCTCATCTATATTGCGTTTCTATCAAAGCACCTCTACAAAAGTTGTTTCTCCAGCAATAAAAATTTATACAGCTAAGGCTCAAAGTGCAGCCCTGTACGGAGCGGAGGTATGGGGTTACGCTAACTGTAACAAGATCAGTGTGGGGGAAAACAATTTTGCAAGGGCTTTAACTGCATGTCCACGCACCACACCCCTGCTTCCATTATTTCTAGATCTGGGGTTAAGCCGAGCAGCAGATCTAGCTACTCTAAGACCTCTCCTTTATTGGATCAGGTTATGGATAACCCCCGAACTAGATATATATAAGACCTCATTACTCGATCTATTGAAATGCCAAAACGCTATTACTCTTCCCTGGATTCGCCATGTGGCCCATTGGCTTCGGCTATTGGGTCTGGGTGATTATTGGGAAAATCCCCATAAATTAGAGAGACGGCATAAAAACGTTTTAAAGTTAACCTATTGGTCTTATGTTAAGGATAACTACATAACCCACAAATCCCATGGTCGCTTAACTAATTCCTTCATTGATATTAAATGGTCCCCAAAGTTTGAATCCTATCTGGATGTTATACCGGATTTGCAGGGCAAGAGCTTATATGCAAGGTTTCGTTTTGGCTCTTTGCCCTTGATGTCATTGATCCATAGGTGGGGGTCGATTAATCTTCCCGATATATGAACTGTCTGTGGCAGTACTTTCGAAACCATTGAGCATTTCATGTTCTTCTGCCCAGCCTATGCGATTCCGCGATTAAAATGGATTTGCAATATTTGCAGGGACATGGGATTCAAGAACTGCTCTTTGGCTCTACGGGTTCTAAAAAGCCATAATTCAGCCGACGTAATTCTTTCAGTAAGCAAGTATTTAGCAACAGCTTGGCGCATACGTTGCCATCTTCAAAAAGTAATTTAAGGTCTCATTTCTTTTATAGATAAGTTTTAGAGTCATATGTGTAATTCAAGTTATTGTTTTAATGTTTTTACTCCAATTTATAGATGTGTATATATTTATTTACTTAAGAATTATTTATTATCTTGTTTTTATGTGCTTTTATGGTCATTGATCGAATAAAGCTGATGATGATGATGAAGACTGAATTTCTCAAAAACAGTTGGTGGGAGCAAATGCACTAGCCCAAGGTATCTAGTGGAGTGGATCCCTGCTTGGGGATCACCCTCTTGCTCAACTAGGAAAGGGTACCACTAGAAAGGGGGGGATGCTCCTCTTTCCAATGATACCTCTGCCGTCCCCTTAGGAGGTGCTCAGGGGCTGAGATAGCCCTGCAAGCACCTAGGCAGTGAAAGTGAAATGAGCCAATCAGGTCATTTCACTTTCATTTGTGGAGAAATTATATCAGACGCCATGCGAGCGCCAAAAAGGAAACAGCATTGGAAGCTAGGAATGCGATTCCCCCACTCCTAAGGCTGTTTCTTTGAGCAGGAAATCTCTCTGGTGCCCACACCACAGGGATTTCCCTTGTTGTGTGCAGGGACGGCTGGGTGGCGTCCTAAGCACATGACCACTGTGCTGTGGGGCAGCTCAAAGTCTCTCTGTATGCACTGTTGCTGTATCAGGTTCTTCTGTGGTGCCTGTGTAACAATTCTGGATGTGCTGTTGTAAAGTAGATAGTTCTCAAAAATGCTGTCTAATACAGCTGCCATTCTCTGGGTGAAAGTTATTTGAGCCTCAGTGGAATATATGGTGATATGGTCGTGAGACCATAAACTCATGACACCCAGCAAAACAATGTTCAAAATAGTTTTGTTTCTAAAAGTGTATTTGGTCAAAATTCAATATGAAGTGCCCAGAGTCAGTCCTTGTAGGGAAGGGTTTGAGGCCAAGTGACCAGTCGTGCCTGCCCTTATTAGGATGGTAGGCCATGCAAAGAAAGGACACATGCACAGCATGTTCAGGGGCTTTTGTGGTGCCTGTCCACTGCCTGAGTCCTCTCTTCATTGATGCTGCACTCTGCATCAGGATGCATGTGTACATGTGTTTGGGTGTGTTATAGGTGTCAATTAAAATACATAGGTGGTCATTACGACTGTGGCGGAAACCGCCAACAAAGACAGCCACTTTAACACTCCGACCGCCACAGCAGTACAAACAAACAAACATTGCGGCGGTCACCGCCAACAGACAGGCGGGAGACAATGTACCACCCACACTATTATGACAGGCCAATGACAGGCCAATCCGCTACCTTTTTTCGGGGCGTATTCACCGCAATAAAAACACGGCGGAAACAGGAATCCCGAAGGAAAAACGCTCACCTCTACACACCACACGAGGAACGAGGACGCCATGGACCCGGAACTCCAAATCCTACCTGCAATAGTCTTCCTGCTCCTCTACCAGGAGCACGAACGCCGGCGGCGAAGACCACGGTGAGTACTGCACCTACGACACAGGGGAGGGGGGAGGGAAAAAACAGGGACACACACACGCAACACCCCCACCCTCACCCACCACAACACACACACTAATGCATATCAATACATCACAGTTACACCCCCCAAAACCTCCCGGAAGAATGCAAAGACAATAGAAAATTAGTGTAACTATTGTAATATATTGAAAGCAAGTAGGCATAAATATATATATACACCATGTACAAAATATATACCAAGCATAGTAGTCCAGGTAGTGCACTAAGAAAGTCCGTGGAACACTGGGACCACACTGTATGGGCGAGGCCCACACAAGATCCCCGACCATGACGGAGAGAACACTGCAGGGGCATCAGAGAGCAACTAAACAGGCACCTCAGGGGGAGGGAAAGGGGGGGCACCTCAGCCGCTAGAGTGCATAACACCAAATCCACGAGGGGGCCACATGCCCACCGTTCAATCCTGGGGAGTGCAAAGCCACAGTCTGTCAAGTCTCTACAGTGGGTGGCTTGCCCACTGTTCAATCCTGGGGAGTGCAAAGCCACAGTCTCACAAGTCTCTACAGTGGGTGGGTTGCTCACTGTCCAATCCTGGGGAGTGCAAAGCCACAGTCCCTCAAGTCTCTACAGTGGGTGGGTTGCCCACTGTTCAATCCTGGGGAGTGCAAAGCCACAGTCTCACAAGTCTTTACAGTGGGTGGGTTGCCCACTGTTCCATCCTGGGGAGTGCAAAGCCACAGTCTCACAAGTCTCTACAGTGGGTGGGTTGCCCACTGTTCAATCCTGGGGAGTGCAAAGACACAGTCCCTCAAGTCTCTACAGTGGGTCTGTTGCCCACTGTCCAATCCTGGGGAGTGCAAAGCCACAGTCTCACAAGTGGGTGACAGTCTCCACTGGTTCTGGAGGGGGCATGGTGCCCAGAGTGCTTCATCCTGCTAAGGACAGAGGTAGTGGATGGATCTCTCTACTGGTTCTGGAGGGGGTATGGTGCCCTGAGTGCTTCATCCTGCTAAGGACAGAGGTAGTGGATGGATTTCTCCACTGGTTCTGGAGGGGTCTGCTAAGGACAGAGGTAGTGGATGGATCTCTCCACTGGTTCTGGAGGGGGCATGGTGCCTAGAGTGCTTCATCCTGCTAAGGACAGAGGTAGTGGATGGATCTCTCCACTGGTTCTAGAAGGGGCATGGTGCCCAGAGTGCTTCATCCTGCTAAGGACAGAGGTAGTGGATGGATCTCTCCACTGGTTCTGGAGGGGGCTGCTAAGGACAGAGGTAGTGGATGGATCTCTCCACTGGTTCTGGAGGGGGCATGGTGCCTAGAGTGCTTCATCCTGCTAAGGACATAGGTAGTGGATGGATCTCTCCACTGGTTCTAGAGGGGGCATGGTGCCCAGAGTGCTTCATCCTGCTAGGGACAGAGGTAGTGGATGGATCTCTCTACTGGTTCTGGAGGGGGCATGGTGCCCAGAGTGCTTCATCCTGCTAAGGACAGAGGCAGTGGATGGATCTCTCCACTGGTTCTGGAGGGGGCTGCTAAGGGCAGAGGTAGTGGATGGATCTCTCCACTGGTTCTGGAGGGGGTATGGTGCCCAGAGGGCTTCATCCTGCTAAGAACAGAGGTAGTGGATGGATCTCTCCACTGGTTCTGGAGGGGGCATGGTGCCCAGAGTGCTTCATCCTGCTAAGGACAGAGGTAGTGGATGGCAGTCTCCACTGGTTCTGGAGGGGGCATGGTGCCCAGAGTGCATCATTCACCCCATGATGGACTCAGTTGCGTCAGTGCCCCTGCTTCTCATGGGCTAGCAGTGCTTGAGACGGCGGTGTTCTGTTCAGCGGTGCTTGAGATGGCGGTGCCCTGTGCAGCGGTGCTTGAGACGGCGGTGCCCTGTTCAGCGGTGCTTGAGATGGCGGTGCCCTGTGCAGCAGTGCTTGAGACCGCAGTGCCCTGTTCAGCGGTGCTTGAGATGGTGATGCCCTGTTCAGCGGTGCTTGAGATGGCGGTGCCCTGTGCAGCGGTGCTTGACATGGCGGTCTCCATTGCAGGGTCTCAGCTGCTGGCAGTCCTTCATGGCCCAGCGGGGCTGTTGCTGGTGGTCCTTCATGGCCCAGCGGGGCTTTTGCTGGCGGTCCTTCATGGCCCAGTGGGGCTTTTGCTGGCGGTCCTTCATGGCCCAGTGGGGATAGTGCTGGCAGCCCTTCATGGCCCAGGAAGGCTGGTGCTGGCGGTGGCCTCCTGGGCAGCTGGGCTGATGCTGGCGGTGGCCTCCTTGGCAGCTGGGCTGATGCTGGCGGTGGCCCCCGTGGCAGCTAGGCTGGTGCTGGCGGTGGCCTCCTGGGCAGCTGGGCTGGTGCTGGCGGTGGCCTCCTGGGCAGCTGGGCTGGTGCTGGTAGTGTCCTCCTGGGCAGCTGGGCTGATGCTGGCGGTGGCCTCCTGGGCAGCTGGGCTGATGCTGGCGGTGGCCTCCTGGGCATTGGGGATGATGGCGGTTTTCTACGCCGTGCTGCTCTTCCCAGACTTGCCGGGTTTCTTGTGGCCCTTTCCCACCTTGGAAGGTGTCACAGCTGACTCCACACTCCCAACTGGACCCTTGGGAGCAGCTTTGGTGGCTGGAGTCTTCCCCCTCTCCCACCGTGTACTGGCCAACTTCTGATGCTTCAGAGGTGGGGGACTGTCTGTGCTGTGGCTCCGTGCCACACTGGCTACCCTTGTGGCCGGTGCACTCCAGATTCCGGTGACTACAGGCACCACTGGTGCCGGAGATGTTGTGGCTGAGGTGCTAGTTCGGGACCTATGAGATGGACGAGGTGGGGGAGGTGTGGGAAAGAGGTCAAGGGTAGCTGGAGGGGGTTTGGGAGTGGAGGAAGAGGTGGTGGTTGTAGGAGGTGTACGTTTGGTGACTTTGGGTGAAGGCGCATGCGCTGGAGGCTGTTGTGAGGTGGATGACTGTTGGGTGGGTGTGTGCCTGCGTTTGAGTATCTTGGGAGGGGGCGTCACAGACACACTGGGAGAGGACACAGGGGACGTGAGACTGGTATTGGGGGTTGTGACTGCACGTGAGCGGGGTGTGGTGATGGGTGTGCTGGAGAGGGACGTAGTGGCTGTAGAGGTAGTGCATGCAGGTGTGAGTGTAAACGAGACTGGGAGGGAGGAGGGAGATGAGGAGGAGAGGGACACAGTGGAGGCAGTGGATGCTGGTGTGTCTGCATGTGTCTGATGCTTGCTTGAGTGCCTGTGGCATGTGTGGTGCTTATGTTTGCCTGAGCTTCCCTTGGGTTTTGAGGTGTGTGCATGTTGGTCTGTAGGTGTGCTTGGGATAGGCTGAGGTACAGGGGTTTGGGTCGGGTGGAGGAAGTTCAAGGGGGGAGGCTAGAGACGGGGACAATGGCTGCCATCAGTGATGAGGCCAGAGTCTGAAAAGCTTGCTGAAGGGCCGCCTGACCAGAATGAATGCCCTCCAGGAATGCATTGGTTTGTTGCAACTGCCTCTCTACACCCTGGATGGCATTCAAAATGGTAGACTGCCCAACAGTGAGGGACCTGAGGAGGTCAATGGCCTCCTCACTGAGGGCAGCAGGGGTGACTGGGGCAGGGCCTGAGGTGCCTGGGGTGAAGGTGATACCCACCCTCCTGGGTGAGCGGGCATGGGGCAAATGCTGAGGGGCTGCTGGGAGGGCGGTGCTGGTAGGGGGGTGGCGGCTGTACCTGTAGATGCAGGGGCACAGATGTTGCCGCCACCACAAGGGAGCTCCCATCAGAGGACGAGTCCATGTCGCTGGTGTCAGCGCCTGTCCCCGCCGTGGAGCTCCCCTCACCCTCCGTCCCACTGGTGAATTCAGACTCCGTAGTGTCACCCTCCAGGGCCATGTGGGATGCAGCTCCTTCGTGCTACGGTGCCACTGCTCCTCTGCCTGATGATGCTAATGCACACAAGAACAGGGAGACCACAAAAAGGGGGGGGAAACAGAAGAAAGACATGTTCAGTGCATGCATTACCGCTACCGTTGGCAGACACGACAGACACAGAAGCCCCCTGCACTACGCCGCGCTCTTGGGCTCCACTGTTCAATTCCTGGGAAATGGCCTACAAGGCTATGGACGACATCTGCACACATAGATGACACAGGCGCATGACTAGGTGTACTTGGCACTCTAAAGAGGTGGGCTGGGGTGCCACATGGCCTGCCTTATGGAGGGGCCTTGCCTACGGAACTCGCCTTGTCCTAGGGAAACCCACAGCAGACCTCCCCCACCCAGACACCTCCACTGCGCGCAAAATCAGCAGGATGAGAGTGTACTCACCCCCTTGTAGCTGCTGTGATGGCCTCAAACCCCCATCCAACTCTAGGTAGGCCACCGCCAGGATCCTGAACATCAGGGGGGTCATGGTGCGACGAGCAACCCTCCCACATTGGGAGCCATCCCCAGCTGAGCCTCCACCATCTTCTTGCTCCAGCGTCGAATGTCCTCCCATCTTTTCCGGCAGTGGGTGCTCCGTCTTTGGTAGACCCCCAGGGTCTGGACGTCCTTGGCGATGGCACGCCAAATATCTTTTTTCTGGGGGTGCTGACCTACATGATTTGTACAGGGGGAAGAGAAACTTATTACCAACTGCACCGTCACAGTCATTGGCCCCCATCCCTACCCTTGCCATGTGGCACATGCATTCACCGTCTTTCATGCACGCAGCACTCTCCCCCCTTCCTTATTACATCCAGCCCTCTCCACACAGGCACAGCCCATACAACATGCTCCCTGTGTACTTACCTGTTTGTCTGGAGGACCGTAGAGTGGCGTGTACTGGGGGAGGACCCCATCCACGAGCTTCTCCAACTCCTCCGATGTGAAGGCAGGGGCCCTTTCCCAGACACTCGAGCCATTGTCTCTTCCAGACCGAGGTCACAGCAGCACTTGCAGTGTAGGTCCTCTCTTGTCGAAGATCGGGTATCGAGTGATTGAACAGATAGAAAATGGCGGTCACGTCCACGGCGGTGTGTACCGTCACCGCCGGCGTACATCATCATTGGCTCCTGGGACCCATAGGGTCCAATGTTAACCAATGCAGCATTGCACTGCGGTCTTCGACCGCCTACCGCGATGGTGTTCAACGCCAGCGCAGTTACCTCACATCCCATTGTCCCACTTTAGTGGTCAGGCAGCCTCCATTTCAGGGGCCCACATGGCTTCATTTCCGACTGCGTCACACATACCTAGGCCTAGACTCAACACATATACAGGCCACCTTTTGTGTATGATTGATGTTCTGGGTAAACTGTGGGTACGTACCTCTGAGTTGTTTGACTCTGTGCTCGCTGTTGTCCTTCATAGGCACCGTCCGCTGGGACATGTGAGGAGATGGCGGCATCCTCCGGTGTGCCGACCGTTGGTGGACCTGTTAACAATGGTGGAGCGACATTTGATCATCACATACAGGCTTGACCGTGCCACAATCCAGGAACTGTGTACCCAGTTGGAGCCAGACCTGATGTCAGTAATCCGCCATCCCACAGGAATCCCCCCTCAAGTGCAAGTGCAGTCAGTGCTCCATTTCCTTGCAAGTGGGTCTTTTCAAACAACAGTGGCCATAGCATCAGGGATGTCCCAGCCTATGTTTTCCAACATATTGTCCAGAGTGTTGTCTGCCCTGCTGAAACACATGTGGAGCTACATCGTTTTCCCTCAGGTGGAGGATTTGCCTACAGTGAAAGGGGATTTCTATGCCCTGGGACACATCCCCAACATCATAGGTGCCATTGATGGGACCCATGTGGCTTTGGTCCGCCCCCCCACAGGAGTGAACAGGTGTACAGAAACCGGAAGAGTTATCATTCTATGAATGTCCAGATGGTATGTTTGGCAGACCAGTACATCTCCCATGTGAATGCCAAGTTCCCTGGCTCAGTGCATGACGCCTACATCCTGCGGAATAGCAGCATCCCTTATGTGATGGGTCAACTCCAGAGGCACAGTGTGTGGCTATTAGGTGAGCACCTGGAGGCAAGTCAGTGGGAATGGTTGTCTGGGTCTGGGGATATCCCTCCAGGTTAATGCGTGTCTAACAGTTGTCCCTCACCATTTGCAGGTGACTCTGGTTACCCCAACCTGTCATGGCTACTGACCCCGGTGAGGAATCCCAGGACAAGGGCAGAGGAACGCTACAATGAGGCCCATGGGTGAACTAGGAGGGTGATCAAGCGGACCTTCGACCTCTTGAAGGCCAGGTTCAGGTGCCTCCATATGACAGGTGGATCCCCATTCTACTCACCAAAGAAGGTGTGCCAGATCATCGTGGCCTGCTGTATGCTTCATAACTTGGCTTTGCAACGACAGGTGCCTTTTCTGCAAGAGGATGGTCCAGATGGCGGAGTTGTTGCAGCTGTGGAGCCTGCGTACAGTGAAGACGAGGAAGCAGAGGAAGAAGACATGAACAACAGGGACTCAGTGATCCAGCAATATTTCCAGTGAGACATAGGTCAGAGTACAGACCTGCCTACTACATGTACTTTAACACTACTACCTCTCTACTGTGTGTTGTTTTCACCCAGTGTATGGTCACTGAGTTGTCACTTTCCCTTACGATTTCACAGATGTGGGTCCCACTGTGTGACATCTGCTTAGATTCCTCATGTACTAGAGCTGTGTGATATAGGTATGTTGACATTACAATTGAAAGAGCATTTTGGCACTGTAATTGCTAATGCACTATTTTGAAATCACAGACAGACTCCAGATTGTTTTGTGCATTAAGTGTGTTTATTTAAGTGCTCAATATTGGAGGGGGTAGTGAAATGGTGAGGGGTGATGGCGGAGGAATGTCCAGTCTATTAGTCTCACAGGTGCATTGCCCAAATGGGCATAGGAAGTGGAGCTGGGGCAGTTAAAGAATGGACAAGATGACAAAGTGGGACAGAAAGATGACATTCAGGGTGGTCTCATTTATTGGCGGGGGTCTTGGCATCGTTTGCGGGGTGGTTCTCCCTCTGCAGGGGGGTGGGGTGCTGGTGTGGTGGTCCTGTGGCAGGACGTCCTGTCCACTAGCGCCGGCGGAGGTGGTGGGCAGTTCATCGTCCATGCTAGTGTCAGGGTCCCCTTGTATTGCCACAGTGTCCCTCCTGGTGTTGAGTACTTCCTTCAGCACCCCTACGATGGTGCCCAGGGTGGAATCAATGGCTCTGAGTTCCTCCCTGAAGCCCAGATACTGTTCCTCCTGCAGCCGCTGGGTCTCCTGAAACTTGGCCAGTACCGTTGCCATGGTCTCCTGGGAGTGGTGGTAGGCTCCCATGATGTTGGAGAGGGCCTTGTGGAAAGTGGGTTCCCTTGGCCTGTCCTCCCCCTGTCGCACAGCAGGCCTCCCAGTTCCCCTGTGTTCCTGTGCCTCTGTCCCCTGAACGGTGTGCCCACTGCCACTGCCCCCAGGTCCCTGTTGTTGTTGGGATGGTGGGTTAGCCTGGATTCCCTGTAGTGGTAAACACACTGCTGATTGACGTGTCCTGGGGACAGAGGTCTGGGCCTGCTGGGTGGGTGCTGTGCTGGTGTTTCCAGAGGGGGGAAGCTCTGTAGTGGCCTGTGACTGTGTGATGGGAACAGACTGTCCCGAGGTCCCCGATGGGCCGGGCTGGTCATCTAGATCCAGTTGGACAGAGCTGCTGCATCACTGTGGGCCTCTTCGGTTGGTGATGTGGGCATGTGTGGACCCTCCTGTCCGGTGACGTTGGGTAGGGGTCCTGCAGGGGTATAAAAGGATGGTTATTACATCTGTGTGTGTCATGGTGTGCAATGGGTGGGTGACCGTGTATCCCAGTGCTTGCATTCCTGTGTGGGACCTTGTGTGAGGATGGTTTAGGGGGTTGTATGGGTATGTGCAGTGGCCATGTTTTAGTGATGGGTGTCCATGCTTTGTTGTTGCATGCAGGTTTTGATGTTGGGATGTGTGGTTTGTGATATTGGGACATTTGTGAGGAGTTGGAGTGATGGGGGTGAGGGTGAGGGTGGGGGTATGTGATGGGATGCAGGTTGGGTGGGGGATGTAATAGTTAAGAATTGACTTACCAGAGTCCACCCCTCCTGCTACTCTTGCAAGGCCCTCAGGATGCAGAATCACCAAGACCTGCGCCTCCCATGTTGTTAATTGTGGGGGAGTAGGTGGGGGTCTGCCGCCAGTCCGCTGAACCTCAAGGTGGTGTCTTGAGACCATGGAACGCACCTTCCCCCGTAGGTCGTTCCACCTCTTCCTTATGTCATCCCTATTTCTTGGGTGCTGTCCCACTGCGTTGACCCAGTCCACTATTCTTCGCCATAGCTCCATCTTCCTAGCAATGGAGGTGTGCTGCACCTGTGATCCGAATAGCTGTGGCTCTACCCGGACGATTTCCTCCACCATGACCCTGAGCTCGTCCTCCGAGAACCTGGGGTGTCTTTGCCGTGCCATGGGATGGTGTGGGTGATGTATGGGTTGGTGTGTGTGGTGATAAGTGTGCTGATATGTAGTGGTGTGTTGAGTGAGGTGCGTGGAAGTTATGTGGGTGATGGTGTTGTGTGCCTGTGGATGCTAGTTTCTTGATGGTGGTGTCTCTCTCTGGCCTTCTCTCTGTAATTCTGGTCACAGGGGTTTGTGCGTAATGTGGGTGTGTGTTTTATATAGTATTGGGTGTGTGGGAGTGGTGTATGTATGTGTATCAGGAGTGTGTATTTTGATTTGTCCAATGTGGCTGTGTTTTTTAAATGTGTGTGTATTTTGTGCGAGGCGGTGTGTACTGCCATTGGAATACCGCGGTTGAAGGACTGCTGCATGGATTCATGGGTCGTGATAGTGTGGGCGTATTTCTGTTGGCGTGACAGTGGAGGTTTTGTTTTCAGCAGTTTATCACTGACCTTTGGTGTGGCGGACTTGTGTGGGTGTCTGAATTTTGGCGGATTCCGTGCTGTGGGTCATAATAGCTGTGGCAGATTTCCGCGGGTGCGGCGGTGTGTTGGCGGTGTTCTGCATGGCGGTAAGCGGCTTTTCCCACCAATGTTGTAATGACCGCCATAGTCTTTCTGTCTAAGGGGCCACTGTGTCTGCAGCCTCAGGGTATATAGGAGACCTCAACACGTGACGGCAGGTTCTCCTAGCACTTGGGGTTCCTCTGGGGGCAACTGCAGTTGGTTTCCTCTTTGAGGAGGCAGGTTCAGGACTCTTGTCTGAGGGTGAGTAGTCACCTATGTCATAGGCACCCTCATTGTCGTCATCGATTAGTGAGCAGTTGTTATCTACGCCCGAGCAGCACCTCTGCCACTTCCAAAATACAGTTATGTTCCTACTGTTGAGTTTATTCCCTCTCTGGGCTCTTACCATGGCTTTATACTGCTAACTTACTTGACACAGGTGTTTTTCATAAGTGAGTTTGAGCTTTCCACCATTAGCACTGTTGCAGACTAATAACCAGTCACCTATAACAGTGATAGCTCCTCATGAGCACCAGGCATGGCTTGCATGGGTATTGTCCATTTTCCAAGCATGTTCGGTATCACTGACATTTAGCGGTGCTCGTGTCCACAAGGCAGCATGAGGAACAACATCCTGCACCTCTGGGCCAAATAGACATTAGTTGGTGATCGGTGGGTGGCACTGTGGGATGTTTGGGGTCATCTGTAGGCTCCCAGAGGTTTGTGTATTACCCCTTCAATGTCCTTTTGTCATTCCAACCCCTCTTGATGGCTTTTTTCATAGTTCTCTTCGTGCTCTTGACCTCCCCATTGACCTGAGCCCACCACAGCATTATCTTCCGGTATGAGATGCCAAGAGCTTCCAGGTACTCTCTAAACTCACTGCCTTGAAACAGTGGACTGTTGTCTGTCTTTACTTGTCCTAGGAGACCAAAAATTGTGAAGGCATTTTTTAGCTTGCTTTAAGCTAGTTGTGCTCACATTCTCTAACATGGGGAATTTAGAATATGCATCTGTCATCACTAGCATGTGGAGTTCATCTGGCAGGGATCTGAAATCCAAACTGACAACATGCCAGGAGCTCCTGCATGCTTTTTGTTGTGGTGACAGTATTGTCAGGTGGACTTGTCGACTGGTCCCATAGACATCTGGAGACAACATTGTCTACCTATATGTCCATTGTCAGAAACCACATCTTTTCACACTTCTAAACTTTGGTTTATTTCACCCATTGATATCAAGTGTGAGCAAGTTGCACCATCTGTTGTTGCAACTATCCAGGAATAATAAACTGATGTCCTTCGAGGAAGATTGCCTCATCGGTAGAGCTGAGGTTGAAGTGCACTTGTGATAGCATTTTCAGGTCAATGCTGCTATCCTCTTTGCAATGGCTCACTTCATGCAAAAAGATTACATGCTCAACAGGGAGAGGAATTGTTCTTTGTAGCTTCTGCGATGTCTGTGAGTCAGATTGTGTGGGGACAGTTTGCCGAGGTGACCCACTTCATGTCCTCATGTGCCATCCAACAACTGTCTGTGCTCGATTCTATGTTGGGGCTCTTGGAGTGACAGGACTAGTTGTTGGTGGAATTAGTGCAGCCCTGATTTGTAATTCAGGGTGAACTGGTACTTTTGCAGTTGCAGCAACAATTTCTTGATGCGTGGGAAAAGGTGGGATGACATATCTGCCAATAAGGGCATCAATGTTTTTTGCCTGTTGTGACCTGGTATGTGTGTCCATATAAGTTAGAAATAGGTGCCACCCCATTTTAATGCTAATGCCTCCTTTTCATTATGCCCATAGTGCTTTTTTCAGTGTCTGTTAGGGCTGTACTGGTAAGGGTAATGGGCTCTCACCTGTTGTCTCTGGTATATTGCATTAAGACACCACCTAGCCCAATTTGGCTGGAGCCAACAATTAATGGGTTGGGTTGAAGGAAATCATCACTGTGGCCCTCAATACTACCCTGGCGGTAAATGCCACCTACCGCCGTGCTGATGGCCACCAACATACAGTGACCGCGGCAGTATTCCGCTATGGGTATTATGACCCACACTCAGAAATCCCCCACAGTGCTAACACCCACAGAAGTCTGCCACACCAAAGGTCAGTGATAAACTGGTGATAGCAAAACCCACACTGTCACGCCAACAGGAATACGCCCACAGTATCACGACCCACGAATCACCGCGGCGGTCTTTCAAATGTGGTAAACCATTGGCAGTACTCACCGCCACGCTCAAAATACACACACACTTACAAAACTGCACCACATTGGACAATTCAAATTACACACACCTGACACACATAGACACACCACACCCGCACACTCACACCACAATAAAACACACACCCACATTACCCACAACCCTTTACAGTGAAAAAAATGATAGCACACAGAGAGAGACAAGGCAGGAGCACCCACTCAATCAGAGGCACAGAACAGCATCACCTATACACCATCCACGCACATCACAGCATACACCACAACACATCACCCCAAACATCCACCCCACACCTCCTCACACATTTCACTCACACCACATTCATAGCACCCCAAAGATACCCCAGGTTCTCAGAGGAGGAGCTAAGGGTCATGGTGGAGGAAATCATCCGGGTAGAGCCACAGCTTTTCGGATCACAGGTGCAGCAGACGTCCATAGCTAGGAAGATGGAGCTATGGTGGAGAATAGTGGACAGGTTCAACGCCGTGGGACAGCACCCTAGAACAAGGGATGACATCAGGAAGAGGTGGAACGACCTAAGGGGGAAGGTGCGTTCTGTAGTTGCAAGACACCAGGTAGCCGTGCAGAGGACTGGCGGTGGACCCCACCTCCTCCCCCACAACTAACAACATGAGAGGAGCAAGTCTTGGCGATAATGCATCCTGAGGATCTCGCAGGAGTAGCAGGAGGACTGGTCTCTGGTAAGTCACATCTTTACTATGATATCCCCCACCCTACCTGCATGCCATCACATACCCCCACTCTTACCATCACTCCGTCACCTCACATATACCCCACCATCACAACCCACCCATCCAAATACCAAGCCCTGCATGCAACACCAATGCATGGACTCCCATCACAGACCTGCATGGACACACATCACCACAGCATGCCCAGTAAATCACCATTCACACATGACCAAGCTGACAGGGAAATCACAATCATAGAGGGAAACACACCCATGCACAATCCGGCCCACGCAGATACACTAACACTGCATTTGCATCCCCACAGGACCCATAGTCAATGTCACCAGAGAGGAGGTGCCAGCTACATCCAGTCCCCCCCCCCAGAAGAGGCCCATAGTGACGACAGCAGCTCTGCACGCCTGGATCTCGATGACCAACTTGGCCCATTCGGTACAGTTGGGTACCCAGGCACAGTCCCAATCCACCACAGAGCCTCCCCCCTCAGGAAACACCACCACAGCACTCTCCCAGAGGGGCCCATGCCACTGTCCCCAGGACACGTCAATCAGCAGTGTGTCCACCTCTACAGGGACCCCAGGCAACCCCACAAACCCAGGATGACCATGGACCTGGGGTCAGTGGCAGTGGGCACACGGTTCAGGGGACAGAGGCACAGGACAACAGGGAAGCTGGGTACCTGGGAGGACTGCTGTGCAACACGGGGAGGACAGGCCCAGGGAACCCACTCTTCACAAGGCACTCTCCAACATCCTGAGAGCATACCACCATTCCCAGAAGACGATGGTCCGAATACTTATCAAGCTGCAGGAGACCCAGCGGCTGCAGGAGGGACAGTACCTGGGGATCAGGGATGACCTAACAAAAATATACACCATCCTGGTCACCATTGCAGGGGTGCTGGCAGACATGGGCAAGACCATGAGGGAGGCTGTGACACAACAACGGGCACCTGACACTAGCCAAACTGAGGAACAGCCTCCCACCTCCGCCGGCGCTAGTGGACAGGAGGCCCAGCCACTGGAACAACAGATCACCAGCAACCCACCCCCTGCAGAAGGAGAACCACCCCGCAAACGGTCCCTGCGATATAGGAAGAGGGCAGAGAATATTGTCAAGACCCCCGCCAGGAAATAAGACTCGTGATTGTCACCCTTCTCTCCCACACTGGCACCCTGTCCACCTTGAACTGCCTTTACTCCCCTTCCTATGCCCCATTGGACAATGCACCTGTGATACCAAGAGACTGGACTCTACACTGAACTTCCTTCCACCATCAGCCCAGCCCCTTGCACTACCTCCTCTACTTATGAGCACCTAAATAAACACCCTTGGAACAAATACCAATCTGGAGTCTGTCAAATGATTCAATTATGTATTAGTATAACATTATCAAAGCATTGCAAATCAAAAGTGCAGTGAAATATACTTTAGGATGACCTCTGGTGGGAAGCAGTACACATAGCAGGAGCCAGAGTGGGGCACAGAGATGTGAAAATGGAGATGCCAAAGGGTACAGTCATTCGCCATAGACATAGGGAAACAGGCTGCCTTGTACAATGTCCAAAAGATAACTGAAATGTTAAGTGAAGTTATAATGTCATACCTGTGTGTCACTGGAAGTACTGCCAAATAATATTGGTTCTGTTGTCAACATCTTCTTCCTCTGCCTCCTCTTCCTCACTGTCCACATGCTCCACCTCTGCCACAAGACCATCTTCAGGCTCATCCTCCTGCAAAAAAGGCACATGGCGTCTTCAGGCCAGGTTGTGCAACATGCAACATGCCACGATGATCTGGCACACCCTCTTGGGTGAGTAGCACAGGGATCCACCTGTCAGATGGAGGCACCAGAACCTGGCCTTCAGGAGGCCGAAGGTTCTTTCTATAATCCTCCTTGTATGCCCATATGCCTCATTGTACCGTTCCTCTGCCCTCGTCCTGGCATTCCTCACAGGGATCAGTAGCCATGAGAGGTTGGGGTAACCAGAGTCACCTGCAAATATCAAGGGACAACTGTTGTACACACACACTAACCCTTAGGGACAACCCCATACCGAGACACCTACTCATACTGTGTGGGGACCTTTGGCTCACCTATTAGCCACATCTAGGGCCGTATTTATACTTTTTGGCACACAACTGCGCCAACGCAGTTGTGCGTCAAAAAATTTCACGCTGGCTAACGCCATTCCAAAGCACCATGTGGGCGCCGTATTTATGGAATGACGTTAGCCGGCGGAGCTGCCTGGTGTGCGCCAAAAATAATGACTTACACCAGGCAGCGCCGGCGTAGGGAAAAATGGAGCTTGGGCGCCAAAAAATGGGGCAAGTCAGGCTGAGGCAAAATTTTCGCCTCAACCCGATTAGCGCCATTTTTTTTGACTCCCAACACCCATTGACATGACTCCTGTCTTAGCAAAGACAGGAGTCATGCCCCCTTGCCCAATGGCCATGCCCAGGGGACTTATGTCCCCTGGGCATGGTCATTGGGCATAGTGGCATGTAGGGGGGCACAAATCAGGCCCCCTATGCCACAAAAAAAAAAAATATATACTTACCTGAACTTACCTTAAGTTCCCTGGGATGGGTCCCTCCATCCTTGGGCATCCTCCTGGGGTGGGCAAGGGTGGCAGGGGGTGTCCCTGGGGGCATGGGAGGGCACCTCTGGGCTCCTTCCGAGCCCATAGGTCCCTTAACGCCTGCCCTGACCAGGTGTTATAAAATGATGCTAAAGCGTCTGGACGTCATTTTTTTTGACCCGCCCACTCCCGGGCGTCATTTTTGCCCGGGAGTGTAAATACGGCACACATGCCTCGGAGTCATTTTTTAGACGGGAACGCCTACCTTGCATATCATTAACGCAAGGAAGGTGTCCACGCTAAAAAATGACGCAAACTCCAAGATCTTTGGCGCTAGACGGGTCTAACGCCAAAGTATAAATATGGAGTTAGTTTTGCGTCGGATTTGCGTAAAAAAAAACGACGCAAATCCGGCGCGAACGGAGTATAAATATGCCCCCCAGTGCTTCTGGAGTTGGCCCATCACATATGGGATGCTGCTATTCCTCAAGATATAGGCGTCATGCACAGAGCCAGGAAATTTGGCATTCACATGGGAGATGTACTGGTCCGCCAAACACACCATCTGCACATTCATTAAGTGATAGCTTTTTCTATTCCTGTAAACTTGTTCATTTCTCTGGGGGGGGACAAATGCCACATGTGTACCATCAATGGCACCAATGATGTTGGGGATATGTCCCAGGTCATAAAAGTCAGCTTTCACTGAGGCCAAATCCTCCACCTGGGGGGAACACGATGTAGCTGGGCATGTGTTTCAGCAGGGCAGACCACACTCTAGTCAACACGTTAGAGAACATTGGCTGAGACATCCCTGATACCATGGCCACTGTTGTTTGGAAGGAACCATTTGCCAGGAAATGGAGCACAGACAGGATCTGTACTAGAGGGGGGAGACATATGGGTTGGCAGATAGCAGACATCAGGTCTGGCTCCTATTGGGCACACAGTTCTTGGAATATTGCACGATCAAGTCTGTAGGTAATGAAAATGTGTCTGTCCTCCATTGTCGCTAGGTCCACCAGGCATCTGTACACCGGAGGATACCACCATCTCATAATTTGCCTCAGCGGTTGAAGCCTATGGAAGAGAACGGTGAGCAGAGGGTCATATTCAGACTTATAATGCACTAATGATGAATTGTTGACTTTACAGAAACAGTATGTGAACTCAAAAGTCCGTTGATGTGCCAATGTCCACTGTGACGCAGTTAGGTGCCATGCCCTGTGCCCCCCTGAAATGGCGGCTGCCTGACCTGTGGGGAGGGACAAGTGGAAATGAGGTAATTGTGCTGGCGTTGTGCGCTGTTGTGGTAGGCGGTCGATGACCGCCGCACATATTCGCATTGGTTATCATTGGGCCCGTGTGTTCCAGGAGCCAAAGGCGATGTACGCCGGTGGTGACAGTACGCACTGCCACGGACGTCACTGCCATTTTCTATCTATTCACTCACTTGCCACCTGGCCTTCAACAGGAAAGGACCTACACTGTAAGTGCTGCTGTGACCTGTGTCTGGAAGCGACAATGGCTCATGTGTCTGGGGAAAGGGCCCCTGCCTTCACTGCGGAGGATTTGGAGAAACTGGTGGATGGGGTCCTACCCCAGCACACGTTACTTTACTTTCCTCCAGACAAATAGGTGAGTACACTGTGAGCATGATGCGTGGGCAATGGATGTATGGACTGCTGTGTGTGTAAACCACATGTAGGGGGGGCAGAGGGGCCCTAGCCAGAGTGCAGCATGTAAGGTGGTCCATGTATGTGCATAAGAGGATGTGTGGGATCTGGTGGGCAATAGGAATGATGGTCCAAACGGGTGAACAATTCCCTTTTCTGCAGTTTTTTTCTATGCAGGTCAGCGCCCACCAGAAAAAGGGTATTTGGCGTGCCATCGCCAAGGAGGTGCGGACCCTGGGGGTCTTTGACAGGCGGATCACCCACTGCTGCAAGAAGTGGGAGGTCCTGTGCCACTGGGCAAAGATGACGGTGGAGGCCCAGCTGGGGCTGGCCTCAGAACGAAGAAGGGGGGCCCGTCGCACCATGACCCCCCTGATGTTCCGCATCCTGGCTGTGGACTAACCGGAGATAGATGGATGTTTGAGGGCATCACAGCAGCCACAAGGGGGTGAGTACAGAATCTGAAACCTGACTTTGCGCGTATTAAGAGGTACCTGGGTGGGGGATATGGGCTGTGGGTCCCCCTATGCCAGGGCGAACATGACAGGGTAGGTCCATTGTTGGGCAGGCTCAGTATTACTCCTACCCCAATAGTTTTGGTGGCCATCTACTGCTTGGCAGGGTCCTGTGGGTTTCAGGTGTGCAGATAATGGCGTTAGGCAGTGAACCCCATGGGCTGGTGACTGTCTTAGTAAATGGTTGGGCCTGGCCTAGTGCATAGGGCTGATCTCTGTATGTTGTGTACGCCAACAGTAGTGGTTTTGCTGTCATTGACCAAATGTATCCTCTGTCTCCCCCCCCTTTTTGTTTTATCACCCTGTCCTTATGTGCATTAGCATCATCTGGTGGAGGAGCAGGTACACTGGCGACGGAGGGAGCTGCATCCCACATGGGCCTGGAGGCCGAATCCACTGAGGGTGAGGGCACCAGTGGGACGGAGGACAAGGGGAGCACCACGATGGGGACAAGAGGGGAGACCACAGACAGCGACTTCTCCTCCGATGGAAGCTCCCTGGCAGTGGTGGACACTTCTGTGCCCTGCCCAACAACAGGTACAGCCGACACCCCCCTACCAGCACCGCCCTCGCAGCAGCCCCTCAGCTTGTTTCCCATGCCCGCTCACCCAGGAGGGTGGGCATCCACTTCGCCCCACGCACCTCAGGCCCTGCCCCAGTCAGCCCTGCTGCCCTCAGTGAGGAGGCTATTAACCTCCTGAGATCCCTCTCTGTTGGGCAGTCAACCATACTGAATGCCATCCATTTGCAACAAACAAATGCATGCCTGGAGGACATTCACTCTGGCGTGGCGGCCCAACAGCTAGCATTTCAGGCTCCGACCTCAGCACTGATGGCAACCGTTGTCCCTGTGTCTAACCTCCTCCCTCCAACTTCCTCTACCCAGACCCAATCCTCTCAACCCCAGTCTTTCCCAGGCACACCTTCAGACCAGCATTCACCCAAATCAGCACACAAAGGTGGCTCAGGCAAACATAAGTACCACACTTCATCTCACAGGCACTCACACGAGCACCATACCCATGCAGGCACACCAATATCCACTGCCTCCACTGTGTCCCCCTCCTCCTCTTCGTCCATCTCCCTCCCAGTACCGTCTCCACTCACACCTGCATGTACTACATCCCCATCCAGTATGTCCATCACCAGCACACCCATCACAACACACCCCTCACTGGCAGTCACCACCCTCACAACCATGCACACGTCCCCTGTGCCCTCTCCCACTGCGTTTGTTACCCCTCCACCCAAAGTACACAAACGCAAGCACCCACCCACCGATCAGCTATTCACCTCACATCAGCATCCAGCCCATGCACCTTCACTCAAACTCAGCAGACGTACACCTCCTACAACCACTCCCTCTTCCTCCACTCCCAAACACTCTCCATCTCCCCCCCCCCAGTGTGTCTAAAAAACTTTTCCTAGCCAACTTTGACCTGTTCCCTACCCCTCCCCCCCGTCCTTCCCCTCGGGCAAGGGTGTCCAAAACCCAGGCCAGCACCTCAGCCACCAAGTCGGCATCCGCTGTGGGACCTGAACTCCCAGGGGCTTCAAGGGGGCACCCGTCAGGCCAGCCAGTGTGCCACCAACCCTTGCAAAGGACCATACCACCACCTGCCAAGGTGAAGATGGGGACAGCATGCACCAAGGGCAAGGAGCACGACCCACCTAGCCTCATTCAAAACTGCACTGTCGGAGCCAAGGTCCCAACAGCAGCTGCCAAAGTGAAGAAGGGGCAGAAAAGCCAGGCAAGGCACCTCAGGCGTCGGAGCCTGCAGGTGGGGGCCTGGTGGCCACCATCAGAACCAATAGCCCCGCCACCTGCACTGCGGGCACCACCACCAGCATTCCCGCCGCAAGCACCGCCACCTGCACCACCGCTGCCATCACTACAATCAAACCAACAGATGATGGACGGAATGCAGAGCAAATCAAACATTCACCCCCAGTCACAGATCTGCGTTTAATCCATCAGTTTTTTTGCTTGCCATGCCATTTCAGTTTGGACCCAGCCATATGCAAATCAGTCTTGACCCTGTTCCCCATGGGAACAGTCTAGCCCGAACTTCCAGGCCAGGTTCCACACAGAAAGACTGCAAACAAGCCTTGCTGGCTGCAAGAGTTGGGGTTAAGGATTTTGGGTGCTGCTAGGGCCCAGGAAGGACCAGGAGATCGCCCCTTAGAGGAGGAGACAGAGGGGGCACTCAGCAACACGGAGAGCCCACGCAGAAGCAGGCAGCACCTGCAGAAGCACCTGAACAGGCACTTAGAAGATCTGAGGACCGCAGTCGACTCAGAGTCACAAAGGAGAGTCCCACGATGTCAGAGTCCAACTCAGCGAGTTGGGCAATGCATGACAGAGTGCTGGGGACCTGGGCTAGGCTGTGCACGAAGCAAGTCTTGCAAAAGTGCACAGAAGCCCGAGCAGCTGCAGTTCATGCAGTACACAGGATTACTGTCTGGCGTGGGGAGGCAAGGACTTACCTCCACTAAATTTGGACAGAAGGGCCACTGGACTGTCGAAGACACTTGGACCCAGCTCCTGGGTTCCAGGGACCACACTCGTCAGGATGAGAGGGGATCCAGAGGACCGGTGATGCAGAAGTTTGGTGCCTGCGTTAACAGGGGGAAGATTCCATTGACCCACAGGAGATTTCTTCTTGGCTTCCAGTGCAGGGTGAAGGCAGACAGCTCTCAGAGCATGCACCACCAGGAAACAGTCGAGAAAGCCTGCAGGGTGAGGTGCTACAATGTTGCTGGAAGTCTTCTTGCTACTTTGTTGCAGTTATGCAGGCGTCCTGGAGCAGTCAGCAGTCGATCCTTGGCAGAAGTCAAAGAGGGAAGTTCAGAGGAACTCTGGTGAGCTCTTGTATTCGTTATCTGGTGAGATACCCACAGGAGAGACCCTCAATAGCCCACATACGAGGATTGGCTACAGAGAAAGGTAAGCACCTATCAGGAGGGGTCTTTGACGTCACCTGCTGGCACTGGCCACTCAGAGCTGTCCATTGTGCCCTCACACCTCTGCATCCAAGATGGCAGAGGTCTGGGACACTCTGGAGGAGCTCTGGGCACCTCTCCTGGGAGGTGCTGGTCAGGGGAGAGGTCAATCCCCTTTCCTTTGTCCAGTTTCGCACCAGATCAGAGCTGGGGGGATCCCTGAACAGGTGTAGACTGGCTTATGCAGAGAGGGCACCATCTGTGCCCTTCAAAGCATTTCCAGAGGCCAGGAGAGGCTACTCCTCCCAGGCCCTTCACACCTATTTCCAAAGGGAGAGGGTGTAACACCCTCTCTCAGAGGAACTCCTTTGTTCTGCCTTCCTGGGACCAGGCTGCCCAGGCCCCAGGGGAGCAGAAACCTGTCTGAGGGGTTGGCAGCAGCAGTAGCTGCAGTGGAGACCCCAGAAAGTTAGTTTTGCAGTACCCAGGCTCCATGCTGGAGATCCGGGGATGCATGGAATTGTCCCCCCGATACCAGAATGGTATTGGGGTGACAATTCCATGATCCTAGACATGTTACATGGTCATGTTTGGAGTTACCATTGTGACGCTACATATAGGTATTGACCTATATGTAGTGACGCGTGCAATGGTGTCCCTGCACTCACAAAATCCGGGGAATTCGCCCTGAACAATGTGGGGGTACCTTGGCTAGTGCTAGGGAGCCCACACACTACGTAACTTTGCACCTAACCTTCACCAAGTGAAGGTTAGACAAATAGGTGACTTATAAGTTACTTAGGTGCAGTGTAAAATGGCTGTGAAATAATGTGGGCGTTATTTCACTCAGGCTGCAGTGGCAGTCCTGTGTAAGAATTGTCTGAACTCCCTATGGGTGGCAAAAGAAATGCTTCAGCCCATAGGGATCTCCTGGAACCCCAATACCCTGGGTACCTAGGCACCATATACAAGGGAATTATAAGGGTGTTCCAGTGTGCCAATGGAAATTGGTCAAATTTGTCACTAGCCTGCAGTGACAATTTTAAAAGCAGAGAGAGCATAAACACTGAGGTTCTGGTTAACAGAGCCTCAGTGATACAGTTAGGCACCACACAGGGAACACATACAGGGCATACTTTATGAGCACTGGGTCCTGACTAGCAGGATCCCAGTGATACATAGGCAAAAACAAACATACATACAGTGAAAATGGGGGTAACATGCCAGGCAAAATGGTACTTTCCTACAAGGCCTATGTGGAAAATGTTGTAATGTGATGACAGCCTTCCTTGAGCTCCAGCTGGTGGTATCCGGAGTTTAGATTAGGTTTGGAAAACCAGATGGCTCCTTTAAGGTTGTTAATCAGATCATCAATGGTTGGGGTGTTGTGTTACTCTTTTCTGATTGTTCAGTTAGGAAGATGCATATCAGTGCAGATCATAATGTTACCAGGCTGATTGGATTTGCTGGCAAAAACTTGGGAGAGACCCTGAAGTGGGGCCTGATATTTTTTCAAACACTCCAGAGTTTGTCAGCTCTTACAATTCTGCTTCAACTGCTAGGCGGAGGTGAAATGGGATCCTCCTGTGCTGGAGAAAGACAGTCTTTATGATAGAGTCGATGTGAAGTGCTAGTGGGGGCATACTTCGCTTTCCTGGGCCTTTGAAGAGGTTTTGGACCATCATGGGTGTTAGAAATTGGGTTTCTGGTTGGCAGAGGTATGCGCTCTTTCCAAGCAGGGACCACAATCCTAGTCTGGGTAAGTCACAAACACACGCTAAATTAACCTGTGTGCACCCTCTGGTAGCTTGGCACAGAGCTGTCAGGCCGAGTTATGAATCTTTGAAGACCAAACTTTAATATAGCACTTTCAAGCATAAAGCACCAACCACGGCTATCCAGTTGCATTACACTGGGTCAAAGTCAAACTTTCAAACTAAGGGGCAGATTTATGAAAAGTGGTGCTGCATCTAGTGCAGCACCCCTTTTCTTGCATCCCTTAATGGCCTCCTAATGCCACCATGTGTGCACCGTATTTAAAATACAGTGCACCATGGCGTTAGTGAGGGGTACTAGCATCATAATTTTTTACGCTAGTATGGCACTTTGCAGGATAAGCGCAAAAAATGATGACGCTAATCCTGCAAAGCACCCAGAGGCCCATTGAAAACAATGGGAGCCTCCCTTTAACGCCTGCTTTTAGCAAGCATTACAAATGCCAATAAACATGAGGCAAAGAAATCTCTTAGATTTCTTTGCACCATTTTTTCACCCCCCAACACCAGAACACCTCCCCTTGCATACATTATGCCTGGCACAAGCATAATGTGGCACAAGGGGTTACAAAGTAGCCCCATGCAAGCATTGCACCGCTTTGTAAATATGGTTCAGCGTTTTTGGCCTTCCAATGCCACATTAGTGTAAAAAAAATTATGATAATGTGGTATTGGAATGAAGCTAGGCCCTCTTGAATCTATCCCTAAATGCAATGGAGCACAGGTCGGATACAGTCCCAGATTAGTCCAGCTGAAGTTTCACAGTCTCAAGAATTGTGACAAGAGTCTCACTCTTGGGGAAACGTTTGCAGGGAGAGCGCTGCTGGCAATGGGCAGTGGACTGCGAGGAGCTAGCCGGGTGTCGCGGAAAAGTGGCTGAAGTCTTGCGGTCGTGAGCAGAGATACTTGCTGTGCAAAAAGACATACTTGCAGCTGTTTGCACTGGGTTTCTGTGTGAGCGACGAGACCGAAAGCTTAACTTAAAGAGCTGAAAAACGTCTTCCAAGGGCCCAGGGCCTGAGAGACACCTCTTGGGCATCAGGAGCTCATTGATGATGGGTCCAGGAAATGTGGGGAGCTTCTTAAGTCCCTGAGGCTCAGATCATGATTCCGGCGAACTAGCCCTTCAAGTCACTATGGGGTCCTGGAGGAGAACGGCGGTGCAAGTCCAGTTCTTCTCACCAAGGCAAGGAGATCAGCAGGTCAGCATAGCTAGGTAGCAGTTCCTCCAGAGAAGCAGTCGAAAGGGCGTCCTTGTAGCAGCATAGCAGTCCTTCTTCCTGGCAGGTTTTCCACAGGTTCAGAAGTGTACTGAAGTGGTAGAGTGTGCAGTCTAGTTCTTATTCGTATACCCAGTGGTGCCTTTGAAGCTAGGGAGAGTTCAAAGGAATCTTTGAAGTGCACAGAGGTCCTTCCTTTCTTCCCTATAGTCAAGAAGCACTATAGAGCGGTATGCACTATTTGTGGTGGGACAGGACACAACATTTTCAGGTGTAAGTGTGAGGCTATGCCCAGCTCCTCCCTCCCATACTGTCCTGATGGATTACCAGGGTCCATCAAGTTACACCAAAACTCCCATTGTGAGTGGTTATCTAGAGGGAATACAGAAAGCCCAACTATCACCCACCCCAGACAAGTGATCGGAGACAGGCTGCAGGCACACAGGGATAAGAGCAGGAAAGTGCTAACTTTCTAACAGTGGCATTTCAAAATTGTAACAATAAATATGACTTTACCATTAAAGAGGATTTATCATTACAATTCCATAGGTACTAAACATGACGGATCTACCTCCTCTCAATCAGGAATTACAGCTTATTAAATATAATAAGGCATTCATACTAATATCCCATGAGAGGGGTAGGCCTCACAGCAGTGAAGCATTAATTTGGGAGTTTTTTACTACCAGAATATGTAAAACTGAAAAGTACATGCCCTTCCTTTTAATTACATGGCACCCTACCGTATGGGCTACCTAGGGCCTACCTTAGCAGTGACGTTTAAGGGGAGTTTAAGGCTTGACAAGAGGTTAATATGCCAATTAGACATGGAAGTGGGACAGTGCATTCAGGCTTTAATGGCAGGCCTGGAACATGTTTAAAGGGCTATTTAAGGGGGTGGTATATTCAAGGCTGCAGGGCCACTAGTAGCATTTAATGTACAGGTCCTGGGCACATGTAGTGCACTGTGCTAGGGACTTATACATAATTATAATATGCCAATTAGGTATATATCAAACAAACCATGTTTAGGGGATTAAGCACAAGCACTGTACCACTGGTTAGTAGTGGTACAGTGCAAAGAGTCCTAAGACCAACAAAAAAAAAGAATTCAGGAAAATTGGAGACAAGCAGGCAACAAGTTTTGAGGAAGACCACCCTAAGCCTGACAGGTCTAACACATTCAGCCCCCACTTGAAAACAGATAGAACTGCCCAATCTTCTTTGAGTTCTCATCATTAGGACGAAAGAACCTGGAGAGACCATCAGCATTGGCGTGGTCTGACCTAGGTCTGTATTCCACTATAAAGTCTATTCCCTGTAGGGGAATGGACTCAACAAATTTGGGATCTCACCCCTCATTTGCATTAACCACCTGAGGGACCTGTGGTTGGTCTGAATCCATAAGTGAGCCCCAAACAATTATGGTCTCAGCTTCATCAGTGCCCAGACCACAGCAAAGGCTTCCCTCTCAATAGCACTACAGGTTGGTATTGGCACTCATCATTAACTTGTGAAAGAACTGCCCCTAGGCCATGCTCTAAGGCTTCAGTTTATACAATGAATTTTCTGGAAAGGTCAGGGCCTTGAGCACAGGGGCTGTGCACATGGCCTCTTTTAGGGAGCCAAATGGTTTTTTGGCAACCTCTGTCCAAATCACATTTCTTGGCCGCTTCTTAGAAGTCAGCTCAGAAAACAGGCCAACAATCTCTTAACAAACCTCCTGTAGCATCCTGTGAGGCCCATGAAAGCTGATCACCTCACTTTGAGTTTTTGGGTGCTCTCAGGTTTGATGGTTTCTATCTTTGCCTGGAGGGGATGCAACTTACTCCTGCACATCAGGTGTCCTAAGTGTACCCTTGCCCTATCTGGCACTTACTGGCTTTGATAGAGAGGCCTGCTTTTCACAGAGCCGTAAGCACTGCCTGGAGGTGAAAAAGGTGGTCCTTCCAGCTTCTACTGAATTCATTAGCAGCAACAGTTTGCAATACCGGAAGGCAGATCAGATGGGCTTTAGGCACCATCTCCACGTCGCCCACGGAAACTAGCCTAAATTCACTGAAACTCCCCCCCCCCCCCATTGACTGGGACAAACTCCTCCCTAAGTACCACACTAGCCAATCCTGGTGTCTTTCCTCCAGTGGGAGGCTGTGCCCTCTCTGGACCCTTGGAGTCCCCCTTGTAGTGCCCATACTCATTGCACTCATAGTACTTGGGGTTTATGTTCTGATTCATATCAGGGATGCTCTTTTTCTGTTGTCCCGGTTGGGAATGGGCCCTTTCCCTTGAATACTATCTTGGGGACATGAAAATAACTCCTTTTTTTCTCATCTCCCCTTTGTTCTTCTGATGGGAACCTTGACCTTTTGGGGATCTTCCAGATGCCTTCCTGTCCACTCCGATGCTGACCCAGAGGTCCGCCTCCTCAGCAAGCTTTCGGGAGTTAGTCAGCTTGGTATTATCTAGATCCTGGTGCAGCTCTGTAAAACAAATATCAAGCATGTGTTCCCTCAAAATCAGGTGGTACAGCCCAGCATAATTTTCTGCCTTTCTGCCATTACCCAGCCCTTCGGTGCCTTACTGGCATAATCTAAGACTTCCACCCAGGTCTGTATGGGAATTTGTGACTACCTCTGAATTTCTGTCTGTATCTCTCAGGGTCATCTCTAATTTACCGACAAGTGTGGATGTCATGGGTGTGTACTCTGTCTTGTCCTCTACTTCTAGTTTTAGGAGTGTATGCCTCCCCACCATGGGCATGTACCTCCACAAACAACCCCACTCCAGCACTGCTCAGGAATGTTGTGCACATTTAGAGAGACCTCATATGCTGAAAACTACTTATCATTGTTACCCCCACCACATAGCTGGGAACCAAAACCTTGGGTATACTGTCCTTTCATTCTCCAGTGGACACTGCAGCTATGCTGCCACCATTACTGCTGGAATCAATTTGCTTAGCTCTCAAATCCTGGTCTCTGAGACTGAGCTCATGGGCCACCCTTTTGTCCTTCATGGTCCGTCTCTTCTCTTCTAGAGCGTTCTCTTTTTACAATTTTAATTTGGCAAGCTCCAGCTTAAGCTTTCTCTCCTCTCTCCTATATTCCAGCTCCTCTGGGGACAGGACTCTGGAAGACTCACTGCTCCCTCCATATGAGGAGATCTCTACTTTTGGGAAAATGTTACTCTCCCCTTCGCCAAGTTGCAGCCTGAGACCCTCTTGTGGATCCTGTTCTGATTCTTCCTCATTATCCAGCTCCTCATCATTATCTGTTGTGCTTTGGTGGGCCTCTGCCCATGCCCTCAAAGCCTTTTGGAGCTCTGCCTTCTTTATTCTCCTTTGGCAGGCAACCCCCTATCCTGGTAAAATTTGTTGAGCTGGGCCACAGTGTAGATTTCCAGGTTGGTCGGCTCAGACTCATTCTTTGCAGGTGAGGGTCCAGTCACAACAGTCAGGTACAAAGAGAAAACATTTGGAACAAATCAAAAAGGCCAATCTGAAAGGATTGACTCGAATTGGTCTTAGATGTGGAATGGTAGTGTATACCAATTTACTGTATGACACACTGCACAAACACAAGTCTTGTACTCACCGCTGATCACCAATATTAGAAATTTGGTTTCTGTCTGGCAGAGGTATGCACCTTGTCCAAGCAGGAACCAAGATCTTAATCAGGGATTTAATTTACAGGCCCTGGACACATGTAGTGCACTTTACTAGGGACATATAAGTAAATTAAATATGATGATCAGCGGTGAGGATAGGACTCATGTTTATGTACTGCCATGCAGTGACTGGTGTACATAACTATTCAATCTAAGACCATTACAAGTTTTAAATTCTCCTTTTTAGTCTCCATTGGTCATTTCCCAAATTTGATTCCTGGCTCACCTTCATAAACTTGGGAGTTTTTTTGTTACACCTGTGATACCTTAACCGACTGGAAATGGATTCCATTTTCCTAGCAGACTGGAATGAGATGTGTCTGGTCCCCACTGAAGCCCGCAGTAAGGCTAAGCCGAGGAAGCTCTGCAAGGATAGAGGGTTGCCTGTGAAAAAGGGGTCCACCAAGCAGGACCTACAGAATGCCCTGTATGCCTCTGTGGAAGCACATTGGCTGAAGGCTGCAGCAGAGGACCAACAGAGTGTTGACCCTTAGAAGGATAATATGGAGGAGGAAAAGGACTTAGCAGTAGTTCCAGAGGAGAGATGAGGAATCCACAATGAGGGAGTCCCCTGGTGCATCATATGCAGAAAGCCAAATCTCCTCCAAAACCGTGCCCCCTCAGGACTTGCAGAATAGATAGGCGGAGAGGTACCTGAGGCTGCAGCTGGCCCAAATGGCTGCAGAGGAGAGGAGGGCTGAGGCTGACAAGTCCCTGACGGAGGAGGGGAGAGCTGAGGCAGAGAGAGCATTGGAAGAAAAAACTTTTGTTGGCTCATCAACTGAGTTTGACTTGAAAGCCAAACAGCTGTTAGAGTCTAGCAAGAATAACAACAATACTACTGTGTCCAGTAGTAAAGAAAGGATTCACATACCCATAGACTTGGTGCCTGACGTCAAGGAGGATAACATTGACAGGTGAATTGAGACATATGAGGTTACTCTAGCGGTGCACAGGATCCCTGAGGAGGATTGGGGAGCTGGCATATGGTGGCATATACCTAGAGATTGTAGGGAAACACTACTGGCCCTAGAAAAGGGTAAAGCTGAGGTATTCCACCATTAAGGAGACTGTTGTCAAGAGGTATGTATTTCCTCCAGAAGAGTGCAGGTTGAGAGTCACAGGCAGTGAGAAACTGTTTCACCAGTCCTGGGAAGATGTTATGGGTTACTTATGAAAGGTACTGAATGGTCGGTGGAAGAGCAGTGAGGTAAACTCCTATGAGGTGCGGTACAATTTGATGGCTAGTGAGCACATGCTCAGTCACTTTCTTCAAGAGCTATGCCAACACCTGGTTGATTTCAAGTTCACTGACCCCAGGGAACTTCCAAAGGAGACACACCACTGGGTGAGTGCCAGAGTGTCTGAGAAGGCATTGGGGAGAGATCCTAAGGAGGGTGGTTTAGGTTCCCTTAAACAGAATCGGAGAGAGGTATGCAGTGACATGTCCCAGTAAAAGGTCGGAGGAGAGGTGAGGGTGGGCAGAGGCTCAGGGTGCCCTATTTCTAACCTTAGATATTTGGGTGTTCCCACTGGGGGCACAAGCATGGAGACCTGGTCTGTACCAAGAGGCCATCAACTGGTGGGAGCCTCACAGTGTCAGGAGTGCTCGGTAAGGCAGCCACCACAGGTGTCATAACTGTTCTATTTTCTGGGGTAGAACTCCACAGAGGAGGCTAAAGAGGCCCAGATGGAAGGGCAGGATGTGGAACCAGTCCACAGTGGGAGGGCCAGTGGGTCAAGGGTTGCCAGCTCTGAAAACAGAGCTTCCCAAGACTGACCTAGGTGAAGTCACTTCTGATGGGGGCCATGTACTTCCACAGGGACAAATGGCTGGAGGCCTGCGCCAGGCAGACTGTTGCTTGACACAGAGTGTGTCACCCTTGAGGGGGGGTGGTCGTATCCCCCTTGACATCCTGGCTCACCAAGCACATGTTCAGCCTAAGGGTATAGACCCTGGGTTGAAGTACCAGTATCAGGATATCACTCCTGAAATGGTGGGAGGGAGAGTGGAGAAAAGGCGTAAAACACCAGGGATTCTGTCCCCATTATAAGATGCCTCAGAAGTCAGAGAACTGTCGGGAGCCCTTTGGGAACTCTTTGCCAGCTCCAAGGCTGGAAGAAAAACGTACTCAACGCCCTGCTTAGGGCCTTCACCCAACAGCGGATAGTTTAGGTCCTAGCTCTTGACAACTGACAGCTGTCAGTGGCCTCTGTTGGTTGTCCTTATGGAATAAATACTCCTTGGGTAGGGACAGAAGTCTGGTCCAAGGGTGGGCATATCACTTTCCTGGCTATGGTGGTACTATTTGCCTACTGGGATGCACCTGTGAGCAAATTTAGGTTAGGTACTGCACAGATGGGGTCCACAGTTGAGAAGAAGGGTTCCCCATGAGTTAGTCCAGTGGCTCAAGAAAGCATAGACAGAGGGAGCCAACTGAGTTCAGAGAAGCATAGAAGTGACAAGTGCCCTTGCAGTAGCAGGCTATTCTCCACGTTGTATTGCCTAAGCAGTCTATTGAGGTATTGAATAGCCTAACGTGGGTTTAGGCTGGAAGGGGGGTCATGTTGGAAATGGCTTTCTCTACAGGGTCACCTCCAGATCTTTTGCCTTTTCCCTCCACTTTTTGCTGATTTCATTTGTTGGCCTTAGGATTCTGAGAACTTTACCCTTCTGATCAGTGCAAAAGTACAGGTGCTCTATCCCTAAAACATGGTTTGATTAGTATATACCTAATTGGCATATTTTATTGAGAGTGGTAGGCCTCACAGTAGTGGAAACAAATTTGGGAGTTTTTCACTACCAGGACATGACACCCTAATGATACATGTCCTATTTTTTAATGACATAGTACCCCGCTCTGTGGACTACCTAGGACCTACCTTGGGAGTGGCTCACATGTAATGGAAGGGGAGTTTAAGACTTGGCAAAGGGTGTAAATGCCAATTTGAAATGGCAGTGTGACACTGCATTCAGGCTACAATGGCACATCTAGGACATGCTTGAAAGACTACTTAATTAGGCTGTAACAATCAGTGCTACAGGCCGACTAGAAGCATTTAATTGACTGGACCTGTGCTCATGTACTGCACTTTTCTAGGGACGTATAAGTACATTAAATATGGCAGTTAATTACATAGCATCCTTCCCTTATGGGCTATTTAGGGGCTACCTTAGTGGTGACTTATATGTAACTAAAGGGGCGTTTAAGGCTTGGCAAGATGTTTTTAATGCCAAGTCAACATGACAGTGTAACTGCGCACATAGGCTCTGCAATGGCAGGGCTGAAACATGTTTTAAGGGATACTTGAGTGAGTGGTATCAGAGGTGCTGCAGTCCCACTAAGAGCATTTAATTTACAGGCCCTGGGCACATGTAGTGCACTTTTCTTGGGACTTCTAAGTAAATTAACTATGTCAATTAGGTACATACCAATCAAACCATGTTTTAGGGAGAGAGCACATGCACTTTAGCACTGGTCACCATTGGTGCTCAGCATCCTAAGGTGAACAAAAAGAAACCATCGAAAGAGAAGGGAAAAAGACAAAAGAGTTTGGGACTGACCCTGCAGAAAGGGCCATTTCAAACACAATCAAACCATGTTTAGGGGAGTGGGCACAAGCACTTCCTCACTGGTTAGCCGTGGTAAAGTGCTCAGAGTCCTAAGTCCACCAAAAACGAATTCAGCAAAATTGGAGATAAGCAGGCAAAATGTTTGAGAGAAAACTAGACTAAAGCTGATAGGTTCCACAGTAGGTATCTCCTCCCACTCCCGAAGTAAATGGTGCTTGTAAAGAGGATCAGTTGTAACTCTTCCATCATAGAGCTGAGGAGTATTGTTTTTATGCTGCTTGTCGCAATGTAGAATTTTGCTTCACACATTATCCTGGCATGTGACACAGAGCCTTTCATTGCAACTTGTAGAAGGAGTAGTTGGCAATAGTTTGGGTCTGATTCATAGTGCTGCTTCAAACTGTCGTTTGCTTACTACATCAACAGAGGTGGCTGTGTCTATGAGATAGACCACTGTTGTCCTGTCTATCTGGATCTGACAAGTAGGCTGTGAATTTATGAATTGTTCTTGAATTCTCATGGTGCATGATATGAGTATTATCTCTTCTTCTTCCTCTTCGGCGGAACCATCCGTGGGGAAAAACGTTTATTGGCAATAGGTGTCATTAATGACCACAGTGAGGACACTTTCTCCTTGCCACCATGGGGCATTCTTTGTGAATGTTGCTGTTGAATGGCAACCACTTCAACAGATCCTTGTAAAGTGGTTGGGAGGCTGTCAGTTGGAACAGGTCTTCCCCTTAACTGAGCATTCCTGAAGTGGGTGAGCTGAGCCTGGATTATACACAGGCCTTACTCATTTGTGTGCTGTCAGGTCTTTGTCCTGGCAGGTTACATGGTACTCCGTCCCTGTGGCAGACATGGCTGCTTTAGCCTTGATTGGCAGTGGGCTACTGGTCTCATGCCTGGTGGGTAATTTGGTGAAAGCCAGGTCCAACTGGTCCGCCCGGTCGTGAGTGGCCAGAGTGAGGATCTAATATAGGGACATGCCTTCTTTCCTGGGGATGTGACGTTTGAGGGTGGCCGACCTACACCCTTGGATTAGTTGTGCCTGTGCTTTTTTTCGTGGTCATCATCAATGCAGGAACGTGCCAGCTCTTGCAGCCTGGCGTATAATACATTGATTGACTCACTTTCCTTGTGGCAAGCTTGGCAGAATTTGAAACATTCAAAATCTGGGTTCACCTGGAGGTGGAAGTATATGTTTAGAGCAGTGATTGCACCCTCATAATCATTGTCTTCACCTGTCTGACGTACTCATTGGTGTGCTGGCAGCTCTTTGTCCTGGCAAGATAAAGGGCATTCTGTCCCTGCAATAGAAAGGCTGCTGGGCTGGCTGTGGGCTACGGGTGTCATACGTAGTGGTTAGTTTGGTGAAAGCCGGGTCCATTTGCTCTTCCCTGTCGTGGGAGTGGCCAGAGTGAGGATCTCATCTAGGGACATGCCTGCTTTTCTGTGGATGTGACATTTAAGGACGGCTGACCTCCAACTTTGGATTCGTTGTGCCCGCACTTCTGTTTGTGGTCATCATCAGTGCGGGGGCTGGCCAGCTCTAGAATCCTGGAATACAAATACATCAATTGATCTTTTAGTGGGCATTGCTGAGTTTGAAAAGTTTAAAATTTGGATTGAAATGGGGGTGGAAGTACGTGTTTAGAGCAATGATTGCAATATCATAGTTATTGTCAACACCTGTCAGGCAGGTTTTTAAAGAGTTTGAATATTTCTTCCTCTGTGTAGTGTAGCATTAGGAAGTTCTTGACCTCCCCATCCATCTACTTTGTGGCTTTTAAGTAGTTGTTTAAGTGAGTGGCCCACACTCACCAGCATGGTGCTGCTGTGGTGAGGCTGCTGAGCTTGCTTAAATGTGTGGGGGGGGTGATTAGTAGTGCTGCCTATTTCTTGTTGCGGTTGACCCCACTGTGAGCATGCCAGGTGCTGTGCACTGATGACTATGTGTGGTTGGGTACCTGAGGGTTCACCTGTGTGTCATCTTATCTTTATTCATTGCTCCAGTTAGTGTGCGCCAGTGAGACAGTGCACTGATGTGCTCCATACACTGCCTTATTTCTCTGCCTGAGTAGTCTCATGATAGAAGGAAGGTGCTCAACTTTAGCATGAAACTTCTCAGCTTTGGGGCATGTGGGTGAAAGGTGTCCTTAAAAAAAGGAGGTTGGTGCTGACTGCAGTTAGTCAAACACTTTGAAAAGAAGGTCAGTAAGCCCTTGCTTGCCTGTACTGATGTTTGCAGATGTTTGCTGTCCCTTGGAGGTGAATCGCATCACCACACTCCTACACTTGTGGCTTCGTCGGGTGAGATCTTGGGCAAATAGTAGTCTCCATATTGATGTGCTGGTGGGGTAGAGACCCATAGCTTCACCAACATATCCTTGCCGCCTGCGATGCACATTCAATAGCGTTGTGTGCGCTCACCTGAGAAATGCTGAGTATAGTGGGCTCCTGCTTCTAAGTATTAGGAACTGCTGTTGTGAGGGAGGGGGGTATAGTGGATGGGAGACTCCTAATCACTGATGTTGTGTCTGCCCTCAGTGGAACAGCAGGCCAGGCAAAGAAGGAACATAGACACAGTAATTTGAAGAGAAGTTGCTGAGGTGCCCATGCGCTGACTTGCTCTTCTCTTTATTGAACCTTGAGTACATGCCCTTTACTTGGGTACATGTGTGCATGCATGTGTGCGAGTACATTATAGGTGTCCCTACACACTACATGACCCACTTCTCAGGAAAGTTCTTGTCCCAGTCCTCATCCTCTCCTTGTCCCTCATTCAAATCAGGACTACCTGCAGGAGGAGCATTCAGAAGACTCAGTATATGTTCACTTGCCAAGCATCTTTCCAGTTTGGAACAGCAACATTTCAAATGCTTGTGTCCTTTGACCTATCCTTCAGGGATACAAGGTTCAGCTCTCAGACACACTTCCAAGTTGCTTCCATTCAACTTCTATTCCTCACTGTCCATACGTAGACTTGATATTCTGAGAGGAATGCAAGATTTAGTCACAAAGACAGCAATCATTCTAATGTCAAAAGCACATTGGAGATAAAGTCAATATTCCATTGTCTTGTGTTCTGGGGAGTTCCGTTCTCTTCTATACTTGAACATGCCCATCTTTATGCTGATAAATCCAGAGGGCTATCTGGCCTTGCTGGGCCTAAAAGAAACCTACTTCCATGTCCCAATGCACTGAGATTCTCAAACATTTCTATCATTTTGTGTGATAAATCAGCATTTTCAGTTCAAATCTATTCTGTTTGGTTTAACTTTGGCTCTAAGGGTGCATAGTAAAAACCTGGCCCAATAATTGGGTGTGGTAAATTAAAAATATCATGGGCACAAATATCATGGCCTGTAAAAACAGAATCTCATGAAGTATAAATATCATGGGGCTTAATGATGAATGAAAGAAAATCATTATTATTTATCTTATTAATATCTTATTAATATAGTTATTTTACATATAGGAGTATGTTATAGTGTGTTATTTAATATGAATTTCATTTTTGATTCTTTTTTTAGTGTTATAAATGATCAGTAATATAAACATATTTATTTTTAATGTACTTTAGTATAACCTGAAGAGTTGTACATCATTTATTTTTAATTTAAATAAAAATTGCTACTTTAGTTCCAGGGTTTGTAGGGGATGAATGTGGTATTGTGTAATATAAATTATACTTTTTAATTTCAAATTATTTTGTCTTTAGCTTAATTTTGTAATGCATGAAAAGTATGTTTATATTATATTAATCACTTGATTAACTGTTATTCTAATTATTTTCTTATTTTTAAATAATTGTTCATTTGTTGATTTATTCAAATATTACATGTTGCCATGTTACATTCTTGAGTGGTTTTAGTTTTAATTGTTTTATTTAATAATAATTATATTAGTAATACTTTTTAATTTTATAATATTATTTAGGTTTTTCAATTATTTGTATTATTTGTCTCTGTTAATTATTTAAAGTAGTAGGAGAAAGTGTTTCAAATTAAAACATTTTATATTTATCATTGTGTATCTATAAAATAAAGTGGGTATTTTTTTTATTCTAAAGTTCAACACTTTCCCTAATGTATCTCAAATTGGAATGGGAATAGTAAATCTGACCACTCCAAACTCCAAAAGTGTCCCTTCTTTTAACTGCTTTGGAGTGGGAATAGTAAAAAGTCAGTACATTCCCTACTTTTGCTTAAGTTGGAGTGAGATTAGTAACTCTAGCCTCTCCAAAGTTCAACACTTTCATTATGCTTGCTAATATTGGAATAAGAGTACTAAATCTCAAAGGCCAACATCTTCCCTTCTTAGGCTTATGTTGCAGTGCAAAGACTAAACCTACCCCCTCCAAATTGAAAAACGTTCCCTACTTTTGCTTCAAATTGAATGTGAATAATAAATTTGACAACTCCAAAGACCAACACTCTCCCCATTGTTGCTCACATTGGAGTGGGAGTAGTAAACCTGACCCCTTCGAAAGTACAACACTGTCCCTACTATTGCTCAGCTTGGAATATAAATAGTAAATCTTATCCCTCTGAAGACCAACATTTTCCCTACTGTTGCTTAGATTGGACTGGGAATATAAAATCTAACCCCTCCACAGTATAGCATTTTCCATAATGTTGGTAATAGTGGATTTGGAATGGTAAATTCTACCCCTAGTACAATACTTTCCATACATTTGCTTATGCAGGAATGGGATTAGTGAAACTAATCCCTAAAAAGTACAACACTTACCCTTCTTTTACTCGCAGTTGATTGAGAATAGTAAATCTGTCACCATCGAAGTCAAATACTTACTGTACTTTTGCTTACCTTAATATCTCAATTAAATTAACTTGACTACTATATGTAGTAAATGTGATATACCTGCCTGTTTAATGACAATATTGTTCACAACAATATTTTTGTTTTTATATTTTTGCAGTTTATATACAAAGTATGCAAACAGAATATTGTGGGTGCAGATCTTTTTTTATAATATTTATGTTCTGGGATACAGTTGTCATTTTGTCATACAACCATTGGTTGATTGTTTGCATTCAAAATACATTAAATATTTCCTTACCTTGATGACTGCCTAATCCCTACCTCCTATTTCTCCAAGGGTTCTCAGGTTGTGCAGTAGGTGTGCTGGTTGGATCAGCCCCTAGGTTGATTGATCAACTAGAAGAAATTACATTTTCCACCAGTATCAAATGTTTAGGGCAACCTTCAAAACTGACTTGGGCCCGGTGTTCCCCTCCCAAAGAAGGAAGGACAAATTGACTTTACACCTAGTGCCATTGTTGAGAAAAGATCAGGCAACAGTAAGTAAAGGGTTTGCATGCGCTGGGGAAAAGGAATTATTTCCAATCTAGCAGTAGCTACCTAGTCGTACAGGCACCTTCAGCTTCTAGCTCAACACTTTTTTTGTCACTGGAAGCTGTCGCCTCAGAGCTACATGAATAAGGTTCTTGTAACTCCCCACCTCAGGCAGACTCTAAAGTGGTGTATTCTTCTGGAAAAACTGGACAGAGGAGTTTGTCTCTGTCATCTCTTGCCAATGGTCATGATGGCAGTTACTGAATTGATTTTATTTTATTTCAACAAAAAATAAAATTTTGCCATTATTCAAGAGTTCATCCACTAGTCTCCCACCACCATCAAAAATCACATGTTCCACGGCCTCCTTTCACATAAAGACACAAGAAGTAACTATTTGTTTATCCTCATCCACATGGCATTCATGCACTTTTTACTAATGTTCTTGGCTCCAATATCTTCAGTGGCTGAAGCAGTTACTGCATCAGGAAACTGTCCATCAACAGTCTTGTATTAGCCAATCATCACTTTATAGTCTTGTAAGATCTGAGAAGCTAATACTGGAAAAATAGAGCACACTTCAGTGGGCTTCTTCACCCTATTGAAAGCTTCAAGTGTTGTTTTCACCTTAACTGTGCAAACATTGCTATCCACTTTCCAAGAAGGCAAATTCTATGCAATATCAAAGTCATCAGAGAAGTCAACAGCAAAAGTCATACAATTTTCATATGGTTGCCCACATACATTTAGTCACTGTTGTTTGGTGTAACATATTTGTTTCAACCTCATTTCAGCTGAGGTGACCACTGACGTATGTAGTTCATTTCCATCAAACACACCATAAGCTGCAATGCACTTCTTTGCATGCACTTCTTTATCGTCATGCACTTTTTTGTCACTTTACTACCTGCACGAGAAAACAAACTAATGGATACCAGCCTCCTAGTTGGGTGTGCAGTACTAGGGGAGTGCTCATTCCAACCCATGTGGTTTCCTGGAGTGAACAGAATGTCTTCCAATTTGGGGAAACTCGTAGCTGTGGAATCATTTAACAAATACCAGGTAGCCTGTACCTACCTGAAATGCCTTGGCAGGCCAAGGTCTCTGGCATTAGCTCTTTTGACTAGAGACATGTTTCAGGGGCAGAGACTAATTTCTTTTAGTTCTCAGCAGAATACTTTCTGGAGGAAGGAACTAGACATGCTGAACATTGGAGTTTAACATTCCAAAACTCAGTAATGTTGAATTATGCCCAGACCTTTAAATAAATATTGTTAATCAATTTGTGTACCCCTGGTTGGATCTTGTTGTATTGCAATTAAATTCACTTTTTCAAGAGCTCTGTCCCTTATTCCACCTTGCAGGGGCTGGAGAATGGATGCTGTTACTGTCTACATTCCTTAGACTTAGGGTCTGCTATATGCCTTCTACCCATTTCCCTTAGTCCTCAGAGTGTTGAAGATGATTGTGGATCTGCACAGTGAGGGTTTTGTGGTAGTCCCTTATAGGTCCAGACAACCCTTGCTTCAGTTGCTAACTCATATAATAGTTTTAAAACCTTGGATCTTCCTAGCAGTTCCAGCTTTGAGTAGGCATCTGGAAAGTGGAATTCTATACAACCATGTTGTTCAGAGGTCTACTACCCAGCAACATAGGGACTAAAACATCTCTATCTCTGTGGGAAGAAAGAGGAAATATTTATTCTTTTTGGTGAGGCTAAATCCCAATATCGTCCTAATTGCCGTGCTGAACGACAGCATTATTTGTTCTCACGGTCAGCCGCCACCCTGGGCAACCTACTAAACCTATACATTTCTGAAAACTAGACACTTAGGTGAGTCCAGCGTGGTATTTCTTGTGTGGATCCCACAACGTTGTCTTCTCACAATGCCCTGAAAACTGTGCTTAAAATCAGTAATTTTCCTCATATTTCTGTGATTTATGCTTTTAAAATCGGCATTGATCCACAAAATTCCTCCTACCCAGAATTCCCACAATTCTCCTGATGAAATCTCCGGCCCACATTTATGGCTTGCTCACCAGTCATAACAAAAAATCCCCCAACAACCACTGTAAAGACATTGGCAATAGGAGTAGCTGCAGTATTAAGGTCTCAGCTTGGCCGCCACCACTGGAAACTTACCAAACCCACTTTTTTTTCAAACTAGATACCCAATGAAGTCCTGGGTGGTGTGCTTTGTGTGGATACCCCTGTGTTTTCTTACACACAATGTCCTGAAAGCCTCAAGCGTTGCCTAAAATCATGCATATTCCCTCATTTCTAGATGCAAATTTCCAGAATCTACACAGATCCACAAAATTCATACCACCCAGCATTCCTCCTTTTGTTGTGACAAAACCTCTACCCCACTTGTATGAGTGGGCTTTATGCCCATTTCGGGAACAGATAAAACCCATGACAACGGGAGATGTCTCTGGTATCATCCATTACTGTCTGGGGTTGATAGGTTTACCTGGATGAGGGACGAGCCCAAGCCCTAAATCCACAGCTACCCAAATGATTCGTTTTGAGTGAAAACATTGAATCTGTTCATGTTGTTGTCTGAGCTTTTACATGTGAAAATGCTGGGTGCTAAAAATGTGTGGATTCCTGCAGATAATGGAATTTTCCCTGACAGAAATGTGAGTGTTGTAAGTAAAGTATGAGATTTGCAAGGCCATCTGAGTAAATGAAAAGTCACAAGATCCATATGTCACACCAAATTTGATCTGTCCTAGTTGCATTTTGGGCACATTCCTGTCATGCGTGCAAGGCTTGCTCACACAAGTGGGCTACCTTTTTAATTGGGAGAAGGATGGGAAGTATGGTGGTAGCAGGTTTGTGGATCTGCACAGATTTTAGAACTTTGTCTGACAGAATTTTGAGAAACATGTGTGTTTTAGCCTAGGTTTTAGGTTTGCCGGGGCTTCTGGGTGGACCAAACCTTGTGCGATCCACACAAGTCACACCACCCTGGACTCCCAGGCTGTCTAGTTTTCAGAAATGTCTGGGTTTGGTAGGTTTCCTTAGATGGTGGCTGAATTCCTCAGGTATCCCATTGTAGGGGAAAAAAGCTTTGATTTTGCTGAGTAAAATGTGATTTATCCCGGTGAAGTTTTGGGTGTTTTGTGGTGCAAGTCCTAAACCCAGCCATGGAAGTGGGGTACCATTTTAATTGGAAAACAAGTGGAAATACAGAATACTAGAACATTTGTTATATCAATTTGGCTTCTCTGTATTCGTGGCTTCCAAATGCCAGTGTGCAATAAAGAAGACATATTGCAAAAAAGATTTCTGAATCACATGAGAATATTCATAACCACCAATTTAGAGGTGTGCAAAGAACCACTATTCCTAAACTCAGCATATTATGTCCATTTCAGAACAGGAATACATAGGTTACCTTCATAACTGTTTTTTATTTCTTAGAACCTACCATGTGAACAGTTGTTTGTATGGAACATAATTAAAAATCATTGTAAGGAACAACTCATTTGTTGGCTCTGGGTATTGTGTATTTCTAGAAACCTTATAAACACTATATGGGATTTTCTGTCATTGATCTGCATAGGAAGTTACATCTCTGGTTTCCTACCAAAACTATCTTTAAAAGACGAAGCCAAGCATGAGGACTTCATTTCCCATTACCCATGTGCACAAGAAGTGACATCACTGGATTTCCCATCATCTATTTGTACAGGAAGTGACATCACTGGATATCTTCACAGGAAGTGGCACGATTGGATTTCACAGTGTGTATCTACACAGGAAAGTTTTCTTCAGTGATTCGGGCAAACACTGGATTCTTCGTCCCCCACATGTGTTAACTATTGAAAGATTTCAAATCTTTCAAGCCATTCAAATTCTCATACATTGGGATTAAGGTTTAGTGCCAGGTGATATTTTAGATTCATCAGAGACCAGACAATTTGGCTTTGTTTGGGTCACACAGTCCTTATGATGGTCTCATGACTGGTTACCCATTTCAGACTGAAATGTCGACAGTACAGCCTCTTTAACTTCCAACAGTCAACTTTGACCATTTGTAACCGTACTTTCAACCTTGAATGGACTCTGATCAGGGAGTTTTGTTTATTTTAGCTGGATATATCAATCAACTTTGATCACATTGAGCTGGAACAACCCCACCTGCACCTCAGACAAAGCCCATCGCTCACCATCTTCAAGAAGAACGTCAAGACGTGGCTCTTCGGATGGGGCCCTTCCATCCCCCCCCTGCTCCTTGAGACCCTCACGGGTGAGTAGCAGAACTCTACAAAAACTCATTGATCATTACAAAAAATATATGCTAATATGATTTTTGTGAATAATCTGTGGTGGTTGTGCTCTGTATAATTTGTTATTATGGAGCGTCATTAAACATTGTTGTAATGGATTATGAACAATGCAATAATATTTGTTGCTAAATTTATCAAAAAAGAAAAACGTTTCAACAATTCACATTTTGGTATGCTTTAAGATTAATTTATCTTATGTTGCATTTACAATAAGATGGATTGTTTTACCAACTCAATTTTGAATATATACAAGTGACTTCTTCAGGAGCCTAATCTTTCATGAATCTGCTCAGGAAGCGATATCTCTGATTTGCCACAAAAACCATCTTTAAAAGAAGAAGACAAGCTTAAATACATCATTTCTCATCACCTATTTGGACAGGAAGAGACATCACCACATTTTCCATCATCCATCTGCACAGGAAGTGGCATCATTAGATTTTGTATCATCCATCTGCTCAGGAAATGACATCTCTGGATTTCCCACCATCCATCTGGACAGGAAGTATCATTTCTGCTCTGCCCCCAAAACCATTTTTAAAAGAAGAAGCTAAACAAGAAGACTTCATTTTTTATCACCATCTGCACAGGAAGTGACATCACTGGAGTCTCACCATTCATCTGCACAGTAAGTGAATTCACTGGTTTCTTGTCAAGGGTACCCTGTACTCCTCTCCTCTCTTAGGACCTACTAATGAGTCCTCCACCTTGTTTGCTTGAAAAGTGAGTACATTGATATGCTTAGTGTTCTTCATCTGTTCCTTTCAGCAGCAACTTCCCAACTACTGACATTAGAATCCTTCCACCCTTTTCCTTCTTTTACACAAATTTGACATTCCTCATAAAGAATTCTAAATACAACATACCCCCTTTACCTACAGACAATACTTAATAGGCAATAAAGGAGGAACATGCCTAAATACCATTCTACAACAAGATACAACCATATTAACCTACAATACAAAATATTTGATAGTAATATAATATTCACAATGTAATATTCACAGTAAGGATAGCGTTCACCTTATGAAAAACATTAACCTTACTTAATATTTAGCTCCTGTACTTCTGTAGTATAGCATTTTGTTGATTTATAAGTATTCCAAATATCATCCTTTTGTAATTCTACGGTATTTACTTTCACCTTTATGACTTTACATGGTAAGGACCAAAGATATTTACCCTTCCTTCCCTTCCTTCCTCTCTTGTACTTGACCTAGTAATTCACCACAAATTCACATAGTTTTCATTTTGAAATCTTCTCATTCCTCAACTGATAATAACAAACCCTTTTTCTGACTTTTTCCAAAGCAAATGATCCGTCATTCAACCTGGTGTTCTCTCTTGAATGAGGTTCTCTACCTGTTAATAAACAAAAAGGGGCACCTCCCGTGGCTGAATGTTGTTTTAATTTCACAAATTCTACCAAAGTAACCCACTGCAAGCAATCAACTGCATACTCTCTGAAAAAACACAGATTACATTTTTCCACCAAACTATTTTCTCTTGGATGATATAAAGCAGTACAATTGTGAGTTACACCATTCTTCTGAGGAACTCTTCCATATGTCCATACACAAATTGAGGGCCATTGAGGTCCATTATCAGTTATTATTTCTTTTGGCCACCCTTCTCGTACAAACACATCACTCAAAAACTTCCCAACACTTTTAGAATTTACATAATTCGCAAATTTCACTTCAGGCAAGTAGTCCATTAACAACAGAATATACTTCTTGGAACATCCTTTTATATGGAACGGCCCACAGATATCTAAACTAAATTCTTGCAATGCTCTATTTGGGAATTCCACAAGTGTTATTACAATCTCCTGAGACTTATGCGACTTATCACTTTTTGTGCAGGATAAACAATTTCTCACACATTTCTTAAACATTCTATCCATACCAGGGCACCAAAACGTATTCATAGCCTTTCTCCTCATTCCAGAATTACTGCCATACCCTTCATCTAGTAAATGAATCAACTGTTCCTGCAGTTTTACCTGAACAACCAATTTATCAACACAATGTAACTTATTATTAATTCATATCAATTCACTTAAAATAGCCCTTCAAATATCCTGTAACAAAGCTATGGTTTGGTTTCCTTGGCCAACCTTCAATCAAACATTTCTTGTTCACCATCATTTCTTCATCCAATTCAAACTCACAGTTCCACTCTTCCTCTGTGATAACTGTATTACAACATGCTGACACAATAGTTACAAGCACCTCCTCATCACCTTCACAACCTTCTCTCACACCATCATTGTACACTAGGATTGGAAGGTGAGATAGATAATCAGCATTAATATTAGTATGCTCTGGAACATGTTTAACTTCAAAAAGAAATTCCTGCAAATAGTAATGCCACTTTGCCAACCAGGTGTAGCTTTAACAGCCCTCTTGGTGGAAAACAATTCAATTAACCATTAATGATCAATCCCCACCTCAAATGCACTGCCTTAAAGGTAATTGTAATTTTTAAAATGGTTGACAGCCCACCAATATGCACAGCTTCTCTTTCAATTACATTGCATGTTCTTTCAGCTCCTACAAGAGTACAAGAAGCAAACACAACCACTGTTTCTTTCTCATTCATTTCCTACATCAAACTGCTCCTAAACCATACATACTGGCATTTGTAATTATTATAGGCTGTTCATTCACATTTAAATGCTTCAGATTCACATCACTCACAATGTTGTTCTTAAATAGTGCAAAAGCACCCTCACATTCTGAAGTACATGCACATTTTACTTTTTTCTTCAAGAGCTCTCATATCTCAATAGTCAAAAATGAAAAATGTTCCATAAATATAATATAATATCCTGCCATCCCTAAGAATTACTTCAATTGTTCTTACTTATTGGAGATGGAACATTTTTCATTGCCTCCACCAACCTCATTTTTGATTTATGCCACAATCTGAAATGGTATGACCTAAATATGCAACTTATTCAACTGCAAACATGCAAGTGTTCAAACACACTGTTAATCCAGCAAGACTGAAGATGTTCAATACTTTCTCTAACTTGGTATAATAGTTTTTCAAGTCCTTTACGAAGACCAAGATGTTATCTTGGAAAACGTTCACCTTAGACTAATTTACAAACAACCTTAGAAGACTGCAGAAGCAGAGGCAAGTCGAAATGGCATTCATACAAACCTATAGAAGAACCCTTCGAGTATTATGAAAGATGTTAAATATTTTGATAATTGATGTTAATTTATCTGATGGAACGCCTGACACAAATCAAGTGTAGAAAACAATTACGTTTCACCAATGGTAGATAACATTTAATTTATGTTCGGAAGTGCATACCGATCCACCAAAATTTACTTATTATGATATCTGAGATTGATGCACATAGGAATCTTGCCATCTGACTTTCTTTTCAAAGTTATGGGACTTATCTGCTTCGCAGATTCCAATCGCTTCATTTTCCAATCGGTTCAGCCCTTCCCGCAAGGCAGCTCTCATTGCTTATGATACATTTCAAACCTTATGCACAATTGTTTTTATATTGTCTTTATATTTAAGTATAATTTTATGACAAAGACAATTCACACATCCCAATTTAGATAAAAAAACAATTGGGAAAGAGTCTTGAACACCTTTTCCCTATTTTGACCAGAATCACACTTATATTCAGTAAACAAAACTTGGTCAGGATAATTAGGATACACAACTACAACTAACAACTCTTGCTCAACCCATCCTAACAGTTTTTACCAGAACTATGTGCACCCCAGATCGTACTTTTTATTCTTTAAAAACAATATCAGATTCAAACCATCCCAACAACTGAAGTTTTTTTTCACAGTAATCAACCAAATTAATTTTGGCCCCCTCCAATTCAACATTCCCCAATTGCTTAAAGGTCTTTCATCAGTTATGATGTATAAAGAACATGAATCTGCCCAAACTTCAACACTCTTCCCTACACATGTGTATCCCATGTTGGTAGAATACGTAACTCCAATACAGTGCGTAACCCCAATTAAGCTACCATCAACACTTCATCATCCTCACTATTTGACTTCTTGCAATTTCCGACAACATTCACTCTATTAATTTAACGATCTTACTTCTTTCACACCTGAGAAAAATGTCCCACTTGTATGGTCTGACATTAATAGCTGGGCAGTTAGTGGATGATGCCATTTGTTTTTCACTACCACAACGATAACATCTATTTTCCTTCTTTTCTCTTATTATATCCGTGAATTTGGAATTGTTAGAACATTTTGTTTGCCCATCTCCAGCTTGTTAAACCTCTGTACAATACCAACTACATTAGAGGAAGGGGGCTCTTGTTGATGGTCACACTGATTTAAGGCCTTTACATATTTTGAAATGCTTTTAACTTGCTTAGCAATTTAGATTGCTTTCTACAATGTGGGCTCCTTAACACTAAGAAGTTTTTCTTGAATCTTACTATTAATAGACCTATTAATTAACTGGTTCTGTATAATTTCAACATGCAGATCTTTAAATCTACGCATAGATTCCATGTGGTGATATGGGTAATTCCTTAAGAACCTTTCTTCCTTCTACTCCCAGATTATACTTTAATATGGTCAACTTGCTTTTTGGTAACAACACATCTCTCCCTATAGCTTCCAAGTAGGTTTCGAATGAATCACACCAGTCTTCCCATGACATTGATGGATCACCAGGAGTAGGAATGAATGGTGTGGAGAGGGGTAGATTCCATACTAGCCATATTAGCAAGATTATCGAATGAAAGAAATCAATAGATAATTAAGTACTAAATTATAATAACGATTCCTCAATGCAGCCTACATGATGTTATCGTGCGTGTTCCAGTTGCTACCAATGTCAATAATAGCAAATCAAAAGAAACTTTCAATTGTAACTCATTGCATCTAGATGTACTAAACCTCCTCATGAAAGGCAATCTGATATCAAACAGGACAGATTTTAATACATTGTGGAAGTGAGGCACAGGCGTAATACTGCTTCCTGTTGCATCGAGACAATGCTTTGTACGTGCACATCAAGTCAGAACAAACATGCCTGGGCTTAAGCGTGTGGTCTGTTTCTGCAATCAGTGCATTTCCTTCCCAAGCATTTCCTTGGAATACACATAACTAAGCACACAGCCCCTTCCTCACCCACTCTTGAGCACTCACCCACAACAAACCACCTGCCATTCAGAGGCAAAATACTGTCAATAGTGCAATGCAACACCTACAACACTGCAGTCCAGGTCCAACACCTCTGATACTGCAGTCCACATCTGCATCCTCTGACACAATACTGGACCTCAAACACCAGCCAGGAATCTAGAAACGAACAGCAAGCACCAGCCAACAGCACTCTCCTTTTCAAGAATCCACCCTGGACATTTGAGGACACACTCCTCCTCGACACACTCCTCCTCACCACTAATGAGCCCTCCATCTTGGTTGCTTAAAAGGTGAGTTTATTTTTAAGCTTAGTGTCCTCCAACAGATGAATCACCACATGTGCCAACTGGTTCCCATCAACCACAACCCAACATCCAGAGTCCGGCCATAGGCCAATTGGTACATAGAGGAACATAGGCTGACAAAACACCTCTGCAAGCAACTGGAGTACAAATGGAGAGCAAGTCAAGATACCAAAGAAAAGGACATCTTCAAATAAGCACTAAGAAGCTAAACTAGCAGATATGGAACAACATGCTCACAGCTTTTGCAGATCTCATTGATGGGGCATTAACAGAAGGAAAGAAAACTTTGCAATCATCAAAGAATTCATGGTACCTTCTGCCACCTGCAGCAACATCACCACATCACAAGACCTTTGCAACCAGTTCTCAGAATCTTTCTTTAACAAAACCACCTACATATACACCAACTTTAACCCTGAACTGGACCCCATCACTGTCCCAACTCAACTTCCCAATACAACTGAAGAACAAACTCTAATCTTGTGGCTTGTCATCACCACTTTTGAAAATGTTGGTACCATGAAGACCATCCACTCAGGGACCCCATCGTCCCCTTGAGCCACCAGACCTTCACCCAAGGACTCCAATTGATCAGCAAAGCACTAACACCTATTTTCAATACCCCCATTGTTTTAGCCACATTCCTGGACACTTGAAAACATGCCACAGTCACACCCCTGACCAAAAAATCACCTGCTGACCCAGTCAAGCTTTCCTACTACAGACCCACCTCCCTCCTACCATACCCGACAAAGGTCCTAGAGAAACTTATCAACCAATGCCTTACCTGTCATCTTAGGAACCACCAGCTCCTCAACGCCATGCAATCAGGATTCAGGCCCAACCACAGTACAGAAACTTCCCCCATCGCTGCCACAAACAACACAATTCTAGACAAAGAAGACCCAGAAGCTCTCATTCTCCTGTACCTCTCTGCAGCATATGACATGGCTTCACACCCCATCCTCCTCAGGTGTCTGCACGAGATTGGTATCCAAGACCACACTCTCTAACAGATCTGCTCCTTCTTAATGATAGAACATGAGCTGTCAGCCTGGCACCTTACTCTTGGAATCCCAAAAACTCATCACCCCTACCCTCATCAATGCATGCTTGATCCCTCTAGCCAATGTCATTCATGCACACAACGTCAACATCCTCTCCTATGCGAATGACATACAACTCATACCCTCCCTCTCGGACACGATCCCCCAGCACAAGAAACAATTTCAATATCTGCATGACCAAAGTCACTAACTGGATGAAAGCCAAGTGTCTCAAGCTGAACATCAACAAAACATTCCAAACTGTAAGTAGGTTGAAACCACAACAAGTAGGAACAAGCATTTGCTATGCAAAAGGTCTCACATTTGTTTGAGTTAGAGGTATTGGCATTGTAAATTCATAACAGGTCCTTACTTTCCACATAAATTGGTCAACTCTGCCTCATAATTTTGTCTTTTTCTGACATACAATTCCAGTGGCCCTCCATATAACTAAAGCCACTTCCATTTACCTTCTTACGCTATCTGCAACAATAAATGAAAATGTTGCCATTTAGAATCCTAATTTAAACCAGCCATGCTAATTCCAATAGAATACCACTTTCATCACCCCATCATCAGAGTTGCTGGCTAGCTAACACAATTCCCCCATAGAAAGGACACAAGATAGCCACAGAGGAGAAATAAACTAGAACGGTCACCCAAACATATCAAGAGTGTTCGGCCAGTCATAGTGTAATAAATTGGCCTGAATTATGGTCAGAATTGTAATAAGAAAAGATTATTAAAACATTATCAGATATACATTTTTGGCATTAGACTATAATTCTCAAAACAGTCCTTAGAGGGCACCATAACAAAAATATAATTTGTCAGAAACATGGTCATGTAACCATATAATTAGCCCCCAGAAGGCTAGCAGCTCCACTGCAATGATATTACAATGCAATGATGTGACATACAAGTCCTGTAAAACAAAACTTCTCCTAGCTATAAAACAAAAGTTCAAGTCACGAGAAAGCTTAAAGACACTGAATGGTAGGAGGGGTTATTATTTCAGGGTCCCCACTAACCTACTTTCGGGACCCAGAGATGATGTAGACAGAAAGAGCATTTGGAAGGTGGACCCATTGTCCTAGGACGACCACAGGCTGAGTTATGAGCAAAACATTTTTCTAAAAGTAATACCCTGCAAAGCATTATGGTGTAAGTTTCCCGAGTGCAGTAAATATTGTAGTATTAGCTCTCCCACTGTGCCAGGAAAGCTGCTTTCACTTTGAGGATTTCTGTTTAAAGTAAAGCATTTACCAAATTCCAGTGTTTTGAGGGGAGAGCCACAAGAGACGACTCTGATTAGGTAACTGTGAATAATGTGACCAGTGCACCAACACCACCTATCGAGTTCATGCTGTTGTGCTTGTTCATGCTGTGGGCACCGTGGCCTCCATGTAGCACAAAGGGGAGAGGCAAAAGAATAAAATGAGTTCCCCACGCTGAAGTATATCAGCAATCGTACAATAATCCATGGAACAGGGGCAGTCTGCAAGCCGTGACAAAAACAGCCTCAAGTGATTTCTGAAAGGCAAGCCCAGGAACAAATGAAAGTGATGGGTGTGAGATGGGCGTGGCTAAAAGCCCACAATACTTACAACAGGTCAATGTGCTTCCGTGTGCAACCTAAAAATAGACTACTTTCTAGAAAAATGCAAAAACTGTGGTAGTTTTTTTAATACAATCCTGCTTTGTTCCATAAAGCTGGTAAGATGGTGATCCTAGCACAGCATAACTTTTGTTGATGTCATTCTTAGAAAAAACCTTGCAGTTTCTTGCACACAACATTTTCCCATTTTGCTCACAAAAAACTAATTTATCTATGTTTTTGTACTTTCGCTGTGTTTTAAAGGAGAATCTACAAACTGTTAATACCTTCAGACTCCCTAGCATATTGGGAAAAAAAGATTTCAAATTCGGTATGTGCTCTTTTTATGTAGAAAGAATATTGCAAATGTTTAGGCATGCACTAAAAAGTTTAGCAGTCAAGAGATTAAACACTCTTCAATAGGTGCAAGCATCTTTCTTGTACTTTAACCATGCTGCCACTGCAGATTTAGAATCAACTTATAGAGATACCAGAATGAGTGAAATAACCTTTGAGGATCATAATTATAATGCCCTGGGAGACTAAGGTAGCATTTTGAGGAAACATTTTAGGTGATGTGGGCAGCTGCACCATTTCCAGCCCCAAATGCCATTTAAAAATGTTTGTAATGTCCCTGCCCACTTTGGGGTGGCCACGAGGAATGGCTATGCAAATTCTAATCCTTTGCACAAGATTATAGGAAGCTCCTCAGGCCTTTAACTAGCGTATTTTATTAGTACCTTCTCACTTCTCCAATGCTGGAAGCAGCAACCATTTTTTCCCTCAATGGCTTGAGCCACATAGCCCAATTAAAAACATTGTAAGTTCTTGGTGCTCCTGCCCTTTGAAGAGGCCTCCGGTGTGTGGCCATTGTGAGTGGGGGGCCCACTCCGATGTGGCCTGGCCGGCTGTCTGTTGTGCAGCACTGGAAGTCTATTTGTTCCCATAGATCTATGAATGGCAGAGGCTGGCAGCTGGGTAGCTGAGTGCATCCCAGTCTCCCCCAGATACAGTCATAATGAGCAAGGAAGGGTACTGAGGAATGAAGGAGCAAGGTATTGCTCCGCCCATGGTCCTTCTGTCACGTAGGCAAAGTCTACCACCTGAAGCAGTCTCTTTGGCCACCTGGCATAAAATCGTTTACTTTTATTTGGGGATCCTGACCTTACTTTCCCTTTAGCAGACCTTTCCTCTGTCTGAACTCCTCATGCTCACTCCTGCTTGGGAAGGCAAGTTCTTCAGCCCCATGACATCCAGCAAGCTGAAACCCTTTCTGTGCCACACTCCCCAGATTCCACTTCCTCCTGGCTACTTGAAGAGCATCTGTTTGTCATTGGAGTTAAGGATCATTCCGTAGACTTTCCAGGATTACCATCCAGGGTCCCCTAGCAGGTTCATTCCCTCAACTGTTCCTCAAGGGACATAAAAGAACCAGCACCACTAGCCCTGAAGAAATGCATCCTACTCCTGGATGCCAGATGGAGTTAGTGTCCTTCAGCCCACCATCTCAGTGAGGACAGCTAGCTTCTCGCCCTAAGTGGTCATTACTTTTCTGTCTTTGCTCCCAGGACCAGTGTCTTCTCAAAAGTATTTCCCTTGTGAAGGGATTTTTAAGTGAAGAGGAACTATACAAATTAAGCAGGTCCTCCTATGGTGATATTGCATCACTCCGCCCCTGTCTTAAAACATCCTACACAGCATTCTGGGAGATTTAAAGTTTTTGACTTCTCTATTAAATGACCTTCCTAGGGAGCCTCAGCTTTGCCCTCTGCTAACACAGGTGACTGGTTCCGTCCCACTAAATCCTCAAAGGGAAGCCCCCCCCCCCCGCTCACTGTGTTTGGCTCCAGAGGTCTGGACTTGCTCCTTTGTTTCCATCAGCTTGGACATTGCCAGCAAGCAGTGGGAGGAGTTAGTTAACACATCAAGATTCCCCATAGAATTTCCAGGAACTGAGTCAAGCACTTTTATGTAATGTCTTTATTGTGTGGGGATGCCTTTGATATTTCTGCTGGTCAGCAGAGTATTTAACTTCACTCTGTAAAGGGGACAAAGGCCTGAAATCTGATTATGGCTAAGCCACAATAATATTACAATTAATAGCGTAACGAGGAGTGTAAATATCATGAAAAGGACTGTTGATCTATGTTTTCCACATGATTGATGCCTCACTGGACCCTGTAAGACAAGGTGGGGTGAAACTGTACTTTGATGCTAATTCGGCATATAATATGCCATTCAATAAGCACCACAGACTTTCAGTAAGCACTACTGACTTACACTATGAACACCCATTCACATCAAAAGACCTTGCCCCAATGCAGCACCAATCCTTGAAGAGTCCCTTCTACAACAGGTGACCTGTGTGCAGGTACCGAGCTGCGCAAGAAGGTAGTCTCACACATGCAGCCTGAATACATGCTCACAAGCATGTGTTAACATGATCACGTCTAACCAGCCCAGAGCTTTTTAATCTAGCTGTGCACCAGCAGCCTTATCATAAAAGGCAGGCATTGGTCATTTTCATTTTTGGTCCATTTCCACATAATTTACTGCAAGTGAGAGTCAGGTAGTGAGACTCAATCACATAAAGGTCCATAACCAGGTAGTCAGTAAACGAAAAGTCCAGGGGGATTAAATATAGAGAGTCTATTTCATACAAATATTAAGGGCCTCATTACGAGTTTGGTGGTTGGACCGCCAGACTGTCATGTTGGTGGTCCTTCAGACGCCCATGTTATGAGTTACACAGGCAGGACTGGTGACCACCAAACAAAAATGGCAGACCGCCAGTAGTGTGGTGGCAGGAAATAGGCGGTCTGACATCCAGTGCTGTCAATACTGCGTCCAACCACTGAGCATATTACAAGCATACAGATGCCATGGCAGTCAGCCAGTGGCGGTCTAAACCACAATGGTTCATGGTCAGCAAAGTAACAGATAACTGCACATTGGATGAACTAGAAAACAGCACAGCTGACACACACTGCCACAGTGTACATACCTGCAAAGTAAAATATAAAACACACCCTTTCACAGACCACAATCCTTTGAATTTACACAACACGAAAAGAACATTGACCACCAGTTTCCCATTTTTCCATAGATTAGGCAGCCCTATTTTTCATCATCCCATAGATCACACTGCACATACTTCTGTCCTTTCACATCCTCTTGCACTTCCCCTACTTAGTAAGTCCCTGTCACCCATTTTCTTTTCCACCATGTCAAGTTCCAAAAATCCATGTTTTCCAAAAGATAAGTTAAGAGCCATGGTGGATACAATTATAAGAGTAGAGCCACAATTGTTTGGAGCACAAGTCCAGCATACTCCTATCTGAAGGAAAATAAAAACTTGGGACAGAATTGTCGACAGAGTGAATGCTGTAGGCACCACCCTGTGCACAAAGGAGGACATCAGGAAGAGGTGGAACGACCTCTGGGGCAAGGTTCGCTCCCTGGTCTCCAGGTACCAGCTGCAGACCATGAATACTGGTGTTGGCCCTCCAATTGCCTCACTACATCTCTTTCATTGGGAGGAGAAGGTGTTGGCCATCCTGAGGGCTTGTAAGGAATACCTGGGGGAGTGGAGTCCGGTTAGTCACAACACATAAAAAATGTCACCAAAATGCCATGTCATGCATGCTCATAGCTCACCTTTTGCCACTGTCTTGTTTCTGTACCCCACCAACATTCAATAACCAGAGTAGCTAAGTGTAAACACTGTTAATCTGTATTTTTGGAACTAACATCACAGCTACTAAGGTCCATCACATGCCATTGGTCCAAATAGGGCCTGTAAGTCTTTCAATATACAATAATAATCCCAGGGCTCATGGAATGTCTCAACAGAAAAATGTATTCCCAGGCCTAAATGCAGTCTGCAAACAGATATGTATGTACATGTGTACGTTTTGTATAGTGCTTGTACTACAGAGTGCTCCCTGACTCTCAGGAGACACTTTTTCTGTAACTCCAAACATCAACAAAGTGTTGGCTTCTCCAAATACTCTTGTTTTTTAACTCACAAATGAAGTGTACTCACCTGTGGGGGATAACATTTGTATAGTGTGTGTAGCACAGGGAGTGACATGACTGCTAAGGCCATGAGGCTTTTTTACTGCTACTCCAACCACCAGCCCAGTGTTCTGTTCTCCAAATACCCCTATTTCTTAACTCCCAATTGAAGTGTAGTCACCTGGGAGGATGCCATGTGTTTAGTGTGTGTAACAGAGAGAGAGTGACATGACTTCAACTCCCAGGAGGCTTTGGCCCTCATTCTGACTTTGGCAGGCGGCGGAGGCCGCCCGCCAAAGTCCCGCCGGCAGAATACCGCTGCGCGGTCAAAAGACCGCCGCGGTTATTCTGGGTTTCCCGCTGGGCTGGCGGGCGACCGCCAGAAGGCCGCCCGCCAACCCAGCGGGAAACACCCTTCCATGAGGATGCCGGCTCCGAATGGAGCCGGCGGAGTGGAAGGGGTGTGACGGGTGCAGTAGCACCCGTCGCGATTTTCAGTGTCTGCATGGCAGACACTGAAAATCTTGGTGGGGCCCTGTTACGGGGGCCCCTGCAGTGCCCATGCCATTGGCATGGGCACTGCAGGGGCCCCCAGGGGCCCCACAACACCCCATACCGCCATCCTCTTAACAGGATGGTGGTATGGGGCTCGGAATCAACATGGCGGCGCAGCAAGCTGCGCCGCCATGGAGGATTCCCCAGGGCAGCGGAGAACTGGCGGTACACCAAAGTACACTTGTCCAAATACCCCTGTTTGGTAGTTCCCAACTGAAGTGCACTAACCTGTGAGGATACTATTTGTCAAGTGTGTGAACAAGAATGACTAGCCTGACTTCGACTCCCAGCAGGCCCTGTTTCTGTTACCTCAAACACCAGACCAGTGTCCCCTTGTCTAAATATACCTGTTAGATAACTCTCAACTGGTGTTTAGTCTCCAGGGAGGAGACTATTTGTCAAGTGTGTTCACTTTACTAAAGACCCCTATTCCTTAACTCTCAATGGAAGTGTACTCACCTGGGAGGATACCATTTGCTAAGTGTTGAGAAGTAGAGTGACCTGACTGTAAATCCCAATAGCCCCTGTTATTCTTACTCCAAACATCAAGACAGAGCCCACTTGTCCAAAAACCCTTGTTTGTCAACTCTCAATTGAAGTATACTCACCTGGGAGTGGTCAAGCAGAGATCATACTCAAATCAGAGAAGTATCTGTCAACAAAGCTACATCTTGATTTGGTAACCCAATATGAAATATTTGAGGACAGGAATCACACCTTACCCAGTATTCATAAGGTCTCAAGGTGCATCACCAGATTGATATTAGCAACAGACACATTCACACTGCACTAGGCACATGATGCCTCCAGCTCCATACACAACAAAGTACCGGGTATGTTTCCCTCACACTCAACTAGGCCTCCAAATTGGCAAAGATCTTATCTAGTCACTGTTTTGCCTGCACTGGTGGCAAGATGATATTTTCAGGTCATCCTCCAAATGCAAATGATCTGCATATTTCAGTAGCTGCCTGAGTCAAAATGAATTGGCATGCTTCACACATGTCATGTCAATACACCCAATATCACGGTTACTTGCCACAATAGGATTAACTGCAACTTAACTTTGTACAAGGTCGCTGCTTACTGTAATAAAATGGTTGGAGGTAGATGTCACAAAACAACCAGCAATATTGTATGTTTTACATCAACAGGTGGAGCTGTCACTGAGTAGACAGAGACCACAAAACTGACTCCCACTACCCCCTGGATGAAGCACTCAGTGTAGAAGATGCTACTGTATGTCTGGACGTCGAGGGTGGTTCCGGCCCATCTGGGCAACCTGGTCAGATTGCAACAGTGAGTCTCACTGTGCCCACAACTTCACCTCTCAGCCCTATTGCCTCTTCATCACAGGCAACCTTTTGCCCCACATCATGTTTACCTAGCACAGTGTCTACTCTCTAGTGCCTCCAGTCCTGGATATTGAGTTGCAGAGCAATGCTTCTGACAATGAGGGTCCAGGAACAAGTTTGAGAGGGCACCTTGTGGCAAGGGTATGGGCCTATGTGGGTAGGGTGTGTGGGAGAGATGCTGTGGGCCAGCGGGGTAAGGCCACTGGGGCAGGTCTTGGCAAGATCACCATCAGCCACATCTTGGGGGTCTAGCAAGGAGTGATGGGCGAGGTGTTCACTGATCTACAGGAAATCAAGCAGCTACAAAGATACATGCCACATAGAAATGTGGGAACAGATGGAGGCCCACAATACCAACGTGGCCTCCCTAACAGGGGTGCTGAGGCCATACATACTATCCTAAGCAGAGCTTTTCAACAACAGTCTACCCCATCCTTTGGCTTATCAACACCAGGCACATCAACATGAGTGCCAGCCACTGGAAGAGACACCCTGCCAGAGGACGAACCAGCCCCAGACACCCCTGCCTCTGTAGCAGCAGATTCCATCCCCCCCCCACATATGCGGAGACATCCAGCTAAGAATCCAGCAGGTGCGGATGCCAAGACACCCACTACTGCCATCAAGTGACCTCTTCTTTAAAGGACTTCCTTTGTGTGTGCCACACATTCACTCTGTTGACTGATCTTGACCCAACTACCAGGTCCAGTGGGAGGAGTACTCTGGATTTTGGACTCCCAGTGATGTGGCATCTACTCGAATGATTTCATTCACCATGACAAACCAAAAATCTTCCTCCAGTGTTAAGCACATAGGCTGTCAATATGTCAGGACTATTGGAACACAAGAATGAGTGACTCATACTGAATAAATGAACATAGTTACAGGTACAGACCCCCAGACCACGGAAGGAAGGGGTGTGCTGTACATTGTACTGTAATATAGGCAAACAATACAGTGATTGATGTCATCAGCTTGAGTCTTATCACATATCACACCATAATAATCCAACATCACATACTCCAAGATACAGAGAGATGGCAATACAAAAGTCCCTGATCACAGGGCCATCATAATTCAATTGCCATGCATCTGGTTGTATGACACAAACATATGTCAGGGTTGTGGCACAGGCACTGTAGCCTACAATGACGAAACACATCTACAGCTATATACAGGTCATACAAAAAGTGTGTTTAGCCTATCTGAAGGAGAAATGACTTGCTCAGAGCTAGGACTGCATATTTTCTGACCACTTGATGATACACCTGATGCATCAGGCCCGCCACAACACACAAAACAAGTGCAATGGGCACATCTGTACACCCATCCAAACACTTTGCAAACTGTCTGGGTACATGTCTCATACATTCAAACTCTGTGACCTACATTACCTGGAGCTATCCATGTCTAATTTGCAAGTCAGAACAGCACAAGATACCTGCCAATGTCACAACTCTGAAATGCACACATGAAGATGTCATGGACATGTACAAAGAACAAAACAAGGATTATAGGCTTGAAACCATACCTATGACACAAGTTACATAGCAAGCAACGGGAAAACAAAGTACATTGTAAAGAAACTGACACAAACAAGGCACCATCATCAAGGTATGGGTGTGTCATAAGCTATCTTACCAAGCAGCCTTTGGCTGATTATTGCAGAGTATCAGCTCCACATTCTGACAACTACATTTCATTGTACAGTCATAGTCATTACATCACATAACATACTTACACTCATGAGAAGTAGGTGGTGATGAGATCTTTTTGCAAGTCAGCTCCTTCCTTTTCACCACTGTCATCCTCACTTGGCATTTCAGGAGTATCACCCAGTGGCACTGCAGGCTCCCCTTCCTCTGGAATGTATGGGATTTTCCTCTGCGTGGCAATGTAGTAGAGCAGTCAATATGCCACAGTGATCTGAGCACTTTCCTGGGTGAATACATGGGGGCTGCACAGGTTGTGTCCAGATACATAAATCTGGCCTTCAGGAGCCCAAAAGCCCGTTCCACTAGCTGTTGTGTCTTTCCATGGGTTTCGTTGAAGCAGACTTGCCCTGGCATAGTTGGATTCCTCAGCGATGTCAACAACCAAAGACGGTTTCTGTCCTTGGTTGTTGTGGCATTAAGGAATGGGACATAACATTCAGGACAGACGAGGCTTACCAACCAACCGGGCCCACTCTGGGGGCATTTGTGACATCAGCTGAGGTATGGTGCTGTTCCGCATTATGAAGGAATCATGGGTTGATACTGGACAATGGGCATGTATTTTTGAAATGTAGAGATCTGCCAAACAGACAACTTGCAAGTTGATTGAATGGAAATTCTTTCTGTGGTGATAGACTTGGTCAGTGGCCTGCGGTGGCACAAAGCCAACATGTATGCCATCAATGGCCCCCATCACAAGTGGGAGCAAAACCATAAAGGTCAGCCTTCACATTGGCTAAATCCTGACGTCGGGAAACCTGTCAATGTGTTAATGTGTTTCAACATTGCTGAGAGGAAATCCAGACTAAACATAGGATGGGATATACTAGCAGATAGGGCCACTGTATGTTGGAATGACCCTGTGGCTAGGAAGTGCACTACTGACTTGACTTGTAAAATGGGTGGCATGCAAGTTCTATAACTAATAGATGGCATCAGATCCTACTCCATCTGATGGCATAAGTCCACTATTGTTTGCCTATCCAGGTGGTATATTATAATTATATGCTGTTGCTCTATGGTCTGGCAGTGGACCTTAGACAGGAGGTTGTTGGATCCTTCCTCTCCCAGGGCACTTATGTGTGACAAGACATGATTTGTAACATTAGTCAGTGTGCCCACAGCAAATACATGATGCATGCCAATAATATTATGTGATAAAGTATTTCTGACTGTACATGCATGACACCCAGTACACATTACAGCTGGCAATTACACCATGGTCACATGTGACCCCCATGGTTGTCAACAAATGTGTCCACAACATGGATTTTGACGAAACTCAAAGATGTGCTACACAATTGCCCCTCAAAATGTGACTATATATTCCGCCCGCCAAAGTGGTTGCGGACCGTGCACTGCCTTTAAATGCCATTTGTGCCCTGCAACACACTACACTGGTGGTTGTTTAGAAGAACCTACATGACAAGACAGAATAGGGTTGTTTGAGGTGCTACAACACATATATTGTAGGTGTGATGCAGTTTACAAAGCCAAATACAGAATTTCATGCCACAAAAATGGTGGATATCTGACCGACTCCACTGAACATTAGGAACTGCTAGCAAATGCTGGTGGGAGTCATCTAGGCGGTAGGCGTTCCAACAGTGGTGGACACAGCCATAGGCTAATGTTGTTGCCTGTGTTGGTCACGGCTGTGTCCACCGGCGGTGATGACAGTGTACACGGCTGACATGACTGCCATGTTCTGCACTTTTACTCACTTGACTCCGGACACTGCTGCCAGCAACACCTCCACCACCTGAGCTTCTGTGTGCCGCCTCTGGGGGCAATCATGGTACATCCAGCAGGTGATAGGGCCCCTGCCTTCTCTCCAGGCGAGCTGGAGAGACTTGTTAATGAGGTCCTACCCCTGTATGAACAGATCTATGGCTCACCAGAGGAGCAGGTAGGTACCTCATAGGCACAATTGATTCTGTTCTACTCCATTCTTTGGCTCCTCACAGGCTACAATGTGCCCCTATGTGTCAGTGAGACTTCCTGTGGGCCTGTTGTTGTAGTCAGTGTGGCATCAATGGGATGTCCATTGTGCAGGTTTGGTGGCTAGTACTATATGATGAGTTAATTGAAATTGTGTTGTGTGAGGTGTTGGGGATCCTAGAAGCTCCTTGTGTTGGATGCACATGACTAGGTAAGGAGATGTTACTGCCATTCAATGACATCTCATTTTTCATGATTGTTGTAAATATTAGACAATGTGTATGTGCATGACAGCATGAGCTGTGTATGCAGCTTGTTTGAGGCATCTGATGATCTTGTGAGCAATGTGTATGGTAACACAGATCTTTCAACCCACATCTGGCATTGACAAACCATTGTTTGGAATCCATTTCCTGACTCACTATGCCCTTCAGGTTGGCACACAAACCAAATACCAAATTGCTGATGGCCACATGATTTACTGTCATGCATGTAAGTGATGGGACTGTGAATGACATATGCTCAGCCTGCAGAGACCAGGGTCTGTCAAATGTATCTCCCAGTATGGAACCTATTCCAGGCTATGGGAGAGTCAATGTGGCTATGCAACTGTGGCACTGTGCCCATTCCCTACCCACCAGCAGATACTGGCATGTGGACAATATCATGCTCTAGTGGCAAAACTTGCCCTGAAAGCCTTAGTCCATTGACTAGATTAGTAATGGGTACTAAGGTACATCCCAGAAGTAGTCAATATGTGCATTTTGCATCGTCAATGTGTGTCTTTGACTCATGACAGGTCCCATACTCCCACAGCTAAGTTGTCACCTTTACAGAAGTCATATTTGTCCTATAAGGCTTATTACACAAATGACAGTCCCACAATCCAAATAGTGTGTTGATTCCAGGGAGCAAATTATTTGTGAATCAGGAGGTTGGTTACAGAGCAGAAATTGTACAATGTGTACCTATGTATTTTGGAAGCCATCTCTGTAGGATAGACAAGTATGTCAAAGGAGTGTTCTGTGTTACTGGTAAATACGACAGAACCCATCCCCTGAAGTGGCATGAGTCTGCATTTCTTAGGCCACATGTCCACACATGCACACGGAAGACACTTACTGTACCCATCATGCCAGTCCCTTCATCGTCACTCAACATTAATGGTGAAGTCTGTGCTATGGAAGTTGCCTGTAGGGACTCTATGCAGTGAGTCAATGTTGCAGAGTGTGAATGTGTTGGTCCATTCAGGTCTAAGGAGTTTACCGTTCAGAAGCCACAAATGTGTTTAGTGTTTCTTTGTGGCTAACACCACAGTACATGTTGTTGGAGCTGTAGGCTTGCTTAATCATTATAGGCCCTGCGCCGAATAGTGGATTTGTCTGCAGATGGATATAAAAGTCTGTAGTCATGTCCTTGTATTGACTTGTGTGCCTTACACTTCTGGCGTGTTAATAAATTAAAAGTTTCTAGCTTGATGGTTGTGACGTGTGTGACTAAACCATTTGTGCCAACATTTGTGATTGTAATCTCTTGATTTGTCTTTTGCATCCTTGCAGGTAAGCACCCATCAGAAGAAAGAGATATGGCGAGCCATCACTTGGAAGGTGTGGACCCTTGGAGTCCACAGCCGACGGAGCACCCACTGTCGCAAGAGGTGGGATGACCTGAGACGCTGGGCCTAGAGACTGGGGAGGTCCAGCTGGGGCTATCCTCCCAACGCAGGTGGGGCACACGTTGGACCATTACTCCCCTAATGACCCTCATTCTGGCGGTGGCCTACCCAGACCTTGATGGGCATTTGAGGAAAGCACAGCTGCCACAAAGGGGTGAGCACATGACATATTGCTGCTTTCACATTGCAAAAGTAATGAGTTAGGTGCTGACATCTCCCCCCGGCGATTAGGGTTGAGCCATGTGTGACACAGTAGATTTGTGTCTGTTTGTGTAGACATGTAGGTGGTGATTCCTAGTTTGGCGGGTGGCGGTCGCCGCCCGCCAAGCGGGAACCGCCAGAAGACCGTACCGCGGTCAAAAGACCGTGGCGGTCATTCTGGCTTTCCCGCTGGGCGGGCGGGCGACCGCCAAAAGGCCGCCAGCCCGCCCAGCGGGAAACCCACAGCAATGATGAAGCCGGCTCCGAATGGAGCCGGCGGAGTTGCTTTTGTGCGACGGGTGCAGTTGCACCCGTCGCGATTTCCAGTGTCTGCTATGCAGACACTGGAAATCAATGTGGGGCCCTGTTAGGGGGCCCCTGCAGTGCCCATGCCAATGGCATGGGCACTGCAGGGGCCCCCAGGGGCCCCACGACACCCGTTCCCGCCAGCCTGGTTCTGGCGGTCGAAACCGCCAGAACCAGGCTGGCGGGAAGGGGGTCAGAATCCCCATGGCGGCGCTGCCTGCAGCGCCGCCATGGGGGATTCTGCAGGCCAGGGGAAAACCGGCGGGAAACCGCCGGTTTCCATTTTCTGACCGCGGCTTTACCGCCGCGGTCAGAATGGGCCTGGATGCACCGCCAGCCTGTTGGCGGTGCATCCGCGGTCCCCTACCCTGGCGGTCTCGGACCGCCAGGGTAGGAATGACCCCCGTAATGTGGTCCATACTGATGTGCTTTGACTATAGGCCGAGGGACCTAGTACACAACTGTGTACAACGCACAAACAATTTGCTCACCAGGGCAACATATTTCTGTGTACAATGATCAATCAAGTACTATTTGTTGTTGTAGTGGGTATAAATTCTACGCAACAGACCATGACTCCTCAGCGTTACAGGCCAAAGGAAAGGAAGTGATGGGTACCTTTCTCAGCCATGTGTCTTGGCAAATGAGTATATTGACATCTGCCACACAGAGGCTACTTGTCTTCAGCGTGTTATGGGTGCTTGTCCCTCACTACTCTCTGTAATGTGAAGATGGCCATTATACATGTGACAGAGCATACATTGCTCTTTGGGTGCAGCTACAGATCAATACATTCCCTTGGTAAGTGGGGGATGTCCATTGACATGATTTTTGTACCAGCACTGTTGCCAACCTTAATTGTGCCTACATGTTAGCATGTGTTCCTTTCTGGTTTGACACAATTTGTATGCTACTGTATCATGCATGGTCTACCTGTCTTCATGGGATGATTTCTGCATTCCTTCACATATATGTGCATGCCAGCCTTTGTGTGGAATATGACATTTACAATAGGGGTATATTTCATGTGGTGCTACATACAGGAGTGTGTCACCATTGATTCTTGACTCACACATAACCTCAGTCATAACTTCATGTCATTTGGCATGTACAACTGCAGTGCAATAGCAATGAGGGACAAGACGTGTATGACTAACATTTTAGCCACAATGTGCATTTCCAGGCCATTGATGTGGCATCATGTAGCAAAATACACTGCACATGTGTAATCAGGATGGTTTGTAACCTGGCTGTTGGCATGCATCACAGAGTGAATTGCAGTTATGTTGGAAACACATGTGGTTGGGTACAACCATTCATCCACGGACACCTGGACTAGCAGGACCAAAATGGAGACAGTGATGTAGCTTCCAATTGGGCAACATGCTAAGGGCCTTCTACAAGTATTTGCAAATCTCTGGGCCTCTCCAATACCTAAAGGACTTATGGTGCCTACTGATGCAATCAGAGTATGTAATTATAAGGGGTGCCAGACATTAGTGGTGATTTTCTTGGGGCTTGCTGATTCATTGTGTTGTGGATTTTTGTGACATTTCTCCCTGTCAATTTGCACATGGGGTCTACAGTGTAGATTTCCATGCCAAATTTGTGGCATATTGGTACTATGTGCCAGATGTAGGTACAAAACAATTAGCGACTCGCAATTTGCAAGCATGTGTGACTCGCAAATTGCGAGTCGCTAATAGGAATGCAGGTACAATGTCCGTGTTCAAATTGCGACTCGCACCCGGAGTCGCAACACAGATAGCGAGTCCGCTGTCTGCGAGGTCGCTGTTTGCGACCGCGCAAAAAACGGACTCGCAATTTGCGAGTGGGTGTCGCAAATTGCGATTACCATGTAAATTGATTGCAGGTGCTGCAGAACACTCCAGAAACCACTCCAGAACTCTCTGGAAACACTTCCTGGCACATGATGATGACATCACAGCCAGGAAGTTTACTAATACACCTGGGAGGAGGGAGGACCACACCCATTTTAAACTGCTGAACAGCCAACAGGAGGAACAGCAGCTACAATGGCAGAAACACCCAGAAAGAGAAAACTGAAATTTTCTGAGAAGGAGCTGGAGGTGCTGACAGAAGAATGCTGTCAGCACTATGATGATCTTTTTGGAAAGACAGCCCTCAATGTGCCAGACTCCACAAAAAAACAACTCTGGCTGGAAATTCAGGAAAATGTGAACTCCCTGGGGGTCAGCCACAGGAGTGTGAATGAGATCAAGAAGAGGTGGTATGACCTCCGCTCCCGGACCAAGGAGAGAGTGGCAGAAAGGCTCCGGGAGATGAGAGGCACAGGAGGGGGACCATCATCCGTACCACCACCCACACCCCTGGAGGAAAGGGTGGAGGAGACCCTGGAGCAGGAGGCAGTGACAGGATTTGGAGATCTGGATACCTCTGAGCCCACTACATCAACCGGTGAGTACCATGTGATATGCCTGTACCCCCATCAATGCCATATCCCCACCCACCATGTACACAGGGGCATGCACAACCAAGATAGCTCCATTTCAGGGTAGCAAACACCAGAATGATGCATTATGGGCAATGTAGTCAAGTAGGCAGTCAATAGGCAAATGTTTATTAGGAAGTGTGCAACAGATAGTAGACACTGACAGCCTTTTCCCCATGTCCCACAGGTCTCCCACAAGACACCACCACAAGCCACAGCAGCCAGGTGCCAAAGAGTCAGCCAGCCCCATGATGAAAGCACAGGAGCTGCCACCACTCCCACCTGCACCACCAACACCATCACCTTGATGTCTACACCTGCTGGTTCCGGAGGCTGCGCCAGCAACAGCCAGGAGTGCCACGGTACAGCTCACAGGGCATCCACCGCTGCGCAGGCGACGCAGGTTGAGGTGAGCAGGGCTGCAGGCTGAGTCCAGGCGTCCATCCAACACCATGACTGAGGCACAACTGCTCCGTGGTCAGCGCCTGCAGAACCAAACGTTAGGGAGAATTAGTGGGGTTCTGCACCGCTTTGTGAGGAACAATGAGACCAGCATGCAGCAGCTCCATGCCCAATTGGACGTCATTGGCACAAACACTGGGGACCTAGCCCTGTCCCTGCGGGAACTGGTGGCTGGACTTCTGTCACAGAGCGAGGGTGGGCGGCGCAGGGACTGCCAGCTGCTCCAGAGGCTGGACAGGATGGCCTCATCAATTGGCAGACTGGCAGTCAACACCACTGGCCTGTCCAGAAGGACAGTCGGCCTCCAAGTGGAAATGGGCCACTTTGCAGGGGATGTGGCAAGAGGCCTGGGCCGGATAACACATGTGATTGATTTAATGGAGGCACGGCATGTGTCCAGGGGTACAGGGGACACCCCCCAGGACAGCGAAGAGGGCTCTACTGTGAGCAGTGTCTCTGCCAGTGACACTAGGGTGCTCCGGAGTGGGAGTACCAGGCAGAGCACTGCAGAACAACCTGGGACCAGCCAGGCTGGCAGAGGCCGCCGTAGGTCATAGACTAAACCCTGTCCCTGATGTTGGGGCACATGACGGCAATGTGCCCCATGCATGGTTGGCTTTTTGAAGTACATGAACAGTTTGTCATTGTGAATAGTTCAAATTCTGCACATATTAAATAGTTTTTTTGTTCCACTTAACAAATGGAGGTTTTGGTCAATAGGTGGATATGTTTGAAGTTGACACGTACCTTCCAAAGTATTGTGTTGCAATGTGTTCCCGTCTCAGTCTGCCTTGATTTGCGATGCTCCGATCCCCATGATGGCAATGTGGTTGCTCCTGCTCTTCATCCTCAGAATCAGGGTCTGCAGGGGTGAGAGGTAGCCCACGTCGGGTGGCAATATTGTGCAGGATGGCGCATGCAACAACAATTTTGAATGCTGTAATGGGGATATACTGGAGGGCACCTCCACTGCGGTGGAGGCATCTGAACCTTGCTTTCAGCACTCCGAAGGTGCGTTCAATCATGTTCCTGGTCCTCTTATGTGCACTGTTGTATCGCCTTTCGGAATCATTGCTGGGTGTTAAGAACGGAGTCATTATCCATGGCCGTAGTGCATATGCACTGTCACCTGTTGGGCACAAACATTACACTGTTAGAAAGTCCTGGTTGGTGTGCACATTGATCTGTGTGTATGTTTACGAGGTGTATGCAGCTCTACCTAGGAGGTATCCGTCTCCAAACTCCCCACGTTCCAGGCGTTGGTGTATCCCACTGTGCCTAAAAATGTATGAGTCATGGGTACTGCCTGGAAATTTTGCGACAATGTCAGTGATGACTTAATGAGCGTCACAAACAACCTGAATATTCAGTGAGTGGGTACACTTTCTGTTGCGGAACAGATATTCCAGGTTAGCAGGGGGGCATATTTGAATATGTGTCCCATCTACACACCCTATGACATGGGGAAAGTTGGCAATCCGGTAAAATTCCAACTTGGTGCTGTTAATTTCTGCCTCATTCCTTGGGTAGGTATATGAAGTGAGACATGTGTGTGAGTATGGCATCTAGGAATGCCCTGAGGAACCTTGATAGTGCACTTTGAGATACCCCACCTGCCACAGCAATGACCCCCTGATAGCTCACCGAGGCCAAGAGATGCAGTGAACATAGCACTTGCACATGCGTAGGGATGGCGCAGCCGCGCAGAGTATGGCGTTCTAGCTGTGGTTTTAGTAATTCAATTAATTCTAGTATGGCTGCGCTGCTAAGTCGGTATTTGTCATATATCTCTTCCTCAGTTTGCTGAAAAAGAGTCTGCCTTGTTCTGAAAATCTTCTCCTGTCTCTGGCTCCTCCTCCTCCTCTGCTGGGCTGGTTGGACTCTCCTCCTCACTGCTATCAGGTATATCTCCGCCATCTTGAGTAACCCAGATGCCTTCTGGGTCTCCTTTTATACTTTGGTAATGATTACCACCTGCTCTGAGTTAGTGGTAAATGGGACATGCAAACTGGGCTTTTTGCGACTAGTCGCAATTTGCGAGTTGCATTTGCATATGGTTTGCGACTCGCAAATTGCGACTTCCTATTTGCGGGTCGCAAAATGGGGTCGCACATTTTGCGAGTCGGTAACGGCTCGCATCGCTTTTTGTGAGTCGGATATGGGATTTTTGCATCCCATTTCCGATTTTGCACAGTCGCAAATAGCGATTCGGGCCATTTGCGACTCGCAAAACTGTGCTACATCTGGCCCTATGTCCATGACTCCAGTGGGACAAAGTTCATTTGGTGAAGTGTGCATTGTTGATATGTTTCCAGTGTGACATGAGTAATTCCATGTCACCTACTCCAGACTACTGTACTGTTGTCAGCAACATGGCATGTTCTAGGAGCATCATTTCACATTGTTGTGTTATTGTGTATATGACATATACATCTCTTCATGACCTTGTGTGTTATTTGTGGGAATTTAGTTGGTATTCGGCTATTATTGTATGACAGCAGGTAACTGAGGTATGCACCATGAGGCAAAGCATTGAAGGCGATGTGGTCTACTACTTGTTCAGTGGTTACTGTGATTGTACAACTTCAGCCATGCAATTGTAGTTGTCTGAGGTTCTGATTTTCCTGTGGGCAACTGTTGACAGTTCAGATGGCATGCATGCATGTGGTATGGTACATGTAGGGTCCTAAGTGACTGGAGTTTCTTGCTGGGGGCTACTTGACATCATGGTAATGTTTTACTAATAAAAGCTATTATTTAAGTGTGATCAGGAAATCAGGAACATGTGGTGACCCCTTTCCTCTTTGTGTTTTCAGCATCAGCCCAGGAAAGCGAAGAAGACAGGGCACAACCAAACGGGAAAGCATCTGACCATGGTACCTGGAGGCAAGACACCATCAAAGGGGACCAGTGGCCCTGAGGGTCACAGGAGGAGACCAGATCTACATACTAACCATTGGATTCTTCCTCCAGTGGCCAATCCGTTGTAGTGAGGAACCTATAGGGACCTACTCCTGCTTCATCTTTGTTAGCCAACACCAGTTCTATCACCACCCTCCATGTTACTCCCCACCCAGTTGACTGTGCCCACTCACTCAAGAGGGGGAGCATCTCCTTTGCCACAGTCACCTCTGCCCCAGCCCCTGTTATCCCTGCTGCTCTGATTGAGGAGGCTATTGGTCTCCTGAGGACCATCTATGTGGGTCAGACTGCCATTGTGAATGCCATCCAGGTGCTCACTAGCGAACCTCAGAAGACAAATGCTTTCCTGGAAGGCAATTATAGTGGCATGTCTGGCCTACAGAGATCTTATCAGGCTCCGGCGCCCTCATTGTCGGCAGCCGGTCACCCCCCACGTTCCTTCCCACCTTCACCGACCTCTTCCCAATCCAAATTCCCCATTCTTCTACAAACACCACAAGACACACCAGCATGCATGCACTCAACATACACCCACAAACACAACATCAGCCACAACTTCAGTACACACTCCCACTAACCCACACACATCCAGCATACCCACAGGCACCACCACAACAGCCAGTGACACATCCACCACACCCACAATACTCACATCCACCACCCCATCAGACACACAGATATCCATCACAACCAGCATAACCACAGACACCACTCCAACAGACACACAGACATGACAAAGCAATGGATTAAAAAACCCAGATCTTTGTGACTGGGGTTGAATGTTTGCATTGTTCAGCATTCCATCCTTCATCTGTTATTTTTGCTTTTGTCACCCTATGTGGGAAGGGTATGCCCAGATGTGTGTCCCGTGCTCACTAAGCCACTGGATTCAAGCAAACCTGGCTGATGAGGGGTGATATTCTGAATCAGTCCCAGGGTGCGTGTTTCTAGTCCAGGGAGGACCTGGCTTGGCAGTTAGGAATGATCTGTGCCCATGGGATCAGAGTCAAGACTGATTTGCAGATGGCTGGGTCCAAAGTGGGGTGGCATGGTGGGCAAAAAAATAATTGATTAAACTCAGATCCTTTGGACTAAGGGTGAATGTTTGTATTGTTCAGCATTCTATCCATCATCTGTTCTTTTTGCTTTTGTTGCCCTAAATGGGAAAGATATGCCCAGACATGGATCTCGTGCTCACTGCTCCACTGGATTCAAGCTAGCCTGGCTGACGAGGGGTGATATCCCAAAACTGGTTCCAGGATGCTTGTTTCTGGTTCAGGGAGGGCCTGGCTTTCCAGTTCAGGCTGGACTGTTCCCTTGGGGCTCAGGGTCAAGAATGATTTGGCTTGGTCAAAACGTAGATGGTGTGGTGGGCAACAAAATGATGGATTAAACTCAGGTCTTTGTGACTGGGGGTGACTATTTGCATTGTTTAGTGTTCCATCCATCATTTGTTCTTTTTCTTTTGTTGCCCTAAGTGGGAAGGAGTGGCACAGACATGGGTCCCATGCTCACTGTGCCTGTGTATTCTAGCTAGCCTGGCTGATGAGGGTATGACATCCCAAAATCTGGCCCAGGATGCTTGTTTCTGGTCCATGGAGCACCTGACTTGGCATGCCTGGCAAGACTGATTTGCATATGGCTGGGCCCAAACTGGGATGGCGTGATGGGTAAAAAAACAATGGATTAAACCTAGATCCTTGTGAGGGGGTGAATTTTTGCATTGTTCAGCATTCCATCTATCATCTTTTCTTTTTGCTTTTGTCACACAGACATCCACAACTTCTAGCATACCCACAGGCACCACCCCAACAGAAACACACACACATCCACCACTCCATCCCCCTTCACCTCCCAGCCCCCAAGACATGCAAACACCCACACTCACACAATCAACAGGCACACCCTAACAGAAGCATACCTCACACACCCAAGACATCTACACGCACACACCAGATGACTACCCCTCAACCTCCAAATCCCCCAACCGCTTTGGTTGGCCATCCTCATGTTCCATAGGAGAGTTTCCTTTTTAACCTTGCCCTTTCCCCTGTTACCTCTAAACCCCCTTACAAATGCAAGAGGCCCCTACCCACAACCCAACCCATCCCTTCCACATTGAAGTCCTCCCTGTAACACCTGCCCTCTGCAAGCACGCATGCGCCTCCCCTCCAGAAGAAGATTACTCCTCCTAAGAAAAAGTCTACCCCTCCCAAGCCCACCCATCCTAAATCCGAGCTCCCCCCTCCCAAAGATGATCCCTGAGGAGCTTGCCTGCCTGCTCCTTCCTATGGAGGTCTCCTGGCAGTGACACGAGTCAAGTGTGGGCACAGTGCTTTACCATGGACTGGCCATCGGCCTTTGCTATTATGCATTTTCTGTTTAATAAACCCAAATTGTTGTTTTTTGGGTACATGCTAGTCCTTCAAATACTTTTCTACCTTTATGTTGTTCCTGAGAAACTTGTGTTGTCTGCCCATAGTTGTGTGTGTTTCAGCCTTTTTGTTAATCCATTTGCTATTGTTTGCAATATGTGACTTTGTGGGCAGTGCTGGTGTCACCCAGGAAAAGGGTAGATGTTGACTGAATGGATATGTGTTTGATAATGCAATTGTGGTGTCATTGAATTGTGTCATGTTTGGTATGGTAAGTATTTCATCTTGTGTGGTCCAATGTCAGCATGTATGGTGTTACACTTGTCCCCCTAATATGAGTTGTAAATTAATCTTATGTGTTGCAGCTTGATTTTTCTTTGTGCAGATATGGAGGGTGTTAAGTTGTGCTAACTTCCTTTGCAGTTGACTGAGTATGTGTCAATTTTGCTGTGTGTACTTTGCAGCTACTTCATCTAGATGTATGGCCCATGCTGTTGCAGTTGTGTTTGTTTTCTTGACTTGCACTTCTACTTATTGCAGATAGGAATGCCACTTGTCTCAACTATTGTTTGTCCCTGAGATACATGTAGGGCCAGTTCCTGTGCAAATATTGTTTTAGGAGTGTGTGCAATCTTTAATGTGTCCCAGTGCAGCATCCTTCCCTGAGAGCTCCTGTTGCCCCATTCCTATTGTGCAGGTATTGTATTCATAGTGAACTTTGGATATTTGTCTCTCTGAGTATTGTACATATCATTATCCTTCCATTATGTTGCAATGTGGGTGATGTGTGGGTCCATTACAGGGCTGTTTCATGGGAGGGGTTTTTGTGTTCCACGACACATCCATACATATCTGTGTTGAATTTGACAACAGTCCATGGCATGTGTACTTTGTAATGGTGTTAGTTGTATTGGTAGATGTGATGTTGTTGGTGTGGTCTGACACAAAGCTGTATGCACTTCACTGTCCTTATGATGTGCAGATGTGTGTTTTGGTGTAGTGTTTCAGTGCAGTGTGAGTGACCTGCCCGAAGGGGCTGTTTACTGGCTGTGAATGTGGCTTTCTTTGTGAATAACTCAGACTGTGTACACAAAGGAAAGTGTACTTGGTGCCCCTACAGTGACCCCCATCTCATATAGATGACAGTGTGATGATCTGTTGTTGAGCGTAATGGCACAGGTACGTGCTCCATAGCAGCACAAGATGTGCGATGCTGCCTGCAGGTGGGTTGCTCCCTCTGTACTATCTGTTTCCCCCTGCTGAGATGTGGTGGTTGATCCGCCATGGTCACATTGGCAGTGTGCAACCTCATAATGTGTCCAGCAGAAACACAGGCTCCACAGCCTCGTCACCAAGGCGGACTGTGCTGCTTGGCGGAGCCAGTGGGACAGCAGCAGTCTTTGCTCCAGAAGCCCACATGACTCAGCGGTCATGACAGTGCAGAGACCGTCAGACTCGTAGTGAGGCCCTAAGTCTCAGTCTAGGCTACAAAGATTTGGTTATGTTAAAAGATTTTCCCTAGTAAGTAGTTGATCAAATGACATGAAGTCTACCGTCATGCAATATCATAATATCTGCTAAAAAAATATTCACACAAGGTAACGGCAGGATTTTCAGCAATTCCAACCCAAAAAGGAAGTCGAGTACTCTGTCCATAACATTAATAGATTCCGTTGGGTTGTGTTTGTGTCAAGATGTGGGGAGGTGTAAAAAACAAAAGAATGCCCCCAAATGGTGGTGAATCATTAGTAGCATGTCCTGGAAACCACTGCCTTCTGCATCAGATAAACCAAAAAGGAAACAGGTCTAAATTTAAACAGATGATCCTTACCCTGGTTGACTCTTTATGTTATGTTGTGAAAGCACTTTTTTATATCAATGCTTTATTGAATGTTTAAAAAAAAGGAAAATAGCAGTCATATTTAACAAAACAATATATATGCAGTATCAAATCCAATGTGTACAAATTATATATAGACAAATAATTGTAATTGAATATAAGAAAAGAAAAAAGAAAACAATAAGTAGGTAATGAATACATTCTACAAACATATAAAGCAAATCCAATATAAACCTATAATGAGTTTTTATGTTAAATTACAAGATTGATGCAAGCAAATATTCTTCAAAGATATCATAGTAGTTACGCTGTGGCGATATGAGAAAAACAAATAAAATGTTTACGGTTCTAGAGAAGGACCCCAAATAGAATCATGTCGATTGTATATCATCCTCTCAAAATTTGCTACTTCAAACAGGCCTTCAACCAGCAATTAAATGTCGGTACAACATTTGATTTCCAGTGGTGTAAAATATAAATTTTTGCCCAACAGAGCTGTGGATAGTCATTTAAATGTATGTATAGAGATATTTTTCCGTCCTGTTGTATCATGTAATAAAGATAAATGAGAAAGTGAGAGAAAAGTGGGTAGGTGAGCATTTCTTCAGATAGTTTCATATTGGAGCCAGAAAAAAATGATTTTATTGCATCCCATACTATATGAACAATATCACATTCTTGTTTGTAATATCTCCAACATTTAGAGTTAGGGCTAAGTTTGGCAGCATGAAGCTTGGCAGGGGACCAATACCATCTATGCAGTATTTTACAATAATACAATTTCAGACAAGAGTCTTGAACCTTATTATATTTTTCCAATACTATGGTTGATTTTTTTATCTGAAAAGGTTGTGTTAATTTGAGACGTCCACTAGGATCTTAGATTATTTGATGTTTCATTGGAAAGGGAGGGTTCAATTAGCATGGAATATAAGCCTGAAACTGTACCTTTCAAAATTTTCCAGGTATGAATATATTTTGTGATTGGAGACGAGAAATTGATTCCTGAGATATTTCTAAAATAGAATTAAAAATATAAATTAATTGAATAAAATTGGTAATCTGATTTTGGGAGATTACATTTGGTTTGTAGTGATGCAAATGATTTTAAATAATTTTGATGTGTAAGCAAACTTATTTTATGTTTACTCCACATAGATTTTATAAAGTTCTTTACCCGCATATTTCATTTCAACATTATTCCATAATGGAGCTTGAGAATTTAGGGGTGTGAGATATTGTAATTTGATGTGCTTTTTTGCCAGGCTAGTTGAGAAGAATGTGTAAAAGGATTAGAGTATTTTGTAAAGTATGGGTTTTTAGCAGAACAGATAGCAAGACCCAAAGTGGTGTATTTTGGTGTGTAGGGAGCACATAAATGGAATAAGTCAATTGTTGAGCTATCTGATCATTTTCTAGATGGGGAACACTGAGAAGAAGATTGTAGTTTTTAACCACTTAAACAAGGTTTATTATTGCCCCATATAAAATGAGGAACCATAGAAGGCATATTCTTAAATATTGTAGCAGTTGTGGTTAATATTATTATGCTGAATATGTCATTGAATTTAGGAATTGTATTCATTTTTATAATTTGTAATCTACCCCACAATAATAGGTTTATAGAGATTGGAACTGAAAATCTTGCTCAACCTGTTCAACAATAGGATTCAAATTATCTATCATCATATTTTTTAATCCAGGAATGAGAAGAATTCCAAGATATTTAATGTGAGAATGTTTCAATTGAAAGGGGAGAGGATCTATAGAGTCAATAGTAGGAGTACTATTCAATGTAATGCTTCACATTTTGACAAATTCATTTTGTATCCAGAAAAGGTTGGGAAATGATTTCCAAGATAAAACAAAGAGGTTGCTGAAGATTCTGGGTGTAGAGGGTCAACAGAATATGTTCAGCATAATAAAAAAGCCTATATTTACCCAGCTGGCCATGTTATACACTTAATATTTGTATTCTGTTTTACAGCTATTTCTAATGGTTCTAAAGGGGGTAGAAATAGCAATGGAGATAAAGAGCATCCTTGTCTTGTGCCATGATAAATATTGAAATGTGGGGAGGTAAAACCATTACATGTAATTGCAACAGTTGGGGAACAACACATACCTTTAGTTAAAGTAATAAAGTCATTTCTAAAGCCCATTTTTTCCATAGTTCAGAACAAAAATCCCCATTCTACTCTATCAAAGGCTTTAGCTCCATCTAAAAATCGCAAAACATTCTCTTCTACTTTGTAACGTGAATGACATAATAGATGTAAAATTGCATGAAGATGATTTAAGGAGGAGAGGCCTGGGACGAATCCAACGTGAGAAGCGAGGTTCAGTGTTGTAATAACTGAATTGAGTCAAATAGTGAAGATTTTTAGCAGCATTTTAACATCAGAATTTATTAATGAGATGGGTCTATAACTGGAGAAACTCAAGTTGGACTTTACCAGGTTTAGGAATTACAGTGATACAAGTACATAGAAAGTCAGAGGATAGGTGTCCTAAATGTAATGCTTCATTAAAGCCAGATCTTAGAATTGGGACAGTACTTGTTTTAGTAATTTTAAAAAATTATTTTGGGAAGCTTTCTTCCCCTGGAGCTTTATTGGTATCAGAACATTCAGTAACCTTAAATATTTATTTTGTTGTAATTTCCCCTTCTAGGCTTTCTCTTTGTTCTTGAGTTAATTGTGGGAGGTTAATGTGTGCAAAAACATTTTTTCTTCTTCAGTACTCAAACATTTTAAAGAAGAATAGAGTGACTCATAGTATTTTTTAAATTGTGACAATACGTCAAAAGTCTAAGTAAATAAATCTCCAGTCGAATTTTTAAGAGGAGGGATAATTCTGGAAGACTCTTGTTGACGTAATTGATAAGCTAAAAGTCTCTCAGCTTTCCCTCGTCTTTCATAATAACGTTGACGAATAAGAAATAAGGATTGTTCCACGTTTGAGATGTATAGAGTTTGAGGTGTATAGAGTTTATTGAGTTTGAACTTTGCAGACAGTAATTGCCTTAATATGGCAGGGAATTCCATTTAAGAGTAATTATCTGTAAGAGTAGAAATTTCTCTCTCAAGAATTAACTTGGATTTATTTACTGTATTTTAAGAAGAGCTGAGTCTTTCATAATCACTTGTCTTATTACGGCTTTACCGTCACGCCATAGTATATCTGCACTAGTGACGGAATTCTTGCTATCGTTTAAAAATCGTTCACCATATTGACTAAATTTATGTTTATCCTAAGGTGTTTCATAAGAAGAAAGATTATGGACCTTACTATGAGATTGGTGGTCCCACTATGGGACTGTCAATCTCTCCGGGAGGACGCTACCAACATGGCAGTGGCCCTCCTAAAGTGTAATGCAATGTTTCCACCTGGCAGAATGGTGGGAACATTGTAGTGCATGGTTCCTGCCGGGCTGCCCGTCAGGAACACCTCTCATGAACACTGCTATGATATTGGTCTCAGCTCCCTTGGCCAATACCATAGCACACAGCACCCTGCCCTGCCCTGTGGCCCCAGGCACTGGCTTTCTACCAGCCTTCTCATGGGGGGAACCCCCCCATGAGAAGGCTGGTGGAAAGCTGAGTTGTAATTAGCCAAGGGGCGTTGCTGTGGTACAACTCAGACCACAGTCGGATGTCAGGAACCACAATACCAGTGGAGATGGCAGTTCCCTGGTGGGTCTGCCCTACAGGGTTGGTTTATGGTGGTTAGACTACCATAGTTGTGGCGGTCCAACCCCCACTGTGAGGTTGGTAATCCTTTAACTCACAGCCTTGTAATGAGGCCCTAAATCTCGAAGATGGTTTTGGGGTTTAAGACAATTATATGTTTGAATTAATATATATGAGGTCATTATTTGAAAGGCTGCAAGAAATAAAATAAGTATTTGATACTAATTGTAACAGTGAGGGCGAGGCTAAGAAGTAGTCAATTCTTGTCTGAATTGATTGTGAAGAGGATGTGGAAGTATAATTCCTTTCATCTGGATGTAGTAACCTCCATGGTTCTTGTAGTGCAAATTCTTTGATGAGGTCAAGTAAAATATGTCTGTCACTAGTGTGATGGATGTCGGGTTTCCCTTGTCTCTCAACAAATGGGTCAATAGTTACGTTCCAATCTCCTCCCATTAGATGGAACAAAAACAAGATAATAATCTACTAATTTGATAAATAGAGTCAGTAGGAGCATAAATTCAACCAACAATCATAAAGGTATACTGAAAACAAAGGTTGACAAATCTATATATATCTGTGTCCTCCCAAGTTTGTATAATTTTTTAAGGTTGTTTTTTACTGAAAAGGATAGCTACACCACATGTATGTATGGGGGTACATTCAGCAAAGGTTTTGTTAGAAGTAATATTTGCTTATATAACATGTTCAACCCACTCCCTCTTCACTTTCTCACTTCAAATGCAGAAGGATCAATTTCTTGCAAAAGTGCTATATAACGTGTCTCTTGTTCAAGAAAAGTTAGTATTTTTTCCTCAAAGAATTGTGTGAGACAATGAACATTCAAAGAAACAATCTTTAGTGGTTTTGATTGAAAGGACTGCATATTAAAAAAGAAAAAGAGAAAGAAGTATATGAAGTAGAAAGAAAATGTAATTGCAATTGAAAAAAGAAGTAATAATAGAAGAGAGGAAAAGAATAGAAAATAATGGAAAAATATTGAACAAAGTATTAAATAACTGAATGTAAGGTTAGAATAAATCTAAAACATAGGATTCAGTCTACAAATAACTGGGGAACAAATGTATGTAGAGAGGAAAATTATTTTTAGTGTAAAATATTCTGATTGAAAGGAAGAGGGTTAAAAATAAGGATCTAAAGAGTTAAATCAGATCAAAAATATCAATATTAAATGATTATGAATAATAACAGTCGGTAAAAAAAAGAAAAACGATTATCCAAAACAAAGTGATAAGACAACAATGTACACTTTCAAACAAGTCTTTAAACTGATGGAGTGAGTAATAGACATCACTGAGTAAGAGAAGGAAGTGAGGCCAGCGTCGCCAACCTTAAAAGAAACTGACAGTCAAAATACCCCATGACTCACCACTGAGAAAAATATAAAGACAGAGAAAAAGAGACATTTCACAAGTATATGTAACTTTCAGAATATTAAGAACTTCCTATATTTGGAAGAGGGAAGGGAAGAGCAGAAGTCAAATAATGAAATAATAATAAGATTTCGCTTAAAATAAAAAACAACTTTACAAAAAGAAAAAAAACAAATTATTTGAGAAAGAGGAAAGAAATCAATAAAGGAATCAGAAAAATGACAAAGAATCTATTACATTCAAGATTTCAAAGGTGATTTAGATTTACCCCCAGGTTGTGAATTCTCCCAGGCTTTAAACTTTCCACAATGGGACCACGTACGTTGAACAGTTTCCCATCTTTCACGATCATATGTGTCTGAAGCAGAAGCTGTTGATGGATCTCATGTAGGCTGTGGATATGAGAAATTATGGCCCATATTTATACTTTTTTAGCACCACATTTGCTAAAAATGATGCAAATGAGGCACTAAAAAAGTATAAATATGGGCTTATATTCCATTTCTGATTCTCTTTTGTCTAAATCATTAAAAAAAGATTCAAGGTCATGAGGGTCAGAATATTCTTTGGTTTTCCCTGGAAAGTCACAATCATAATTGTGGGCTCTAGAAGACCATATTTAGGGGGTTATTCCAACTTTGGAGGAGGTGGTAATCCGTCCCAAATGTGACAGATTTACCACCAGCCGTATTACGAGTTCCATAGGATATAATGGACTTGTAATACGGCTGGTGGTATATCCGTCACTTTACCGTCACTTTTGGGACGGATTACCACTTCCTCCAAAGTTGGAATAACCCCCTTAATGTCCCTCTTTTTAGTCTAAGATATAAGGATAGAAATCATTTCCTTTTGAGATTTGTAGGTGCTAAAAAGTCTGCTTTAATAATGATTTGTGATTTGTCATATACATGAGGACCATGTTTCTTGGATTCAGTAATAATTTGACAAGCATGTTGGTCTCACAAACAGCAGGCTAATATGTAGCGAGGTTGTGTAAAGTGATTTGAGGCTCTTGAGTGGATACAATGAGCATGTTGAAACTCAAGTTGGGGTAGCAAGGTAATGTTCATTAATGTTGGGATTTAGTTAACCAAGAAGTTAAACACCTCCTTTTTTTCAAGTTGTTCAGGAAGGTCTATAATTCTAATACTAACCCGTTTGCTGCGGTCTTCTAGAGCAAACATTTTTTGTTGTCAAAACCAAATATTGTGACTTGTATCAGGAACTTTATCAAGGCATCTTTCAATATCTGTGATACGCCCATCCATTGCTTGTATACAGGATTGGAAGTGATTTACTTCCCCTCTTAAACCTTGTACTTATTGAGTATTTTCAGGGACTGCAGTATTAACAGATGAAATCGAGTTTTTGATATCAAGTAGTTCTTTAACATGTCCTTTGCTGGAGTAGAAATATCTGGGGAACTTGCCTTTGTGCTCATTGAATTATTGTTAGCAGAGTTAGGCATTAAAGCCTCACTGTATGATAATTGCCTGAAATGTTTGAATTTTGACAGGAGAAGGTGTAGTAAACAAGAGGCAAGCAACTCTTTGGTATTAGAACTGATTATTTCAAGATGAATTGTGATGTCAAGTACAACCACATCAATTCTTGGAGGAGGGATGTAATTTGTTATATTTTAGTATGTCTACAGTGAAATGATGACCAAAGGACATCAGAAAGGCAGTCTTGTTCTTTATTCCTCTTTATTATGACTTATTTATCCACCTATAACATCATTTATATGTGTTATTTAAAGACAAGTGGATTGAGATGACATCCACAAATATTTGAAGCAATAGAACCCCTCTATAAACATGCTACCTCCTCAATATCTGTAGTAATTAGTTTATGTTCATTGTGCTCAATGTGATTATTGGTTATTCATTATTGAATTAATTAAAAGGAAACGTGTTATATTTCCTCCATTTCCCTTCTCCTCTCTCCATTCTTTATAATTATCCTCCTTTCTCTGCTAATATCTCTGTTGTGTCTCAAACTTTTTTCAAACATATTTTATATTACATTATTCTTTTTGTCCTTCATTCCTTCTATTTTATCTTCTCACTTCCTGAGAAAGGTGACCTAGCATAGAACTGCTCAGGAAGTAATTGAATGAGGTATGATTACCGCTGATTTTAAATATTAATCCCAAATTCTATGGTGTTTACTTTGGGAAACGCCCTGAAGGCCGACTCCAGAACAACGAAGTTGTGGGCAACGAAAGCGGAACTACGCTTTCCTTAACCACAAATTCGATGTTTTGTGTCTTAACCATGCATGTGCAGAACAACGCACATTCGTGGTTAAGGCACAAACAAGGGAGTCGGCTGAGGAGGACGACGCGATGAGTCAGGTACGTGGGGAAGGGGGTTGGGGTTTTAGTTTTAGGGGCGGGGTGGGGGGTATTTTCAGTTTTGGGGGCGGAGGTGGGGGGTTGGTTTTTAGTTTTAGGGGCGGGGTGGGGGGTCGGGGTATTTTCAGTTTTCGGGGCAGGGCGAGGGTAGGGGGTTGGGGTTTTAGTTTTAGGGGCAGGGTGGGGGGTCGGGTATTTTCAGTTTTAGGGGCGGGTGGGGGTTGGGGTTTTAGTTTTAGGGGCGGGGTGGGGGGTCGGGGTATTTTTAGTTTTGGTGCAGGGGGCGGGGTGGAGGGTTGGGTTTTAGTTTTAGGGGCGGGGTGGGGGGTCGGGTCAGGTAAGAGGGGCGGGGTGGGGGGTGGGGATATTTTTAGTTTTAGGGGCGGGGTTGGGGTTTTAGTTTTAGGGGCATGGGTGGGGGGGTCGGGTCAGGTAAGAGGGGCGGGGCTGGGGAGGTTGGGGTATTTTTTGTTTTAGGGGCAATGGGAGTCTTAGTTTTAGTGGCGGGTGGGGGTTGGGGTATTTTTAGTTTTAGGGGCGGGGCGGGGGTGGGGGGTTTGGGGTTTTAGTTTTAGGGGCGGGTGGGGGGTGGGGGTATTTTTAGTTTTAGGGGGAGGGGTGGTGGGTTTTAGTTTTAGGGGCGGGGTTAGAGTCGGGTTGGGGATTTTAGTTTTAGGGGCGGGGTGGGGGTCGGGGTCTGGGTATTTTTAGTTCTAGGGGCAGGGGTGGGGGGGTTGGGAGTTTCAGTTTTAGGGGCAGGGGTGGGGGATTGGGGGATTTTTAGTTTTGGGGTGAGGGTTGGGGTGGTTTTAGGGGTGGGGGTTGGGGTAGTTTAGGTTTTAGGGATGGGGTGGGGGTTGTTTTAGGGGTAGGGGTTGGGGTGGTTTTAGGTTTTAGGGGTGGGGTAATTTTAGGGGCGAGGTGAGGGGGTTGGGGGTTTAGGTTTAGGGGCAGAGTGGGGGGCTCAGAGTAGTTTTAGGGGTGGGGTTTGGGGTACTTTAGGTTTCAGGGATGGGGTGGGGGTTGGGGTTGTTTTAGGTTTGGGGGTAGGGTGGGGGTTGTGGTAATTTTAGGGAGGAGGTGGGGGTTGGGGTAGATTTAGGTGCAAGGGTAGGGGGTTGGTGTGGTTTTAGGGGGGTGGGGGGTCGCAGTAATTTTTAGGGGTGGGATGGGGGGGCCAGAGGGGACGCATGCTGGAACAATGCATGCCTATCACTAATGCCTTTACCAGGAATGCCTTTACAACGGAAAATTGTTGTTAAGGCATTTGTGGTAAAGGCATTAGTGGTAACAACGAGGTCGTTGTTCCGACCTCGTTGTTCAGGCATGCGTTGTTCCGGCAGGCGTGGTTCCGACATACATTCGTGTACTTCACTAGACATAATTTCCCAGATCTGAAAAAAGGGGAGAAAAAGGGGGAAAAAACAGTTTCTGAAGACATTTTAAAAATAAGGAAATAGTGTTCCAGTGTTAAGGCATAGCAGTTAAATTAAAAAGATATCAACACAGTGGCAATACATGGTTGTCTGCTCCATTTCAAATCATAAGCCTTGGCAGTGAACCACCATTTCCTCTAATGGTGACTGGTTTGTTCTGCATTCTCCTTCTGTGATCTATTCGATCTTCCTGTTCTCTGACGCTTCCCAAAATCACAAAAGCGCAAAAGTAGACAGTCATACCGTGAATCCACGGCAGCTGTAACTTCAGTATTGCCGATGGGAGCTTGTTCGATGTAGCACGCATTTGTGCGGTAAACTGAAGGAAGAACCCAAGCCTAAACGTCTTCACAGCAGTCTTGTGACTGAGCCACCATCTTTCATCGCGTCTATGTTGTTCTTGTTGGGCGATCCAAAATCCTGGTAATTATATAAACTGAAAGCAGGGGACTGTCACACAGAAGTTGCCTCAGTAGTTCCAATCATCGATTCTGGCATTGTAATAAGGTAAGAGTAGTGGAGATGCAGGAAATGGCCTGCTGCCTTGCCTCCATCCTCAGAGCGCCAATGAAGAGCTGCCATTTTTCACTGCGCCAAGCTCCGCCGCAAGGGCACATTTTGGCTTCACGCTATTTGTATAGGAGGAGAAGGTGAATGATAATACATTGATATTAAGGACCCACGATGTGGTGGAGGTGATTTACTACAGAGAAATTGTTGGTCATTAAAATGATCTTGTCTGTATTTTTAGTGAAGAACATAGAAACAACACAGTCCATGCTAAAGACTAAAATAACAAGCATTTTCAAGTCAAAGGGTCTCGGATTTGCTCATGTTAGAGCTATTAGCGTTGTAAAGAAAAAAACAAGCATTTTCAATGCAATGGGTCTCGCATTTCCTTGAGTTAAAGCTATTAGTGTTGTAAACTCCTAACCAGACTTTTCTTGCCACATAAATTGAAAAGTGAAACAGTTTCACATAAACGAGCCAACGGCCGCCATGAGCACAAAGCAAACACACAAAAGGAAACAGAGGTTCAATCAATCAAAAAGTTTATAAAGCATGCTACTCACCCGTGAGGGTCTCAAGGCGCTTGGGGGGAGGCAGGAGGGTCACTGTTCGAACAGCCATGTTTTGAGGTTTGCTTGCAGGGAAACATATCAGCAAAAGTGCAATTATCCATGTAACCGGCAAAAGTGCAATTGTACGTGTAAGAGTGTCAATGTCATGCAAAGTGCTGTACTACTTCCCAGTGAGATCACGATGCCTGCAAAATAAAGAGAAAAAGTAGTCCAGAAACCGTACAGAAAATATGAAGCCTCATATGTTTTCAGTAATTGGCCGTTGCACTCGAGAAGGGCCAAATACCAGAAAAGGCATGACGTATGCCTACCTTTCAGTTATGAAATAAAGTGAATTTTTAACGGCAATCCTACGAACCAACCAAACTGATGGGCCTTTTGTGGGTGCGGTTAAAAGCCCACCAAGAGATTACACCAGGGACAGAGCGCTTTGAGCCCAACAGGAAAAAACGATCTAACAATCCTGCCCCATTAGTGCAAAGCAGAATCAAAACAGAAGGCTGTTCTTAGACAAACAGCGGGTTTTGAAAATAGGCCAACATTTACAGAAACATTGTCATCAGGAAGCATTAATAAATATAGCATAGACGGGCAGCACTTGGCAGATAGTTGCTTCTGTAAAATCAAGAATAAAAATCTTGTGGGGGAAAAGGAAAGTAAAATTTTAAAAATAAAATATAGCATGGTCTGTGGGGACACTTCTTCACAGGGGCAGAGAAATATTGACACAGGGCTAAATTGTCGAACAGGCATACACAGTTGGTTTAAAAGCCCCTAGTCTGAATCTAGTTAATAAGACCCCTACCCACGCATCGTCAACATAGTCCAGACAGGGCTCAAGGCCTAAAGTACATGTATATAGGTTTTAACTATGGCTTATAAAGTTCAATGGACTATCTTTCCTATAATCTAACCTTCATAAATTTAGAGGTGACCAATGACTTGTCCTCAATAGTAATTTTCTATGGTGCGGTGAACAGGTCAGGTCCACCTAAACTAGACACAGTGGAACTAATATACTTGAACCATAAAATAGTGTGGTAAGGTCGCACGAAAGGCAGCCCCTAATAATCTCCTTACTAAAGTGCAAAGGTTCATACGACAGTGTTGTCAGCTGTTAGTTGAGAATGATACAGTGAATATTCCTAGATTACAAACACAGATCCATAGTTGATGGGGATAATGAGAACTAATCTCAAGCAAGAGAAATCAGAGCTTCTAACATGCAGTATAAGCAGCGCTTCACTATGTTTCATGTGTATAATGAGCCTTGTCAGCAGATTAGGTGCTCCTAGAAACTGTACATGGTGTGCTAAGGAAGGAAGCAGGGTAGGTATAGGTTGGAGGGCTGTCAAACTTGACGAAATTACTAATAAATAGGATATTAAAATTATTCTACTGCCTCAAAAGTATATGGGGATAAGAGAGGAAAACGTTCTGGTGATGAGGGTGTCACGGGCAGTTTCTGGGTACAACAGGGTGCCCGGGGGCATGCTGCTACAGAGAAGAGGGGGGCACATAAGAACAAGTGCAATGAGACTGGCTCATTCACATACCTGCAGATCTCTGGCTCTTACCTTCACTTCGGGCCCGCAGGCTGTTTACACCGGAGGGGGCCTGTCTATATGTGTTACAAGTCAGGTGGCAGAGAAAATGAACGCATCTCCTGGCCTGTTGCTCCCACTCTTTTTATTGGCCCAACAGTAGCGCAGATCCAATAAAAGGTCAGTCTTTTTAAAATTACATAGGGACTTTTGTACAGATCACTAGATTTTTTATAAAAGTACTGATTTTACATTTTTTTGCAAATTGCAAAATCCACAAAATGTTGTGGGATCAGGTGCAGCCGGCATAGGGCCTAGTAACGTAGACTATGCATTTTACTGGTACTGGTAACAGTTGTCTCATATTTTCTGTTTAGAAACTCCATGTTTTCTGAAACCATCTGAACTAACAAGACAGAGAAGGACAACTTTCCACTTCTGTGGTGCATGTGTTGTAACTGTGTCTTGGAAGGAGTAAGAGAGATGCAGCGTTACCTTTTGTATGCTTCTGCAAAGGGGTATTATTCGTTCATTTTTGGAACCAAGTGAGCTCCGAGCACAAGTGATCCTCCTTGTTCAAAAAGCCGTCATTAATGACAGGTATATAAGATACCAGTGAAGGACCTGGGTAGACAGATTGACAGTTTGCGGGGGTGATACTGGAGAGCTGAAGTTGTTTATTATCATTACGGTCATCCTGACTCACATGATTGATATACTGATGCTATTGAATAAATAATCAGATAGTTGTAAAATCTCAACTAATGTGTGCATGCTGATTTTGGGGAACCACGGTCGTGCTGCATCTACTATCGCCCGCAGATAAGAGTTTCTCTGACAGGTATATTTGATTCCTAACACTCCCTGTGCAACTAAGCATAACTCATTGGAAAGGAAGCGAGAGACACCTGCCAGTTCCACTTTTGTCTCAAAAAAGTATATTTCTTTTTGGGCGAGGGGATCTACTGGGTGAGACAGCAATAATGGTGGAGATAACGATGTAGAGGATCCTCGTTTTCTGCCAGTGGGCTTACGGGGTTAAACGTATCTTTCTCAATGAGTAATGAGCCTTTGCTCTGATATTGGGCCCCAAAATTATATCGCTGGCCCGCTTGATGGCCCAAACATTGGGCTCATTTGCGGCAACTATCTGCCACGCCCCTGTTCACCACTGCAGACATCAAGGGGAGAAGGGCTCAGTATTCTATGTCAGGACCGGAGGCTCCGATTATGCTATCTCTTTCTTTACTGTCTTAAAATAGCAGCCAATCAAATACAAGTAAACAGAAAAACTATACATCCCATGATGCTTCACTCAATGTCACATGGTCCAATCACCAAGCATGACCTCTGTCCATAATACTCTTGACCCTCGACGTCACTCCCTCTTTCTTTGCTGCTTCGCAGCAGATAAGTAACCCTTATTTATTCTCTTCGTATTGTGTGGCTTTTTGTTGTAATTTGAATTGTTTATACTGTACTTACTTAGCGTCGCGATTTAGCGTGTTCTATTTGTGTTTATAGCGGTTTTCGCGCTGACTGTTTTTCGGACCTTTTGTCCGAATTTATGCCCGTTTTTTATGTGGAGTGGGAGCCGGGGCAGAGCTGCGTGTGCTCCATGCAGTCTCTTTTCCTTTTTTATCGAACGCACGCTCGCACGTCTTGTAACGAGCTGATCTTCTCTGGAAAGCCGGCTCGTTCGGAGTGCAGCACGCGTGTGTGCCTTCTCAATTCCCCATTCCATCTTTTGTGCCCCTGGATGCCCCACTATCCCCAAAATAGTGAGGGTTGTAAAATACATACGAGGCTTCTGCCTAGAGTGCTTTTTCAGGCAGCTCCCTCCACACTTTAATTGGGCTTTAATTCTTTTGCCTGATTAGGGGTTTTTGCACTCCCCCCTGATGTTTAAGAAATAAAAGACTGTAAAAAATACTTTAAAAGTATTAATATATTTTTTCTTCAATACTTTGTTACTTATACCATCCCATATTATATCATGGCTCAGTGGGATGACCAAGAGGCAGAATATTACACAGAAGAGCTGGGTAACCAGCTGGAGGTTAACTTAGTAGAAGCCCTTGATACTAGGGTTCAGCAATCAGTGAATGACGCCCTAGTGAGAGCTTTGGGACCTTTTTCAGGTCAACGTTTTGATTACGCTCGCTCCCAGAGTTGGGTGCAAGGACAACAACCTCAACCTGAGGGAAAAAAGGGAAAAGCTATGGCAAAAAATTTAGAGGAGTCTCGTGTTGATGTTAGTGGAATGCATGCCAATGCCTTCGAGAAACTTCGCAAGAAGCGTAGTGGGGAGCATAATTATAGTTCTAAAGATGTATCTTTTTCCCCTTCTTCCTCTGATAAAGATTCTTCCTCCGAGGATTCGGATGACTCAGATACTGGGATTCCCAGTAAGTAAGCAAAAAAGACTGTTCCTCCTTGTCAGGTTTTGGACTTTGACCCCACAGAAATTATGCATCCAAGAGCTTCCAATTGGGTTCCTCCTCCTGAGGTGGCCCAATATGTTCAATCTAACCTTAGGAAGAGCTTTGATAAAGAGGTACAATCTCGGTTGAGAGCGGAATGTCCCAGACCAGATCTTGAGGGTAAAGTTGTTGATACCCCAGATATAGACCCCACTATGGTTACTTTTATGAGGAAATTTGCTAAAGATCCTAAAAAAGGTTTGGATAGGTCATGGCATAATTGCCAGGACAAACTTTTAGACCTGTCCGGTCCCCTGACTAAGATTCTCGAAATGGCTTACATGGTTAAAGAGTCAGGGTCTCATGTAGACACTGATGTCCTTATTGGTTGGGCTCAACGAGCCATTTGTCAACTAGGAAAAACTAATGGTGCTATTTCTTCCGAGCGTAGAAAATCTATTTTGATGCACATCGATCCTAAACTGTCAGATCTAGCAACTTCGGAAGTAGGCAATTCTGCAGAGGGACTCCTTTTTGGCTCCTCCTTTATTAAGGATCTGGCCAAGTTTTGCTCCACCTTTTCCTCACTAGACAAAGCCCAGATGTCTCTTAAAAAAGTTTTTAGACAAGGCCTTTTTGTCAGGGCCGGTCGTTACAGAGGACGCATGGCCGGCCGAGGAACATTCAATAGTCCCCAGAACTATTTCCTCAGAGGCAGGGGAGGATGGTATGGTGAACAAGATTTCACCTTCTATCCCACTCGTCCCAGAGGAGGACGTCCTCGCTTCCGCAGAGGCTCTCGCAGAGGACAACAAGGAGCTATTCAGGACACAAATTTTGCAGGTGAGCATTGTTCATTTTTCTCAGTTCAAACTTGGGGGCAGAGTGGCCTTGTTTCTAGGAAATTGGAAAAAGATCACCGGAGATCCTTGGATCCTCCAAACAGTCTTGGGTTTTCGCCTAGAGTTTACCAGTACTCCCATACAGCACAAACCACCTCCCCAGATGTGTTTTTCCCTAGAAAATCAAGTTTTTATAGACAAAGAGGTGCAGGCGTTATTAGACAAAGGTGCCGTACAATTTTCCTCCCCTCACCCTTATGGTTTTCTCAGTCCTATTTTTGTGGTAGACAAAAAAGGAGGAGGACACCGTTTTGTCCTAAACTTAAAGGAATTCAACCATTTGATTCTGTACAGACATTTCAAGATGGAGGGCATCCGCATGCTGATAGATATTCTGTTAGAAGGAGATTGGATGGTTCGCCTGGACCTAAAGGATGCTTATCTATTGATTCCAATTTCCCCCCCCCTCACAGGAGATTTCTGCAGTTTCAGTGGAAAGGCCAGTGTTTGGAGTTTCTTGCTCTCCCTTTCGGCCTGTCATCAGCTCCCTGGTGCTACACGAAGTTACTGAGGCCTGTGATGGAATGGCTAAGAGCCAAAGGAGTCCGACTGATAGTTTATCTAGACGATATTCTTCTGATGGCTCAGTCCCCCCAAGTCTTTCTGTCTCATTTGAACTGGACCATCAGTCTTCTGCAAGATTTAGGTTTCTTTATCAATGTGCAGAAGTGATTATTGAAACCGACTCAGGTGATAGACTTCCTGGGTTTTCAGATAAACTCAGTCCTATGTCAGCTTATTCTTCCTTCTCAGAAGATTCGCAATATCAAGAGAGAGTTGAGGTCGATATTGGTCAGTCCGACTGTTTCTCTGAGAATAATAGCCAGGGTATTGGGATTGTTAGCCTCGTCTATTCAGGCGATCTTCCCAGCCCCGTTACACTACCGAGCATTACAAAGACTCAAAATCAGACATCTTCTACAGGGTCTGAGTTATTCGGAACAGATTCCATTGACACTAGAAGTAGGATCGGAAATTTAATGGTGGCTTCATCATATGGAAGCTTGGAACGGCAGAGCGATTTTTGGGTCTCACCTAGAAGTAGTGATCGAATCCGATGCCAGTCGTTGGGGGTAGGGAGCCCGTTGCTAATCCCTGGTGACAGGAGGCAGATGGTCGGAATGGGAACAAACCTTGCATATCAATTGTTCTTCTCTTCTTTTCTCTTCCTCCTCACCGCATTTTCTTCCTGCTCGGCTCTTCCTCTGTGTTCTTCTCCTCCTCTGCACCCCGTCCTGCGTGTTCTTTTCTTCTTCTGTGTTCTTCTGTGCTCTTCTCCTTCTCTGCACCCCGTCCTGCGTGTTCTTTTCTTCTTCTGTGTTCTTCTGTGCTCTTCGCCTTCTCTGCACCCCGTCCTGTGTGTTCTTTTCTTCTTCTGTGTTCTTCTCTGCGTGTTCCTTTTCTTCTTCTGTACTCTTCTTTGTGTGTTCCTTTTCTTCTTCTGTACTCTTCTCTGCATGTTCCTTTTCTTCTTCTGTGCTCTTCTGTGCTCCTCTCTCCTCTTCTTCTGTGGCCTTCTCCTCTTCTTCTGGACTCTTCCCTCCTCTGCTTCTCTGGTCTCTCCTCTTCTTCTGGACACGTCTCTCCTCTTCTTCTGTGGCCTTCTCCTCTTCTTCTGGACTCTTCCCTCCTCTGCTTCTCTGGTCTCTCTTCTTCTTCTTGACTCATCTCTCCTCTTCTTCTGTGGTCTTCTCCTCTTCTTCTTGACTCTTCTCTCCTCTTCTTCTGTGGTCTTCTCTCCTTCCTCTTCTATTCCTCTCTTCTTTTCTTTTCTTCCTGACTCCTCTCCTCCTCTGTAATCCCCCCTTCCCTATCTTCTTTCCCTTCTCAAATCCTTTCCCCCTCTATCTGTCTCAACTGCCCTCTGCTTTCCTGCCGCCACCTCCCGCTTGGCCCCAACCCCCCTGCTCCCATTCGTCGCCCCCCTCCCGCCTCCCGCCCCCAGCTGACCCCTCCTCCCCCCTCCTCCCCCTTATGGCGGCAAAGGCAAGCCCGTCTGCGCCCTTCCGCGCCTGGACCGCGCCCAGCGCCACGAGCCCTGGACCCCACCTCCCTCCACGCTCTCAACCCGGGACGCTCCAGAACCTGCTTCCAAGCCAACCCAAAACGCACCCATGGACCCTTCGCATGCCTTACCTGCAAACACGCCTTCCACCGCGACTGCACCCCGCCCACCAGCCCACGCGCCAATAACCACCTCAAATGCATCCTCATCAACGCACGCCACATCCACAATCACGCCATTGAACTATGGGACCTCCTGGAATCCACCGCACCGGACGTCGCCTTCATCACTGAGACCTGGATGAACGCCTCCTCGGCCCCCGGCATCGCCATAGCCATCCCCAACGGATACAAGATCACCAGGAGAGACCGCACTAACCAAGTCGGTGGAGGAATCGCCATTGTTTTCAAGGACTCCATCAATGTCACCACATCCACCGAAGACACCCCCCTTGGCGCCGAACACATGCACTTCCAGATCCACACCGACCCCAGGACCACCCTCAGAGGAACTCTCATCTACAGACCCCCTGGACCACGCGCCCTCTTCAGCGAATCCATCGCTGACTTCATCGCCCCTCACGCCCTAGCCTCGCCGGACTACATCCTCCTCGGAGACCTCAACTTCCACCTGGAGCTGAACAACGACCCGAACACCACCACCCTGCTCGCCAACCTCGCCAACCTCGGTCTCAAACAACTGGTGAAAACCCCCACCCACATCGCCGGACACACGCTTGACCCCATCTTCTCCGCCAGCAACCACGTATCCTTCAGCCACTCCTCCGTAATACACTGGACCGACCACAGATGTGTCCACTTCACCTTCAGACGCAAGACTCTCCACCTCCGCACACAACCCATCCCACGCAGACCTTGGAACAAAATCCCCACGGAACAGCTTCTCTGCACTCTCAGCGACAACCAACCCACCCTCTCCACCGACCCCAACAACGCAGCCCTCAGCCTCACTCATTGGATCACCAACTGCGCGGACAACCTCTCACCCCTCAGACGCCTCCCAAGACAGATCAGCACCAGGAAACCTCAATGGTTCACAGACGCCCTCAAGAAATCCAAGAAAACCTGCCGTACCTTCAAGAAAGCCTGGCGCAAAGACCACACCAAAGAAAACATGTCTGCCCTCAAAAACGCCACCCGCAAACACCATCAGCTGATCCGCGTCACCAAAAGAATTTCCTTCACAGACAGACTGGACAAGAACACTCACAACAGCAAAGAACTCTTCAACATCGTCAAAGAGCTCTCCAATCCTAACGCCAACTCCAACTCCATCACCGACCCTCACAAGACCTCTGCAACTCCCTCGCTACCTTGTTCCATCGTAAGATCACCGACCTACACGACAGCTTCAGACACCAGACCCAGCCAACCACCACAGAACCTACAACCCCAGCCACCACCCTCAACGCCTGGACTCACATCAGCACAGAGGAGACCAAAGTTACCATGAATACCATCCACTCTGGTGCCCCCTCGGACCCCTACCCACACTTCATCTTCAACAAAGCCGACGACATCATCGACCCTCATCTCCAGACCATCATCAACAGCTCGTTTGCTTCTGCCACCTTCCCCGAGAGCTGGAAACACGCAGAAGTCAACTCCCTCCTGAAGAAACCTACGGCGGACCCCAGCGACCTGAAGAACTTCCACCCCATCTCGCTCCTCCCCTTCCCTGCCAAAGTCATTGAGAAAACCGTCAACAAGCAACTGACCAATTTCCTTGAAGACAACAACCTACTCGACCCCTCCCAGTCCAGATTCCGAGCCAACCACAGCACAGAAACCGCCCTCATCTCAGTCACAGACGACATCAGAACTCTGATGGAAAACGGAGAAACAGTCACCCTCATCCTCCTCGACCTCTCGGCTGCCTTCGACACCGTCTGCCACCGAACCCTAATATCCCGCCTGCGCTCCACTGGTATCCAAGGACAGGCCCTGGACTGGATCACTTCTTTCCACTCTAACCTCTCCCAAAGAGTCTACCTCCCTCTGTTCCGCTCAGACCCCACCGAGATCATCTGCGGCATCCCACAAGGCTCCTCGCTCAGCCCGACTCTCTTCAATGTCTACATGAGCCTCCTCACCGACATCATACGCAAACACAACATCAACATCACCTCCTACGCCGACGACACTCAGCTGATACTTTCCCTCACCAAGGACCCCACCAGCGCCAAGACCAACCTGCAAGATGGAATGAAAGACATCGCAGAATAGATGAAACTCAGCTGTCTGAAACTGAACTCAGACAAAACGGAAGTCCTCATCCTCAGAAACACCCCGTCTGCCTGGGATGACTCCTGGTGGCCCACGGCCCTTGGCCCCGCACCAACCCCCTCAGACCACGCATGCAACCTCGGATTCATCCTGGACCCACTCCTCACCATGACCAAACAAGTCAACGCTGTATCATCTTCCTGCTTCCTCGCTCTCCGCATGCTCCGAAAGATCTTCCGCTGGATCCTCGCTGACACCAGAAAAACTGTGACCCATTCCCTCGTCACAAGCCGGCTGGACTACGGAAACACCTTATACGCAGGAACCACCACTAAACTCCAGAAACGTCTTCAGCGAATACAAAACGCCTCCGCCCGCCTCGACATACCCCGCAACAGCCACATCTCCGCCCACCTGAGACACCTGCACTGGCTTCCTGTCAACAAAAGGATCACCTTCCGGCTCCTCACTCACGCACACAATGCCCTCCACAACAAGGGACCCGAATACCTCAACCGTCACCTTAGTTTCTACATGCCCACCCGTCAACTTCGCTCCGCCAACCTCGCACTCGCCACCGTCCCTTGCATCCGCCGCACAACGGCAGGTGGGAAATCCTTCTCCTACCTGGCGACCAAGACATGGAACTCCCTCCCCGCCAACCTCAGGACCACCCAGGACCACCACGCATTCCGGAGGCAGCTCAAGACCTGGCTCTTCGAGCAGCAGTAACCCCCTCCCCTAGCGCCTTGAGACCCTCACAGGTGAGTAGCGCGCTTTATAAATGTTTTTTTGATTTGATTTGATTTTGCCTGGAACTTCTTGCGGGTTCCTTCTCAATAAAGAGTCTTTCCCCTCAGAAGACAGATTGTTGCATACTTTTACGGATGGGCAATGTCTCAGCAGTGAGATATGTCAACAAACTGGGGGGACAAAATCCACAATTTTGGCAGAGATTGCTAAGGATTTTTGGCATTATTGTCTGATACAGCACCTGGTGGTTATAGCGGAATATGTACCGGGAGATCAGAACACTATAGCGGACTGGAATTCCAGATACCTGACAGATTCCAGCGACTGGAAACTAGATCCAATGATTTTCTCTCAGATAATCAAGGAATGGGGCAGTTGCGAGGTGGACCTATTTGCCTCTCGTCTCTTCTGCCAGATTCCGAAATTTTACAGTTGCCGCCCACATCCTTGTGCACTGAAGACAGATGCATTTCTCCAGGACTGGTCTCAGTTTCAGGGTTATGCTTTTCCACCATTTCTGATGATTGCCAGGGTGTTGTCTCAGGTTCGGAGACAGAAAACAGAGATTATTCTGGTGACACCCTTCTGGAGAGCACAACCTTGGTTCCCTATAGCTCTGCATTTAACTTGTGCCTCTCCTCTTCTCATTCCTCCTCGTCGGAATCTTCTTCTGAACCCGGAGGGCCTTCAACATCCAATGATCTCATCAGGGAAGTTGACTCTACTAGCTTGGTTGATTTCAGGTCAAGATGGAGTACCCGAGGTATTTCGTAACAAGCTGCGGATTACATCAAACAGTCCTGGGCCAGTAGTACCCATAAAAGATATGAATCAGCCTGGCGCAGATGGAATAGTTGGTGTGATGGAAGAGGTGCCAATCCGGTGGAAGCACATATTGAGTGGATCATTAACTTCCTAGCGGAATTAGCAAGTTCAGGTTTAGCATATCGGACGATCAATAATTTTAGATCAGCTATTTCAGCGGGTCATATACATATTGAAGGTAAACCAGTAGGAGAACATCCTTTAATTTGTAAATTACTGAGGAGTATACGTCTCTCTAAACCTCCTCAAGCAAAAAATTCAGCGTTATGGGATGTAAATGTTATTTGAAATTTTTTAGATACTTGGCCTGCAAATAGGTATTTGTCTCGCAATCAGCTTTTGGCAAAACTGACCATGCTATTATGTCTCATTTCTTGTAAGAGAGTGTCGGATGTCAGAGCACTAGATTTAACTGGTAGTTTATATTCCCCAGAGGGAGTTACCTTTACGGTGACAAGAAGGACTAAAAGAAATTGCAGGTCAGTGTCATATCCAGTGTATCCTGCCAATTCTAAGTTATGTGTTGTTCAATGTTTAAAGGAATATGATGTTGTTACGGAAGAGTTTAGACATGATGCTAAAGGTCAATTGTTAATTTCTTTGCAAAAGCCTTTTAAACCAGTCACTTCAGCTACTATAGCTAGATGGATGAGATTGTTAATGAATGAAGCGGGTATTGATACCAATCTATTTGGAGCTCATTCTGCTAGAGGAGCTATGGCCTCTAAATCATATGCTCTGGGTTCCCGTTTGTAGACATTATGAAGGCTGCGGATTGGTCTTCTGAAAATACATTTCGTACGTTTTATAACAAACCTGTGTTGGATGTAGCCTCTGTAGTAATAGAACATCTTTAAACTAGCATAATCGGAGCCTCCGGTCCTCACATAGAATAAAAAACATTCTAGCTTCCGCATCAAGAATTTTCAATTCTATTAAGGACACAGAGGCGAGGATTATCCCACCCATAAGAACATTTGTTATTGAATAAATACTTAACTGTTGAAGTTGTTGAATTATTATTAATCTTACCCTCCCATTTCTATGTCATTTATATGGATGTCAATTTATTGAAATGTATTCAATTTATTTTGGATATTACCTATCTGTTTTATTATTTATAGGTTCTGATCAGAAGAACTCCTGAATTCTTACGACTTAATGAAATGTTTCATACATAAGCTACTTCAGGGGCTGTTTTTTCCCTTCAAGTTGGATTCTTCGAGTTCTCATTATCCGGTGGGAGTGGATGTTCCTGACTCCTGAATTTCTAGTCTGATGTAAGAAGTTTTGTTTTCAATTTGAACTATATCTGATTTGATCAAAGAAAGAGGAAGTGACATTGAGGGTCAAGAGTATTATGGACAGAGGTCATGCTTGGTGATTGGACCATGTGACATTGTGTGAAGCATCATGGGATGTATAGTTTTTCTGTTTACTTGTATTTGATTGGCTGCTATTTTAAGACAGTAAAGAAAGAGATAGCATAATCTTCACCTCCGTGTCCTTAATAGAACTGAAAATTCTTGACGAGTAAGATAGAATTTTTTTTATCCATTGCCATTGTACATGTACAGACCTTAACATCACTTCAAACGACTGATTTACCCCTCTTGTTTCTGTCTGGCGACACCCAACCTACTCATGGCCTCTTTTGGGGATGAGATCTCCATTCTAACTCTACTCTTGCTGCATGGAACAACAGCATCAGTCCTTTACCTTAGGCAGCCGTCTCTTATTACTGCACCACCACCTATCAACAGGACTTCAACCAATAGGCAGGCCCACTGGAATTATGCGGTAGGAGAGGGACAAATTATATGGCAGTGTTGAATAAATTATTCAGCAACAAAAGACAAATTATGGGATATAATGCGGCACATTATGTAATAGTACTGCTTCATTAGTTTGTCATTCTTACACTAGCAAACACTGTCTGGGCATTGGTTGCACCTCATCAGTGCCAGTCTAACCCTCGCACAATCGCATACTTGCAGTGGCCCTGCTAATACCCTCAGCGTTTTGGTGATTTTCTGGGTGCGCTGTGTGAGTAGGGTTATTGAGATTGTACTGCATTGATTCATTATGAAAGCCTGGTGCATGTTGCTTACAAGATATGGCTGATGTTTAAATACGTAGGCCTTTGCACCTCAAGTAATACTCAGTTTTCGTTTCTACTAGGCAGATTCACAGATTAGTTGCATTTTACCATCATGTGGATTTCGTAACAGGAATTAGGTGAACAGTTTTGTTTTGCAAAAGTGTGGTGATTTATAGTACGAGGGCCCGTGTTGCTTTTCTTCTTGCATATTCTCTGTCACATTGTCCTGCTCCCTTTCCTCCGGGTTGCCTTTGTCCACACCACCAGATTTCGAAACATCATTGATTGGTTTTCTTATTCCCAGAGGCATCCCATCTCCACATACACCACTTCATAAACCCACAATGAAGGCACCGCCCTCTCTGGCCTGTCACCTCGCTGGTGGTCAGCACCACTAGGGCCTTCTGTCACCTAGCAGGCAAGTATGAATTCCAGCCACCTCCTACAGCTGCTAACCTGATCCAGAACCCAAGACAAATGTCTTCTGAAAGCACTGAGGGTGAACTATGCCAGGGCAGGTGATGACATTCCCTACACTGTGGTATGAAACTCAGCGACAGATGCCTGAATGGACAAATAAAGCAATGATCTTACCTTCAGGCCACTTGTTATGACATGTTTGTTTTAACGTGTCCCTAGGAATCCTGTTTTCATCCTTTTATTATGTTTGGTACCTGGATGCCATTTCTAGGTCGCTAGAGGACAGTGAAGTAGAATTGGAAATGTTCTAAACCTGAACAGTCACATGCCTACTTCGTGTGCGGCCTAGAGATGCGCTGTGTGCACGATGGTGCTAGGTGTAGGCCTGAATATAAATATGGATGGACACTGATGAGCAGTTGAGATGGCAGAGCCATGTTGTATGGAGGGTAGTGTTAGGTGATTTGATGTTTCGGGCAGTCCTAAATACAAATAAGATTGGACATGTTGAGGTGACAAAGCTTTATCACCACCATGACCCGGTGCATAACGGTGTCAGGGGTTCTGTCCAACGTGTAAAGTTGTTACTTGTTGGTTTTGGCGTATCCCTTGACTTTGATGCACTTTTGAGGAGGCATCGGCCGCCCAAGCCTGTGGCTCTGATGCATGTTGTGTGTCTGATGGAGGCAGAGTTTGTGTCCATTGAGGACGGTTGGTTTGGGGCAAGAGATCTCTCGGCTGTAGGATCGAGAAGCTTATAGATATTGAATGTGAGCTTTACTGTTATATTTACATACAGTTCGTGACAGTGCTATATAAAGACATAGATGTACTCGTGCCTTCACTCTGCACGTTTCCTGGTTGGGGTGAGGTACACTGGCAATGCTCGGTGATGGGAGAGTAGCGACAGGCAGTCAGTCTTCACATGTGTTTATGTGGGCGGAGGGGGCAAGAAGGGGGGAGGTCAAGTAACGTTATATGCACGTTGCAGACAATTGTGCAGTCCTTCTAAGTAGTCAAAATCTTGACGTGAAAGGGCCATAGAACCTTCCTTCTTACATTGCATACAGTAACGTCTCCCCACTTTCCTGTGCATATGGCACATTACACCATCCGTTCATTCAGAATATTACTCCTCTGGGGTGCTAAGCTTGGAGGAGCATATACATGACGAAACAAAATGGGACGTGTCAAAAATAAACAAGCATTTGCAATGCAATAGGTCTCACATTTGCTCGAGTTAGAGCTATTGGCATTGGAAATGATAACGTCTTTTGCCCATGCGCTTTTGCTTAGAGTGTTGTGGCTGTATGTGTGAGGAGTGGAATTATGTGGGTTGGACAGGAATTGTTAGGCATTATGATAAATACTGGGAAGGCTTGTGTGACGTGTGATGCATTCCTCAGACAATCTGAAACCCACGGGAAAGCATGTTAGAAAATTGTCCGGAGCCCATTTGACTTTCAGGATGTTAATAGATCTGTACCACTATAGTGATCAACCCATGCCATTACATTAAACCAGGCTTAAGCAATGTGCCGGGACTACAGTAGAGTCTGCACCGTACAAAGGATTTGTGATAGTTTGTTAACATCAGGGTACTTTGACTGCAGTCAAGGTATGAATTAGGAAACAGATGTGATGTGAGTCACCGACGCAAAGTACTAGAAACTGTATCATAAAAGAGCTGCTCACCATGGACACCATCGCTGAGTGAGGGAAAAGGACTAAATAGGGGGCTAAAAGTTATGCTTTAAGAATAAAAAGCTGTAAAAATGACTTGCATTTATTCTACTTTATCCCCCTTTCGCTGTTCCATTTAGCCTGGAACGACTGACCCTGACACATCACCGGCGGGTAAGTAAATTTGGCAGCCAGAGACCACATAACTTACACAAAGGCCCAAAAGAAGGACAACTGCAGAGAATGGGTAAACAGCTTCACATCACAAAGCACAGGTTAACTACATCACACATTATACAACATTGATGAATTACTTCCCTACATGCGTAGAGTTTGAGTATGTGGAGTAAGCAGTGACAAACATTAAAGCATGATGGCATGTAAAGCCTGCCTCTGGATTCCCTTTCCTGGTCCACCAGGATACCACAGCAGCCATGGCTGTTTTGTGTTTGTCCAACTCCCTCTCATGCCATCATTGAGGAAGAAAGAGGACTTGAAGTGGACTAGACAAAGAAGACAGTAGGTAGAGTTGAAGACCCAGCAGTAAATGTCCCTTAGTCGGTTCTGCTATTTTGGGGTGAATTATTTTTAAAAGCATCATATGTAAAGCCCTGAAGTAGTATACATAAGCACACTAAGGGCCTGATTCTGACCCTGGCGGTTGACTACCGCCAGGGCAGAGTGCCGCGGATGCACCGCCAACAGGCTGGCGGTGCATCCATGGGCATTCTGACCGCGGCGGTACAGCCGCGGTCAGAAACGGGAAACCGGCGGTGTCCCGCCGGTTTCCCGCTGCCCTAGGGAATCCTCCATGGCGGCGCTGCAGGCAGCGCCGCCATGCGGATTCCAACCCCCTTACGGCCAGCCTGGTTCTGGCGGTAACGGGTGTCGTGGGCCCCCTAACAGGGCCCCACCAAGATTTTCAGTGTCTGCCAAGCAGACACTGAAAATCGTGACGGGTGCAACTGCACCCGTCGCACCCCTTCCACTCCGCCGGCTCCATTCGGAGCCGGCATCCTCATGGAAGGGGGTTTCCCGCTGGGCTGGCGGGCGTCCTTCTGGCGGTCGCCCGCCAGCCCAGCGGGAAACTCAGAATTACCGCGGCGGTCTTTTGACCGCGCAGCAGTATTCTGACGGCGGGACTTTGGCGGGCGGCAGAATGACCCCCTAAATTCCTGGAAATGTCACACATACTGCACACTTAGCACTTGGAAGCTATGCTCTTCAAATAAGCCCAGTGAAAATTAAGTTTCTACAACAGTCACTGACATACTGTGAAATCTCTGACTGCTGGAAACGCAGCATGGAGTATAGTGGCGTAGAGTGGAGCAGAGTTGCGTAGAGTCCAGTGGTGCAGAGTTGATTGTTTCTGAGTGGAGTGGTGCAGGGTAGAGTATAGTGGTGCAGATTAGAGTGCAGTGGCATAAAGTAGTGATGTAGAATGCAGTAGTACACAGATGTGCAGAGTTGATTGCAGTGCCGTAGAGTAGAGTTGCGCAGCATTGATTACAATGGTGTAGAGTGGCGCAGAGTGGAGTAGTGTGGTGTAAGGTGCAGTGGCATAGAGTGCAGTGGTGTGAAGTAGATTGTTTCAGAGAAGAGTGAAGTGGCTAGAGTGGAGTGGTGCAGGGTTGAGTGGAGTGTTATTTAGTAGCGGCACAGAGTGCAGTGTTGCAGAGTGGAGTGAGGTAGAGTGGAGTGGTGCAGAGCATAGAGGCCTCGGCTGGAGTGGTGTAGAGCGCAGTGGCAAAGAGTGAATAGTAGAGTGTGGTAGAGTGCACTGGCATAGAGTGGTGCAGAGTAGAGAGGCAAAGAGTGAAGTGGCGTAGAGCGCAGTGTCAGGGTGCAGTGTTGCACAGTAGGTTAGAGTGGCATAGAATGCATTACCATAGAGTCTAACAGAGTGGCATAGAGTGGTGCAGAGTAGAGTGCAGTGGTGCTGAGTAGAGTGGCATAGAGTTCAGTGGCAGAGAGTGCAGTGTTGTAGAGTAGAGTGGCGTAGAGTGTATTGGTGTTGAATGCAGCAGCATACAATGGTGCAGAGTAAAGTGACAAAGAGTGCAATGGCGTAGAGTAGAGTGGTAGAAAGTGCAATGCTGCAGAGTAGAGTGTTGCAGAGTGCAGTGATGTAGAGTGCAGTGATGTAGAGTGCAGTGGCGTAAAGTAGTGCAGAGTACGGTGACAGAGTCCAACAATGTAGAGTCGAGTAGCACAGAGTGCAGTGGCACAGAGTGGAGTATAGTGGCATACAGTGCAATGGAGTAGAGTGCATTGGTGTGATGTGGCGCGATGTGGCACAGAGTAGACGTATGTAAATATGACTTTGGCTCACGTTCTCACAGTCAGAGAATCTCCAGCTTAAATGTGTAGTGAGGGTGTGTTCTGAAAAGTATTCCTAGGCAAATCATGACATGCTGGACTGAAAAAAACACACAACTTAGTGAACACTGGCTACTCAATGTAAATGGACTGCTACCATATCAATCCAGTTTTTTCAACAAATAACGTCCTCATTTTAGACAGTTGCCCCACTTCCTACACCATGATGCAAGATCCCAGATGCAGACCAGGAGGCCTCAGCTTTTGTAAGTAGAAGATATTTTCCAAATACGACTTATAACTTGACACTCTGGATATTTTAAAACACCCTTCACATGACATGCATTCCTAGAATGTAGGTGGCATACAGTGTAACTTTCCAAAGTAAACATTAGGGCTTTGGACAGTGGTTACTCACGTGTTTTCCCTTCTTAGGCAAAATGTTATTAACACAACAGCGTGGATACAGAATGAAACAAATTGCTCCTTTTATGCTACGTAAAATAAAGGAATACAATATCTTATATCCAAATTATAGAAAAGTATAGCTTATTACAGACAGCTGGAACCATATAGCAAATTGTAGTGCACGCTTCGCCTATGCAGCACTCCTCACGCAGTGTTGGGGATAAGCTTTGCTCTCCATAAAACACCTTATTGTCTAGAAGTCTCATGCAGGGGCGGGGTGGGAGGGGGTAGAGAGGGTGCGAGGATCGCGTTGCGCTTCAGTGACACAAATATTGGTTTAGATAACAGTTAACAAGAATTTCGTTGATGTTAATTTATTAAGTTAAACTCCAGTTGTCATGTTTCTCTTGAAATGACAAATCCACACAAATGATTGTGTCAATTTGATTTTTTAAAAGGCGTATTTAATCAAGGAAGGTGAAAGATCGTATTTGACACACCCTTTGCTCCATAGCTGTACTGCACGAGGGAGGTCCATTGTGTGAACCCTTTCTAAGAAAAATAAACTGCAGGCATACCCTGTCAGCATGTTTTTTTTCAAAGCGTTCCCATACAACACAGTGCTGGCTGCGGGTCTCATTGCTGCAGCTGCTCTGAGGAAAGAGAAGCTCCTGCGCTGAAGGATGTTAATGGCTGGTGGAAAAACAAAGCGGTCAGCTCACAAGCTGTTCCACCCGCAGCAAGCAGCTTTCTTCCGGAAATATGGGCACATCAACCATTGCTGCTTTCAGAGCCCTCTGGTTCAAATGACCGGCCTTCCATAACCGTGCTCTGAATAAGCAAAAGTACAAATATCCCAACTAAACATCGAGACTAACCATCACATTTTAGATTAAGCCGAGGACTAAAATTATCCTCTGCACAGGAAAAAAAACTCGACTGATGGTCCGTGATACAAGCAACAGCGAAGCAAGAGAAGGCCTCGTCATGACATAAATTACATCATCGCGCATGACGTGCAGTGGCCATTTTGAATTGGGGGAATATACTTTAAATAATGTAATAGTAGTGATTTTCTCTACGCATCGGCAGTGCGTATGAAAATCGATTGTCTTTACACCGGGGAGGCAGGGGGGAGAAATAGGCACCCTCATAAAACAGCCTCTAACATTTGACCTCGGTCTTTAAATGCACAGCACATGTAACCAGAGAAGAACATGATTTAGAGCCATGTTAACAAAAACAGACTGAAGCCACTGGAAACATCCAGCCCTCTGGTCAAATGCTATTAGCCTCAGAAAAAGTAGTCCCTCAGCACATGCTACATTGGCACAAGTGGAAAAGTACAAGTACTGGGGCTCTAGGGGAGTGTACAACTGAGGAAAAGGTGGGAAAAAGAGCAAGTATTGACCACTAGCAAGCAAGGAATTTTTAAGGACACTGAAACAAACCAATGAAAAAGCAGAGAGCCCACAAAGAAGTATAGAAGTATATACTAAAGTATATACAAGAGGTCTCGAATGCTCGACCTAAAAAGGGAATTCAGAAAGAAAGAAACTCAAAGAAGGGGGCTTTTTATGGGAGCTAAATCTATTTTTTTGGGGCAGACTGCTTCTTGCAGCCATCCTTGGCTCACCGCATTGTCTCTTTGGATATGTGAGACTGTTAAAATTAAACAGAATCTTGCAACATAATCATTTTCGTTTGAATATCTTTTTCGGTGCAACGCCAAACATACGGGTCGAGGTGCTTGCATGGTTTTAGTTCCGAGTGAGCCCATTTAGACTCTTTTGAGGGAATGAAGGGGGGTGCGGGCGGGTGCCCGTAATTGTATTAGATTAGAGTCCTGGTCTCTGCTCCCAGATCCACCAAAAGCTAGGCGGCCACACGCCCACACCAATAGCTTAAAGCACCCTTGAAAGACCGCTCGAAAGGCTGGATGGGGTGCTATGCAGAACACGATAAACACTCAAAGGAATGTTCCAAGTGGCAGAAGAAGGCCGTACCCTCAAGCCACCGAACGCGTGTCACTGTGGTATCCATTTCTGAGCTCAAGGAAAGGAGCAGCTGGAGAGGGGGTTGCAGGGAACGGCAGCTTAGCTTCGTTCCAGATACATTACATGCACGCTCTTGACATTTTTTGAGCGAAGATTTCGCTGGAGGGGCATGCTGCGTCACAGCCTTTCAGCTGAACCACAAGTCAAGACTGGTCACTGTGGTCTGTTCTTAAGCACAGCAGCTACACAGCGAGCTGGAGCGCATGCTCACTACACACGGCACTTTGTGCACTGTGAGCTGCCCTTGCCCCCAGCGGTTCTATTCGAGAGCCCCAGTTGTGACCCCAGCATTCCCTTCTTTTGCACACACAGCTGTACCCAAGCTCCTCAGACTTTCCATGATCATGGCTAAAACCTTCTGCTCAAGTAGTGTGCTGCTGTCTCCCCTTACACCAGGGCTCAAGTATAAACAAGCATTTGGTATGCACCAGATCTCATGTTTGCTCGAGTTAGAGCTCACAGTGTTGTAAATTAGTGACTGGACTTTTATTGCCACACAGACTGAAAATAACAAGAGGAAGAGCGAGAGCAAGCTGGCCCTGGAAAAGCCCACCTCTGCTGTTGGTTTGTGTTTACAGAGGGAGCTGGTGGGGAGGAGGGACTGAACACACACCCACAGTGCAAGGCAAACAGGCCAATACTGAAAGAAAAAGTCCCCTTCAGAAGAAATAAACAGAACATAGCATAATTAGACAGTACTTTGTGCTGCTCCCAAAGTGAAAAAAGGCAGGACAAAGAGGCAGAATTGACCACTGGCAAGCAAGGATTTTTGAAGGACACTGCAACTAACAAATCAGAACGCTGGAAACTCACTCTATTGTATACTTTAGTATACAGCAGGCCGAACGCTAACACTCGACCAAAAAACGCAGGGCAATCGCGCTTTGTAAAATGCAGCGCAATCGCGCTGTGTGGAAAATAAACAGATAAAGTATTCCGGACCCCAGCCTGAAAACATCGAGCCTCTCATGTTTTTAATAGTTTACTGGTTCTATGTAGGTGGGCTAAACACCGGAAAAGGCATGACGTATGCATGCCTTTCACAAATGAAACCAAGCGGATTTTAAAAGTCAAGCCCATGAGCCAATGTAAGTGATTGACGTTACATGGGCGTGGTTTGAAGCCCAAAGAGAGAGTACAGAGTGGATGGAGCGCTTTGCGCTCGCCTATAAAAATAAGCATCTAGCATATGGTTTGTTGACCGACTTAAAGAAAAGCAGAAAAGAGCTGACAATTTACAATTCCTAACTCATCCACCAATATTACCTGTGCGAAACATTATGTAATAAAGGTAAATATGAGTTTCTAAAGAACTGGCTTCATGAAATTGAAACTTTAGATATCATGGGCCAGGGGCTAAAAGTACCATATGAAAAGCGCAGATGATTTCTTTGCAATCTCGATCGTGAGTCATTTTCTCATATTCTCAGCATCTGCCTAGGGTTAGTCATATTAGAAGCCTTGTTTAAAAAAAGTTTCTTGAAAGGTGTGTTTGTGCTGGTTCTGATGCACTTTATCTATGCTGGGATGAGCTGATATCATACTCTTGAGGTTTGAGCTCTACTTTCAAAATGATGAAAACATTACACTCTGCTCAGCTGCTTTTTTCATGCATTCATGTTTTTATTTGATCAAAATAGGTAGTTAGTTAATGCGCTTTAGTTTCCTAGTTTGTAAAACTGAATAAAGATTGGATTTTAATTTGAACTCGGTGTATGATGACCACACATTTTTATTAGCTTCCGGTGGAAATACCCACCAAGGGCTGGACTTGCCATTCTGTCACTGTGTCATTTCCCAGGTCGATTGCAGGCAAAGGAACTGTTTTCAAAACTTTATGGACTGCTATGACCCTCCCATGTCCCCATGGAAGGGTTGCATTCTCATCACCGCATCCTGCAGTGTGGGACTGGCTTGAACATTTTTGCCAGAGGTGAGTTTGGTTACCAGCCCAGCCTTGGAAATAGCATGGGAATATTTACATCTCAAATTTAAGGCCTGATTTAGATTTTGGCAGAGAGGGAGCTCTAACCCAAAGGCAAGGGAGTCCTCCCCACCCCCACCAGGACTAATGTTTGCCAGTCTTATTTAAAAGCAGCAGGCCATAATTTGACGATGACAGAAAGTACTCCTTCCGTGCCATGGTCAAACTTCTCCAACGGCCTGCTGGAGAATTTGCTATAGGTCCACCCATTTAATGTGGATAGATGGACATATAGCCGCTTTTCAATGCCCATCACTGCTAGGAAAAACCTGACAGCGAGGGGCAATGAAAAGTGCTCAATGCATCTTTCCCATAGGAGCAGACTCCCATGGTGAGAGGGGGATTATTTAAAAAAAAAGAAAATCCCAGTTTGAGATTTTCTATTTGAAAATAAAAAAGAAATATTGTATGGCTTCATCATTTTTGACGGAGCCGTCAGGCAATGTTACAGTGCTGGAACTGCCTTATTGGTGGTTCCTGTCAATGCTTGAAATGTGTGCCAGGTAGACAGGCATTTCAAAATGTACCAGTCGGCACCTCCACCAGAGCAACAGAGTATTTTACTTCTCGGAGGATGCACCAACCACCCAAATTTTAATCAGGCGCTAAGTAATTCTGCTATATGATTTGGATGAGCAAAAATGTATAGGTCCCAGTCCTGCTTTGGCTACAGGTAAACGTCAGTCAAAACCCCCGGCATCACCCTGTTTCAGAGATCCTAGAAAGCCTTAGGGAAGTATGGTTTCCAGAGGAGGGAAAGGTAACATTTGGAGTATATTGGAAATCTCACACTAGCAAGGTCAGACTGGGACAGAAAATAGAATCGGGCACCACATAAGAGTAGCCTCATTGACAAATCAGACAGCTGAAAAAAGTGCCCCTCATTTGCAAATCTGGGCAGTTTTAAACTTGGAAAGACACATTGTAAGGGTGATTTGCAAGGTATGATAGACTCATTGACGTCAATTCACCAAAATGTCAGGGGTAGCTGAAGTGACCTCACACACCATTTCATCTTTACTTTCACTCACACACACATGCTCACACAAGCAGACATTCACTCAGTCACACACTATCTTTTACGTAAGCACACTCTCACCCGCAAGTATATACACAACATAAACTTGCAAGTGCTTTTTACTTACCTCAGCTACCAATAAGGGTCATATTCCATTTAACTGTACATTGTTTTTTATTACACAACAGTGAGTAATATATTATTCAATATTAGTGTAATAAAAAAAAATGATACAAAACAAAGAAGTGGAGCCTTGCCGGCGTGCCGGTCCTTGATAAGTAACCTTACAAGGAGACGCGCATAGGTCGATGAACCTTTTGATTCGCATGGAGTATCCTAGCTATGGTATGACTAGTGTTTCTCAATAACCCATAAACAAAATTCAATAACCATTAAAACAAATCATTAATCAATAATGAATAAAGACAGTAGCAACACACCATGACTCTCCAGCCATGAATAACCAAAACACAGCATACGTTTTAGTGATTTTATTTCCTTATTAGTTACAATACTAAGTCATGAAATTAGTTCAACTCAATTTAGTTTAAGCAAAAAAACGGCATTAATTCATTAGAAGGTGCCAAAAACATAATCTAATCAAAACTTGCATCAGAGTACATTCTAAAGCATTAGCACAGGTCAACAAATGAATCAAAGGCAATAAGTAAAATTGTGTCATGGAGTTCAGCACATTAGTCCGTCAAACATTTGTCTCTGTAATCGTTCAACCGTCATTGAAGGAAAGCCCTCAGCTAACCCAGATTAGCAGCGGCATGTGGGACTTCATGCAAAACAATTTGGAAACAAGAATTTGGAAAACATCTAGCTAAGAAAACTATTTAGACAGTGCAGTTGTTACCTAGAAAGAAAAGGCACAAAAAATATAATTCAGTCACATTGTCATATCTACCTATCCTCGGTATGGATCAGCAACAGAGTCAGTCTTCGTCCTCAGGTCATCAGTTGATCAACATCACATCAGGCTCTCAAAGAGTATGAGCCCAACAACAGAATCTCGAATCACCTCTACGATCTCGCAATCTCGCTCCCCTAGCATCTGGTCTCTCTCCCCTCTGTCACGTTGTTATATCAAACTCACCCAGACTATCCCCCAATTTATAATTGGTCAACTAATCACAAGTTTTTTTCTTAACCAATAAAGTCTGTAAATTAAATCTATGAATTCTAATATTTCACAGTTCACATGTCGTTGATTGGTCCACTCAAAAATGTGCTCATCATCCGGATGTTGCATCTTTTTCTCCAGTCAGTGTCTTCATTGTTCGAGTCCTGGGAAAGTACACCCAGTGCGCTTTACACACCAGTCGTTACAATTCTAGTTCCATTATTTCCTGTCCGTCGGTTCACATGGAAGCTTCAGCTAAGCAAATTTGATTAAACAATGAGCAGTTCACGGTTAGTTCATTTTGTCAGCACTTTTCATTAAACACTAAGAAATACAGATTCTGCATGAGGCCTGGCAAGACTAGGCCAAGACACTGGCTAAGTTAAGGCCTACAGTTATTGCAAAGCATAGGTTATATCTTTCAATATGACACATTACTACATTAGTCTATTACATTTTCAATATTTCATGTATGTTAATTACTCATTAATATAATTCGTGAACTCTGGTGGCCATTCTCCGAGGTCACAATTTCAAACGTGCACATTATTTTTCTACGTTAACCATTTTCTACCAATTTCGTCATTCAGAATACATAAACATTCATTAATAATTTTTAATTAAGACTTTTGCATTAACAGTCTCTCCTCTGATGACTAAACATGTCACCACACTACTTTTCCCATCAACAGTTTCATAATTCGAGTTTCTCAGCATTTTGTTTTCTTCTCAAATCTTCCCTATAGATTCTTTTCCTGTTTCGTTATTTCCTCCTCTGATTATTTTTAGACCTTTTCAATGTAATCTTTTGACACAATTTACATAATCCCCACACTCCTAATATACAAGCAATCACAATCAATATTCCCTGTATGATTTTTAGTAGTACCCCATTCCAAATACTACAAAGCCAATTCCTCACTGAAGCAAATCCCTTTCCAACTCCTTGCCAAACACCTGGTCCTCTCAATTCCTTCAAATCACTACTTGAGTTAGTCAAGTTAGTAAGTAAGTCTCTTATCTCTTTACTGTTGTTAGGAATGTATGAACAACAATGCCTAGAGTTAATCATTTTACAGACTTCACCGTCCTTCGCTAGAATGATGTCTAAAGCAATTTTGAAGAGTCATAGCTCTATCCGCAGCCAATTCAGTATCTATCAGGAGTATTGCCCCTGTACAATTTGTCAGCATGTTATCCACCATAGTAGACAACTTTCGTATCTTGATCAAGTTCAGAAGGACTTCCAGTGAAGTAATCATCAAACCAAATATATCTCCCACTACCGCAGAAAAGGATTCCCTCCTCTGTCGCTTATGATGTAATTCGGTCAATTTCAAAAACTTTTTCGAGATATCATGTTCCATACCATCCTCTTGGAAGACGGTAATAAGCATTAAGTCCACAAATATAGTAGATACCCAGAATCGCAGGGTCCTGACCATTCAACATAAAAGTCCACTTAGTCTGAAACAGAAACGCATGCCTACATTCACTCGTACCCACAAATAAAGTATCAGTGCGTGATTTTGGCCTATATATACAAAGCTTCCCTACGTGTAATGCATCTAAAGCTAATTTCCCTGCCGTCTTATTTGCATTGTAAGCATAATCATTCTTGTAAGTCCTTTTCTCTAAGCCTTTTTCTAATTTTTCTTTCAATGCTTTTCTCCTATCATCGGTATGACCTAAGAAGCTCTTAAGGTGTAAGCAAGCATGTTAGGTTGTTTTTATGAGCAGAAGCCATCCCAAACATTAGTGTAGGTTCAAGGAATCTTCTAACTAATACTATGTCATGAGCCTTAGCTACTCTACTCTTTTCAAATACCTAATAATAAGAAAAAACAAAAACACTACATCGTGATTTGAGTAAAAATATTGGCTATACGCCTGGTCATAAAACCTTGTTAGTAGCAGACTACAACTTATTCCGTAAGTTAATGGAAGGTCTATGGTAACTCCTTCCTCAACTGATGAAGAAATTTGCATACACAGAAGACAATCCCTTGCATCCATCGTCTCGACATACTCACTCAACAAGCGATAGAAGACATTAGAAGAAGGTTCTCCTTGAGTATTAGTATAATCATGCAAATATTTATTATCTAACTTAAACTTCTCCAAAGTCGTTAATGTAGTAGCCTCAGAAGCAGAAGTTTGGTTGGCTCCTTTCACATCAAGCACAGACATACCCACAATCACCACTATAAACAAAATCCCACACATAATTTCTAACTCAATGCTCATATATTTACAGCGTTTAGCATCTCTAACCTGGTTATTTAACTCAGCCATGATCTGTAAAGAATCTGAAAGCAGAAGTAACCTTAGAAAAGTACAGCAAAATCAAAAGTAGACAATTCTTCTTTCAGCAGTTCAGATTCACATCCAGGAACCCTATTCCCTTTGTCAAAATCGATTAGCAGCATGTAATAACTGTTTTTTCAACGTCAAATCAGGCTATCAATGTCTTTTCCAGTTTATTTTCAACAGTCTCTTTTCTCAGAAAATGTTCAAATTTGTTTCAACAATTCAGCCCCTCAATCACCTTCAGGTCACATCAAAATATTGACTCAGAACTTCCCTGTCAAAACAAAAAGACATAAACTCATGTTGCCATTTGTTTGTAGTTGCATATGCCCATTCAGGACCTGCATATCTTCGACTTGCTATTCTCTTTCTCTTCCGATCACCACTCAACTCTCCTTCACTCAATTCTTCTTTTCTCATAGTATCTACTTCTTCCTCTATTGTTTGATCTATAACTACTTCTTTCCTTTTCTCTACTTGCGATTCAGGCCAGTTATCTCCTTTTCTCGAACCTTCTGTCAATATTCTCTTCAGAATTGGACTCGTCTCTATCTCCTTCTCCATGGTGTTTTCTCTTGATGGACCTGCAACAGGCTCAGGAGGAGTCAGATCACTTTGACTTTGATCCAGCTCTACCCTTTCTCCTTCTTGGTCTGGCACTTGCCCTGTTTGTTTCTCAGAATTGTCTACTTCTGGACGAACCCCTGTTGTGCTAGGCTCTCCTGCTGCATCAGTCGAGCTTGATTCTCCAGCACCCTCCTGTATTTCTTCACCTTCATCCCTTACAGGGGTGTTAGAACCATCTTCCACAAGCTCTGGTTCAATTTCATGTTCTCTTTGTTCCTTTTCTGGTTCAGGTGCCTACAACTTGCTTCGCAGTTGTTGGTGCTCTCAACAATGCTTCTTCATGATCCAGTGGACATGCCACTTTCTTTGTGTGACTTGCGTGAATCCAGTTTGGGATTCCTGCGCACTTCACAGCTGTCATAGTTGTCAAAATCACCTGGTAAGGCCCTCTCTAACGTGGCTCCAAACACATCTTGTGAACATGTTTTCGAAAAACGACCCAGTCACCGGCTATCAGGTTGTGCCCTGGATCGTGACTTGGTGGCAGTGTGGTGGCCTCCACCTGCTGAGAGAAAGAGCAAACCTCATCAGCCAAACCCTTGCAGTAGTCCAACACCATATCATCTATAATATTGACAAGTGCATTGGCTGGAACTGCTGCAAATCTCATTGCTCTGCCCATAAGAATCTCGTGGGGCGACAGTCCTTTCTTCCTGTCAGGTGTATTTCTCATTGACATCAACACCAAAGGCAATGCATCTGGCCTTTTCAGATTCGTAGCTGCACACATCTTGGCAATTCTTGATTTCAAAGTACCATTCATCTGCTTCACTAGTCCTGATGCTGCAGGGCGGTAACTACAATGCAACTTCTGCTCGATGTTTAGTGTTGCACACAAAAGTTTAATCACCTCGTTATTGAAGTGCATACCCCTGTCTGTTTCTAAAGAGATTGGAAAACCAAAATGTGGTATCAACTCTCTAAGCAACAGCTTCCCTACTGTGAGGCTATCGTTCCTTCTTGTGGGGTACACTCCAATCCAGTCACTAAAAATGCACGCAATCACCAACACGTATTTCAAACCTCCACACTCAGGTATCTCAATGAAATCCAATTGCATTCTGCTGAATGGACCTCCTGCTCTTCCAATATGGCTCAAGTTCACCACAGTCCCTTTCCCCACATTTAAATGCTGACAAATAACACAGCGATGGCATACTGCTTCAGCTGCCTGCCTAAACTTGGGGTTAAACCAATCAACTTTGAACAAACGAACCATGGCATCCCTCCCAATGTGTGCCTGACCAGGATAATACCTCGCCATTTGTGACAGCAAATTATTTGGCAAAACCACTTGACCTTCTTCAGATACCCATAGCTCATCCTGTCTCTGGACACATTTCGTCTTAAGCCATGACCTTCTTTGTCAACATTGCTCTGCAAAGTTGCCGACTCTTCCATCGGGTCAATCCCCTTTAATGCAAAACTAGTGCATGTAGTATCTTCTTCAGACATCAATTCTTGCATGTCTTTGAATGATATACAGTTCAATGTGCAAAACCTTGTGACTTGATCCGCATATCCATTTCCTAGTGACACGTAGTCCTGTGACTTTAGATCTGCACTGCATTTCACTAAGGCAATTTCTTCAGGCAATTGTATTGCATACAGCAACTCTTTTATTCTTTCACCATTTCTCACTGGTGAACCAGTAGAGGTCAGGAAACCTCTTTGGTACCACAATTGACCAAAATCATGAACAATTCCAAATCTGTATTGGATATCTGTATAGGTAATGAATTTCAGTCTTGCAGACACATGGCACGCTCTAGTAAGAGCAAACAATTCTGCTACTTGCTCAGAATATACTCCTTGAAGCCAAGAAGCTTCTAAAGTACCTGTAATTGTGCACACAGCATACCCTGCTCTCAATGTTCCTGTACCATCTCTGGGACATGAACCATCAACAAAGACAATTTGGTCATTTTCTTCCAATCGAGAATCTCTGATGTCAGATCTCGGTTTTGTGCACAACTCATTTACCTCATGACAATCATGCTCAATTTCTTTCTCTTTTTCAATTTCAACAGTATCACTTGGAAGTAAGGTTGCCAGGTTCAGCACTGTACATCTTTTCAGTGTTACATTTGGAGCACCTTAAATGCTCATATCATACCTTGTCAGTCTGGCACCAGTGAAATATTGAGTTTTCGTCCTTATCAGTAAAATCTCAACTGAGTGAGGGACCATTACCGTTTGGGGATATCCCATCACTACTCCCTCACATTGTGAAAGACTTTGACCAGCTGCGGTAACTGCACGCAAACAGCCTGGTAAGGCTGCTGCAACTTGGTCCAAGTTAGCTGAAAAATTTACCTCTGGGCGAAAAGCACCTCCATGGACCTGTGTCAAGACAGACAAAGAACATGCATCACGTTCATGACAACAGAATGTGAATGGTTTTGTGTAATCAGGCATACCCAATGCCTGTGCTCTGCACCAACTCTCTCTCAACTCAGTGAACGCTTTCATCTGTTCCTGGTCTAATGTTATGGGATTGGTGACATCCTTATGGGTTAGCTGCTGCAATATCTTTGAAATCTCAGCAAAATTTGGAATCCACTGACAACAATACTCTACCATTACCAAGAACATCCTGACATCTCTCTGTGAAGTCGGGGGACTTCTCTGCAGTATCATTGTAATTCTTTCTCTGGAAATCCTCCTTGACCCTTTCTCTATTTGGTGTCCCAGATATTTCACTATCTTCTGACAGTACTGCAACTTCAATGGTGACACTTTATGACCAAACTTTCCCAAGTGATTCAATAGGCAATCAAGTCATATTTACACTTGTCCCTTGTTTTGGATGCAATCACCAAATCATCGATGTATCATACCAGAGTCGATTGAAACAGCAATTCCAATGACTCCAAATTCTTTCAAGATCTGATTAAACAAGGATGGTGACTCCATGTACCCTTGAAAAAGCCTTCACCAGCTGTAGACTCTGTCTAAGAATTTGAAACTAAAGAGAAACTGACTATCCTCATGAAGAGGCACAGAAAAGAAAGCTTGTGACAAATCAACCAATGTGAACCATTTTGCATCACATGGAATCTGGAACATTAATACTGTGGGTTTGGCACCACGGGACAACATTTGACCACCATGTCATTTACGTTTCTCAAATCCTGTACAATTCTTGCCTTCCCACAAGGCTTCTTCAAACCCATTATCAGTAAATTACATTGGCTGCTCAGCACTTCTTTCAAGACTCCTTGCTTCACAAAATCTCCAATCATCTGTGCTACTTTCGTCAAGACATCTTGTGCCATATTGTACTGTGGAAGATGCGGAAACACTACATTTGGCTTCAAAATAACCTTAATCGGCTCCACATTCCATTAATCAATCAAACCCACTTCTTTAACTGTCAGATCCCACACGTTTTCCTATACTGTTCCCTGCAAATCTGAATGAAGCTCTTTTACTGTGAACATCGGGAAAAACGTAATCAATGGGTACTCTTCATTGGTAGTTTCACTCTCAGTTTCTGGAGTTAGTTCTTCTTCATCATCACTATTTGTCTGAATCTCTATTCCAGTAGTTGATCAAGTAATCGAACACTTGGTCTTGCACAATAAGTCCCTTCTCAGTAGGGATACTGGACTTGAATCACAGACTACAAACTTATGCTGTCCCTGGAGGGTACCAATCTCGACTTGCACTGGATCTGTGATCGGATTTGTCAAGTGCTTATTCGCTACCCCCACAACCTGAATGGTTCTTCCTGAAAGAGGTAAGTTCGGGACTTCTGCACTCCTCACTGTAGAGCGTGTGGCTCCTGTGTCCACCAAAAATGAGACCTTATGACCCATCACCTTCCCTCTCACAAAGGGTCCCCTCTGATCTACCTCTAAGGAGGCTACAAGCATTCATGACTCCTCGTCTAAACTATCACTCATCCATTCACTATTTATTTCATTCTCACTGTGTAACAGGAATTGGTGCACTGTGTCACTACTTCTGTCTTGCCTCTGACCCGTGACATGTTGAATAAGCATCAACTGTTGCGGCTCCATCGTGGTTTGAGGTATCTGCATTTGCTGTCTAGGTACCATGGGAACCTGCTGCTGCACTGGTTGTAACTGTGTAAATTGTGGACAAGGCATTTGCACCTGCTGCATGGGTTGCAAATGTTGCATCTGATTCATGTTATTCTGAAAATTTGGATTAGGACCTCTCATTATTAGTACTCTTACATTTTGAAATGTGTTGACATCACCACTTTGCTGAACGACACCTTCCTGCACCATCATCGGACACTCCCGCTTCCAATGTCCCAAGGCTCCGCAAATGTGACACGGTAACATCTTCTTCATCCCTTGCACATCATTCTGAACCACTACAGTACCCAAGTCTGGTCCGCGATTCACATTGACTCCATGACCCCTACCTCTGATCTGGGGCTGGAACATAACTGCGGTATCTGATTTACAAAAGGTCCCTGCACTCCTGTTTGAGCTGCCTTAATCTGCATCACCATAGCTTTCTCCTTCAGGATTTTCTGTTTCAACTCAATTTCATTACTACAGTATTTCTCATACTGCAACACCTCATCAATCGGCTTCACTTGCCAACAAATCAAGTGGCTCTTAATCATCTGCCCTATTTCAGGTCTCAGTCCTTCCACAAACCTGAACACAAAATGCAACATGTCCTTCTGCTCGATCGCTTCCTTGCCACTGTACTCCTTGAATGCCTTCAACAATCTCTCATAATATGCATGTATCGACCCCTTTACCTTCTGCACTGTCCTGTCAATTCTCTGCCAATCAATATATTTGGGCATAATTCTTGTCTTCAGGAATTCAATCACCTTATAATAATGTTTCATTACTTCAGGTGATGGTGCACCTGTAGTTCTATCCCTTTCTGGTTCACTTGTCAGCCAATCTACTAGTCTCTTACACCCAACCCACAAATCAGCTGGAACCACTATGTCCAATAAAGTATTCAAGTCTTCCCACAGACATTTCGAAAGATTCACAAACCTGTCTGTCTGCTGATACCATTCGACCGGTTTCTCCCTCAGCTTTGGATAATCATTTGTGAATGACAAAATATCACTCCTATGCCAAGGAACATGAACAAACTGCCCTCCTGGAATCTACCTCATTGGTAAAAGTTTCACCAGATCCTTGTCTTTCTTTACACATTCGGACCCTTCTTGTGAATCTTGTTTCCGTTTATCCTTCTTCTTTGCCCATCTGCCTTCCCACTTTTCTAATGCTCCCCTAATCTGAGCACTCTCCAATAGTTCTTTAAGATGCGGTTTCATTCCGGCTGACCTCATGTGTTCAAAATCCTTTGCCTCAAAATCTAACCTGTAGCTTCTTTTCAAATACTTTGTTTTCTCGATTTCTATGTCATGTTTTTCTGCTAAGTTTGCCAGTCTCTGATGTATCTTGCCCACCTCTCTTCCATTTAGGATTCTAATCTATTCACCCCCATTGATCCTTTGACCAGTTCAGTTATTTCTGTAGCCAGCCTAACACGATCACTCAGCTCTTCGCTCTTGGACACATTCTGTAGGGTATTCAAACTATCTAACCACTCATTCAGCTGCTGTGCTGTCAATCCCTGTAACGTAATGTTATTTACATTTGGTGATGGCACCTGCTGTATCACTGCACTTGGAGGTTGCAGTGTTGAGAGCTTCAAGCTCCGACCTGCACTCAGGCCGTTTACAGGATCGGGAAGTGCAACAAGTGGACTGAGATCCATTAGTGACCTCGATCCATCAAAGGTCTGACCCATGGAAGAGACTACCTGCACATGTTCTCCCACCCCTCTCCTCACAAAGCTCTGTGACATCTCACCCTGTTCTCCTGTGATTGATTTATTTTGCACAAACAATAGTACCGCTGGACCAACAGTAATCGGCAGCGATATTGCATCTGGGGCTGTTCTAGCTCCTGCATTTTGTGGAAGAGTTACTTCCATGCTCTGATTCATTACTGGAGTCAAATCCGACTGTGTCCCTGACATTTGTGTAAACCTCGGCATACCCTGTGGCTGTACCTGGGGCATTAATATCGGAGTCCTATCAGTCTGGACCAACAATAGTCTCAGGACTACTTGCTCCGTGAGCACCACTAAGTTCGAAGTTGGCTCAATAATAGGCACATCAAGACAAATTCTCTGTATTGGTGGCAGATGCATCTATGCCTGAACAACCAAAGCAGTCAATATGTTCGGAGTGCTCTGCACCGCACCTTGTACCTGTCCATTATCAACCTGTACTGAACTCGCTGTCCCCATTGCCTGTACCAGGGCAGTTGGAGCGGAGCTAGTACTTGGATCCCCCTCATGCATGCATATGGTGGAGGTCGGTCCCTCAGTATCTGAGTAATAAGATCCTCGTCATCTGAGTCTTCTTCTACTACAGAAGCCTTTTTCACCTCTTTACTCCCAGACGAACTCTTAGCACTTTTACTAGCCTCCTTTTTTCCTTCCATCTCATCTTCCTCTGCGATAGCAGGAAACAACTTAACATCCTGCAATATCACTGTTCTCCACTTCTTCTATTCCCTATTGCATCTTGCTTCCGCTAGACACTTCTCTACCTTTCTTATTCTCCTCTGAAACTTTATTTCCTGCTGCTGTCTCGCTATTAGCTCCCAAACTGCTAATGCCTCAAACTGTGCTGGTCTTGGAAGGGGCCTTGTGTCATACAGCGCCATCTGTAATTGATCCAAAATTCTCAAATTGAACGTTCCATGCTCAGGAAACGCTAAAACTCCCTGTTTCTCTATCAATTTACACCATTGCTTTAACCAAAGACATGGCGCAACACCTCGCTCCTCCATCTCAATATAAGCCAGAGAATTTTCCGGTGGCGTAGGCTCCCCCACTGTTGCCTTAATGTATGTATCTCCTTTCAGGGCACTTTTAAACGCTTTGAAGAACTTCGTCTTCTCTACTTTTTGTGTATTTGGATCAGATCAGTAAATTACTTTTACTCGCAAGATTCCTTTCACCCACGTTGTCAACCAATTGCCTCTCACGGACTGCTGCCAATCTGTGCGCGACTCTTCTCAGTAACCAACCTATCCCAGTTCGGCTCCACTGACGTCACACACACATGTACTGCGGCTGACAAAGTCTTGCGGCTCGTCGTCCTAGAACTCTGAACCTCACAAACTAATGCAAAATATTGTGAGCACTAACCAAAAACCAAAAACCAAACCCACAACAAATCAGTTGGTGTACTACAGGAAGGTAACACAATTGCTTCTGAGACCTTACGAATTTTCACTGATGGCCCTTTCGCTCATGCAGTTAATCCTCTTTCTCGGTCTCCCACTTTCGCAAGCAAAATTCGACCCGAAACTTTTACGCTCAACTGATCAATGTGTCAGTCCTGGTGCACATAGGACTCGCCAAATCTCAGTCGAAATTTTCCCTCATCCACTTTAACTCACACACCCACTTGTTGGCCACGCCGATCAGCCTACTAAACCAGACAGATTACAACAGATAACCAAGTGTCTCCTACACTTGTCAATATAATCTGGAGTCCATAAATCAACAACCACGTGGACAATTTTTGAGCAAAAAGCACCGCACACATGTGAAGTTCGACGACTTCCCTACTCTCATTCTGCGGAGTACACACACTCCTACTAAAACTTCATCTGGAGTACGCAGACTCCCTAATTTCCCTCACATACGTCACAATTCACCTGCGATTTGCATAAGCTGTGCAGGCGCACCCTATCACTCTCACGCTATCACTAGAATGCAGAGAACATACCCAACTCTACTAGCAGGATCCAGGATCTGGGAAAGTAATTTCTGGGCTTAAGCGGACATCATTCTTGCTACAGTTGCCATTTCGAAAAACAAAATCCAAACCTGAATAATAATGAATAACTGACCTATCTCAAACTACCACCATAACCATCGGTCACCATAAAACTAGTTCTCCAAGGAAACTAACCATCAGCTGATACCAAAACCTGTCAGGGTGCTGGTCCTTAATAAGTAAACTTAAAAGGGGACGCGCATAGGTCGATGAACCTTTTGAGTCGCATGGAGTATCCTAGCTATGGTATGACCAATGTTTCTCAATAATCAATACACAAAATTCAATAACCATTAAAACAAATCATTAATCAATAATGAATAAAGACAATAGCAACACACCATGACTCTTCAGCCATGAATAACCATAACTCGCTATAGGTTTTAGTATTTTATTTCCCTATTAGTTACGGTACTAAGTCATGAGAGTAGTTCAACTCAATTTAGTTAAAAAAAAATCAGGCATTAATTCATTAGAAGGCACCCAAAAACATACCCTAATCAAATTTTGCATCAGAGTACATTCTAAAGCATTAGCATAAGTCAACAAATGAATCAAAGGCAATAAGTCAAATTGTGTCATGGAGTTCAGCAAATTAGTCCGTCAACCATTTGTCTCTGTAATCTGTCAACCGTCATTGAACGAAAACCCTCAGATAACCCAGATTAGCATCCGCATGTGGGACTTCATGCAAAACAATTTGGAAACAAGAATTTGGAAAACATCTAGCTAAGAAAACTATTTAGACAGTGCAGTTGGTACCTAGAAAGAAAAGCACAAAAATATAATTCAGTCACATTGTCATATCTACCTATCCTCGGTATGGATCAGCAATAGTCAGTCTTCATCCTCAGGTCATCAGTCGATCAGCATCACATCAGGCTCTCAAAGAGTATGAGCCCAATGACAGAATCACGAATCACCTCTATGATCTTGCAATCCTGCTCCCTTAGCTTCTGGTCTCTATCCCCTCTATCACGCTGTTATATCAAAGTCACCCAGACTATCCCCCAATTTCTAATTGGTCAAGAAATCGCATGTTCTTTTCTTAACCAATAAAGTCTGTAAATCAAATCTATGAATTCTAATATTTCACAGTTCACACTTCGTTGATTGGTCCACTTAAAAATGTGCTCATCGTCCGGGTCACCAGGTATCGAAAATCTTTTTCTCCAGTCAGTGTTTTCATTGTTCGAGTCCTGGGAAAGTACACCCAGTGCGCTTTACACACCAGTCGTTACAATTCTAGTTCCATCATCTCCTGTCCGTCGGTTCACATGGAAGCTTCAGCGAAGCAAATTTTATTAAACAATGAGCAGTTCACGGTTAGTTCATTTTGTCAGCACTTTTCATTAAACGCTAAGAAACACAGCTTCTGCATGAGTCCTGGCAAGACTAGGCCAAGACACTCGCTAAGTTAAGACCTACAAGTATTGCAAAGCATAGGTTATACCTTTCAATATGACACATTACTACATTAATCTATTACATTTTCTATATTTCATATATGTCAATTACTCATTAATATAATTTGTGAATTCTGGTAGCCATTCTCCGAGGTCACAATTTCAAACATGCTCATTATTTTTCTACATTAATCATCTTCTACCAATTTCATTATTCAGAATACATAAACATTCATTAATAATTTCTAATTAAGACTTTTGCGATAAGAGCCCCAACCAATATCCATAAGGTGGAGCTACCACTGTGTTACAGGTACTGGTTTTGCCACCTCTGAGCCAGGAGTCGCAGATGTAGTGCCAGGGGTCACAAGGGGCGACCCCTGGAAGCTCCTAAATTACGCCCATGGATAGACTGCATACATTGGTATTTGTTGCAGTCAATGTTTGTGGTAATATATCAGTGCAATCAAAAGTAAAATGTGCCCACCAGAATATGAAACAGGCTCACAGACAGGTATAAAACCAAGCCCAAACACTGGCCTGTGAGGCTAGTGTTTCCGGCACTCACAGATTGCTTTCTAGTGCACTCTGACCCAGAACACGGGCGGAATTTAGACCCCCCCACAGGCCCCATGGTGCGGGGGGTGAGGTCCAGGGGGCCCCTCGAGCACAGTAGCCAGGCCAGAGAGCTCCTGAATAAGTCTGGTTGGGGTCACTTCATCTACTTTGCAGGGTGGGCCCTCAAGTTTTGTAAACTCACTGCCCAAGAACAGTGGCGGCTGCCACGGAACAGGGGTGGCGGGGTGGGACAGAGCGTGAAGGGACGGGGGGCATTTTAAAGAAATAAATTAATAAAAAATAAAACCAAAACACTTACCTTTGAGGGAAGAGATGTTTGTCTCCCCTCCATCATCTTCCTCTTCCCTGCTGCACAGGCTTCCAGCCAATCACGAAGCTGCTGAAAGCAGCATCGTGATTTGACTGAGTGGCCTGTTTTACCGCTCAGACTGAGAATGGGAGCCTGGGCATGCTCTCTACTCAGCTGTGCTATACAGCCGGGTGGAGAACATTCAGAGGACGCGTGTCTTTTTGGCCGGCCCAACACAACAGTCCAAACAGACATGTGCACTTTGTGTGCACCTAGCCCTCCTCTGGCCCCCTCCCTCCGAGCCAGCCCCGCCCTGCACTACAAAGAAAAGTAAAATAATAACGTAGTGTACGTTATTGTAATTTTATTTTTTCCTTTTTTGGGAAATCCAGTGGGGTGACGCTTAGTGGAGGAGCTGCCCCTGCCCAAGAAACCAGTTATCTTATGATAATTAATGTGAGTCCGAAAAGACACAATAATTGTAATGATTTTGGAAAAAGTGGACCTAGGGAGCAGATGCAGAAGGACTAAAGGTCGTATACTATCATAAATGTTACTGATAAAATCATCATCATTATTTGGACGCCTGCAGCACAGCAATACCCTGTTCAGCATAGTTTACTATCACACACAGATTCTCGATGATGATATATAACATATCCTTATAGTGGGTATTGCGGTATATCTATACTGAGTAGGTGTGGATTTCAGGTTTGAGGACAACTCAAAAACTTAGGAATCACTGAATGATGACGCAAATTAGGCACCTTCATGTGAGTCTAAGCTGAGATAGGCTTTCCTGCGATGGATCAGTGTCATTTCATCACTTCTGCGAAATGCATGAGTTGGGAAGAAAGAAGCTTATGGACCAGGAGATAAGTGAATACCTTGGACACAAAGACAATTAGCTCAGACCAGTACAGAGCATTGGATAGGGAGGTTGGAGATACGCTTCCGAGGTGAGACAAGGGTAAACATCCACAGTGAGGAACATCAAACTGACTTTTTCCAAGTGAAATTTGTGTAAGAAGGTGCCCTCCGCTTCACTGCTTTACAATCCCTTTTATGGTATATGCTAGTGAACAGCAGCTACAGTTTACACCCTGGGGTGAGCTGCATCTGACAGGAGCTCATAGCTAGTGGAAAGACACACTAACACGGCCTAATGTAAGCCTAACAGAAAGAGGTATTTCTAGAGCAGAAAGCCTTGTGCTATAAACCTAAACCTCTCACTATTTTGTTTGTATCAGAAAAATCATTGCAATGAAATATAAGGGCTACTCTTAGCTGCCATGCAATGAAATTAAGCTGGTACAAAAAAATAGTGTGGTCCTTCACTATGAGGCATTTTAGAATACAAATTAATTATCTCCTGTTTTCTGCTTCTTTAACCTTTCTGACTCTCTAGCAATAGAAATGGTAGAAATGTTCTATTTTAAGGTCTGGCTAGACTCTGTTCAGTATTTGCATGCGCTCATGTCATGACAAAAAAAGATAAAAACCTATACAAGCACAGACTTTTGAATGTTGAGCCCTTTACTAGAGCTGAAAATATGTTTGTATGCTGTCACCTGGGGAGAGAGACACTCTTTGCAGTTTTAGCTATAGACAATTTTAGCTGTCTGCCAGAAAATATGTGACGAACATAGAAAATATATATATATTTATGGAAAGGAGTTTCTGGTCGCCCCCTTTTTTCCCATACAGCAGCAACAACAACTGTGAGCGCAACAGGGACAACAGCAGTGAAGATAGCTGTAATAACTGCAGTCATGGCAGTGACCACAGCAGTGAGCATAGCTGCCCCCTTGACAGAGAAATCATCAGCGATAATAGCTGCTCCCACAGTAGGGGCAAAAGTAACCACAATTCCAACTAAAACAGCCAGAAACACAGCTGTTACTACAATAGCTTCTCCAGCAATGAGCACAGCTATAAATTCAAGAGAAACAAAATCAGTGCAGAAATAAAGGGGCATATTTATACCCGAATTAGCGTCATATTTTTTTACCCAAATTTGGTGCAAAACTAACTCCATATTTATACTTTGGGGTTAGAACCTTCTAGCGCCAAATTTATAGAGTTAAAGTAATTTTTTGGAAGTGGAGACCTACCTTGCCTTAATGAGATGCAAGGTAGGCGTTCCCGTGTAAAAAATGACTCTATGGTCTTAACGACATATTTATACTCCCATGCAAAAATGGTGCACAGGAGGGATAAGGGGTCAAAAAGCAAGCTTTGCCCAATTTTTTAATGCCTGGGTCAGGACAGGTTGTAGGTGACCTGTGGGCCTATTTTCATGGCAGAACTCCCCAGGCCCCAGGGACACCCCCACCCACACCAGAGGGACAGTGGAGTTTGGGGGACCTCATCCCAGTTAAGTATAGGTAAGTACAGGTAAGTATTTTATTTTATTTTTAAAGTGCCAAAGGGGGCCATGAAATGGGCCCCCATACATGGCACAGGGAGCAATGGCTATGCCGAGGAGACCCTTGTCCCCTGTGTTGGCCATTGGGGTGGTAGGCATGTCTCCTGCCTTTTCTAAGGTAGGAGTCAAGTGACATGGTAGGTTTAGCGCCATAAAATGACTACTTGGGTTAGAGTCATTTTTTTTTACTCTAACCAGACTAGTGTCATTTTTTGGTGCTAAAACCCCATCTCTCATGCCGCCACCCCAACCCGGCTACCATCACATTTTTTGACACTAGCCCACCCTTTGCACCGGCTAGCGTCATTCCTTTCATACGACGCCTGGCCGGCATCTAGGAATGGCACTAGCCGGCACTATACTTTTTTGCTTTTTGCCGCAGGTTTGTGGCAAAAAGTGTAAATCAGCGCAAAAGTTTCTAAATCAGTAGCGTACACAGCAGCCACAACAGAAACTACAGTAGCACCCAGAACAGCTGTGACCACAGTCACTATAATAGCAGCATCAAACATATTTGAAAACAGAGACAACTTTCAATGTACAAAATCAGATAAGGAAATGACATGGGTCTGAGCCATTATCAAGCTGTATAGGAAAAGCCTACTAGAATACATTTCAAAGAGGTTGTGCCATGTAAATCTGTGAAATGAAGTACTCACAGACCACTGGCAGCCTGAGAGAACAACTATCTTACCTTATGTTCATGATGAGGCCCTTCTCCTGGACCGATGCAAATGGTGAAAATAAAGTGACAGATTTTGAAAGTGTCTCCACTGCAGCTAAGGTCTTGTAAGTCATAGAGGTGCTGTCCTTAAGTTGAGGTATCACTTCTTTAGAGTCGAAGTGATCTCAATTGATATTAATCTTTAAAAGATATCATCAGGACTGAAAGAGGTGTTCACAGAAGAACTGAGGAGCGCCATGGGTTCAGTGATATTGGGTGACTTTGGTGGCAATGGAAGTCATTTTGAAGAGCAAACCATGTGTGTTAAGGACACAGTAATGCAACATATTATGAAAAAAGAATACATTCAGTTCTATTGTGACTACTTTAGAGGTACGTCAAAGTGGAAGGAGAAACATTTACATGTGAAAACTAGTAATATGAGTACAAAAAAGTAGGGTGAGTATTTTTAACAAAATTGAAGCAAACACCTTTGATAAACTGGTACCAGTATTGAAAGAAAAAAGTTGTTTGGACAAAATATTGAGTTTTTAATACAATGATACGAGAATATCGTTGATATGGAAAATATCATTGGCAGTAATATCGCGGGTAAGAAAAATCTATTAATATTTCCATGAGATCCCTCTATATCAATTTAGTTCTGCTTCTCATCTATCCACTTTCTCCTCATCCAAATCAGCTACTGCTCACTCAGAGCTCCCTAAAAAACAAATTAGGAATATACACTTTAGGAAATTTTTACCTGCTAGAAGAAACTGTGAGTTACAAATAAGCATGAGAAACAGGCAGAGGAGATGTGACCTAAATTCTTTCAGAGAGGTTATTATGGGTGGACATTATGGCCCTCATTACAACCCTGTCGGTAAATGCTGCCTACTGCCGTGCTGACGGCTGCCAACATACCGTGACTGCGGCGGTAATCTGGCACGGGTATTATGACCCACACATAGAATTCCCTCCAAAACACACACCCACACAGGTCAGCCAGACCAAAGGTCAGTGATAAACTGGCAGTACCAAAACCCACACCGTTGCGCTAACAGGAATACGCCCACAGCATCACGACCCACAAATCACCGCAGCGGTCTTTCAAAATGCACACACACTTACAAAACTACACCACAATGGACAATTCAAAATACACACACCTGACACACATACACACACCACACCCACACACTCAGTCCAATATAAAACACCCACCCACAATACCCACAACCCCTTAAAGTGAAAAAAGAGACCAAGCACAGAGAGACAAGCAAGGAGCCCCCACTCAATCAGAGGCACAGAACACCCTCACCCATACACCATTCACGCACATCACGGCATACACCACAAAACATCACCCCTCACATCACCCCACACATCCTCACACATCCTCACACATATCACTCACACCACATCCATGGCACCCCAAAGACACCCCAGGTGTTCAGAGGAGGAGCTAAGGGTCATGGTGGAGGAAATCATCCGGGTAGAGCCACAGCTATTCAGATCACAGGTGCAGCAGACGTCCATTGCAAGGTCAATGCCGTGGGTCAGCACCCCAGAACAAGGTGCGTTCCGAGGTTGCAAGACACCAGATTGCTGAACAGAGGACTGGCGGTGGACCCCAACCTCCTCCCCCACAACTAACAACATGGGAGGAGCAAGTCTTGGTCATCATGCATCCTGAGGGCCTCGCTGGAGTAGCAGGAGGACTGGACTCTGGTAAGTCAAATCTTTACTACTATATCCCCCACCCTACCTGCAGGCCATTACATACCCCAACCCTTACCCTCACTCCCATCACTGCATCACCTAACATATACCCCACCATCACAACCCACCCATCCCAATACCAAGCCCTGCATGCAACAGCAATGCATGGACACCACTCACAGAACTGCATGGACACCCATCACCAAAGCATGCCCAGTAGGGAGACTCAGCCAGCCCACAAATTCACCACCCACACAAGGCCAAGCTAACAGGGAAAGCACAATCATACAGGGAAACACACCCATGTACAAGATGGCACACGCAGATACATTAACAATGCATTTGCATCCCAACAGGAACCCTACTTAACGTCACTGGAGAGGAGGTGCCAGCTACATCCAGTCACCACCCGAAGAGGCACACAGTGACGACAGCAGCTCTGCACACCAGGATCTCGATGACCAACCTGGCCCATTAGGGGCCTCTGGACAGTCAGTTCCCCTGTCACAGTCCCAACCTACCACAGAGCCGCCCCCCTCAGGAAACACCAGCACAGTACCCACCCAGAAGTCCCATGCCACTGTGCCCAGGACACGTCAATCAGCAGTGTGTCCACCACTACAGGGACCCCAGGCAACCCCACAAACCCAGGACGATCAGGGACCTAGGGTCAGTGGCAATGGGCACATGGTTCAGAGGACAGAGGCACAGGACAACAGGGAAGCTGGGAGGAATGCTGTGCGACAGGGGGAGGACAGGCCCAGGGAACCCACTCTCCACGAGGCACTCTCCAACATTCTGGGAGCATACCACCATTCCCAGGAGACCATGTGCCAGGTACTGGCCACATTGCAGGAGACCGAGCAGCTGCAGGAGGGACAGTACCTGGGGATCAGGGAGGAACTAACAAAAATCTACACCATCCTGGTCACCATTGCAGGGGTGCTGGCTGACATGGGCAAGACCATGAGGGAGGCAGTGGCACAACAAAGGGTGCCTAACACTAGCCAAACTGAGGAACAGCCTCCCACCTCCGCCGGCGCTAGTGGACAGGAGGCCCTGCCACAGGAACAACAGTCCACCAGCACCCCACCCCCTGCAGATGGAGAACCACCCCGCAAACGGTCCCTGCGATCCAGGCAGAAGACAGAGAACATTGCCAAGACCCCCGCCAGGAAATAGGACTCTCCTGATAGTCACCCTTCTGTCCCACTCTGTTACCCAGTCCACCTTGAACTGCCATAGCTCCCCTTCATACTTATTGGCAGATAAATAAACACCCTTGAAACAAATACCATACTGGAGTCAGTGTAATGATTCTCAAATGTATTAGTACAACATTCTCAATGCATTGCAACATATATGTACAGTGAAATATACTACAGGGTGACCTTTGGTGGGCAGCAGTACATATAGCAGGAGCCAGAATGGGGCACACATATCTGAAAATAGAGAATCCAAAGGGAACAGTCAGTGGCCATAGACATAGGGTAAGAGGCTGCTATGTACAATGTCCAACAGATTACTGAAATGTTAAGTGAAGTTACAGTGTCTTACCTGTGTGTCACTGGAAGTACTGCTGAATTATGTTTGTTCTGTCGTCAACATCTTCTTCCTCTGCCTCCTTTTCATCACTGTCCACAGGCTCCTCCACTGGCACATGACCATCTCCAGGCACCTCCTCCTGCAGAAAAGGCACCTGGGTCTCAAGGACAGGTTGTGCAACATGCAACGATGATCTGACACACCTTCTTGGGTGAGTAGTACAGGGACCCACCTGTCAGATGGAGGCACCGGAACCTGACCTTCAGGAGGCCGAAGGTTCTCTCAATTATCCTCCTTGTATGCCCATGTGCCTCATTGTAACGTTCCTCTGCCCTTGTCCTGGCATTCCTCACAGGGGTCAGTAGCCATGAGAGTTTTGGATAATCAGAGTCACCTGCAAACATAGGGTGACAACTGTTAGATACACACTAACCCTTGGGGGCAATCCCATACACAGACACCAACTTATACTCAGTGGGGACCTTTGGTTCACTTATTAGCCACACCCGGTGCCTCTGGAGTAGGCCCATAACATATGGGATGCTGCTATTCCTCAATATAAATGCGTCATGCACAGAGCCAATATATTTGGCATTCTCATGGGAGATGTACTGGTCCGCCAAACACACCATCTGCACATTCATCGAGTGATAGCTTTTTCTATTCTTCTAAACCTGTTCATTTCTCCGGGGGGGATGGGACAAATGCTACATGTGTACCATCAATGGCACCAATGATGTTGGGGATATGTCCCAGGACATAAAAGTCAGCCTTCACTATGGCCAAATCATCCACCTGGGGGAACACTACGTAGCTGCACATGTGTTTCAGCCGGGCAGGCAACACTTTGGTCAACACGTTGGAAAATATGGGCTGAGACATCCCTGATGCCATGGCCACTGTAGTTTGAAAGGAACCACTTGCCAGGAAATGGAGCACTGACAGGACCTGCACTAGTTGGGGGATACCTGTGGGCTGGTAGATACCTGACATTAGGTCTGGCTCCAATTGGGCACACAGTTCTTGGATTGTGCCAGTATAAAGTCTGTATGTTATGATAATGTTCTCCGTTGTCGACAGGTCCACAAGGGGTCTGTACACCAGAGGATGCTGCCATCTCATAATCTGCCTCAGCGGTCGTAGCCAATGGAAGAGAACGGTGAGCAGCGGGTCATATTTCAACATATATTGCACTGATGTTGCTGAATTTCCTTTACAGAAGCAGTATGTGAAGTCGAGAGTCAGTTGATGTGCCAATGTCTGCTGTGACGCAGTTAGGTGCCATGCCCTGTGCCCCCCTGAAATGGCAGATGCCTGACCTGTGAGGAGGGACAAGTGGAAATGAGGTAAGTGCGCTAGGGTTGTGTGCCGTCACGGTAGGCGGTCGATGACCGCTGCGCAGATTCGCATTGGTTATTATTGGGCCCTATGGGTTTCAGGAGCCAATGGCGATGTACGCCTGTGGTGAAGGTACGCACTGCCGCAGACGTCACTGCAATTTTCTGACTATTCACTCACTTGCTACCTGACCGTCAACAGGAGAGGACCTACACTGCAAGTGCCAGTGTGACATGTGTCTGGAAGCGACAATGGCTCATATGTGTGGGGAAAGGTCCCCTGCCTTCACTGCGGAGGAGTTGGAGAAACTGGCGGATGGGGTCCTACCCCAGTCCACATTACTCTATGGTCCTCCAGACAAACAGGTGTGTACACTGTGAGCATGATGTGTGGACAATGCATGCATGGAGTGGTGTAGATGTAAGCCACATGTTGGGGGGTGCTGAGGCGTCCTGGCCTGAGTGCTGCATGAGAGGTGGTCAGTGCATGTGCGTCAGGGCATCGGTGGGAAATGGTGGGCAATAAGTATGATGGTCCGGAAGGGTGAATAATTTATTTTCCTGCTGCCTTTTCCCTCCAGGTCAGTCCCCACCATAAAAAGGGTATTTGGCGTGCTGTTGCTAAGGAGGTGCGGACCCTAGGGGTTTTATCACAGGCGGAGCACCCACTGCTGCAAGAGATGGGAGGACCTGTGCCTCTGGACCAAGAAAACAGCGGAGGACCAGCTGGGGCTGGCCTCCAAATGTGGAAGGGGTGCCCGTCGAACCATGCCCCCCTGATGTTCTGCATCCTGGCGGTGGCCTATCGGGAGTTGGATGGGCACTTGAGGGCAGCACAGCAGCCACAAGTGGATGAGTACATATTCTGAAAGCTGACTTTGCGCACTTTAAGAGGTAGCTGGGTGGGGAATACGGGCTGTGGGTGCCCCTAGGCCAGGGCGATCATGGCAGGGTAGGTCCCTTGTTGGGCAGGCTCTGGCACACTCCTATCCCAATGGTGGAAGTGGCCATCTACTACTGTGCAGGGTCCTGTGGGTTTCAGGTGTGCAGATGCTGGCATTAGACATTGTACCCCATGGGCTGGTGACTGTCTCAGGAAATAGTTGTGCATTGCTTAGTGCACGCCAACGGTGGTGTTGCTGCTAGCATTGACCAAGTGTATCCTCTGTCTCTTCCCCCCCTTTTTGTTTTGTCGCCCTGTCCTTGTGTGTATTAGCATCATCTGGTGGAGGAGCAGAGGCACCGGCGACGGAGGGAGCTTTATCCCACATGGGCCTGGAGGCCGAATCCACCGAGGGTGAAGGCACCAGTGGGACAGAGGGCGAGGGGAACTCCACGACGGGTACAGGAGGGGAGACCACTGACAATGACTCCTCCTCTGATAGAAGCTCCCTGACAGTGGCGAACACCTCTGTGTCCACCTCAACAACAGGCACAGCCGCCACCCCCCCTACCAGCACTGCCCTCTCAGCAGCCCCTCAGCATGTTTCCCGTGTCCGCTCACCCAGGAGGGTGGGCATCTAATTTGCCTCAGTCACCTCAGACCCTGCCCCAGTCAGCCCTTCTGCCCTCAGTGAGGAGGCTATTGACCTCCTGAGATCCCTCACTGTTGGGCAGTCAACCATTCTCAATGCCATCCAGGGTGTCGAGAGGCATTTGCAACAAACAAATGCACACCTGGAGGGCATTCACTCTGGCGTGGAGGCACAACAGAGAGCATTCCAGGCTCTGGCCTCAGCACTGATGGCAGCCATTGTCCCTGTGTCCAGCCTCCCCCCTCCAACTTCCACTACCCAGACCCAATCCCCTCTACCTCAGCCTATCCAAAGCACACCTTCAGACCAGCATGTACCCAAATCACCACACAAAAGTGGCTCAGGCAAACATGAGCACCACACTTCCTCTTACAGGCACTCACACAAGTACCATGCACCATGTCTATGCAAACACACCAACACCCAGTGCCTCCACCGTGCCCCCCTCCTCCTCCTCATCCACCTCCCTCCTAGTAGCATCTACACTCACACCTGGATGTACTACATCTTCATCCACTACCTCCATCACCAGCATGCCCATCGCAACACAGGCCTCACGAGCAGTCACCACCCCCACAACCATGCACAAGTCCCCTGTGTCCTCTCCCAGTGTGTCTGTGACCCTTCCTCCCAAAGTACACAAACGCAAGCACTCACCCACCTAACAGCCATCCACCTCACAACAGCATCCAGTCCATGCACCTTCACCCAAACTCAGCAGACGTACACCTCCTACAACCACTCCCTCTTCCTCCGCTCCCAAACCCTCTCCATCTTCCCATCCCAGTGTGTCTAAAAAACTTTTCCTGCAAACGTTGACCTCTTCCCTATGCCTCCCCCCAGTCCTTCCCCTCGGGCCAGGGTGTCCAGATCCCAGGCCAGCACCTCAGCCACCAAGTCGGTGGACGCTGTGGTACCTGCAAGTCCCAGAGGATCAAAGGGGGCACCCGTCAGGGCAGCCAGTGTGTCACCGACACCTGCAAAGGACCAACCCTTTCCACCACCTGCCAAGGTGAAGAAGGGGCCAATATGCAGCACGGCCAAGGAGCACGACCCACCCAGCAAGGCCTCCTCCAAAACTCAAGCTGCCAGTGCCAAGGTCCCAGCAGCATCTGCCAAGGTGGGGAAGGGAAAGAAAACCCAAGACAAGGCACTTCAGGCCTTGGAGGTTCCAGGTGAGGGACTGGTGCCCACCATCAGTACCACTAGCCCCTCAACCTGTACTGCGGCAAGCACCGTCGCAGGCACCGCCACCTGCATCGCCACCTGCACCGCCACCTGCACCGCCACCCGCACCGCCACTGCCACAACAACTGTCAGCAGCAGCATCCCCAGTGGGTAGCCATCCGAGGCTGCAGGAGACGGCCTCGTGTCTCCCTCCACCACTACCAGCACCTGCACCACGGCCAGCACCGGCAGCATCACCACCGCAGGCACCGTTGCAAGCACTTCCACCTGCACTGCCATCTGCACAACCACATGCCCAGCCGGTACCACAACAACTGTCAGCAGCAGCATCCCCAGTGGACAGCCATCTGAGGCTGCAGGAGACCGCCTGGTGCCTCCCACCACCACTTGAAGCACCCCCACCAGCACCGGCACTACCACCAGTTTGCAGCCTTAGTCGCCACAGGATGGAGTCTGGCCCTACCTCCATGGAGTATCATGCTACCAGTTCCCTACAAATCTCGTGCCTCAGACACCCAGGTGAGGGAATGTGAACTGCCACACCCCAAGTGCAGCATCACTCGGCACAAGGCCCCCTCCAGAACCAGTGGAGAAATGCATCCACTATCACTATCCTTGGCAGGATGATGCAGTCTGGGCACAAGCCCCCCTCCAGAACCAGTGGAGAAATGCATCCACTATCACTATCCTTGGCAAGATGAAGCAGACTAGGCGCAAGGCCCCCTCCAGAACCAGTGGAGAAATGCATCCACTATCACTATCCTAGGCAGGATAAAGCATACTAGGCACAAGGCCTCCTCCAGAACCAGTGGGGAAGCCATCCACTTGAGAGACTGTGGCTTTGGACTCCCCAGGACCAAGCAGTGGGCAAACCACGCACTAGAGAGACAGTGACTTTGCACTCCCAGGACCAAGCAGTGGGCAAACCACCCACTAGAGAGACTGTGGCTTTGCACTCCTGAGGACCAAGCAGTGGGCAAACCACCCACTAGAGAGACTGTGGCCTTGCACTCTCCAGGACTAAGCTGTGGGCATGTAGCCCCCTCCAGGAGCAGTGGCGTTGTACCATCTTCCGGCTGAGGTGCAACCTCCTTCCCCCTGAGGTGCCTGTGTTTAGGACCTGATGCCCCTGCAGTGTTCTCTCCGTTTTGAGGCAGGAGTCAAGTGTGGGCTTCCCCCATGTTTTTTGGTCCAGTAGGCCATGGATATTTGTAAAGGACAGTGTACGGCCTTCTGTACATAGTGTAAATATTTGTAAATAATGTTTTTCTAATCGTTAACTATATCGGCATATTTCAAAATATCACTGTTTGAACTCAATTGCTTTTGTCCTTGCGTTCTTCCAGGAGGTAACGGGGTGTAAATATACTGTTGATGCATGTTTTTGTGTGTATGGTGTTGTGGGTGAGGGTGGAGGTGGGGGTGTTGCGTGTCACTCTCTTTTTCCTCCCCCTCCCCTGTGTGCTAGGTGCAGTACCCACTGTGGACGTCGCCGCCGCCTTTGATATCTGTCATGTATGAGGAGGTAGACGAGCATCGGCAGGACCTGCAGCTCGGGCTCCATGGTGTCCTGGTTCTTTGTTGATTGTCGAGAGGTGAGTGGTTTCCCTTCCAAGTCCTGTTTCTGCCGTGCTTTTGATGGCGTTGGTACTACCCCGGAAAAGCTGGCGGATTGGCGGGTTGTGATAGGGTGTGCAGTACATTGTCTTCTGCCTGTCTGTTGGCGGTGACCGCCGATGTGTTTGTTGCTACCGCCGTGGTGGTCGGTGTGTTAAAGTGGCTCTCTATGTTGGTGGTTTCTGCTGTGGTTGTGATCTCATTTTTTTTACCGCCGGCCTGTTGGCGGTATTACCACGCTTTATCACTGACCGCCAGGGTTGTAATGAGGGCCTATATCTGGCAAAAGGAAAGAACTAGCAAAATTAGTAGAGAGGAATTAGTAAAGTCAAAAATGAAAAAATCTGAAGGCTCGAAGATGATTAGATTAATCACTACCTTCAGTAAGCGAACTAACATATAAGAGTCTTTTGAAAAACTGGGAGATACTTTCTTTATATTTAGACATTGGGTTTCCTTTCAAATGAACCACTGCCTATGTATAAGAGGGCTCCAACATTGAAAGTTATGCTTAGTTCTAGTGATGCAATAACATAATAACCTATAAAAACCATCTAGGACGATTTACTGAGAGTTTAAAGTGGTTGCCTGATCCACCCAAAAGTATGATACAAATGTGGAAATGGCATATTTTACAAGTTTGCATATGACAATATAAAGGACTTTAGTGATTACACCAAGGAGCGAACTTATGCACTTTGTTCATGAATTGTAACACCTCCAATGTTGGATTCACAACTAGGGAGTTCAAGGAACAATGAAGGAACATATCACAGTCATTAGACATTGAGACAAGAAGTATCCCATGGTGGTTCATTTCCAAAGAGAACATAAAGGAGAATCAATTTCTGGGATCAGGTTTTGTTGACTGGACCATGTAATTCCCAGACTTAGGGGTAAACATTTTGAAATAATTTTCAGAATTAGAGAAACACTCGACTAACAAACTGAGGAAAGTTCAATTGGTTTTAAATTCTGACAGAGAATTATTTACATTATTGTAATTTGCAATTTTAAACATTCAGGGCCTGCAGTTTTGTGGCAAAAAGTATAGCACTGGCTTGTGCCATTCCACAGCGTGAGCTAGGCACCACATTAAAGGAATGACAAAAGCCAGCACTAAACGTAGGCTAGCTTCTTCAAAAAAGACACTAGCTGGTTTGGGGTGGCAGTAGGGAAGGAGGGGGTTGTGCGTCAAAAAATGATGCTAGCCTGGTTAAAGGCAAAAAAATGCCTCTAACCAGACTGGCACCATCTCCTGGCGTGCAACAATCAAAAACATGACTCCTGTTTTAGGAAAGACAGGTGTCGTGCCCACCACCCCAACGGCCAGCACAGGGGACAAGTGTCCCCTGGGCATGGCCATTGCATCCTGTGCCATGCAGGGGGCCCCAATTTCAGCCCCCATGGCACTTAAAAAAAAAAGTTACATAATACTTACCAATACTCATCCTACTTACCCGGGATGGGACCCCCATCCTCTGGTGTACCTCTGGTTTGGGTGGGGTGTTCCTGGGGCTTGGGAAGAGCACCTGTGAACCCATTCCATGGTGTTTAACCATGAAAATGGGTCTACTGATCCCCTAACGCCTGGTCTGATCCAGGCATTAAATAATGGTGCAAAGCAAGCTTTGTACCATTATTTAGCCCCTTCTCCCACCCGTGCATCATTTTAGCATGGGAGGATATATATGGGGCAATGGGGATAGCACCATTATTTAGATGGGAATACCTACCTAACATCTCATTGTCGCAAGGTAGGTGGACACATCCCAAAAAATTATGCAAACTCCTATATTTTGATGCTAGACATGTCTAGCATGAAAATAAAAATACAGAGTAAGGTTTGCACCATATTGTGCAAAAAGCAATGATGTAAATTTGGCACAAACAGGGTATATATATGCCCCTCAATCTATTTTCAATCTTGATATAAAATAGAGGGTAAGAGCACTATGAGCAATCATCGTCAACCTGAGAGCTGGGTGAGTTATTTTTCTAAACTCTATGCCTTACCTTGTAATCTTTAAAATCGTAAACCCCTTTCCCTGTTGACAGTCAGGACGAATTTTTCTCTGGACAATTTAGCATCAGATTCCCTACACATATAAAGATCCAATTATCTTCACTATGGATGAAACTGTAGCAGCAATTAATTCCCTAAAATCTGCCAAAGCGCCAGTACCGGATAGGATTCCTGGATATAAATCCAAACCAATAGTATGGTCCAGGTATATAAATATGATTTTGAATAAAATTGCTTCAGGGGGTCCAATTCTGAGCACGTGAAAGGGGGTTGAAATAATTCCAATTCACAAAAAGGGCAATGTGAGCTCCCCAGCAAATTACAGACCAATTACCCTCATTGATAATCCACAAAACAATTTTTGCAAAACAACTTTTGGGAAGGCTATTAAGCTGGGTTCAAGACCATCAGGTGCTATCCACATTACAGGTGGGTTTTCGCCCTAAAATAGGTATGGTAGACCAGGTTTTCAGGTTGATGCTTTTGAACTGGAAATACATAGTTCTTGCCAAGCAAAATTTATATGTTGTGTTTGTGGACATTCAATCCGCTTTTGATATGGTACCCAGGGAAAAACTATGGGAAGTGTTATATAGAATGGATACTCCCAATAGGATAATCCATCTACTACAATGGTTGCACGAGAATACTTATGCCCAGGTGAGATGGGGCAACCAGCGAGAATTAACAGAACATATCCCTAATCAGAGGGGGGTTCGTCAGTGATGTGTTCTGGCTCCAAACTCATTTACCTTGTTTATAAATGAGGTGGTACAAGTATTGTCTACTTGTCAGAATTATTCCATCTCCTTAAACTTGCAGAATATTCCTGTTCTATTGTTTGTGGATGATTCCTTACTTAACCGAATAAAGCTTGTGCTGATGATGATACTTCAATTGTTTTATTCTCTGCGGTTAGCAAGTGCCTTGTGGCTGCTTGGTATGAACATATTCGCTTTCTTAAGAACTCCAAATCCTTGTAAATATGTATCACATGCACATGAAGTGGGAGTGATTATACCTTTTATTGTAATTGTTTTTTTTTTTTTAATTTCTTATGTTCTATTTATTTATGTTTTTAAAATTGTTTTTTAGTGGTAGCTTTGATGGTTATGGTGACCGAATAAAGCTTATTTGTTGACAAGATAGATGTATCTTCTATGATTTATGTTATTTTTATTGATGTTTTGATTTTCTTTAAATATGGGATGGGTCGTCTTACAATTAAAATGTAATTGTGGTCTGGAGTATCACAGGATGTTATAATATAAGTTACAATATCAAGATATTCCACCTTACAAACTAGTATTCTCTAGCTGGAGAAATTTAAACTAACGGGGATTTATTCACAGTTCTCATAATGGTTTGGGGGTTGAGACAGTGAGAGAATAGAGAGGAATGTAAAGACACACATGGCTCAGGTTTGAGATCTATTATCATATTAGGGTACATCATTAATCTTAGTATGAGACATTGGCCCTGATTTAAACCTTTTCACGCAAAACTGCACTAATGCAGTTTTGCGTGAAAAAGTATACCGCCGGCTAGTGCTATCCCAAGACGCCGGCCGGGCGTCATATTTATGGTATGGCAGTAGCCGGTGGTAAGGCCCGGCTAGTGTCATAAAAAGGACGCTAGCCAGGTGGGAGAGGTGTAGGGGAAACAAGAGGTTTGTGCGTCAAAGGATGATGCTAGTATGGGCAGAGGCATAAATAATGTCTCCAACCAGACTAGCATCATCCTTTGATGCACAACCCCCATTGACGTGACTCTTGCCTTAGTAAAGACAGGAGTCATGCCCCCCAGCCCAAAGGCCATGCTCAGGGGACTTATGTCCACTGGGCATGGCCATTGGACACAGTGCCATGTAGCGGGGCCCAAGTTAGGCCCCCTATGGCACAAAATAATAATAATTAAGAATTCTCACCAGTACTAACCTGTACCTACCTGGGATGGTGTGTCCCCCATCCTTAGCTGTCCTCCTGGTGTGGGTGGGGGTGTCTCTGGAGCCAGGGAAGGGCACCTGTAGCATTTCCATGGTCTCTGACCATGGAAATGTGCCCACAGGTCCCCTAGCGCCTGCCCATACCCAAGGTTAGCACCATTATTTAACGCCCCCATCCCCTTGCTTGATTTGAGCATGGGGGATAAATATGGCACTAGAGCCATAGTTGCATTTTTTGCACTGGAACACCTACCTTGCATCTCATTGACGTCCAAAAAGTTACTTCAATTCCATAACTTTGGCACTAGATGTGCCTAGCGCCAAGGTATAAATATGAAGTTAGGTTCGCACTGAATTAGCGTAAAAAAAATAACACTAATTCAGCGCAAACCGAGTATAAATATGGCCCATTGTTTTTTGGATCCCTGTAGACAAAGTGCAGATTATTTGTCCATTGAGAATAAAATTGGGGAGTGTGAATGGTCACTTGTCAAGTGTTGAATTTCAATAGGGATCGCTTTGGAGTGAATAAAATGATCAAACATGGCTATCTAATATTGGACCAGACATCTGGAACATTGGTATGTAGCATAGGCAAGGTGAACCGACACTAATGCTTTTAGGTTTCGAGTTCTCACTGTCACTTCAGAAATTGAATTAAAGATTGATGGGCAGTATATAATATTAATTGTGTTATTTTTAACTCAATATGTACAAAGAAATTTGCGGATTTAATATTGGAGATATGGTGAAGATGGGGTCGTGTTTGAGTTAAAGAGCTGCTGCTAAGGTCAGAATACAATGCATTGTACTGATACTTAAAGTACAGCCCTCCTGACCTTTACATGCGGTCCGTGATCAATACCATAAGTGGACACCTGTTCACTTGATTCACACTAACATTATAAAAAATTAAACTGGCAAGTCCTTATTTAAAGGTTAATTGAAGTTAAAGAAAGGAAGTAACTAGGTTGTCTCACACCACTTAACTTTAGGACTACTTTCACTTTCAAAATATAAAAACACAATAAGGTATTTTTAGAATTCCAAAGGTGTATTCCATTAACATGCACTATCACTTCACTCTAGTGTATCATATTATATCAGTGCATTGAAAATAATGTTTTAAAGTGATAGTTTTCAAACATGAATTTAGAAACATTCAGGCCCTCATTACGAGTTTGCCAGTCTTTTCGGAAGACTGCCGTGGTGGTGGCCGCCAAAAGACCATGAGTGTTGGCGGTCTCAAGACTGCCGTAATACAAGTCACATACTGAAGACCGTCCAAAAACAGCCACAAATCCGACATCGCCAGGCCGGCTGAGGACGGAAGAGAGGATGTACCAGCACCACCACGATGACAACATACCACCCTCCAAATTACAAACCACAAATCAGCATAGCGTTCCTTCAACGGCAGTTAACCATTTGCGGTGCGAGCTTCCGTGCTCAAAAATACACCTCGAAAAAGAACCCAAAGCCTCATTGGACAGTACGAATACCGCACACCTGAGACACATACACACAGCAGACATACCCACACACACAACTATAAAATACACCCCCACTAATCCCACAAACCATTGCACAAAGAACGATTCACATACTGCCATGCCCAATATATAGCCCATATACACCATTGGCACACTCACACGTCACACACAGCACAACTGCACACAGACACCCCAACCCCCACCACACCAACCGAACCACCACACCCACCCCTTCAAGCACCAAACACACCACCCTTGCGCACAACACCCACCCCCCCAATCCACATCACCACCACCATGACCCCTCAAAAGCAACAATGATTCACAGACAAAGAGTTCAGGGTCATGGTCGATGAAATCGTCAGGGTAGAGCCACAACTGTTCAGAGCACAGGTCCAGCAAACACCCACAGCCAGGAAAATGGAGTTATGAAAGAGGATCGCCGACAGGGTCAACTCAGTGGGCAACCATCCACGAACAAGGGAGGAGATCAGGAAGAGGTGGAATGACCTATGGGGGACAGTGCGTTCCATGGCTTCACAACACCACATTGCCATCAAAAAGACTGGCGGTGGTCCTCCACCTCCTCCCCAGAGTTCATATCGTGGGAGGAGAAGGTCTTGAACATCCTGCATCCTGAGGGCTTGACTGGAATAATCGGAATCAGGTAAATCACTAACACTCCCCTGTACAGTATGTATCCCCACCACCCTTTCATTCCCTAATTCAGCCCAACTCACACGTTCTCCCCCACCCAGTCACCCGGTGCCTCTCCCTTGCATGCCACACCACCCCACTGCCACAATCACCACACAGTCCACCCCTATTGCATGGATAGCACTCAGGATGGCAAGCACTACAATACCCACAATGCATGACACCCACACATGAAAAGCTGCCAGTCCCACTTCATAGTGGGACACCTGAACCTAAAACTATTGCACCAGCTACAATAACTGGATGCTTTGTCTGCGTACCACTACATGGCAATGACAGCTATGCTATCCACAATCCACAACCCTCCATTGAACACGGAGCCAATTCCACAAGCCATCACCCACTAACAATGTCTGCAGTGCCACATCTGTCTTTGCCATCACAGGGAAGCTGTCAAGCCATCCTGTAAGGAATTGTATTGTTTATGTGTGCCAGTTGCATGCAGACAGTGATTCTTGAGAGGATTTTTGGATATTGCCTCCTGACATCTTTTGGGTGACCAGCTCCTTCCTTCAGCATCAGTATACCTGATGTGCCAGGGCATTGCCATCACTAACAGACTGTCACTATGACAGAGGTAATTGGTGTGATCTAGCTCAGGTGCCTTGAATGTAGGTGCAGATGGCTGCAGAGGACAAAATGTTACTGGCCACATTGCTTATGAATTTGTTGGCATGCTACCTTGCCATGCAGGAATTGGTAGAGTGAGGAGAACTGGGTAGGTATATGTTTATGATAATGAATGTGTGCCAAGTACTGTGCTACTGTGCATTGTATGACCCTTCATGTAGTCAAATATGCCAATGTTACCACATCATTTGGAATAGAGTGCATAGCTCCTGATTCTCCTATGATTTCCCAAAGTTGAGCATTTCAATGTTTAGGCATGCAATGGCATGGCATACCAGCAGATAAATATTGGTTGTCAGTGTGTGTGAATGATGGGCATGTATTGACCTATCACACCCTTTCTTTCTATCCCACCCTTCCTCCCTCTCCTCCTCTGTCTTCTAGTGCCTCAGTCTCATCAGGTGAAGGAGAAGGGGCACTGGTGAGTGGGGAAGCAGCAGCCCACAGGACCCAGGAGACTGATATCAGCAGTACTGAAGGGACCAGTGGGACGGAGGGCGAGCGGAGTGCCACGGGGGAGACTGGATCCACAACATCCTCTTTAGATTCCTCCTCTGATGGATGCTCCTTGGCAGTGGGAGACCCATCTGGGACAAGCCCAGCTTCATCCGTGTTTGCCACCCACCTTACCAGCACCGCCCTCCATGTAGCTCCCCACCCAGTTGCCCGTGATCCCTTACCCAGGAGATTGGGTGTCTCCTTCGCTGCAGGCACCTCTGACCCTTCCCCAGTCAGCCCCGCTGACTTCAATGAGGAGGCTATTGACCTCCTGAGGTCCATATCTGTGGGACAGTCAACCAAGGTGAATGCCATCCAGGGTCTAGCATCACAGATGCAGCATACCAATACCTTCCTGGAAGGCATTTACGGTGCCCTGACTGGCCTGCAAAGATTCTTTCAGGCTCTGGCCTCCTTGTTGACGGCAGCCAGTTTCCTTTCGTCTTCCATCCCCCCTCCAGCTACTTGTGCCCAATCCCACACCCCTCTCCCCACACCCATTCAGAGCACACAGTCAGACCAGCTTTCATCCACCTCCACAGACACAGTTCGCAAACCCAAAACAAACACCACAAGTCCCACCACCGCCATGCACAAAGACAACAGACTCATGCAGACACAACAACATCCACTCCCTACACACAATCTCCCACCTCCTCCCTCACAGACGCTACACCATTCACACCTGTTTTCACCACATCAGCACTCCCAGATTCATCCATAAGTCTCCTCATGCCCACTGTCACCACAATAGCAGACCCCATACATCCACCACATTCACCACATGCACACACCACTACTACCAACACCCCCACATGCAGCCAATCCACCTTACCTGCCGGCACCACCCCAACAGACACTCACACATCCACCCTTTCATCTCTTTGCATCTCCTACCCCACCTCCTTCTAGGATACCGAAGTGCCTGCACTCACCCACCGAACAGACACCCAGCACAAACATGGCTTCCACCCACTCACCTGCATCCAAGGCACCTACCAAGACACACCTCACAACCACTTCCTTTCCCTCCACTCCCACCCATTTTTCTCTTGACCGCCCTTGTGTTCCTAAAAAGAGATTCCTCTATGAGTTTGTCCTGTTCCCTCCTACTGACCCTGTCCCTGTTTCCCACAAGCACCCACATACCTTCCCCAAACCCTGTCCTTCCACCTCCCAGTCCTCCCATGCCCCCCTGGTACTGCCCCTCCCTCTCCCTCTCCCTCTCCCCCTCCCCCACCAAACACTGACACCCCACCAAAGGGAAAGAGCCCTCCTCCAAAGGGCCATACAAAGGGGAAAGCCACTCCCCCTCCAAGTCAAAATCTGATGACCCCCCTCCCAAAGCCAAACCAAAGGGCCCCCCTCCCAAAGCTAAAACAAAGGATGCCACTCCCAAACCCAAACCCCAACCTCGCCCCTCCTTTGCCCCTGAGGTGCCCGCACGCCCCATTGATGCCCCTGCCATGTGGAGGCCACTTTACAGCCAGGAGTCAAGTTAGGGCCAGATACTCTGCCCTGTATGCCTGGTGCAATGGACACTTTTGGACTGGCCAGAAGGCCTCTGTTGTATATAGTTGATTTTATTTATGGGACCTTTATTTTAATACATCTGTACCAGTCACCCATTGGTGTTGAGGTTAACAAACTTGTCCTGCCTTTCCCTCTACATGTATGTGTTGTATATGTGCGATTTGGTGTGTGTTTGCTGTGTATACATAGCAGCATGAGTTGTGTGGGTGAGTTGTTCTTAGGACTTGTGAAATGTTGCATTCTTAGTGTGTGACTTTGTGTGGCAGTGGTGTGTTAGTTGTGATGCATCTATGATGTACTTGGTGTGTTGGGTGGACTTGGCGTGTGATGTGATACGTGGTTTGGCAGTGATTTTGTTTGTATATGTGTGCTGTTGTTACGTGTTGCTGGCAGTATGGCGGTCATTCTGACCGCGGCGGGCGGCAGTCGCCGCCCGCCATGCGGTTACCGCCGAATGACCGCCCCGCGGTCAAAAGACCGCGGCGGCCATTCCAACTTTCCCGCTGGGCCGGCGGGCGACCGCCAAAAGGCCGCCCGCCGGCCCAGCGGGAAAGCCCCTGCAACGAGGAAGCCGGCTCCGAATGGAGCTGGCGGAGTTGCAGGGGTGCGACGGGTGCAGTGGCACCCGTCGCGATTTTCACTGTCTGCTAAGCAGACAGTGAAAATCTGTATGGGGCCCTGTGAGGGGGCCCCTGCACTGCCCATGCCATTGGCATGGGCAGTGCAGGGGCCCCCAGGGGCCCCACGACACCCGTTCCCGCCATCCTGGTTCTGGCGGTGAAGACCGCCAGAAACAGGCTGGCGGGAAGGGGGTCGGAATCCCCGTGGTGGCGCTGCAAGCAGCGCCACCATGGACGATTCCCTGGGCCAGGGGAAAACCGGCGGGAAACCGCCGGTTCCCCTTTTCTGACCGCGGATAGCCCAGGAAGCACCGCCAGCCTGTTGGCGGTGCTTCCGCTGCCCTCCGCCCTGGCGGTCATGGACCGCCAGGGTCGGAATGACCCCCCATGTGTTTTCCTGTGGAGGTGTGTGTAGTGCCTCTTTGCCAATGCGTTTGTGTGGTTATGACAGTGTGGTGGTTGTGTGACTCGGTAGTGTTGTGTGCGGATGTGTCTACAGTGGCAATGGTGTGTGTTTTTGTGCCATGTGGTGTGTGTATGACATGTGTGTGTTGGACGTGGTGTGTGTTGTTTGTATGTGAGTGTGTATGTAGATGGGTTTGTGTGCTGTGTGTGGGTGTGGGTGTGAACTAATGGCCTTCCCTCCAGTGTGAGCTAGGTGTGTGTCCTTACAGGTGTTGTCTTCATCGCCCTTGCTAGTTCTGGAGTTGTATGGCCAGCAGGAGCAATGGTAAGACTTCCAGTTCGGATTCCATGGTGGGTGCGGACATGGCAGTGTGCTGGGTCATAATATGGTGGGCAGGAACATGGCGTGGAGATGCCTACCACCGGCTGCAGCAGTCCGCCTGCACTGGCGGTGTTTTGGCTTTGTTCTATTGGGAACACCGCCATGGTGATATTATGGCGGTCTTCTCCGTGGGCCAGACGGCAGTGTGACTGCCATCCCCACCATGGCAGTCCTCAGACTGACAAACTCGTAATGAGGGCCTCAGTCTTTACCATCTACTGACAACTTTACCAATAGTGAACTTAGAGGAAACTTAGGACCAGATGTAGGAAATTCCGGCTTTGCGACTCACAAATTGTGAGTGAGCGACTCTCAATTTGCGAGTCACAAAGCCGGATGCAGGATGGTGTCCCTAACACCATCTGCGAGTCGCATGCTGGTCGCAAAGGCCCACCTCATTAATATTCATGAGGTGGGTCGCAATTTGCAACCCCCTTGCGAGTTGCAGCACTCACAGGGATGGCGGCCTGCTGGAGACAGCAGACCACCATGTCTGTGACTGTTTTTAAATAAAGCAGTTTATTTTGTTTGTAATGTAGCCGGTTTTCCTTAAAGGAAAACGAGATGCATTACAAACGAAGAAATGAAACGTGTCAGTTTCATTTTTTCAGGGCCATTCACAAAGGGGAAGGGGTCTCATGGGGACCCATTCCCTTTTGCGAATGGGTTACCACCAGTGTGACACTGGTTGTAATTGAGAATTGCTTTGCGACCGCGTTCTCGGTCACAAAGCAATTCTGGATCGCAATGCGAGTCGCAAATAGGAAGGGAAACACCCCTTCCTATTTGCGACTCGCATTCCCATTTTGCGAGTCGGTAACCAGGTTACTGACTCGCAAAATGGGAATGGGCATCACGATGTGGCTTTTGCGCCTCGCAAACAGCGATTTTCACTGTTTGCGAGGCGCAAAAGCATTGCTGCATCTGGCCCTTAGTTGTTAAGTGCACTCACAGGGTGCCTTGAGTTCCCATTATACATGAACAACACTATAGTTTATTAAATCAAAAACATGAGAAGATTTTGGGCAACATACATCCTAAAGTCAATTATTTTCAAGATCCTCTTGTATGTGATAATAATAAAAATAAAGTAAAGTTAAATAAATAATGCCAGGGATCACACAATTTGATAAAGGGAGGGGGAGCTGGGATTATTCCCACGTTTTATAGCTTCATATTGTGCACTTCAGCCACTAGATGTACATGCTTTGCTTCACCTATCCCCAACTTATCCATCCCCCCAAAAACTGCCACCCTGCTGGCATCATTGCAGTCCTTAGTCACATCACAGACCAGACTTTATGGCCCCTGCAACAATGTTTGCGAGTGCCAATGATATATTGGAATAGAGGAGCGGCAATGCAATGAAAGATGATGGTTTTGAATAGAAAGGCCATTTGTTTAGCCTGCGCACAGTTTCAGGTTTATCTTTTGTATTGAGAATATATTTGGGAGGTAGTGTTGCTTTTTAAGTTTGGAAGTTGAGTATGGAAGTGCGAAACCTTCTGTGAGAGAAATTTAAAAATTATGAAGTGGCAAATATCGGTGAGTCCCAGATATTAACTCAGAGGTTGGAACACATTGAATATTTTGCGGGAACATTTCAATTATAAATAGTGATCCAGCTCTGGCCCCTAATTCTAAATTCTGGGGTCCGATGAAGGCATCACATTTTTCAAATTAATTTCAGTGTAACTTGACAATCCCACATTCAGCCCCTCATTATGAGTCTGGCAGTCCTAGCACCAAAGCACTTTCTCGCCGGCCAACGGACTGGCAGGGCTGGAGGTCTTAATCCACCAGGCAGCTCTGCAAGCAGCACTGCCCTGAGGATTACGAGTCCCCTCACTGCCAGCCTTTACATGGTGGTTGCACCGCCATGTAAAAGCTGTCCGAGATGGGGTGCTCTTGGCATGGCCAGTGCAGGGCCCCCCATTGCCAGCCCTGTTGCGCTTTTTACTGTCTCCTTGGCAGACAGTGAAAAGCACTACAGGTGCTGAGGCACCCAATGCACTGTAACATTGATGCCGGCTCGTTTAAGAGCCGATGTCTATGTTAGGGACTGTTTCCTGTTGGGCCGGCGGGTGCAAACTTTGTTTCTGCCCACCAACCCAATGAGAAATTCTTAATAGCCCTCACAGACAGGTCACCACACTGGCTGTTTTCTGAAAGCGCGGCTTTGGCGGCATTTCCGTCCTCTGAAGTCGTAATGAGGGCATCAATCTCAGAGACCAAAATATAGTTCAAAGAGCTTTATTTAGACTCAAAGTCAAACTTACATATATAAGTCTGAACATAGTATAAATGTATAGAATAGCCAGAGGTGAATCAAAAGATCGAACACAGTGATCTATAACAAACATATAGAGCACCACTAATTCAATAACGATAATGCAGAAAATGAAGAAAAACAATTGATACATAGAGTACAAATCCAAGTTCTCCTGGGTAACCATTAATCTAAATCTCTAATTATGCTAATATTCTACAGGTTTAGGAAAGCAGTCACCAGAACAAAACTTCTGAAGTTTCCTTGAAGAGAGGTAGGGTGGCATGAAGCAACAAAATTAGAGTTCAAGAGAATTATCTAAGCAAGGTTTGCTCCCCGCTAAGGACAGCAGGAATCTGAATCTTACTCCTAACTAAACCACACCTAAATCCTGTTTCTTCTGAGGATGAGCTCATTGGCAAATACCTTTCCCAGTTCAAAAACACGACCACAAATTATGCTATGGTAATTGATATTTCAGCCTTCTCGGTTTTCAGCGTCAACCTTGGTACACACTGATCTGATTCCAAAGAAGTTGGAATACTAATCCTCAGAATGAGTTCCCTAAATAACAGCTTCACTACTGTGATGCTATCATTTCACCTAGTTGGGTAAGCTTCGACCCAACAGGAAAAGATGCACACCACAACCAGAATATACCTCAATCCATTGCAAATGGACGTTTCAATGACATTTATTTGTGTTCTGTTGAAAGGTCCTCTTGACCTTCCTATATTACTCAGTGTAACTGCAGTTCTTCTCCCAACTTTGTTCTGTTGACGCACAACACATCTATCACACAATGATTCAGCCACCAACCTACATTAAGGATTGAAACAAGTCAGTCTAAACAATCTCACAATAGCACCCCCCCCAATATGAACTGGACCATGGAAATGTCTCACCATAGGAGGTACCAGACTGTTCGTCAACACCGGTCGTCCATCCTTGAAACCCAAATGTCATCATATCTCTTGGCACAACCTGCCCTGATCTAACTCTCTTGTTCTTCCTCAGACACTTCTTCCTGAAGCCTATTCACTTCATACGGGTATCAACTGTTGTCTACATGAGGTTAAAGTTAGTCTCCACTATTCTTCCAATTGTGAATTCCCCAATTAATGCAAAACATTGTGTTCATAGTACTTTTTGACCTCCTCTGCTTACCTATTGCCCAAAGTTACATACTCATTTCAAGAACAATGTGCAGGGTACTTAACCACTACAAGCTGCTCGTGCAATTGAAGTGCATTAAGGAGGTTTCTCACTTGTTCGCCTTTCTGGATCAGAGATCCAGACGACGTCAAAAAGCCTTGCTGAGACCACAGTTTTCCGAAGTCATGAACAGTACCAAAGCCGTAATGACTATCAGTAAAGAACTGTCCTTTTCAATTGATTGAAAATACAACATACTCCTTTGAGAGCAATCAATTCAGCTACTTGGGTAGAGAATATTCCTTGAAGCCAGGGGTCTTCAACAACTCCAGAAAAGGTACTGACAGCATAAGCTGCTCTCATTCATACTCCATTGTCTCTTAAGCATGAACATAAAGGACATATTCAGATTTAGGTAATGGTTCATCTTTGATGTCTGTTCTCGGTTTGGAGCACAGTTCAGTAACATGAAGACAACCATGGTCTCGTTCACAATTTTCACCAATTTCTTGATTCCATATTGGCAACAGAGTAGCAGTATTCAAATTCCCACAACGTTTGATAGTTATGTTCTCTCCAGCCAATATCACCTGCTCATATTTGGTAAGTCGACTATTTGTTAGGTGTTGGGTCCTTGTTCTGGTCAGCATAAGTTCTACAGAATGGGGGAAATGCACTGTTAATGTGTGACTCATAACCATAATTTTATACCTCTCTATACTTGTGCTGATTGCTGCTACTGATTTAAGGCAGCTGGGCATTGCAGAAACAACAGGCTCTTATGTGGTGGAAAAATATGCCCAGGATCTCTTAGCATTTCTAAGCGTTTGAGCTAGCACTAACAGAGCACATCCCTCCCTCTCATTGCAAGAACATAACAAAAGAGTTGTTATAATTGGAAATCCATAGAGCTGAGGCACTACAGAGACATTCTCTCAGCTCTAGAATCATAACAAGACAGTCATTATCTAATGGTACCAGACTGGACACATCATTGTGTGTCAGCCTCTGATAAGGCTTGGCCAATAGGGAAAAGTTGGGTATCCACTGTTTACAGTAGCTCACCATCCCCAGAAACATCTTGATTTCCCTCTGTTTGGTTGGAAGACTCATTTTCAGTATGGCTGAATTCCTCTCTTGCAACACTTTCCTCACTCTCTCTTCAATGTGGCGTCCAAGATACTGGACTGCTTTTTGACAATACTGTAACTTTCCTGGTGACACTTTGGTGGTCATTACAACCCTGGCGGTCGGTGTTAAAGCTGCGGTAAAACCGCCAACAGGCCGGCGGAAAAAACAATGGAACCACGACCGTGGCGGAAACCGCCAACATAGACAGCCACTTTAACACTCCAACCGCCACAGCGGTACAAACAAACACCGTGGCTGTAACCGCCAACAGACAGGTGGAGGACAATGTACCTCCCACACTATTACAACCCACCAATCCACCACCTTTTCCAGGGCAGATTCACCACGAACAAAAACATGGCGGAAACAGGACTTCGAAGGGAAAACGCTCACCTCTACACACCCCACGAGGAATTAGGACGCCATGGAACCCGAGCTCCAGATTCTGCCAGCTTTTATCTTCCTACTCCTCTACCAGGAGGACGAATGCCGGCGGTGAAGACCATGGTGAGTACTGCACCTACGACACAGGGGAGGGGGAGGGAAAAAACAGTGACACACACACACAACACCCCCACCCTCACCCACTACAACACACACGCTAATACATATTGATACAAAAAAGTTACACCCCCCAACCCCACCTGGAAGACTGCAAGGACAAAAGGAAATGAGTCGAATAATTGTGATATATTCAATTACATACATAAAAAATAATTACTAATATATACATTTATACTGTATACAATTATATACACCAAGAACACAAGTCCAAGGGATTCCACCATCATAGTCTGTGGATCACTGGGCCCATAAGGCATGGGCGAGGCCCACACACAATACCCGAACAAGACGGAGAGAACACTGCAGGGGCATCAGTTAGAAATAAAACAGGCACCTCAGGGGGAAGTGAAGGGAGGGCACCTCAGCCGGTTGAGTGCACGATGCCAGATCCACGAGGGGGCTCCATGGCCACAGTTCAATCCTGGGGAGTGCAAAGCTACAGTCTCTCAAGTGGATATCAGTCTCCACTGGTTCGGGAGGGGGCTTTCTGCCCAGAGTGCTTCATCCTGCCAAGGACTGAGGAAGTGGATGTGATACTCCACTGGTTCTGGAGGGGGCTTTGTGCCCAGAGTGCTTCATCCTGCCAAGGGCTGAGGAAGTGGATGTGATACTCCACTGGTTCTAGAGGGGGCTTTGTGCCTAGAGTGCTTCATCCTGCCAAGGACTGAGGTAGTGGATGTATCTATCCACTGGTTCTGGAGGGGGCTTTGTGCCCAGAGTGCTTCATCCTGCCCGTGGCAGACTCAGTAGCGCCAGTATCATTGGCGCTCACTGGCCTGCTGTGCTGCTGGCAGCGGTATCCTGGCCAGCGGTTCAGCTGGTGGCGGTCTTTTCCTGGCCTGCGGTGCTTCTGGTGGCGGTGTCCTGGGCAGCGGTACAGCTTGTGGCGGTGTCCTGGGCAGCGGTTCAGCTGGTGGCGGTGTCCTGGGCAGCGGTTCAGCTGCTGGCGGTCCTGTCATGGGCAGCGGGGCTGCTGGCGGTCGTCTCTTGGGCAGCGGTGCTGCTGCTGGCGGTCCTGTCTATGCCAGCGGGACTGCTGGCGGTCGTCTACTGGGCAGCGGGGCTGCTGCTGGCGGTCCCCTCCTGGGCAGCGGGGCTGCTGCTGGCGGTCCTGTCTTTTGCAGCGGGACAGCTGGCGGTCCCCTCCTGGGCAGCGGGGCTGCTGCTGGCGGTCCTGTCTTTGCCAGCGGGGCTGCTGCTGGCGGTCCTGTCTTTGCCAGCGGGGCTGCTGGCGGTCGTCTCCTGGGCAGCGGGGCTGCTGCTGGCGGTCCTCTCTTTGGCAGCGGGCCTGCTGGCGGTCGCCTCCTGGGCGGCGTGGCTGCTGGCGGTCTTGTCCGCCGTGCTGATCTTCCCAGACATGCCGGTTTTACTGTGCCCCTTCCCCACCTTGGATGGTGTCGCAGCTGTCTCCACACTCCCAACTGGACCCCTGGGAGCAGCTTTGGTGGCTGATTTCTTTCCCCTCTCCCACCGGGCACTGGCCAACTTTTGATGCTTGACAGGTGGGGGACTGTCCGTGCTGTGGCTCATTCCCACACTGGCTGCCCTGCTGCCTGGTGCACTCCATAATCCGGTGACTACTGGCACCACTGGTCCCGCCGATGTTGTGGCTGCGGTGCTAGGATGGGACCTGGAGAGTCGGGCCCTAGGAGACTGAAGGGTGGGGGAGGTGAGGGAAAGAGGTCAAGGCTGGCCAGGAAAGGTTTCTTAGGAACACTGGGACGGGTAGCTGGAGGGGGTTTTGAGTGGAGGAAGAGGTTGTGATTGTAGGAGGTGTACGTTTGCTAACTTCGGGTGAAGGTGCATGGGCTGGAGGCTGAGGTGGATGGCTGTTGGGTGGGTGTGTGGCTGCCTTTGGGTACTTTGGGAGGTGGCCTCACAGACACACTGGGAGAGGACACAGGGGATGTGTGAGTGGTAGTGGGGGTGGTGACTCACGTGAGAAGGGTGTGGTGGTGTGTGTGTTGTTGATGGACGTAGTGGCTGAGGATGTAGTGCATGCAGGTGTGAGTGGAGACGAGACAGGGAGGGAGGAGGGAGACGAAGAGGAGGGGGACACAGTGGAGGCAGTGGATGTTGGTGTGTCTGCATGTGTGTGATGCTTGCGTGAGTGCCTGTGGGATGTGTGGTGCTTATGTTTGCCAGAGCTTCCCTTGTGTGTTGAGATGTGTGCATGCTGGTCTGATGGTGTCCTTGGGATAGGCTGAGGTACAGGGGTGTGAGTCTGGGTGGAGGAAGTTGGAGGGGGGAGGCTAGAGACAGGGACAATCGCTGCCATCAGTGCTGAGGCCAGAGTATGAAAAGCTTGCAGAAGGGCTGCCTGACCAGAGTGAATGCCCTCCAGGTATGCATTGGTTTGTTGCAACTGCCTCTCTACACCCTGGATGGCATTCAAAATGGTAGACTGCCCAACAGTGGGGGACCTAAGGAGGTCAATGGCCTCCTCAGTGATGGCAGCAGGGGTGACTGGGGCAGGGCCTGAGATGCCTGGGGCGAAGGTGATGCCCACCCTCCTGGGTGAGCAGGCACGGGGCAAAAGCTGAGGGGCTGCTGGGAGGGCGGTGCTGGTAGGGGGGGTGGCGGCTGTACCTGTAGATGCGGGGGGCTCAGATGGGAGCTCCCATCAGAGGAGGAGTCCATATCGCTGGTGTCAGCTCCTGTCCCTGCTGTGGAGCTCCCCTCGCCCTCCGTCACACTGGTGAATTCGGAGTCCGTAGTCTCGCCCTCCAGGGCCATGTGGGATGCAGCTCCCTCCTGCTCCGGTGCCACTGCACCTCCGCCTGATGATGCTAATGCACACAAGAACAGGGAGACCACAAAAAGGGGAGGGGAGACAGAAGAAAGACATGTTCAGTGCATGCAATACCGTTACCGTTGGCGGACACGACAGACACAGAAGCCCCCTGCACTATGTCGCGCACTTGGGGTCCACTATTCAATCCCTGGGACATGGCTTAAAAGGCTATGGCCGATTTCTGCACACATGGATGTCACAGGAGCCTGACTAGGTGTAGTTGGCACTGTACACAGGTGGGATGGGGTGCCACAGGGCCTGCCTGAAGAAGGGAACTTAACTACCAAACTCGCCCTGGCCTATGGGAACCCACCGCCCACCTACCCCACCCAGACACCTCCAATGCGTGCTGAATCAACAGAATGAGAGTGTACTCATCCCCTTCTTGCTGCTGTGATGCCCTCAAGCACCCATCCAACTCCAGGTACGCCACCGCCAGGATCCTGAACTGGTCCTCCCATCTTTTCCGGCAGTGGGTGCTCTGTCTGTGGTAGACCCCCAGGGTCCGGACGTCCTTGGCGATGGCATGCCAGATGTCCTTCTTCTGGTGGGCGCTGACCTACAGGAATTGTACAGGGGAAAAAGAGAAGTAATTAGCAACTGCACCGTCACAGTCATTGGCCCGCATCCCTACCCTTGCCATGACGCACATGCACTCACTGTCGTTTCATGCACACCTCATTCTCACCCCCTCCCATCTTTCATCCACCCCATTCCACACAGGCATTGCCCATACAGCATGCTCACAGTTTACTTACCTGTTTGCCTGGAGGACCATAGAGTAGCGTGTACTGGGAGAGGACCCCATCCACGAGTTTCTCCAACTCCTCCGTGCTGAAGGCAGGGGCCCTTTCCCCAGACACACGAGCCATTGTCTCTTCCAGACTAAGGTCACAGCAGCACTTGCAGTGTAGGTCCTCTCCTGTCGAAGATCGGGTATCGAGTGATCGAACAGAGAGAAAATGGCGGTCACGTCCACGGCGGTGCGTACCGTCACCACCGGCGTACATTGTCATTGGCTCCTGGGACCCATAGGGTCCAATGTTAACCAATGCAGAATTGCGCCGCGGTCTTCGACCGCCTACCCCGACAGTGTACAACGCAAGCGCAGTTACCTCATATCCCCTTGTCCCACCTTACAGGTCAGGCAGCTCCCATTTCAGGGGCCCACATGGCATAATTTCTGACTGTGTCACACATACCTAGGCCTTGCCAAAACACTCATACAGGCAAATTTCGATTTATGAATATTTTCAAAGTAAGCTGTGTTTACGTACCTCAGAGTTGGTTGACTCTGTGCTCGCTGTTCTCCTCCATAGGCACAGTCTGCTGGGGCGTGTGAGGAGATGGCGGCATCCTCCGGTGTACAGACCGCTGGTGGACCTGTCGACAATGGAGGAAAGACATGTGATCATCACCTACAGGCTTGATCGTGCCACAATGCAGGAACTGTGTGCCCAGTTGGAGCCAGACCTGATGTCAGCTATCCGCCATCCCACAGGAATCCCCCCTCAACTGCAGGTGCTGTCAGTTCTCCATTTCCTGGCAAGTGGGTCTTTTCAAACAACAGTGGCCATAGCATCAGGGATGTCCCAGCCTATGTTTTCCAACGTGTTGTCTAGAGTGTTGTCTGCCCTGCTGAAGCACATGCGCAGCTACATAGTTTTCCCTCAGGTGGAGGATTAGCCTACAGTGAAAGGTGATTTCTATGCCCGGGGACATATCCACAACATCATAGGTGCCATTGATGGGACACAGGTGACCTTGGCCTACCCGCAGGAGTGAACAGGTGTACAGAAACCGGAAGAGTTACCATTCCATGAATGTGCAGATGGTGTGTTTGGCAGAACAGTACATCTGCCATGTTAATGCAAAATTCCCTGGCTCAGTGCATGACGCTTACATCCTGCGGAATAGCAGCATCCCTTATGTGATGGGGCAACTACAGAGGCACCAGGTGTGGCTATTAGGTGAGCACATGGACCCAAATCAGTGGGAATAGTTGTCTGTGGATGTCCCTATGAGTTCGTGTGTCTAACAGTTGTCCCTCGCCATTTGCAGGTGACTCTGGTTACCCCAACCTGTCATGGCTACTGACCCCAGTGAGGAATCCTAGGACAAGGGCAGAGGAACGCTACAATGAGGCCCATGGGCGAACTAGGAGGATTATAGAGGGGACTTTCAGACTCCTGAAGGCAAGGTTCCGGTGCTTCCATGTGACAGGTGGTTCCCTATTCTACTCACCAAAGAAGATATGCCAGATCATCGTGGCCTGCTGTATGCTTCACAACTTGGCTTTGCGACGACAGGTGCCTTTTCTGCAGGAGGATGGTCCAGATGGAGGCCTTGTGGCAGCTGTCGAGCCTGTGGACAGTGAAGACAAGGAAGCAGAAGAAGAGGAGATCGACAACATAAACACAGTGATCCTGCAATACTTCCAGTGAGACACAGGTAAGAAGACAATACTGCCTGCTACATCTAATTTAAATCTATTACCTCTCTACTGTCTGTCATTTTCACCCAGTGTATGGTCACTGAATTGTCACTTTCCCTTACGATTTCACAGATGTGGGTCCCACTGTGTGATATCCGCTTTGTTTCCTCATGGACTAGAGCTGTGTGACATAGGTATGTTGACATTACATTTGAAAGAGCATTTTGGCACTGTAATTGCTAATACACTATTTCGAAATCCCAAACAGACTCCAGATTGTTTTGTGCTTTAAGGGTGTTTATTTAAGTGCTCAATATTGGAGGGGGTTGTAAAATGGTGAGGGGTGATGGTGGAGGAATATTCATGGCAGAGTCCAGTCTATTAGTCTCACAGGTGCATTGTCCAAAGGGGCATAGGAAGTGGAGCTGGGGCAGTTTAAGCTTGGACAGGGTGACAGGGTGGGACAAATGGATGATGTGAGAAACTGGGGCTGATTGCAGAGGCCCCCTAACTTTTTGCCCCCATTTTCCACTTTATGCTGGTGTTTTCCTGACTCTGATGGTGCCCTGGGTACTGCTAACCAGTCCCAGGGCCTGTGCTCTGTGTAAAATGGATATGCAAATTAGGCTAATTATAATTGGCTAAGTTAACCTACCTATAAGTCCCTAGTATATGGTAGGGCATGTAGGTTTAGGGACCACAGCATAGGTGGTGCACACCTAGGTGCATTGCTGAGGTGCCCAGTGTCATTTTAAAAGCAAGCCTGCCTTGCTGGCTGCTTTTAAATTAAAGTTATATGCAAATTCGACTTTGGAATTAAAGGTACTTCCAAAGTCTTAAACTACCTTATTTTTACATATAAGTCACCCCTAAGGTGTGCCCTATGTGCCCCTAGGGCAGGGTGCCATGTAACTATAAGCAGGGATTTTATAAAAATAGATTTATAAGCCCTGGTGAGGTAAAAACAGCCAAATTCGTTTTTCCCTCATTGAAGTAAATGGCCTTCATAGGCTAGAATGGGCAGACTTTATTTTAAATTTTAAAGTCTCCTTAAATATTACATACCAAGAATTTGGTATCAAATTGATTGTTATAATAAATCCCACAACTTCCAGTTGTTGGATTTAATATAACTAGTGCAGGTAAAAAGTTTAGACTTTACCTAAAAAGTTGCCAATTTCAGCTCTGCATTGTTTTTGCTCCTGTGCTCTGATTGGCCAGCCTGCAGCAGCTTCTGCCAGGCTACTTTAATGAGGTGTGAAGTGGCCTGACTTCACACAAAGGAATGTGCTTGGGGGAGAGAATCTCCCCTCAGCAGATGGGGAAGCAGGAAGGGGGAGGGCTGCCAAACTGGTCTTCAAAGGCAGAGAAGGACATCTGGAGCACCCAGCAACACCCCCACATCCTGCAACCCCAGACAGCTAGGTGCCCCCTTGATTAGATTAGGAGAGGGCAGGAGAGGGGTGTGTTTATGATTTTTAGCCACACCAGTGGGTGGGCTCAGCCAGATCTCTCCTCTAAAAATCAGATTCATCCATTTTGGATTTTTAGAGACTGTTGCCTTCTGGGATGGATTTTTGCCACACTTCCCAGGAAGTGGTCATCACAGGGGGACGACCCTGTCCCTGATTGGAGGACCAGGGCCCCCCTGCTTTTCACCCAGGAGCAAGGATAAAACTGGCAGACCTGCACCCACGCCTCAGATCCCCACCAAATTTCAAGAAGAAAGAACTACAAGGAGAAGAAGGACTGCCCTGCTGGACCCCTGGCCTGCACCTGGACCCTGCACTCAGAAAGACTGCACCAGCTGCACACTTGGGCTTCACCACAAGAAGGACTTTGCCTGGCTTCCACTGGTTCAAGGAGGGACTCCCTGTTTGCTACAGGTGAAAAATTGCTAACCAGAGTCCCCTGCACCAACTCCTGAAAAAGTGACCAGCTGACCACTGTCCAGTGGCCAAAAAGGAGTCTGCGCCAGGTGCACTCTGGGAGTTGAAGTCCGCACTTCCCAAGGACCATCACAGAACTTCTGGACCCTTGGGGTGAGCTGTGGACCCCAAAAGAACCTTAAAAGAACATCTGGGTGAAGCCCCAGAAGTTTGGAAAAGATTGGAGAAATTTTAGAAAAAAGCTCCATAAAGTGACCGACTCGACGCGGAAAATCTAGCCGGCTTGCCTCAACCGCGACCCGGCCTGACTTCGTGGTTCGTCCCGGTCAAGAAAAACATCCGAAAAAAAGACTAAGTCCGAACGTAAAAAGTTGACCGGGACCTTCCAGCCATCGTATCCGAGAAGGGCTCCACGGACGTCGGATCAAGATCCAGGTTTACCCCGGTCGAAGGATTTTCGTCTCGAAAAAACGACTAAGTCCGAAGGTAAAAATCACCACCGAGGAAACCGACTTCGCGTATCCGGACAAGGGCTCCAGGAGGTCGGATCCAACTGGCAGGTTCGTCCCGGGGAAGAAAAACATCGAAAAAGAGACTAAGTCAGAAGGTAACTTTTTGACCGAGGCCTCCCGCGACTTGTAGCCGAGCAGGGCTCCATCGCGGTCGGCCTGAAAGTTTGACTTTGCCCCGGTCCTGGTGCAACCAGATGACCCGATTGGCGCTTTTCGTTTCTGAGCGCTAGAAAATAATAATACTTTAAAAATTCATATCTCCGGTTCCCCTGAACCGATTTTAATCGTTTTTGTGTCATTTTAAAGATAAAAATATAAGCTATTTTTATAAATTGGTTTTGGATTTTTAAACTGTTTCCTGTGTTTTATTTAATTACTGTTTTGTGATATTTGAATGCTTTACACTTTGTCTCCTAAGTTAAGCCTTGACGCTCGATGCCAAGCTACCAAGGGTAGAGCTGGGATTAATTTACTGAGACCTAACTGTACTTTTGTGGAGGTATGTGGCTTGTTGCTAGGTGTAGGTACCTACCTGCCATACCAATAACCCATTTTCCAACATAATTGGTGGCAGCGACGGGATCCTGTACTTGTGTTCAATATCACGTTACAGTTTTAGATAAAACAAATTAAAAATCCTTTAAATTGTCCTAGTGCAAAAATTGTTTTTAATTTTTAATTTTAATTTTTTTTTAAATTAATTTGGATTAATTTCAATTATTGAATTTTTGTAATTTTTCTAAATTCTTGTTACCAATTTTTGCAAAAAGTTTTTGTTGACACAAAACTAGGGAACCATGGAGCTTGATCTGGCTAGCCTACCCACACTGACAGTAGTCCAGCTTAGGGGGTTGTGTATTGAGAGAGGGTTGCCTGCAACCACTGATCTCAGGAAGCAAATCCTGATTAAATCCCTGACAGCATGGGCTGAGGCCCAAGGGCTAGGCACAGAGGAAGCTCCAGAGGGGGAAGAAAAAGAGGATGATGCTAACTCTAACCACTCAGGGGAGGAAAGGCATCAGACCCCAAGCGAGGAAGAGGAGGAACGGTCCTCAATGGATACAGTCACTAGGGGCAGACCCAAAGCTAGTGGTAGGAAGAGGGTCCTTTCAGGAGGAGAGAACCCATCCATCAGGGAAAGAGAGCTGGAAGCCCAGCTAGCCTACATAGCTTTGGAAGCAGAGAAGCTGGCCCTAGAAAAGAAAAAGTGGGCATACAAAGAAAAAAGAGATGGAAGCAGCGATAAAGAAGCTGAGGTGTCCATGGGTGGGGGAGTTTGCCCCAGATTACCCAAGGGGGTGGTTCCTGCTTATGTAGAGGGGGATGACATAGATAAGTGGCTAGGGGCCTTTGAGAGGGCACTCCAAATGAGAAGGGTTAAGCCTCAATACTGGGGTTCCCTTTTGTGGGAGTTGGTCCCCAACTCAGGGAGGGATAGGCTTCTGACCTTAAGGGGGGAGGAGGCAGATTCATACCCTAGTATGAAGAGGTGCTTAGTCAAGAAGTTTGGTCTGACCCCAGAGCAATATAGAATGAAGTTCAGGGACACCCAGAAGGTCAGTACCCAGTCTTGGGTTGACTTTGTGGACACCTCACTAAAGGCACTAGAGGGCTGGATTATTGGCAACAAAGTAAATACTTATGAGGGGTTATACAATCTGATCATGAGAGAGCACATCTTGACCAATTGTATCCAAGAAAGGTTACGCCAACATCTAGTGGACTCTAAGCTGACCAACCCTAGAGAGCTAGGGGAGGCAGCTGATGAGTGGTTGAGAACCAGGGTGGTTGTCAAGTCCCAGGGGGGAGACTCCAAGAAGGGGGGGACAGGTCCCCAAAAACCTAAGGAGGGAGGTGGTAAGCCCACCACAGAGACTCCCTCTGTACCCCAGAACCCTAAGAAGGAGGAGAGTAAATCCCACTCCCAATCTGACATGCAGAGACAGGGAGACCCAGGGTTAAAAAAGCTCTTGGACAGTAGGGCTTGCTTTGACTGTCAGCAGACAGGTCACTTCAGAGGAGATGCAGCCTGTCCAAAGAAAGTGGTTAGCACTGGGCTGTCCAGTGTAGCCATAGAGGAGGATTCCTCAGATGATGAAATCCTCCTAGCATTGTGCTGGGAGACAGGACCAGATGGTAAGCTGGTGATCCCTGAGGGTGGGAGTAGGCACTTCCACCACATTCAAGTGAATGGGATCCCTACCACTGGCCTGAGAGACACCTGTGCCAGTCACACTGTAGTGAGTGACCGGTTAGTGACCCCAGACATGTATGTCCCAGGAAAGACAAAGAAAGTCAGGATAGCCACAGGGGAGGTCACCTCCAAACCTGTAGCCATAGTGCCCCTAGAGAGGGAGGGTATCCTTGACTGGATTAGGGTGGTAGTCAGTGCTGACCTCCCCCTAGATTGTATCCTGGGCAATGACCTCCCAGAGGTGAGTCTGGTCACAGATGGGGTGGTCGCCCAGGGCGCCCCCCCAACCCAAAGTCCTGGGGAGTCAGTCCCTACAGTTAGGAGACAGGGGTCCCCAAGAAAAGGAAAGAAGAAAAGGAAGGGTAGGCCACTCTTAAAGAGAGTTCCAGGGAGCCAAGGGCCTTCTGCCCCAGTAAGGGGGGAGCCCAGAGGTGGCACTGGTGAGGCCTCACCTGACCCCAAGGAAGTCCTGAGTAGTCAGGCAGCTGTCCAGATGCAAGGTGTTGCCCCTGCACTGACAGAAGGGAGAGTGGAAGGAGGGTGTCTGCCACAGGAGGTGGTAGCCCCCCACTCTAGACAGCAAGAGGGGTGCCAGGACCCCAAAGATGCCCCTAAAGCAGCTCAGCCACCTGTCAGTGGAGAGCTTAGGGTGTGGTTCTGGGTACTGACAGCTGTCAGTAGCCTCTTCTGGGTGCTAGCCTTCCTGGCAGCACTGTACTTGGCCTGGGAGGCAGACCCCAAGGCCAATAGCAAAGTAGGCCCCCTGACCCTGTTGGTCATGGTGGGGTTGCTCAAGTGTTGGGTGACCTCTTTGGGTAAGCTAGGTCTTGCCCTAGCAAAGTTAGGAGTAGGGGAGGTGGGCACCTCACTACCCAAGTTGGCAGAGAGAGAGGAGGAAGACCCCCCTAGAGGGAAGTTTCAGTTTGGGTTGGGTCCTTTTACTGTTGGGATGGCTTCACTACCCAGAGGGAGTGACCCTGACAGGAGGATATAAGGCAGAGTAGGCCCTGCAAAGGGACAGCCAGTTTTCTTCACTGTCTTCCTCGCCTAACAAGCCAGGAAGACTCTCCCAGGGTTGGGCTGAGTCTCCTGGGCGTGTGGGCTGGGGGGGGGGTTGTGTGAGAAACTGGGGCTGATTGCAGAGGCCCCCTAACTTTTTGCCCCCATTTTCCACTTTATGCTGGTGTTTTCCTGACTCTGATGGTGCCCTGGGTACTGCTAACCAGTCCCAGGGCCTGTGCTCTGTGTAAAATGGATATGCAAATTAGGCTAATTATAATTGGCTAAGTTAACCTACCTATAAGTCCCTAGTATATGGTAGGGCATGTAGGTTTAGGGACCACAGCATAGGTGGTGCACACCTAGGTGCATTGCTGAGGTGCCCAGTGTCATTTTAAAAGCAAGCCTGCCTTGCTGGCTGCTTTTAAATTAAAGTTATATGCAAATTCGACTTTGGAATTAAAGGTACTTCCAAAGTCTTAAACTACCTTATTTTTACATATAAGTCACCCCTAAGGTGTGCCCTATGTGCCCCTAGGGCAGGGTGCCATGTAACTATAAGCAGGGATTTTATAAAAATAGATTTATAAGCCCTGGTGAGGTAAAAACAGCCAAATTCGTTTTTCCCTCATTGAAGTAAATGGCCTTCATAGGCTAGAATGGGCAGACTTTATTTTAAATTTTAAAGTCTCCTTAAATATTACATACCAAGAATTTGGTATCAAATTGATTGTTATAATAAATCCCACAACTTCCAGTTGTTGGATTTAATATAACTAGTGCAGGTAAAAAGTTTAGACTTTACCTAAAAAGTTGCCAATTTCAGCTCTGCATTGTTTTTGCTCCTGTGCTCTGATTGGCCAGCCTGCAGCAGCTTCTGCCAGGCTACTTTAATGAGGTGTGAAGTGGCCTGACTTCACACAAAGGAATGTGCTTGGGGGAGAGAATCTCCCCTCAGCAGATGGGGAAGCAGGAAGGGGGAGGGCTGCCAAACTGGTCTTCAAAGGCAGAGAAGGACATCTGGAGCACCCAGCAACACCCCCACATCCTGCAACCCCAGACAGCTAGGTGCCCCCTTGATTAGATTAGGAGAGGGCAGGAGAGGGGTGTGTTTATGATTTTTAGCCACACCAGTGGGTGGGCTCAGCCAGATCTCTCCTCTAAAAATCAGATTCATCCATTTTGGATTTTTAGAGACTGTTGCCTTCTGGGATGGATTTTTGCCACACTTCCCAGGAAGTGGTCATCACAGGGGGACGACCCTGTCCCTGATTGGAGGACCAGGGCCCCCCTGCTTTTCACCCAGGAGCAAGGATAAAACTGGCAGACCTGCACCCACGCCTCAGATCCCCACCAAATTTCAAGAAGAAAGAACTACAAGGAGAAGAAGGACTGCCCTGCTGGACCCCTGGCCTGCACCTGGACCCTGCACTCAGAAAGACTGCACCAGCTGCACACTTGGGCTTCACCACAAGAAGGACTTTGCCTGGCTTCCACTGGTTCAAGGAGGGACTCCCTGTTTGCTACAGGTGAAAAATTGCTAACCAGAGTCCCCTGCACCAACTCCTGAAAAAGTGACCAGCTGACCACTGTCCAGTGGCCAAAAAGGAGTCTGCGCCAGGTGCACTCTGGGAGTTGAAGTCCGCACTTCCCAAGGACCATCACAGAACTTCTGGACCCTTGGGGTGAGCTGTGGACCCCAAAAGAACCTTAAAAGAACATCTGGGTGAAGCCCCAGAAGTTTGGAAAAGATTGGAGAAATTTTAGAAAAAAGCTCCATAAAGTGACCGACTCGACGCGGAAAATCTAGCCGGCTTGCCTCAACCGCGACCCGGCCTGACTTCGTGGTTCGTCCCGGTCAAGAAAAACATCCGAAAAAAAGACTAAGTCCGAACGTAAAAAGTTGACCGGGACCTTCCAGCCATCGTATCCGAGAAGGGCTCCACGGACGTCGGATCAAGATCCAGGTTTACCCCGGTCGAAGGATTTTCGTCTCGAAAAAACGACTAAGTCCGAAGGTAAAAATCACCACCGAGGAAACCGACTTCGCGTATCCGGACAAGGGCTCCAGGAGGTCGGATCCAACTGGCAGGTTCGTCCCGGGGAAGAAAAACATCGAAAAAGAGACTAAGTCAGAAGGTAACTTTTTGACCGAGGCCTCCCGCGACTTGTAGCCGAGCAGGGCTCCATCGCGGTCGGCCTGAAAGTTTGACTTTGCCCCGGTCCTGGTGCAACCAGATGACCCGATTGGCGCTTTTCGTTTCTGAGCGCTAGAAAATAATAATACTTTAAAAATTCATATCTCCGGTTCCCCTGAACCGATTTTAATCGTTTTTGTGTCATTTTAAAGATAAAAATATAAGCTATTTTTATAAATTGGTTTTGGATTTTTAAACTGTTTCCTGTGTTTTATTTAATTACTGTTTTGTGATATTTGAATGCTTTACACTTTGTCTCCTAAGTTAAGCCTTGACGCTCGATGCCAAGCTACCAAGGGTAGAGCTGGGATTAATTTACTGAGACCTAACTGTACTTTTGTGGAGGTATGTGGCTTGTTGCTAGGTGTAGGTACCTACCTGCCATACCAATAACCCATTTTCCAACAGATGACAATCAGGGTGGTCTTATTTTTTGGCGGGGTTCTTGGCATTGTTCTCTGTCTTTGTCTGGATCTCAGGGACCGCTTGCGGGGTGGTTCTCAATCTGCAGGGGGTGGGGTGCTGGTGTTGTGGTCCTGTGGCGGTGTCTCCTGTCCACTAGCGCCAGCGGAGGTGGTGGGCAGTTCATCATCCAGGCTAGTGTCAGGGGCCCCTTGTTGTGCCACAGTGTCCCTCCTGGTGTTGACGAGTTCCTTCAGCACCCCTACAATGGTGCCCAGGGTGGAATTGATGGATTTGAGTGCCTCCCTGAACCCCAAATACTGTTCCTCCTGCAGCCGCTGGGTCTCCTGAAACTTGTCCAGTACCGTTGCCATCATCTCCTGGGAATGGTGGTAGGTTCCCATGATGTTGGAGAGGGCCTCATGGAGAGTGGGTTCACTGGGTCTGTCCTCCCCCTGTCGCACAGAAGCCCTCCAGTTCCCCTGTGTTCCTGGGCCTCTGTCCCCTGAACCGTGTGCCCACTTCCACTGCCCCCAGGTCCCTGTTGTTGTTGAGGTGATGGGTTAGCCTGGGTTCCCTGTAGTGGTAGACACACTGCTGCTTGACGTGTCCTGGGGACAGAGGTATGGGCCCGCTGGGTGGGTGCTGTGCTGGTGTTTCCAGATGGGGGAAGCCCTGTAGTGGCTTGTGCCAGTGTGAGGGGAACCGACTGTCCCGAGGTCCCAGATGGGCTGGGCTGGTCATCTAGATCCAGTTGGACAGAGCTGCTGTCATCACTGTGGGCCTCTGCTGTGGGTGGAGTGGACATGTCTGGACCCTCCTTTCTGGTGACGTTGGATAGGGGTCCTGCAGGGGTGTAAAAGCATGATTATTGCATCTGTGTGTGCCATGGTGTGCAATGGGTGGGTGACCGTGTACCCCAGTGCTTGCATTCCTGTGTGGGGCATTGTGTGATGATGGTTTAGGGGGGTGTCTGGGTATGTGCAGTGGCCATGCTTTGGTGATGGGTATCCATGCTTTGGTGTTGCATGCAGGGCTTGGTGTTGGGATGGGTGGTTTGTGATATTGGGACACGTGTGAGGAGTAGGAGTGATGGGGTGAAGGCAAGGGTGGGGCTATGTGATGGCATGCAGGTAGGGTGGGGGATATAGTAGTAAAGATTTGAATTACCAGAGTCCATTCCTCCAGCTACTCCTGCGAGGCCCTCAGGATGCAGAATAGCCAAGATATGCTCCTCCCATGTTGTTAGTTGTGGGGGAGGAGGTGGGGGTCCGCCGCCAGTCCTCTGTACCGTAAGGTGGTGTCTGGAGACCGCGGAACGCACCTTCTTCCGTAGGTCGTTCCACCTCTTCCTGATGTCATCCCGATTTCTTGGGTGCTGTCCCACTGCGTTGACCCTGTTCATGATTCTTCACCAAAGCTCCATCTTCCTAGCTATGCAGGTGTGCTGCACCTGTGATCCGAATAGCTGTGGCTCTACCTGGATGATTTCCTCCACCATGACCCTGAGCTCCTCCTCAGAGAACCTGGGGTGTCTTTGCCATGCCATGGGGTGGTGTGGGTGATGTGTGGGGTGGTGTGTGTTGTGATGTGTGCGGTGATATTTAGTGGTGTGTTTTGTGAGGTGTGTGGATGTTATGTGGGTGATGGTGTTGAGTACCTGTTCATGCTCGTTTGTAGATGGTGGTGTCTCTCTCTGGCCTTCAATCGCAATTGTTGTCATAGGGATTTGTGAGTGATGTGGGTGTGTGTTTTATATTGTATTGGGTGTGTGGGAGTGGTGTGTGTATGTATATCAGGTGTGTGTATTTCGATTGTCCAATGTGGATGTGTTTTGTAAATGTGTGTGTATTTTGAGCGCAGCGGTGTGTACCGCCAATGGAATAAAACGGTTGAAAGTCTGCCGCATGAATTCGTGGGGCGTGATAGTGTGGGCGTATTCCTGTTGGCGTGACGGTGGAGGATTTCTTATCGCCAGTTTATCACTGACCTTTGGACTTGGACTTGTGTGGGTGTCTAGATTTTGGCGGATTCCGGCCTTTGGGTCATAATGACCGTGGCGGAATTCTGCGGCCGCGGCGGTGTGTTGGCTGTCTTCTGCACGGCGGTTAGCGGCTATTACCGCCAATGTTGTAATGACCCCCTTTATGTCCATTTTCAGCCAGGTGGTTCAGTAATGTAATAGTGTCTTGTTTACAAGCTTCTTGAGTTTTCATTGCAACCATTAGGTCATTGATATACTAGATCAAAAATTAGTTGCAAGGCAAGACTAAAGATTCAGCATACCCTTGGGGGACAAGACACTATGGCCCTCATTCTGACCCTGGCGGTCTTTGACCGCCAGGGCGGAGGACCGCGGGAGCACCGCCGACAGGCCGGCGGTGCTCCAATGGGGATTCCGACCGCGGCGGTAAAGCCGCGGTCGGACCGGCACCACTGGCGGGCTCCCGCCAGTGTACCGCCGCCCCATTGAATCCTCCACGGCGGCGCAGCTTGCTGCACCGCCGCGGGGATTCCGACCCCCCCTGCCGCCATCCAGATCCCAGCAGTCCGACCGCTGGGATCCGGATGGCGGTAGGAGGGGTCGCGGGCCCCTGGGGGCCCCTGCAGTGCCCATGCCACTGGCATGGGCATTGCAGGGGCCCCCGTAAGAGGGCCCCTACATGTATTTCACTGTCTGCTGCGCAGACAGTGAAATACGCGACGGGTGCAACTGCACCCGTCGCACAGCTTCCACTCCGCCGGCTCGATTCCGAGCCGGCTTCATCGTGGAAGCCTCTTTCCCGCTGGGCTGGCGGGCGGTCTGAAGGCGACCGCCCGCCAGCCCAGCGGGAAAGTCAGAATTACCGCCGCGGTCTTTCGACCGCGGAACGGTAATCTGACGGCGGGACTTTGGCGGGCGGCCTCCGCCGCCCGCCAAGGTCAGAATGAGGGCCTATGTTAAGACCATGTTTCAGATTAGAAATGCAAAAAGAATGCAAAAAGAAACTGACTGTCCTCATCCAATAGTATCAGATAGAAGGCATAACACAAATCAATGACAGTGAACCACTCAAACTCACGTGGAATCTGGAACAGCATTACAGCTGGATTCGGTACCACAGGGCAATAGGGAACAACATTATTGTGTTCAGGCACTGTACAATCTTATATTTGCCACTTGTTTTCCAAAGACCCATAATGGGAGAGTTACAAGGACTTCCTATTGTCTCCTTCAGAATTCCCTGCTGTATCATGGATTCAATCACAGGAGTTATTCCAGCAATCTTTTCCAGTATCAAATTATATTGTGGGGTTCTTAGGAATTCAGCATTAGGCTTAATAGAAATCCAGGAACGCTTTACATCCTTAATAAGTCTGATATCTTTCCCCATAAAATCCCACACCTCATGTTTGACAATTTCTCTCAAATCTAGGGGTAAATCATCAAGTGTTAGCAATGTCATCATCATGCAAAACGGCTCATTTTTCATCAACGTGAAGACAGCATCATCATTATGGAATTACACTCCTATTCCTGCTGGATTGCAAAAGAAAACACAATTGAGTTTTGTAGGTAAGTCTCTTCCCAAGAGATTCACTGGGCTGGGATCACACATGATAAACTTGTGTTTATCATAAAAGATCTAATTTTCACATTAACTGGGGCAATTTTTTGGGCAATCATTTGTTTACTCTCCACAACAATAACCTGGATTGCTTTTCCTGTGAGGGATAGGTTTGGGAGTTCTACTGTTCTCAGAGTAGAATGAGTGGCACCAGTGTCCTCCAAGAATGACACAGGATAGCCATCTAGGTCACTACCTATAAATGGTCCACTCGGGTCCACCTCCAAGGCAATTCCAAGTATGCAGTCTTCCTCCTGCCTCAGGCACCATCAAGCTGACTAATAGGGGCTATTTCCATCACTTAAATTAAACAGATGGAATTGTTATTATCCTGCATCAAGTTTGTGTTAATTCTCAAACTCTGATTTATGTTCTGATGTAACCCAAAGGCATTGTGCTCTGGCATCTGAGGTTGCGGAACTTGCATTATGGGTGTTAGGGGCACATTGAAATTTTGATTACTAAGGGCCTGATTCTAACTTTGGAGGACGGTGTTAAACCGTCCCAAAAGTGGCGGATATACCACCTACCGTATTACGAGTCCATTATATCCTATGGAACTCGTAATACGGTAGGTGGTATATCCGCCACTTTTGGGACGGTTTAACACCGTCCTCCAAAGTTAGAATCAGGCCCTAAGTCTTTGCACACCCTGCATCTGGTTTGTATTTTTTTTCTGAGAAGGAATAAATCTGGCATTTTGGACTTGATTTGCTGGATTTAAATGACATTCCCACTTGCAATGTTCCACTCTATGCAGACATGACACTGTGTTGATCTTTTTAGACTACTTACATTCGTCCCTGTTCCTGGAACTATAGGGGCTCCTCGACCTCTACCCTGCAGAGGATTTTGTGGTCGTTGGTATACACCTTGCATTGTGCCCATATTATTTACTGCTAGGAACATCGCAATAGTTCTTTTTGCAGCTTTCACTTGGGAAACCATCAGTTTTTCCTTCAGCTTTTTCTGCTTAACCATGGCAATATTTTGGGTAACGTAAAATTTAATCAATAGATTTATTCTGCCAATAGATCAAATGTTGCTGGATCATCATGCTTATTTCTCACCTCAACACTGTCACAAACCTTGACACAAAATACCCCTTATCCTTTGCCTCTAAATTTTCCATACCACTGTACTATTTAAATTCTAACACCAACCTCTCATAATAAGCACAAATCGACTCCTTTCGTTCTTGAGTTGTGATGTCAATTTTGACCCAATCAACATCCTGAGAAGGCATTTTCCCTTTCAGGAATATCATGACCTCTTAATATTTCAACCTGTCAATACCATTCCATTGGCTTTTCTTGTCATTTTGGAAAATTATTGGTGAATGATGCAAGATAACTCCTGCTCCATGGTAAATGTACATAACCTCTACCAGGTACTTCTCTCAAAGGGAAGCTTGCAACACCTTCCTCTGCTCCAACCATAAGTGGTTCACCTGAAGGTTCTTCACCTTCTTTTTTTCACCCACTTAGGCCCTCATTCTGACCTTGGCGGGCGGCGGAGGCCGCCCGCCAAAGTCCCGCCGTCAGGTTACCGTTCCGCGGTCGAAAGACCGCGGCGGTAATTCTGACTTTCCCGCTGGGCTGGCGGGCGGTCGCCTTCAGACCGCCCGCCAGCCCAGCGGGAAAGAGGCTTCCACGATGAAGCCGGCTCGGAATCGAGCCGGCGGAGTGGAAGCTGTGCGACGGGTGCAGTTGCACCCGTCGCGTATTTCACTGTCTGCGCAGCAGACAGTGAAATACATGTAGGGGCCCTCTTACGGGGGCCCCTGCAATGCCCATGCCAGTGGCATGGGCACTGCAGGGGCCCCCAGGGGTCCCGCGACCCCCCCTACCGCCATCCGGATCCCGGCGGTCGGACCGCCGGGATCTGGATGGCGGTAGGGGGGGTCGGAATCCCCGCGGCGGTGCAGCAAGCTGCGCCGCCGTGGAGGATTCAATGGGGCGGCGGTACACTGGCGGGAGCCCGCCAGTGGTGCCGGCCCGACCGCGGCTTTACCGCCGCGGTCGGAATCCCCATTGGAGCACCGCCGGCCTGTCGGCGGTGCTCCCGCAGTCCTCCGCCCTGGCGGTCTTTGACCGCCAGGGTCAGAATGAGGGCCCCAGTCTTCTATTTATGTCTTTCATTCCATTTCGTAATATTTTGAATCAATTCTTTGATCTGAGTTGTCAGCCCTGAATTTCTCATATCAGCAATTACTTTTTCACTGAGGCAAATTCAATTCAATATCTCCTTTGCAGACCCTTAGTCTTATTTAGGGCAACTTCATATTTTCAAACCAATTTTGCTAATTTATCATGAACTTGACCTGCTCGCTTAGTAAAGTCCCTGCACATAAATGCAAGCTCATTCTCTTGATAAGTCTCCAATCATTGTAAGCCAACATTTCCAACAATTATTGTGGCCAATTTTACAGTCAATTTCTCTACATCCAAAGATCTTTTTCTCAGTGTCGATGGAATTGTTCACTGACTCACTTCTGTGCTCTCTTTAGATGGAGTGCGTCCATTGAAGAATCATACTCATTTGTCTATATCCTTTGCAGTAATAGATTTGGGTACTACAGGAATCATAGATATGGAATAATTTCCCTTAGCACCATTTCCCAAATTTAAAGATGGCTCCCATACAGGGGTTGTATGAGTGGGCATTTTCTGATATATGCCTACTGAGGTGCATCCCGAAATATTCAGAGTCATATGTGCACTTGCTGCACAAGAAGTGCTTGTATGAATCAGAATCAAAAGGACAAATTCCCTACATTATTTGGGGCTTTTACTGCAGCACTATTAGGTACTGCTATGTTGTATGTATTTCTCTGAGAACCTTCTGATTTATACATCAGAACTACAGGACCAATGGTACTGTGAAAGCATCAACAGAACTCACTGTGGGGTCAACTGGGGCACATTCTCTCAAACCCTCATTTCTTATTTTGAAATGAAAACTAGTAGGAATAGGTCCTACAGGACTAAAAACCCTCTTATCCGGGGCTATAGGAAAAGAAACTATAACACTGCCTCCAATACCTTTGTTTCCACTTCCAGCGCTAGATTCATTATATAGGGGTGGACGTGCAGACAATAGCACGTCCAAAAGACTATCTCCAGAATTGTCATCATCATCTATACTCATGTCATCAGGCTCCTTTTGCTTCCTCTCCTTTTGGTTTCTGTTGGTCTTCATTTTCCCTTCCCCCTCGGTCACATCTTTGGTCAAAGCTGGCTACAGCTTTAGCTTAACCCCCTCTATCATTTCCGTTCTCCACCTTTTATGCTCAGTATCCCACCTAGCATCTGCATAGGAACACATAGATTTCTTTGCTCTACCTTGGTATCCCTCCCTTTCCTGCACACGAGCAGCACTTTCCCAAGAATTATGTGCTTTGTTTTGTTCAGGTGTAGGAGGTGGTTTCATTTCATACAGTAAAATTCTCAAATTTTCAATAATCCTCAAATTTAATGTGCCATATTGTGGAAATCTCAATCAGCCATCCCTGTTTGTGATTGTGTACTATTGACCAAGCCAAACACAGGCATGAAGCCTTACATTAATCACCATATAATGACCAGCAGTACCTTCAGGATGGGCCACTTGGTCCTCTCTACTAGGAATATGAGCATCGCCTCTGCACAAATCTTGCGAAATCTTAAAACATAAAATTTTTCAAAAAGTTTCACAAAATCTCAATTCAATTAGAACAATATTGTATCTACAATTAATTGCTTCAGCGTAATCACCAATCGCAGCACTATATGACGTTGTCCACCAATAACAGCACAACACTACATCAAACAACATATACCAGTGCCGCACTCTGAGACTTAGACCTCACTCCTTACAGCACTCTCCTCCTTTACAATCTGCATGTATGCTTGAGCCACACTGACACACACCTATACACAAATTACAAAGCCTTTGTCTTCTAAAACAGATAGTTTCAAACACACAAAAGAGTTTACAATCATTACAAGGACCCACCATAACAATCACCTCACATTCACACAAAGTAAGTACCTATCTTAACTATGCTATTGATGATTTCTCATGACAATGCAACCTCTGAGCAGACAATATAATATGGGGTCTTCTACACCATTTAAACTATCCCCCGATCTTGAGCTACATCGACCTGATAACCGTTTCAATCTCTGTTATAAATCATTGTACTCAAACAACATGCAAAAACATCTCTGCAAGACACCACTTATTCACACAGTTGTCGCAAACTAACCACAACTACCACAATCTGCAACCATGTTAATACTCATCTGCTGCCAGTTCACTCTCCTCCAAATCGTCACGATTCCGCCGATCTTGCAAGTCTTGATTCGAGCATCCTAGGTGGACACCAGGGACTAACCTTCTAGAGCCTAATTCCACTTCTCCTCAGTTTGTAAAGAGAACCATCCTTGTCGCTTTTGATCAAGTTCTGGGCCCTGCCTGTATATTCAGGGGTCCGATTAATTTTGAAGAAAGTACTGTAACTCGAGAGTCACACATTCAATCTCAGAGACCTAAATATAGTTCAAAGGGCTTTATTTAGACTCAAAGTCAAACTTACACATATGAGTCTCAAAATCATTGTATAAATGAAAAGTGAATCAAAACGTCACACAATGTGAAACTTAACTAACATAAAAAGGACTTCTAATTTATTAGTGATCATGCAGAAAATGTGGAAAAACAATTGATGCATAGAGTCCAAGTTCTCCTGCCCAACCATTAATTTAAATCTCTAACTATGCTAATATTCTGCGAGTTCAGGAAAGCAGTCAGCGCAACAGAACGTCTGGAGAAGTTTCCATCAAGAGATGTATGGCAGAATGAAGCGACAAAACTAGATTTCAAGAGAAGTATCTAAGCAAGGTCCGTTTTCAGCTAAGGGCAGAAGGAATCTAAGGGGCATATTTATACTCCGTTTGCGCCGAATTAGCGTCGTTTTTTTCGACGCAAATTCGGCGCAAAACCAACGCCATATTTATACTTTGGCGTTAGATGCGTCTAGCGCCAAAGTATGAGGAAAGAGCGTCATTTTTTTGCGTGAACGCCTTCCTTGCGTTAATGAGATGCAAGGTAGGCGTTCCCGTCCAAAAAAATGACTGCGACACAAATGCGTCATATTTATACTCCCGGGCAAAAATCACGCCCGGGAGTAGGCGGGGCAAAAAACCCTGCATTTGCGCCTCTTTCTAACGCCTGGGTCAGGGCAGGCGTTAAGGGACCTGTGGGCTCAAAATGAGCCCACAGCTGCCCTCCCATGCCCCCAGGGACCCCCCCTGCCACCCTTGCCCACCCCAGGAGGACACCCAAGGATGGAGGGACCCATCCCAGGGACATTCAGGTAAGTTCAGGTAAGTATACATTTTTATTTATTTTATTTTTTTTTTGGCATAGGGGGGCCTGATTTGTGCCCCCCTACATGCCTCAATGCCCAATGACCATGCCCAGGGGACATAAGTCCCCTGGGCATGGCCATTGGGCAAGGGGGCATGACTCCTGTCTTTACTAAGACAGGAGTCATGTAAATGGCGTCTGGGCGTCGTTAAAAATGGCGCAAATCGGGTGGAGGCGATTTTTTAGCGTCAACCTGACTTGCACCATTTTTAAGACGCCCTAACGCCATTTTCCCCAACGCCGGCGCTGCCTGGTGTACGTGGTTTTTTTCCACGCACACCAGGCAGCGCCGGTCTGCTAGCGCCGGCTAACGCCATTCAATAAATACGGCGCCCGCATGGCGCTTCAGAATGGCGTTAGCCAGCGCTAAACTTTTTGATGCTAAACTGCGTTAGCGCAGTTTAGCGTCAAAAAGTATAAATACGGGCCTAAATCTTTCTGGTAACTAAACCACACTTAAATCCTGTTTCTTCCAAGAATGAGTTAATTGGCAAATACATTTCCCAGTTCAACAACATGACCACCAATTATACTACACTAATTGACATTTCAGCCTTCTGGGTTTTCCGCTTGACACTGGAACACACTCGATCTCTGGAATTTCACAAGAGTTACAGCTGCCAGCCCTACGACACTTCTCACAGCTTTGATAAGCATACTGCTGGATTTTTTTATCACCTTGAACAATGAGCTCCCTATGAACTCGGTCTCAGATCCGGACGCCTGCAACTTCAGAAAAACATTCAAAAGCAGAATGCACATTGATGGTTAAAATACAGAAAATATATGGGCCTTCAGGAATACACTCTTGGGTATATAAATTGTATATCTCTTATGTTCAATATATAACGATTATAAATAATAATATTTCAAAAACACTGTAACATAAACATTCTTTTAAACAATGAAAAAGTATGGCATACATAAAACATTGCATTCATCTGTGCACTTTCCGTATATATTTTACTGTGCACCACATTAAAACACAATTCTTTTGTTAAGTAGAAAATCAACCACCCTTGCATTTCACGGTTTAAGAGGTGCAGAGTTACAGCTGGTTACACTGTCTCAATAGCGGAAACAAAAAGGCGGAGGTTTGAATGAGTCCGGTCGAATCAGGACCTCAGAGTATTAATTTATTGGAATTTTAGGTAAGTTGAGAAGGAATAACTTTTAATTGAGTTTGGCGAATTTAATTAATAGGCATAATCAATGAAGGTTAGGATATATTTTTATTAAAAGATTTCTAGATATCCATATCATGGGAAATTCTTATGCTGATGTTGGATGCATACCAAAGCATTGGAGGTGAGTAGAATAGCGCATATAAGAACAGGAAGACTAAATCGGTTTTGTCCTTGAATAATAACAAAGGGTATAGATTTGTCTCTTTGATTTCGGTAGTTTGAGGTTAACAATATTAAAGAAGAGGATTTAATAAAGTTTTGAATATTTCTCAGGACTGTTGTAGAGGAATCAATTGAATATATGAAGCCAAGGGGGGTTCTGAACCTTAGATTAAGAGTAGTGATGGAGTTGCTATGCTTTTTGAGTGATTGAGTTATATCGAAATATTTATGTTCATTTGTTTATTTGAGTAATATGTTATTTTTCTTGATACTTGCAAATATTTCTAATGAGGTGTTAAAGGACCAATTATTTATCAATATAATTATCGAAAACTGAATTTAGAGGTGAGTGATGTTGGCAAGGATATGTGTATCTAATTAATTGAGTCTGTTGCATGAAGATTGATCAATTTAACAAACTAGAGTATGGGGCAGTATTTATCAAATTTTATATATAATGCTTAGGCGAGTATTGGAATTGGGGACTTGTTTACAACATAGAATATATAAAATTGGACATATGTTTTGATTTGATTTGAATGATTATGTTTGATTCTTTGTTAAAATTCCATATGACCACCAGGAGCCATGGTTCAAAATGGATGAAGATACACTCAGTACAACGGCCTTATTATAACATTATGATGAATTTATAGATTGGAATGTTTTGAGTTTGTAAGTTGTCTCACAATGACGCATTGTTCGACCTGGCATCCTTGGCATGGTCTCCCCTGTCTTTTTTGCCTGTGCTTCCGCTGTTTTGACTGCGTGCTGGACACTTTATTTGTTGATGTTTTTGGTACTCTGGGCACTTTATTACTACTGACCAGTGCTAAAGTGTAAGTGCTCCCTGTGTAAAATGTATGTGTAATTGGTTTTTCCATGATTGGCACATGTAGTTTACTAGTAAGTCCCTAGTACAGTGAACTAGAGGTGCCCATGGCCTGTAAATGAAATGCTACTAGTGGGTCTCAAGGCCTGGTTGTACCACCCACATGAGTAGCCCTGTAAACATGGCTCATCCCTGCTGCAGCAGTGTCTGTGTGCAGTTTTAAACTGCCGATTCGACCTGGCAAGTGTACCCACTTGCTGGGCCCAAACCTTCTCTTTTTACATAAGTGGGGCACCCCTAAGGTAGGCCCTATGACACCCCAGGGGCACGGTGCAGTGCATATTAAAGGTGGGACATGTACTGATGTGTTTTAAATGTCCTAAGAGTGAAATTGTCAAATTCATTTTTCACTGTTCCAAGGTCTATCTATCACATAGATTAACATGGGGGCTGCCTTTAAATATCTTTTAAGTGCAGTTTCCTTTTAGGAGTAGATGGAAATAAGGAGATTTGTGTCTCTGAACTCACAATTTAAAAATAGATCTTTTGGTAATGTTGGTTTTTAAATTGTCAGTTTGAAAATGCCACTTTTATAAAGTAGGCATTTTCTTGCTTAAACCATTCTGTGACTCTGCCTGTTTGTGGATTCCCTGTCTGGGTCAGACTGATAGCTGGGCTGTTTGTGAATCCCCTCTAGACAGCTAGACAAAGGGAGCTGGGGTGTAGTCTGAGTATCCTGATGGGCCATTTGAGTTAGAGCGGAGGGAGGAGAGGTCACTTACACCTGAAAGGGCTGTGCCTGCCCTCACACAATGCAGTCTCCAACCCTTTAGTGTGTGTCTGGGGACAGGCCTGGTCCAGACAGCATCCTGTGAAGATGGGCCATTTGAGTTAGAGCGGAGGGAGGAGAGGTCACTTACACCTGAAAGGGCTGTGCCTGCCCTCACACAATGCAGTCTCCAACCCTTTAGTGTGTGTCTGGGGACAGGCCTGGTCCAGACAGCATCCTGTGATGAACAGAGACTTTCTTTTGAAGGTTGTCTGCTTCAAAGGTAGAAAGGGGTATAAGTAGTGGGCCCAAAACCCCAGATTACTTCTGCAATCAAGAGGAACCTCAGCCAAGGAGAACAGCTCAATTGCAGGAGGAGTACTGCCCCTTTGCCTGTGAATGTGCTTTGCTGGGTTGGCCTGCAGTTGCTGCTTCTGCCTAAAAGAGGACAAAGACTGGACTTTGTGGTACATTCCTGCTTGTGAAGAATGTCCAAGGGCTTTGAATTAAGCTTGCTTCCTGTTTTGAAGTTTCAGGGCCATCAAAGACTTTCTCTGCCAGCACGTGGACTCTCTGCTGAGACTCCTGCCCTGCCAAGTGGTGCCCTGTCCAGTCTCTGGGCCCTTGAGAGGTGAAGTTGGCAGAACAAGGACTCCCATCTATGCACAGAATGCTGTGCGTGGAAATGTTCGATGCACCACCTGCAACGCGGCTGAAACAAGACACGCCACCCGCTTCGCAGCAAAAATCAGCTCTCCACCTACATTACGACTGGAAGATCGACACATTGCAGCTGGAGAAACAGCGAAGCACTCACTTGCGGCTGCTGATAACGATGCAAACCCCACGTAGCACGTTTTTCAATACGTGTGACCCGATTTCACAGGCATCATTGCTGGGCGTCAAAGTCATCATGAACCTGCGTGGATCCAAGGTGCCCTATCTGGAAATTGATGTATCGCTGTTGTGGGAGAGAAAAACAATGCATTGCCTACCCGACCTGAGAAGAAACAACGCATAGCCTCACTTGCAGGTAAGGAATCAACGAATCTTTGACTTTTCCGATGCATGCTCACCCGTGCGGCTTTATTTTTGACACAAACCACCTACTTTGTGTAAAATCAACATTTCCATTATTTTCTATGGAGTAAGACTATTATTCTTTTGAAAATTCATATCTTGACTTGTGTATGTTGGATTTTTGTTGTTTTGGTCTTCTTTGATTTAGATAAATATTACTTATTTTTCTACACTGGTGTGATGTCCATTTTGTAGTGTTTTCACTGTATTACTCTGTGTTGATACAAATACTTTACACATTGCTTCTGGGTTAAGCCTTTCTGCTTGTGCCAAACAGCCAAGAGGCTGGGTGGGAGGTTAACCAGATGTGTTTCTCCTTTGCCGTGACTAGACTGAGGGTCCTTGCTTGGACAGGGGGTAACCTGACTGGCAACCAAATACCCCATTTCTTACACCCATGTTAAAGGAAGGGTGCACTGGGGGCTGGTATTTTATACTGTGGGGATATTAATTAAGTCATATCCATTGAAGTAGATTTCATTGAGAATGTTAAAGGAGTGCAATGTAATGGAGTGACAAGGATGTCTATCCCAATGTATATACTTAGATGATATTCTATGAATGGAATTTATGCTTAGTTTAACATTAAATTTATTTAGGGTCAGTAGAAGAGCCAAGTCTTATGGTCCTTCCTGAATTGAGGTAACAATGGTGACTGCCTGAGCTGAAGAGGCAAGGTGTTCTAGCTCTCTGCCACGAGGTAGGCAAAGAATCTTCCTCCAACCGAGGTCTTCCATATGCAGGGTACGGTGGCTAGTGGCTGTTGAGTGAAGTGGAGAGGTCTGGCAGGGAAGTAGAAGGTTATTCAGTGGTTGAGGTAGATGGATCCTGGGTCGTGGAGAGCCTTGTATGCATGGATGAGGCATTTGAAGTTGATCCTTTTCTTGGAGCCAGTGGAAGTTTCTTAGGTGTTTGGTGACGTTTTGTGGTGAGGGACATCCCGGATGAGTCTGGCGGAGGCGTTTTGGATGTGCTGTAGTTTCTTCGGGTTCTTCTAGGTGGTGCCGGCGTAGAGGGAGTTGCCACAGTTGAGTCTGCTGGTGACCAGGGCATGCTTTACCATCTTATGACAGTCATTTGGGATCAATTTGAAGATCTTCTGGGTTTCCGTCCCGTTGTGGAAATTCTTCTTGGCAGTTGTAAGATTTTCTGTAAGTGAGAAGATCAGCTGGGTGTCACTTTTCAATCTGTGGATCCTGATAATGGACATGAGAGGGGCCATGTAAGTGTTGACGAGTGTGGGGCTCAGGGAGGAGTCCTGAGGTACTCCACAGAGCTGTCCTTCATAGGTTCTGATAGGTATGGTGGGACTCTGACTCTCTGTGTTCTGCTGGTCAGGAAGGAGTGTATCTACTGTATGGCCTTTCCATGGAAGCAAGCTGTGTGTAGTCTGGAGCATAGGGTGTGATGGGAGACTGTGTCAAAGCTGATAGGTCCAGGAGGAGGAGTGCTGCTGCTTGTCTGCAGTCGAGGAGCAAGCGGATGTCATCTGTAGCAGTGAGGAGGGCGGTCTTCATGCTGTGGTTGCTCCTGAAGCCTGATTGGAAGATGTCCAGGACGTTGTTATCCTCGATGTGTTTGCGGAGCTGTGAGTTAATGGCCTTTTTGATGACCTTGGCTGGGAAAGGCAGCAGAGAGATGGGGCAGTAGTTCTTGATGTCCAGGGGTTTGACTGTTTTTTTTTTTTCATGTAAGAGGCTGCATTCTTCCAGTTCTGTGGGAAGGTAGCCATCTCCATGGAGCAGTTAAGAGTGTGGTGGAGCTCAGGTGCGATGGAGGTGTTGGCTTCGTTGGAAATGTGGTGAGGATCATTGGGGCTCCAGAGTGGATGCTGCTCATGATGGAGTGGGACTCATCCGTGGTGAGGGTGATCCAGCAGTGCAAGATCTGTGGAGGTTCGGAGGATCCGAGCTGCAGGGTTGTTGTTGGGCTCTGAGGGTCTTTGGGTCTGAAGCTATTGTAGATGTCCTTGATTTTTCAATCAATCAATCAATAATTTATAAAGCGCGCTATGTACCCGTTAGGGTTTCGAGGCGCTGGGGGGGGGTGCTGCTATCGTTCGAAGAGCCATGTCTTGAGGAGTCTCCTGAAGGTGAGGAGTTCCTGGGTCTAGCGCAGTGAGGTCGGGAGTGAGTTCCAGGTTTTGGCGGCGAGGTAGGAGAAGGATCTGCCGCCAGAGGTCTTGCGCTGGATTCGGGGGACGATGGCGAGGGCAAGGTTGGCAGAGCGTAGTTGTCCTGAGGGAACGTAGAAGTTGAGTTTGGTGTTCAGATAGGCGGGTCCGGTGTCGTGTAGAGCCTTGTGTGCGTGGGTGAGGAGTTTAAAGGTGATCCTCTTGTCCACGGGGAGCCAGTGGAGGTCCTTCAGGTGAGCGGAGATGTGACATCGGCGGGGTATGTCGAGGATCAGGCAGGCGGATGCGTTCTGGATGCGTTGGAGTCGTTTGATGTCTTTTGTTGGGATGCCTGTGTAGAGTGCGTTGCCGTAGTCGAGTCTGCTACTGACGAGGGCTTGGGTCACTGTCTTTCTGGTTCCTGTTGGAATCCACTTGAAGATCCTGCGGAGCATTCGGAGGGTGTTAAAACAGGAGGATGAGACTGCGTTGACCTGTTTGGACATGGTGAGGGTGGAGTCGAGGATGAAGCCGAGATTTTGTGCGTGGCTGGCTAGGGTGGGTGGGGGTCCCAGGGCGGTGGGCCACCACGAGTCGTTCCAGGCCGAGGGGGTGCGCCCGAGGATGAGGACTTCCGTCGTGTCGGAGTTGAGTTTCAGGCGGCTGTTGTTCATCCACTCGGCGATGGATTTCAGTCCCTCGTGGAGGTTGGCTTTGGCGGTGAGAGGATCTTTGGTCAGGGAGAGGACGAGTTGGGTGTCGTCGGCGTAGGTGAGGATGCTGAGGTTGTGCTGGCGGGCCAGTTGTGCGAGGGGGGCCATGTAGACGTTGAACAGCATTGGGCTTAGTGAGGAACCTTGGGGTACGCCGCAGATGAGGTTGGTGGCATTGGAGCGGAAAGGTGAGAGTTGGACCCTCTGGGTTCTGCCGGAGAGAAAGGAGGAGATCCATTTGAGGGCCTTTTCTTGGATGCCGGCTTCGTGTAAGCGGGTTAGTAGGGTGCGGTGGCAGACTGTATCGAAGGCGGCTGATAGGTCTAGGAGGATCAGGGCTGAGGTTTTGCTGTTGTCCATTTGTAATCTGATGTCATCTGTGGCAGCGAGGAGTGCAGTCTCTGTGCTGTGGTTTCGCCTGAAGCCAGATTGGGAGGGGTCAAGGATGGAGTTGTCTTCTAGGTAGTGGGCGAGCTGTGCGTTGACGATCTTCTCGATGACTTTCGCTGGGAAAGGGAGGAGGGAGATCGGTCGGAAGTTTTTGAGATCGTTGAGGTCAGCCTAAGGTTTCTTGAGGAGGGGTTGGATTTCTGCGTGCTTCCAGCTGTCCGGGAAGGTAGCGGTGTTGAAGGAAAGGTTGATGATCTTTCGGAGTGCGGGGGCGATGGTGGCGTCGGCTTTGTTGAACACGTGATGTGGGCAGGGGTCAGAGGGAGATCCTGAGTGGATGGAGTTCATGGTCTTTAGGGTTTCGGCGTCGTCTACTTGGGTCCAGGTGGTGATGTGGTCGGCGTGGGAGGAGTTGTTGGGGGTGGGGTCTGGTGGAGGTGAGGTGTTGAAGCTGTCGTGGAGAGCTGCAATTTTCTGGTAGAAGAAGGTGGAGAGATTGTTCCAGAGTTTCTGGGATGGAGGGATGTCGTTGACAATGGCGTTGGGGTTGGCGAGTTCTTTCACGATGCCGAAGAGTTCCTTGCAGTCGTGAGCGTTGTTGTTGAGGCGTTCTGTGAAGTGGGAGCGCTTCGCGAGTCGGATCCGTTGGTGGTGTTCACGGTTGGCTTCCTTGAGGATAGCAAGGTTCTCGGGTGTGCGCTCGAGGATCAATTTTTTCTTGAGTTTCTGGCAGGTGCGTTTGGAGGTGGTCAGTTCGTCTGTGAACCAGGCTGGTTTTTTCTTTTCTTGGTTGGCGGTGGGTCTCTTAAGTGGGGCTAGGATGTTGGCACAGTCGAGGATCCATTGTTGGAGGTTGGTGGCGGCGGAGTCTGGGTCGGTGGGGTCGGGTGGTGGGTTTTTGGCGAGGGTGTTGGTAAGTTGATCTTCGGTGACTTTTCCCTAGCGGCGGTGCGGCGGTAGAGGAGTGTGGTGGTGTTCGGTGTTTTTCTGGAAGGAGAAATGGACGCAGTGATGGTCGGTCCAGTGGAGTTCGGAGGTGTGGCTGAAAGAGATGTGATTGCTTGAAGTGAAGAGTGGGTCCAGGGTGTGGCCAGCGATGTGGGTGGGAGTGTTGACCAGCTGACGGAGTCCGAGGTTGGAGAGGTTGGTGGTCAGTGATGCGGTATTGACGTCATTCTTGTTTTCCAGGTGGAAGTTTAGATCTCCCAGGAGGATGTAGTCTGAAGAGGCGAGGGCGTGGGTGCTTGCGAGGTCGGAGACGGCGTCGCTGAAGAGGGCTCTAGGTCCTGGAGGGCGGAAAATGAGGGTTCCTCTGAGGGTAGTGTTGGGGTCTGTGTGAATCTGGAAGTGGAGGTGTTCGGCTGTCTTGAGGGTGTCGTCCGTGTGGGTGTGGATCTTAAGGGTAGATTTGTGGGCGATGGCTATTCCTCCGCCGATTCCGTTGGTGCGATCTCTTCTGGTGATCTTGTAGCCGTCAGGGATGGCGATGGCGATGTCAGGGGCGGAGGAGTCGTTCCACCAGGTTTCGGTCAGGAAGGCTACGTCTGGGGCGGTGGTGTCGAGCAGGTCCCAGAGTTCGATGGCGTGCTTTCGTGCGGAGCGTGTGTTGAGGAGGATGCAGTGCAGGTGGTTGGTGTTGGTTGTTGCTGGTTTCGTTGTTTTGTTGCAGGTGAATTTGCAGGTGCGGCAGGAAAAAGGTCCTTTGGTGTGCTTCAGGATGGCCAGGAAGCACTCTGAGGAGGGGCCAGGGTTGAGGGCGAGGAGTTCGCTGGTCGAGTAGCGAAGGCATGGGGCGCGGGGGGCGTGAGGACCAGGGGGGGTGGCGCTGGCGCTTTCGATGGAAGAAAGTGGCTAGTCTGTTCCAGAGGTCCTGAGATGGAGGGATGCTTGTCGTTTCAGATTGGGGTATGGCAACTCTCTAACCATGGCAAAAAGCTCTTTGGTGTTGTGTGCGGTGGTGCTGATATTGTCCTGCAGAGTGGCTTTCCTAATGGATCTGATGAGGTGGTGGTGGGATTTTATGGCGGATTTGAAGTCCGTGAGGTGTTCCGGGGACATGCTGGTCCTCCATCTTTTTTCTAGCCGTCTGCAAGTGTGCCTGAAGTCCTGGAGTGTGCGGGAGAACCAGCTGGCTTTCTTGAGGTTGTGTTTGCACATGTCATGCAGAGCAGTGCTAGGGTGTTGGCGCATTCGGAGATCCATAGGTGGAAGTTCCGTGCTGAGATGTTTTCATCTGTGGCAAGGGGAGGAGATGACTTGGAGAGGGTTTTGGTGAGCTGTTCCTCAGTGATCGGGTTCCATTTCCTACGTGGGGAACGAAGAGTGAGGAGCCAGACGGTAGGTGTGGTGATGGAGAAATGAAAGCTGTGGTAGTCGGTCCAGTGTAGCATGGAGGTGCTGTTGACGGTGATGTTGTTGCTGGCAGAGAAAATGGGGTCATGTGTGTGTCCAGCAATGTGTGTTGGCAAGGTGACCAGTTGCTTGAGGTCTATTGTGACAACGATGTTCTTGAGCAGTGAACTGTTGCTGTGGTTGTTGCAGTTGTCAATGTGGTCGTTGTGGTCAACGAGGAGAAAGTAGTTCTTAGAGGCGAGTGTGTGGGGGGAGATATGATGTCGACAATGGAGTCACTGAAGGCTGGGTGGGGGCCGGGTAGCCTGTAGATGAGGGTGCCGCAGAAGGGGGACTTAGCCTGATGTGGATCTGGAAATGGAGGTGCTCCATAAGGGGGAGTGTTCTTCTGCATTGGTTGTCAGGCGGAGGGTGGATTTGTGTACAGTGGCCTAGTCACTGCCTGACCAAGAGGGCTGGTCTTTGCGGAGCAGTTTGTAGCTGCTAGGGATAGGGATTGGGATGTCCAGTGCTGTTGCTGGGCTCGTCCAAGTTTCGGTGAGAAAGGCGATGACCCGACAGGTGGAGTCTAGCACGTCCTAAACCTCCATGCTGTGTTTCTGGATGGGAGTGTACATTAAGAAGGATGCAGTTGAGGTGCTTAAGGTGGTTGTTCAATGGTCCAATGACAGGAGGGTCTGGCGTTTGGTGGAGGGTGAGGTTATGGTGGCAGTAAAAGCAGGAGAAAGGTCCATGGGTATCTCTGGGTGTTGCAAGATGTCAGGAGGTGGAGTGTCCTGTGTTCAGTGCATGGAGGGTCTCAGCATTGTATCGATGGATGTTCGGAGGACCAGGCTTCGTGATGCTGGGTGCGGTCCAGGTGCTGCCGGGCTTGCCTTTGGCACACAGCACCTCGTCCGCAGCCGCAGAGCAGTCACCATTAAGAAGGGGAGGTAGGCGGAGAGTCAAGGAGGGTTAGGGGGGCACAGGGCCAGCAGCAGCAGGGATGGAGCGCAGTGATAGGGAAAAGGCACGAAAGTAAAAAAGGATAAAACGGATAAAAAGCGAGATAGAAAAAGAAAAAGCGAAAGGAAGAAAATATAGATGACAAAAAGCAACAGACACACACAGACCGATGGCCACTAGGCCAGCAGTGATGAGGTCCAGGTGTGTGTTTGCAGGTGGGCCTCAAACTGAGACTCAGACAGGCTCTCAGTTCAATTCAAAGCAGAGGCAGCAGCAACAGGTGGAGCTGCGCAGAGGAGAGTGAGCAGACGCTGACCAGGAGGTCAAAGGAGTCCTCTGATCTCCTAGCTCCGCAAAGCTCCTGCATGGAAATACAGAGCTCTGATTGACTGCCAGGAAGTGTTGGCAGCTGTCTTGGGACCCCACTTCAGCGAAGTCCCACAGAAAAATGGAAAAAAAGAAAAAGGGGCAGGGTAGTAATACCCTGATCACCGAGCCTTAGTCTTGGGGTTCTGTAGGGAGCAGCCCAGGGGTGCCCTCCCCTACCCCCAGGGACACCCCCTGCCACCCTTGCCCACCCCAGGAGGACACCCAAGGATGGAGGGACCCATCCCAGGGAAGTAAAGGTAAGTTCGGGTAAGTATTTTTTTCAGATTTTTTTTGTGGCATAGGGGGGCCTGATTTGGGCCCCCCTACATGCCACTATGCCCAATGACCATGCCCAGGGGACATAAGTCCCCTGGGCATGGCCATTGGGCAAGGGGGCATGACTCCTGTCTTTGCTAAGACAGGAGTCATGTCAATGGAGGTTGGGTGTCCAAAAAAATTGCGCAAATCTGGTTTGAGCCCTGAATTTTGCCTCAGACCTGACTTGCCCCATTTTTTGACGCACAACCCCCATTTTCCCATACGCCGGCACTGCCTGGTGTGAGTCATTTTTTTTTACGCACACCAGTCTGCAGCACCAGCTAACATCATTCCATAAATAAGGCGCCCGCATGGCGCGTTGGAATGGCGTTAGCCGGCGGTAAAATTTTTGACTCACAACTGCGTTGGCGTAGTTTTGCGTCAAAAAGAATAAATATGGGCCTAAGTGCTTAAAAAATTACCCATGGACCACCACTTCCCGGGGCTAATTTCAGTAGAAGGTGGTGGGAGGGCACGTGTACACCACCTGGGACTATGTACACCCCAGGACGCGGGCCACAACCTCCCTGGGGCTACACATTTCAAATGATATGGGGGGTTGCACTGACCTCGCCAAGCCCCAGGGACCACTACCTTCCCAGGGCTACAAATAAAATCCTTGGGGGGCCGTGCACCGGGGTATGGGGTCGCCAGGGCCAAAATCTGACAGGAGAGGGTGGTTGCATAGTCCCCCACCCCCATTAATTTATGGCAATAACATCTCAAGACCATACAAGAAAATTGGGGGTCCCATGTCATCACAGCAGTGTAAACTGAAAATCAGCCATGAATAAAACAAAGCAAAATGGCTGGCACTCATGATCGCTTACAAAGAGACTCACCAAATCAACTTAAAATAAATGATCACACAAACCAAATCAGTAGTGAGAATATCATAGGGGAGACTTTGATAAATGACTGTGTTGAGCCACCATACTGAGAAACAGGTTAATTTTATGGCACAGCAGGAGCCTAGCATAATGCATAAACCGTTATTCACTCCTGAGCAGCTACTCTTAAAAGATTCCAAAACAGAAATTCAACACATCACAGTATAACATAGAATCCTCAGTCCCATACGTACACCTTTTCCTCCATATTCCTCCTTTTAGGTTTTCTTTTTCTGAGCAGATCAGTACCATTTGTTGTGAAATTATTACATTTAATGATGATTGTACTATATAGATATTGACTGTATTATATAGTAGAAATATTGTTCTTGTAGTAATAGATAATACGCAATTAATGGGTAAGAAATGTTTTTTAAACATATTTATTTCAGTTTTTATCTGATTTGAAGAGGGATTTGCAAATATTGTTTTTAGAAACAAAAGATTTAAAAGTAATTGTAAGTTAAAAACATTGTTAATTTAACAATATGTACTTTTATACGGACAATAGTTATTAGGCAATTTTTTTAAGTGTTGCATTTTTTAAACAACATGCAGACGCAAACTTGATAGCGGGAGCCATTTGAACTGCCTCACTCTCAATCATAGGGCGCGATCTGGTGAGCGGCAGCCGTGATTCATGGGACAGCAGTATGAATTCATCAGACGCATCTGATGCTTATTTCTAAAGAAAATAGGACTTGCAGCAGGCCCGTGCATATGTGTCTGCCGAACTAAATCAGAGCGTATGTTTCTAGAGAAATAGTGGCATAGTTTTAGTTTTGAGCATTTGTTTTGGTTGCTAAACAAATTAGGCATGCCAATCACGTTCCCAAAAGCAGCTAAAGGCTTCTATTTAGCGTTTGTTACTGGTAACAATTTAGAATAAATGTTGATTCATTTACAGGCGTTTTAACAAAGAGAAAACAAATAAGCATAGGAAAAAAGAATATATTAAATCGTCTTGATATATATATATATATATATATATATATATATATTTATATATTTCATAAACAAGTCAGAATGACTGAAAAAAACATTGAAGAATTAAGCCAGGAAGGCAACATTTAGAAAAAATAATCAGTAATTTGCATTATGCTGTTTAGGGAATAGTAAAACAAGTACTAAGTAGAAAGAAAAAAACTTAGGGTTGTAGATGAAGAGGAATATTTCTCTATATCATATCTGAGGAGGATCTGACTAGAGGTCATGGAGGAAAATGTTTTAAGAAAAAGAAACATATGGATAGAATGTCCAGTGAGAAAGGAGTCCAAAATCCAAAGTGGCTCAATAAGGGTTGATGTCCAAAGAGGCGCAAAGGAAAGTCAGTTTAACACTGAGAGTGAATTTGATCCCAAGGATGAAGTAGAAATGACAGGTGTGAGAGCTGAAATCTAGTGGGGAAAATTATCTTAACGTAAGCATACTGATGTACTAATTGTGTGAAATGATTTAACCATAGAAATTAATGTTAACACAGGATGTGCCTTTTTGATTCAAGTGAAAGGCCTTCACATGTTTTATAGTATAATACTAACGGTGTAATAGAAAATGATCTGTCTCTTTAAGAACATAAAATAAATGCAGACATAATCAAAGTATTTCTTAGTTTTCTGCTGTGCCTCAAGCTGTCAAGGCCACAGTACGAAGTTATCTAACTCTCGGTGTTCTTACTGTTCTTACTTTTGTAAGCTTTCACGTACATTGTTTAACAGACACCATTCATTGAATTTGCATATTCATTTGTAGTTATGCTTCTATCTCATGTATTTCTCTCGAGGGAAGTGGTGCATCAAGAAATGTTTCCACATCTTTGTAACCAGTGTCTAGTAGAAGCAAATCCGGAAGATGGCAAACGAAAGGGCCTACAGATTGCACCTGGAAAAGGAAGTGTGCAAGATACATTTAGTACAAGTCTGAATTACGCAGAGAGAACGGAAGCGAATCAGTACTCTCAAAGCTAACATTCTATGCAATTGCGATATCTGATGTTTTTGTAATTGGATGTTCTTTCTTCGCTTGATGTTATTGACCAATGGAAAATGTTTAGAAAGTGTAATTTACTGCTCCGTCACCATTTGTGTGGGTTTCTTCTTTCTGGTTTCCAGTCACTTCACTTCATGTACTTGGGGTGGTCTGTCACTTTGACACTTCATGCTTTGCCAGTCCGTCTACTGACATTCTGGTGCTTTATTATTTTCTGATTTTAGTATGCCTGTTCAATACTGAACTAATGTTCTGATGGTTTAGTAATCCTATTGTCCAAATTCTAAACCGTCCCTCTTTCCCTGTTCCTGTCCTGATGACCCCCTGATGAAGTAGAAGTTGTTGTTGATTACCTTAGGTCTAGGTAACTATGAGAGATCTGTGTATTGTTATTTGTCTTTTGTTTTCCAGGTACCAACTGCTACTGTTTTAATACTGCTGCTATTTTGATAGCGCCATAGATAGATGTTTTCTAAATTAGTTTTACTACACCTTTTGCATGAAGCCCAACATGCTAATACTAATCTGAAGTTAGTGAGGTGTTTTCTCTATATCTATAACTTGACATCGTTTTATTTCTGAATCAAATGTATCTTATCTCTCTTGCTCAAATATTGACGTTTTTGGTTAGTGTTCTAACTATTGGTATTATTATTCTTATTGCTTTGTTTAAACTAAGGTTCTTCAGGCCAATTCGACAGCCTGTGGTGCTTCTTTATGTTTACCATTTGGTGCTGAAACTAATTTTCATTATAGGGAAATAAATATCTTAATTGATACTTAAAGGTGTGGTTATTTCTGGCCAAATTGGTCATGGTGCGTCTTTAACTGTCTCTCTATTGTGGTTGAACTATTCGTTATTGATGTGCTTTTTACTACTGATTTCAATATAATTTAAGCGAGTCAAAAAAATAATCGACCTTATGGCTACGTCCTACCTCTTACTAAGATGAAATAGATAAGCCAAGGGCGCACTAGCACAGGTGGCACATCCAATATGGATGAATATATCCTAGAAGTTAATTCTAAAGATTGTTTATAAGATCAGTTTGATGACAACAACTATAATCATAGAGGAATGACAACAGTTATAGAGGATTAGAGGTTGACTATTTGACCCAAAAGATTTAAGACACCCAAGTAATGATTGGTGGCCCTAGACCTTGTGTCTAATTTAAAAAAAAAAAATATATATATTTTTATTAACAATTTGCTGTTATACAAATACAGAATAATTTGGTGTGGCAGTTGAGATTATACATGTAGTTCAAGGTATTACATATTTGGTCAAATATCATGTATTTTCTTTTACACCACTTTGAATTGCTTATTGTCTAATTCTGAAGCCTCATACATTTGCCTGTGCACCACCTGAGAGTTATGCCATTGATCTGATTGTTCTACATCTAGAACATTCTTTAACTAAAGTTAACCTGTTTAATGGTGTGATGGACCTTGTGTGGGCAGGTGGTTCCATTGTCCGGATTCAACCTCCTCTCCATTACCCTGGAGCGGGGTTGGCACCTTTCATGCTATTCATCCCTATTTTAATCCCAAGACGGTAACTCCCTCAAATAATGCCCGTCTCCTCTAACCCCACTTGGTCATTTCTGTGCCCTCGGCCGTACATTCCATATCTGTTTTCGTTTCCCTTCAAGTGTCTTCTAGGTTCTGAACCCTGGATTTATCCTTCCCTACCCCATGAGTTGTGTCATTGCCGGTCTCTATTGTGGGTCTTCATTTTAATCTTTATGTCAGTCCCTCTGTGGCTGTGTTCGTACCTCTCAGTATCCCTTCCCACTTTGTCAGTATCTCCTCCCATTCTGGGGCGACAGGGGACTGGAGGAGTCCACGCTCCTCCTCTCTCTTCAGTATCTGCAGTTCTGCTCTGGCCCACTTCTCTACTTCCCGTCTCCATTCCGTCATTGATGGGCATCTGGGGGATTTCCACTCTAAGGTGATCAGTCTCCGGTATAAAACCAGAGAGAGGTTCAGAAAACGATCCCTCACTTTCCCACGTGGCAGTCCGGTTCCAAGACCTAATAGGCACACACTGGGAGATAGGGCCAAGTCCCTTTCAAGCAGTCTAGTCCGTCAACACCCTGCCCCAGCCCTGACGCAGGTCTGGACAGCTCCACACCATGTGGTCAAAGTCTGCGTTCACATCACCGCACCTGGGGCATGCCCTGGGGACCCCCCGTACATTAAGGATAGACGGTGTGGGGTGAGGTACGTCCTGTGCGTGTAATTATATTGAGTATATCTCAGTCTCGTGTTTCTCGCTACTTCCTTTGGCTACGCTAGTACTCTACTCCATTCTGAGTCTGTTATTTCATTTTCCAAGCATCTCTCCCACCTCTCCCGTAAAGATTGCATTGGATCAAGGGCTCCTTCCTGTTGGGCTCGATACAGTCTTGTGATGCATTGTGCATCATCCCCCAATGTTAGGAGGAGGTGTAATATCTGATGGGTGGTGGGCTCTGCGTTCACTGTTTCCCAGTTTTCCCGCAGATTTTGCGTTAACTTTTGATATAGAATGAATTGTCCCGCGTGGATTCCTCTGTCATTCACTAAATCAGTAAAGGGCCTCAACACCCCGTCCCAAAATAAGTCCCCTACCGTCTCTACTCCTGCCCTTTTCCAAATCCCGAGCCCTGTACCCATCAAGCCCTCCTCACCTTGATCTAGTATTAGTGTGGTCAGTGGCAGGGCCGGAGAATAAGGGGATCCCATCCCCACTCGCCTTGCGCACCTCTTCCAGCAAAGAATGGCTACTTTCGGCATCAGACTGTCCACTTGGCGTGTCACCTTCTTATTAATCAATTGCGCTATGACTCGGTCCGTACCTCTATCTCCCACTGTAATCCATCTGTCCAGGCATCCCTTTCCAGCGAACCAACTGGCGATCCATTGTAGTTGGCATGACAGATAGTAGGCCTCAAAATCTGGAACCCCCAAGCCCCCTGCTAAAGTTGGTCTACACAGGGTCGGGAGTGCTGTACTTCTGCGGCCATCGTCCCAGATAAGCACCCTAAGTAGGGTATTTAACTTTCGAAACCACGCTGAGGAAATCGATAATGGTAGGTTGGCAAAATAATAGAGGAGGCGGGGAAGCATGATCATTTTAGATAAAGAAATTCTGGCCATTTTTAAATGAGTGCCAGAAACCTACTGAGGCTCTCAGGGAGCGAAGTGCCCTTTCAATGTTTCCATCTCTCAGATCCCCAGTCTCGTGGTATACCTGTATACCCAAATACTTAAACGTGCGTGGAGCCCAAACTATATCCCCAGGGCAGGAGGAGGGTCGCCGATAAGATTGTGTTAGGGGAAAAACAAATGTCTTGCTCCTGTTGAGGCAGAGACCTGAGAGTGCACCGAAATGGTCCAGCGTCTGCAAGGCCCAAGGTAGACCCAACTCTCCATCATTGAGGTATATGAGTATATCATCATCATATAGTGAAATTATATCTTCAGATTGACCCCATCTTACTCCCTTGCCAGTGCCCTTGCTACGCATTGCAACCGCCAGTGGCTCTATGGCCAGAGCAAATAAAAGCGGCGATAGCGGGCACCCCTGTCGCGTCCCCGATATATAGGGTAAGTATCCGATATCGTTCAGCCCGTTCTCACCATCGCCAACGGTGACATATACAGTAAATCCACCTATTTTATCCAGCCTTCTCCCATTCCCATCTGCCGCATCACTGTTCTCAAAAAGTCCCATCTAACCGAGTCAAATGCTTTTTCATAATCTACTGCAAGCAGCACTCCTGCCCCGGACCTCTCTTCTTCGGGCATGTGCAAGATGGCGAACACACGCCTCAAGTTCAAAGACGTGCTACGGTTTGGGACAAAGCCATTTTGATCAGTATGTACTAACCCGGTGATGTGGCATAGGAGTCTATTGACTAAGGCTTTACTAAGGATTTTAAAATCATTATTTAACATTGATAGAGGTCGAAAGTCCATTACTGAGGCCTCTCCTGACTTCAGTTTGGGCAGAGGGACCACCAGTGCCTCCCTAAGTGAGCCCGGTAGCATCCCTCGTTGCAATGCCTCCGTGTACATCTCCACCAACTGGGGGGCTAACAGTGCAGTATATTTTTTGTAAAAGTCCATGGGAAGTCCATCCGTCCCTGGGGTCTTACCGGAGGCCAGCTGTGCAATAGCCTCCTGTACCTCGTCTACCGTCAGCAGGCCTCCTAAACTATCCTGTTCCTCAGGTGCTAGCATGGTAAGAGGGAGTAGGCGCAAAAAATCATTGAGATCATCTGCTCTAAGCTCTCCCGGGGCCCCATAGAGGTGGGACTAGTACTCTTTGAAGGTGTCATTTATGGGTCCCGGCATACACTGACGTTTCCCCCCTTTGTCATAGACACTGGTGATGGGTCCACTGTCCCCTTCAGCCCTCACTAACCACGCCAGCATTCTACCTGATAGGCCCTCCTCAGCCTGGAGTGATGCCAGATATTCCCGGAGACTGTGACAGTGAAGCTGCTTTTCCACCTGGGCATATGACTTCCGTGCCTGGACATATCTTTCCTGTGCTATATCCCCGTTCTCGCCACCTCATTCCCCTTCGTGTATTATCCTCTCTAAACTATTCAGTTTGCATTGTAGAGTGCGTCTCACTCCAACCGTCTGACCTAGGCAAAAACCTCTAGTTGTCACCTTGAGAGCCTCCCATTCCAAGGATCTTGAAGAGTCTGATCCCTTATTGGTTTTATTATGGTCTGAGAGGTATAGGCAAAGGGATTCTCTGTATGCCTGGTCCTCTAACGAGCCAGGGGTCAGTCTCCATGTCGGGACAGGAGGCCTATCCACTGTCGCTTTCCAAGTGACCACTAGGGGGTTATGGTCCGATAATGTGGGAGCAAGGTATTATGCGCGGGTTATTCCCTGCGCAATATCTGCTGTACACACCACCCTATCTATTCTGGTATGTACTTGGTGAAGTCCCGAATAGAATGAATAATCCTTTTCACTGGGGTGTTGGACCCGCCATACATCCACTAGGCCCCACGCATTCATCCATTCTCTCAATTTTTTTGGCACTCTATGTGTCGCTGCCCCTGTAACCGGTGGAGAGGATCGGTCTAAGTCCACGTCTAGTATTCCGTTAAAGTCTCCCCCGATTAAGATACCAATGGTTTGTTGGTGTCTGAGATGACTCGACAATTGCGTTATAAAGGGGACCTGATCTTGATACGGGGGGCGTAGACACTTCCCAGGACAATTGGAGTTCCATGAAGTCTCCCCACCGCTATCACAAACCTACCCTCACGGTCTATGTCCTTAGATATGACTTCAAAGGGAAACCCCGCTCGTATCCAAATCAAGGCACCCCTCGCATACGTTGAATAGCCAGTGGCAAACACCTGTCCTCTCCATCTACGCCTCAGTCTTTCCACCTCTCCTGCGGTTAAGTGGGACTCCTGTAGCATTGCCACCTGCACACCCCTTCTTTTAAAAAAGGACAGTAGTCTGTAACGTTTACATGGGGACCACATATCGCGTACATTCCATGTTAGTATATTATATTCCGCCATAGGGTTATCTTATTAGCATTCCAGGTTGCCCAC